>NW_027507784.1:13831894-14431894 GCF_037356315.1 Lithobates pipiens | reverse complement strand
TATTAAAAATAAAAAAAAAATAAAAAAAAGATTCCAGCGGTGCTAATCCACTCTTGCTATCCAGCGATGGATCTCCGGCGGTCCAGCGATGGATGATGATATCCAGCGACGGGGGATCTCTCAGTCTAGCGCTGTCCATACATCCGTCTTCTGTCTCCACTGCGGAGACACTGCGGAGATCCCAGCGCTGACGTTTCTTATATTAGGAGGGCGGGGACAGTTCTAAGCACGGGAAACATGCCCCCCTTCACAGGCATACTATAGACACCCCCCAGGTACCACATTTAAAGGAATATTACACTTTTATTGTTTCACTTTAATCATTATTAAAATCACTGCTCCTGAAAAAACTGCCGTTTTTAAAACTTTTTTTTGCATTGATCCATGTCCCCTGGGGCAGGATCCGGGTCCCCAAACACTTTTTAGGACAGTAACCTGCATATTACCCTTTAAAATTAGCACTTTAGATTTCTCCCATAGACTTGTATAGGGTGTTCCGGCTTTTCGAATTTGCCGCGAACAGCCCAAATTGTTCACTGTTCGCTGAACAGGCGAACAGGCAATGTTCGAGTCGAACATGAGTTTGACTCGAACTCGAAGCTCATCCCTAATTATCGCCAGTGGGACGGCTCCCTGCCGGCAGAACACAAAAGCTCTGAGGGAGGGATTCCTCCATCAACACTGACTGTGCTTATGGGGGAATCAAGCAACTTTCTTCTCTTCCACCCACGCTGGAAGGACAGATCACTTGAAAAAGACCAGTTGCAAGGAGACCACAGGCAATACTGATGAATGGTTCTTTGTCCTGTGCCAGTCTTTTTTTTTTTTTTTTTTTTTAGGACACGGCATCAACAGTTCAGTTCCACTTTAACTGAATATGTTGTATTGTATGGCTTTACCTGTCAGGTCTCGGCAGTTTTTCAAGAGGGTTTTAATCTCCACCATCTCCGTATCAACCATATCTCTCTTGGCACTTAAACACATGGGAAGAAAAACAGATTTGGCATATAAATGATCAAATTCAATGAAAACGGTGTAAAGAAGTGGTAGAAGCTTTTTATGACAACTTTGATAACCCATTCTGGCCATTCAGGGCCGGTTCACACTGCAGGCGAGGCGAGGCGACTCCGACTTGCCACGCCGCGACCTGCCGCGACCTCAGCGGCAACTTGCAGATGACTTCTGTATAGAAGTCAATGCAAGTCGCCCCGAGGTCGCCCAAAAGTAGTACAGGAACCTTTTTTCTGAGTCGGAGCGACTCGAGTCGCTCCTCTCAGAACGGTTCCATTGTACAGAACGGGGGCGACTTGCGAGAGCGAGGCGAGGCGAGTCGTGTCGCCTCGCATCGCCCGCTGTGTGAACCGGCTCTTACTGTTTATTAGGTTTATTTAATTCAGTATATTTATTACAATGTAAAAAACTTCAGACAAAAACAATTCCAAGAACGTTACGTGACCCGAGGGGGAAGAAGACTTTGGCCAAGCAAACTCCAATCATGTTTCAAATGCCCCTTCATGTGAATTTCCCCTATATGGTTTTCTGTAATGACCAAAATGTCTGTCCAACCTGACCCCCCCCCCCCATCCCCCATCCCATGCTTGGATCACAATCTTACCTATAGACAAAGTCGGGTACAATAATGTTGGCAGAGCTTGAATCATTCATTGTCAGTCGTTCTATCATATCATCATAGCTGGCTGTCCACTCCACTTTCTGGTCCAGAGGAAGAAAATCAGCTGCAAAAAACAGATCATCTGAAATTCTGGATGCTGAATGGTGAAATGATTTTGTCAAAACGTTATTTGCCTCCTCGCTTCCCCATCTTTCCAAAACTAACTGTGTTAATCTAATGCCCCGTACACACGATCGGAAATTCGGCCAGCAAAAGACTGATGAGAGATTTTGGTCGGAACATGCGACTGTGTATATGCTCCATCGGACTTTTGTTGGTGGAATTCCCATTTTCACTCCAGTCCCAGGCCCTGCCCCTCTTCCAGAATATTCTCCCTGGAAGCAGTGGTGGAGCCCCAGAACTAGAGCACAGGTGGTCACGCCCACTGCTACTCTGACCACTCCCAGCCCCCCATATCAAAACAGACAGGCCTAGCTTGCATCATAGGCCTGCCTAAATTTACCTGTGCTAACAGTTCCTAGTAAAAAAAACTATTACTAGCACCTACCATGGTAGAGGGTGGGGTGCTACATTTAATTTAAATTAATATAAAAAGAACTCACATTTCCATGTGCTATACAGCGCTGTTCAACAAATGCTTTATTGGTCACCACCACTACCTCTCTGCATCAGCAATGGGTTCACCGTTATGTCCAGTTCCATGTTTCATCCAAAAACAACCTCCTCAACTGATGGTTGGCTGTCCAGAAAAGTGATCCGGGCAGCTGTAATGCCACGTACACACGACTGGACTTTCCAGCAGACTAGGTCTGATGGAATCAGTCCGTCGGACAATCCGATCGTGTGTGGGATAATCCGTTTTTGCAAAAAAAAAAATCAGATGGATCTAGAAATAGAACATGTTTCAAATCTGTCCGAAGGACTCAATTCCTATCGGGAAAACTGTTTGGCCGCGTACACACGCGCGGACTGTTTGCCCAACCTTGTCCGTCAAACAGTTTCGGCAAACAGTCCGCTCAAAATTTGCATGAGCGGACTTGCCCACACACGAGCGGACTGTTTCAGCGAACTGTTTGCCAAACAGTTCGCTCAACTTTTGAAATGAACGGACTCGCCCACGTAAGGAGGAGGCAAATCCGCCCATTTCGAGCGCGTGTACAGGTAGGCGGGGCCCGCGAAGGAGACGTCGCGGGCTCCGCCGCCTGGAATGGGCTTAAAGGGGAACCCCAACGCCGAAAAAAATCGGCGTGGGGGTTCCCCCAAAGTCCACACCAGACCCTTGTCCGAGCACGCTACCCGGCCGGCCAGGAAAGGGGGGCGAGCGAGCGCGCCCCCCCTCCTGAGCCGTACCAGGCCGCGTGCCCTCAACATGGGGGGGTGCCTTGGGGAAGGGGGGGCCGCGCGGCCCCCCCACCCCAAAGCACCTTGTCCCCATGTTGATGAGGACAAGGGCCTCTTCCCGACAACCCTGGCCGTTGGTTGTCGGGGTCTGCGGGCGGGGGGCTTATCGGAATCCGGGAGCCCCCTTTAAGGGGGCCCCCGGATACCGGCCCCCCACCCTATGTGAATGAGTATGGGGTACAATGTACCCCTACCCATTCACCTGTGAAATAAAGTACAAAAAAAAACACAACACAGGGAAAAAATATTTTATTGCACAGCTCCGGGGGTCTTCCGTCTTCGGGGGTCTTCTCGCCGGACTCCTCCGCTATCTGTGTGTAGCTCTTTTACTAGCGGAGGAGTCCGGCTTTCTTCCTCCCCGCCGCCGGCCTCTTCTCCCGACTTCGGGGGTCTTGTCCCCCTCTTCGGTTCTTCTGCCGGGCCACCGCGCCTTCTTGTAGCTCTTTTGCAGGCGGTGGCCCGGTCTTCTGTCGCCGCTGCCTTCCGTTCTTCTGTCGCCGCCTTCGGTTCTTCTGCCGGGCCACCGCGCCTTCTTGTAGCTCTTTTACAGGCGGTGGCCCGGTCTTCTGTCGCCGCTGTCGTCGCCGCCGCCGCCGCCTTCCGTTCTTGTTCTTCTTCTTGTTCTTCTTCTTCTTCTCCTGGAGATGTTGACTCGACGAGCTCTCCGGCCGGAATGCCAGGGACACGCTCCGCTGCCACTTATATAGTGACAATGGGGCGGTGTCACATGGTATATGTCACATGGGTTGGTCACATGGTGACCCCGCCCCCTTACGATGTCATAGTCCCCATGTGACATCAACCCATGTGACCAACCCATGTGACATATACCATGTGACACCGCCCCATTGTCACTATATAAGTGACCGCACAGCGCGGCTCTGGCATTCCGGCCGGAGAGCTCGTCGAGTCAACATCTCCAGGAGAAGAAGAAGAAGAAGAACAAGAAGAAGAACAAGAACGGAAGGCGGCGGCGGCGGCGACGACAGCGGCGACAGAAGACCGGGCCACCGCCTGCAAAAGAGCTACAAGAAGGCGCGGTGGCCCGGCAGAAGAACCGAAGAGGGGGACAAGACCCCCGAAGTCGGGAGAAGAGGCCGGCGGCGGGGAGGAAGAAAGCCGGACTCCTCCGCTAGTAAAAGAGCTACACACAGATAGTGGAGGAGTCCGGCGAGAAGACCCCCGAAGACAGAAGACCCCCGGAGCTGTGCAATAAAATATTTTTTCCCTGTGTTGTGTTTTTTTTTGTACTTTATTTCACAGGTGAATGGGTAGGGGTACATTGTACCCCATACTCATTCACATAGGGTGGGGGGCCGGTATCCGGGGGCCCCCTTAAAGGGGGCTCCCGGATTCCGATAAGCCCCCCGCCCGCAGACCCCGACAACCAACGGCCAGGGTTGTCGGGAAGAGGCCCTTGTCCTCATCAACATGGGGACAAGGTGCTTTGGGGTGGGGGGGCCGCGAGGCCCCCCCTTCCCCAAGGCACCCCCCCATGTTGAGGGCACGCGGCCTGGTACGGCTCAGGAGGGGGGGGCGCTCGCTCGCCCCCCTTTCCTGGCCGGCCGGGTAGCGTGCTCGGACAAGGGTCTGGTGTGGACTTTGGGGGAACCCCACGCCGATTTTTTTCGGCGTTGGGGTTCCCCTTTAAGCCCATTCCAGGCGGCGGAGCCCGCGACGTCTCCCTCGCGGGCCCCGCCTACCTGTACACGCGCTCGAAATGGGCGGACTTTCCGAGCGGGAACAGTTTGCTCATTTCGAAAGTAGCCTACACACGGGCGGACTGTTCGCTCAAACACAGTTTCAGCGGACAGTTTTTCGGAATTTCCGAAATACTTTGTCCGTCCAACTGTCCGCTGAAACTGTCCGCTGAAAGCCCACACACGGGCGGACTGTCCGCCCAAACACTGTTCAGCGGACAAGGTTGGGCGAACAGTCCGCCCGTGTGTACGCGGCCTTAGTCTGCATGCTGGTCCGATGGACCAAATACGATGCAAGGGAAGCTATTGGCTACTGGCTATTGAACTTCCTTTAGTCCCGTCTTTTGTCATCCCATTCAAAACTAACAGACTTTGGAACAGAATTAGTCCATTCATGTTTGGGCAAGTCCGTTCATTGAGAAGATCCGTCGGAACTCTGCCAAAAGTCCATCGGGAAGACCTTCGGACCTAATCTGCCGGAAAGTCTGGTCGTGTGTAGTGATGGCCAAACGGTTCGCCCGGCGGTCATTTCGCGACGAATTTCGGCTGTTCGCGGTCCGCCCGTTCGGCGGACTATTGGCACCGTTCGCCCGGCGGACTTCCGCGTTTACTGTGTAAAAGAACTTTGACCTATGATGACACATCCATCATGGGGTACAGGACAGCCAATTGAGACATTACAGCACATGGACACTTGGACATTCCCCCTAACTTATAAATACACCCGATCCGGCGGCCATTTTACATTCTTTCTTCTGTCACTATAGGGAGAGGTTGTTGTGTGGAGCAGGGAGAGATTACAGTGACCCAAATCGCTAGCTATTTGGTACACAAAAGTTATTTTCAGGACTGGTATAGGTGTTAGGTGTATATAGGTTTGCTGTGCTACTGATTGTTGCAGCAGCCTGAGCGTCTTTTGTCAGTTTAGAGAAAGGGACAGGGCGCTGTGTCTGCTGTAGAGACAGTCAGTTTAGTCATCATCATTAGCTGTTACTATCAGGTCCACAAAAGTGCTATTCCAGTTATTGTTCCAGTAGCCTCTGTTTTGTCATTTTATATAGGGACAGGCAGGAAGCAGTGTGTGAGGCAGTGAGGGTCAGTTTAATCAGTAGCTGTTAATATTAGTTCCACAAAGGTTCTTTTCAGGACTGGTATCAGTGGTATGGTAATAGGCTTGTACACGTATAATATTCTTTCTTCCAAATATAGAAAGAATATTATACTTGACTGCTGCCCTTCTGCTGCAGTCTGCTAATCATTAACAACTCACTTGTTCCACAAAGCTCTTTATCAGGACTGGTAACTTGGTCTGTCTAGGGTGCTACAGTACATAGGGTTGAGTGAGGTACAGTCTGCTGTTCTATAAGGACTGGTATCGGTCCACAATACATAGGGTTGAGGTGCACTACTGCTGACCGCTGCCCTATACTTCAGCAGTCCTTCATCGGTATAGGGACTGACGTACAGTCTGCTAATCACTCACACACAACCTACTTGGTCCACAAAAGTCCTTATAAGGACTGGTAAGGTATAGGGTGCTACAGTACATAGGGTTGAGTGAGGTACAGTCTGCTATTTTATAAGGACTGGTATCTGTCCACAATACATAGGGTTGAGGTGCACTACTGCTGACCACTGCCCTATACTTCAGCAGTCCTTCATCGGTATAGGGACTGACGTACAGTCTGCTAATCACTCACACACAACCTACTTGGTCCACAAAGCTCCTTATAAGGACTGGTAACTTGGTCTGTCTAGGGTGCTACAGTACATAGGGTTGAGTGAGGTACAGTCTGCTATTCTATAAGGACTGGTATAGGTCCACAATAGATAGGGTTGAGGTGCACTACTGCTGACCGCTGCCCTATACTGCAGCAGTCCTTCATCGGTATAGGGACTGAGAGTTTTGTCACAGGGTCATTTAAAAAATGACAGGCAGAGGAAGAGGCAGGCCCTTCCGCAGGGGTGGAAGGGGTAGGGCAGGAGCAACAGGCTTGAGCCAAAGTGGGAAGTTGCAGAAGGTGCGTTCAATTACTTTAAAGGACGCACCAGACTTGGTTGAATCGCTCGCTCAGCCTTACTCTTCTGCACCCTCCTCATCCTCTCGATCTGCACCCTCTTCTTCACTCTCTGCTATGTGCACCCCCAAAGACACTACCACCAACAACACCACCACCACCACATACCTTCCGCTTCACAGGAATTATTTTCCGATCCATATCAAGAAGACATTTCTGATGCGCAGGCACTCTTGTTATTGGATCAGGAAGAGGAGGTAGCAACAACCGCTACTCAGCAGTCTGACGACAGTACCCAGATCAGCCCAAGGAGGAGGTTGGTCCCCGGTGTTGCTGCCTACTCCGAGATCTCTACTTACAGCGGTGGGGAAGGTGACGTCGATGATGACGTGTCTAGTGATGTCACGTGGGTGCCCACAAGAGAGGAAGAGGAGGGGAGTTTGCTGACAATAGCGTTGCCATCTGCAATCTTTGCAGTCAACGCGTTAGTCACGGTAAGCCCAACACTCACCTAGGGATGACCGCCTTAAGAAGGCACACGGGCAGCCATCGCCGAGCCGAGTGGGAGCAACGGAACACACAAAGCCACACTGGAGGCTCTCACCATCCAGCCTCGTCTTCTACTTCTCCTTCTCCTCTCTCCTCACAATTGTCCTCCACTCCACCTTCCATCACGCCAAGTTAAGTTTTTCTGCAAAAAGGC
The DNA here is from genome assembly GCF_037356315.1 of Lithobates pipiens. NCBI lineage: Eukaryota > Metazoa > Chordata > Amphibia > Anura > Ranidae > Lithobates > Lithobates pipiens. The sequence continues at coordinate 14,424,439 of NW_027507784.1, read as the reverse complement.
AGGCTTCCGTGGGCCTAATGTTCGAGCGTAAAAAAATTATGACGCCGGATAACCCTCTTGCCCAACGGTTGACGGCTGGCTTGTCAGAACTCATAGCCCACCAACTACTGCCATATAAACTGGTGGACTCGGAGGCCTTTCGCAAATTTGTGGCCATTGGAACACCACAATGGAAGGTCCAAGGAAGGAAGTATTTCTCAGAGAAGGGCATCCCAGAGCTATATGGCCATGTTCAGCGGCAAGTGAATGTATCTCTGGCACACAGTGTCGGTGCCAAGATACATCTGACCACAGACACGTGGTCTAGCAAACACGGGCAGGGAAGGTATATCACTTTTACTGCCCACTGGGTGAACCTTCTGACGGCCGTCAAGCATGTAACCCGTGGCACCCGTGTAGATTTGGTTTTACCGCCACGGATTGCATGCAGGCCTGACTCTTCTTCTCCTCCTCCTCCTACTCCATCCTCCTCCCTCTCCTCCTCAGCTGACTCCTCCTTTTCCGCTGCTAGCGTCTTTTCCGCTGCACCGCCCAAGCTCCCCAGAACCTATTCCACATGCCAGGTGAGACGTTGCCATGCCGTGCTGCGTCTGTTGTGCCTGGAAGCCAAGAGCCACACTGGCCCGGCACTCCTTTCAGCTTTGCATTCACAGGCAGATCAGTGGCTAACACCGCTCAATTTGACAGTTGGTAAAGTGGTGTGTGACAACGGTGGCAATCTGCTTAGAGCATTGAAACAGGGCAAAATCACGCACGTGCCATGCATGGCACACGTCTTAAACTTGGTCGTGCAGCGATTTCTTGTCTAATACCCTGGGGTCCAGGACATCTTGCGGCAGGCAAGGAAAATCTCGGCCCATTTCAGAAGATCTTACACGGCCATGGCTCGCCTTGCTGACATTCAGCGGTGACACAATCTGCCGGTCAGACATCTTATTTGCGATTGCCCGACGCGATGGAACTCAACCTTCTATATGCTTGATAGGCTGCTCCAGCAGAAACGTGCAGTTAACGTCTACCTGTATGAACTCTGGGGAGCTGGTTTTTTTTTACCGCGCCAGTGGCTGCTCATGCGCGACGCATGCAGACTTCTGCGCCCATTTGAGGAGATCACCAAACTGGTCAGTCGCAGCCATGGCGCCATCAGTGACATGGTACCTTATGCCTTCTTTATGGAGCGTGCATTGCGTCGTGTCATTGATCAAGCTGTGGAGGAGCAGGAGCGGGAAGATGAGGAAGTCGCAATGCTGGATGAATTCCCAGGGGGGCTACTCTATCTGAGACAAGTCAACAACAGGAGTCTGAAGAGGATTTAGAGGAGGATGGTGCCGGGGCGGATGAGGAGGAGCAAGAAGAGCATGCTTTAAACCTTTCTGGGATCCCTGTTGTGCGTGGATGGGGAGAGGAGAATGAAGAGGACGACATTATCCTGGATGATGAGCAGGAGCCAGGCCACCAAACCGCTTCCACTTTAGTGCAAATGGGGGCCTTCATGCTCCAGTGTTTTAATAGGGACCCCCGTATAAAAAGCATAAGGGTCAAGGACCAGTACTGGGTGGCAACGTACTTAGACCCCCGGTACAAACACAAAATGGTGGAAATGTTACCGCCGCCGCAGAGGGCTGTCAGAATGGAGCACTTCCAGGCCTTGCTTCGAGAAATGCTGCATTCTGCTTTTGCGTGCGCTGGCAGAGGAGCAATTCCCACTCCCAGAGAAAGAGTTGCGGGTACCAATCCAACAGCGCCTGCAAGAAGAGGCCGGTTTGAAGATGTGTTGGTGACTTCGGATATGAGGTCATTCTTTCAGCCGACCGCTCGACAGAAGTCATCCGGATCCAGCATCAGGGAACACCTAGACCGTCAGGTGTCCGACTACATCGGGTTAACAGCCGATGTGGACGCTCTGAGGAGTGATGAACCCCTGGACTACTGGGTGGGCAGGCTTGACCTCTGGCCAGAGCTTACCCAATTTGCAATCGAACTGTTGGCTTGCCCCTCATCCAGTGTCCTCTCCGAAAGGACGTTCAGCGCAGCAGGGGGGATCGTGACCGATAAGCATACTTGCCTAGCTTAACTACCTCACATTTCTAAAAATGAATGAGGCATGGATCTCGGAGGAATTCAACACATGTGACCAGTAGACCATGTATATGTCTATAAACAATTTTTTTAATCGAGCACACAGACCTTCTTTCTTCATTTGGCTCACTTCCTTGTCCAAAAAAAGCACACCGTACTATATGCCCCTACCCTCCTCTTTGAAGAGGTTGAGCGGTGTCATATTTCTACTGGGGCTGCTTATTATGAGGGGCTCCCACCATCCCTGTGCTGTGCTGACATCCTCCTGGGGCTGTACCTCTGCTGTGCATATTATGAGGGGCTCCCACCATCCCTGTGCTGTGCTGACTTCCTCCTGGGGCTTTACCTCTGCTGTGCATATTTTGAGGTGCTCCCACCATCCCTGTGCTATGCTCATTATGAGGGGCTCCCACCATCCCTGTGCTGTGCTGACTTACTCCTGGGGCTGTACCTCTGCTGTGTATATTTTGAGGTGCTCCCACCATCCCTGTGCTCATTATGAGGGGCTCCTACCATCCCTGTGCTGTGCTGACATCCTCCTGGGGCTGCTTATTATGAGGGGCTCCCACCATCCCTGTGCTATGCTCATTATGAGGGGCTCACACCATCCCTGTGCTATGCTGACTTCCTCCTGGGGCTGCTTACGGTGCAGGTGTCAGTGCTGTATATCACGGTGCTGATGTCAGTGCTCTCTGTCATGGTGCTGCTGTCAGTGCTGTATATCACGGTGCTGGTGTGAGTGCTTTATGTCACGCTGCTGATGTCAGTGCTCTCTATCACGGTGCTGCTGTCAGTGCTGTATTATCACGGTGCGGGTGTGAGTGCTGTATGTCACGCTGCTGATGTCAATGCTCTCTGTCACGGTGCTGTTGTCAGATGACTCTATCACGGTGCAGGTGTCATTGCTGTATGTCACGCTGCTGGTGATCATCTCCTGCACCCTCTTCTTTGCCTACCCTGACCTTCCCTCTCCTCCATTGCCTTCATGTGCTCCACAGTCCTGAATTGTCACAACAATTTCCCATATAAAAAAAGAATGCTTGTAGTTGTCGATCCCAGATTCACCTCATACATGTGTTATGTCATTGGCCATGTGGTGGGACTATGTTTGCACAGCTAATAATTATTTTGTGGCTGCAAATTTGACCTGTAGGTTTGCAAAGTTCGCCTCCCATTGAAGTCAATGGGGCCCACCGCAAACGTTCCGGTTCGCGAACTATCGGCCGCGTTCGCGAAACGTCCCGTCGGAAGTTCGTCCATCACTACTGCTGAGCTCAACCTTGGATCAGGCAGCAAGGCAGGTCTGGGTGCACAACTGTGCAGTGATAACATGGTGCACAGCTTTTATTCATATGCCCCACTGCCCGATCTGAGGCCAACCACTGCAGTTCACTATTCCGCTGGCTCTACGACAGCACAGTTCAGAGCCTGCAACATGTGGCTTTATTTTTTTTTAAAGGCCTTGCCCACCAGCTGCCTACCTCACCAAGGTGCAAAGGTGTGTGTGTGTGTGTGTGTGTGTGTGAGAGTGTGTGTATATTCATGGAAGGTGGCACTCTTGGGGCTCTGCCGTAGGGCATGTTAAAAGTGTCCAATCTGTCTGCCATAATGTCGCAGTCCCGCCGTCATTACTAGTAAAATAAAAATAAAAATTATAATAAAAGTGCCATAAATCTATCCCCTATTTTGTAGACGCTATAACTTTTGTGCAAACCAATCAATATACGTTTATTGTGATTCTATTTTTTTATTTTTTAACAAAAATATGTAAAAGAATACATATTGGCCTAAACTCTGGAAAAAAAAAAATTATGTGTGTGTGTATATCTATCTATCTTACTTTTTTTTTTATAGTATAAAGTAAAAAATATTGCTTTTTAAAAAAAAGTGTCTGCCTTTTTTCGTTTATAGCACAAAAACTAAAAATCCCACAAAAGAAAGCTCTATTTGTGGGAACAAAAGGACATCAATTTTGTTTGGGTACAACCTCGCACGACTGCGCAATTGTCAGCTAAAGTGACACAGTGCTGAATCGCAAAAAGTGCGCTGGTCAGGGAGGGGGTAAATACTTCCGGGGCTGAAGTGGTTAAGACTCTCCCATTGACCATGCCCATTGTTCTATGCATGCCACAGATCATCATCTCCCTGGTAGGGGTCCCAGTGCAGTATTTTGCCCAGGGGCCCATGATGTTAAGGTGGAACTGCCCATGAGAGGCTCGTGGTGCCTTTACTGGGTCACCAGCTCTAGGTCTCCTGCCACCCTGCATGTCGCCGAGCTTGGTGCCCCTCCTCTAAAAAAAAAAAAAAAAAAAAAAAATGGCTGCCACGTGGCGGCCATCTGTAAGCCTTGGGGCCCCATAATCTCTTATTGCCCGGGGGCCCCATAAGTTGTCAGTCCGCCCCTGTGGCTGCCCCTTTCATTAGCCCTCCAGACTAACTTCTCCACAGTCTTCCCAGACTGATCACTCACCAGCCCACCCGGCTGAGTTCTCAGGAGATCTCCTGGATGTGCTGACCTGCTCCTGATGTCCTGCTCCCGTGCCTCCAGGTTAGGATTCCTCCATGTATTGTAGAGGGTCCCTCCAGCACCTGAACCTCAGGCCTGAAGTCCCCCCACCCAGACTAGGGGGCACTCTTAAGGGCCACGACAGCCTCAACAGCACTCCATCTTTATCTTCCACCTACAAATAAGTAGAAAAAGTCAAGAGAGTCAAAGAAATCAGCAGCTGAACACCATAGCCAAGATACTGAGCACAATAACAATAAAATAATACAGGTGTCGTTTAAAAAAACAAACAAAATTGCTAGCAAATTGCTAGTTTGTATTACAATCGCATATGCGCAATAGGTGTGAGCGTGACTACCTGACAATCGTTTCGTCAAAGGTCTGACGTCATCCCCTGATTTGGAGTTTTTTATTTGCTAGCAATTTCATTTGTTTTTTTAAATGGCACCTGTATTATTTAATTTTTTCTGTGACTCATTGGAGTCGTTTTATATGTGCTTGAGCTTTAGGCTCTAATAAACCCTTTGTTGAACCATATCACACGATTTGGCGCACTTTTATTTTTTACATGATGATACATATTTTGGAAGCTTGCTGTGAGTAGCCGTGTGAATCCGAAGATTGTGAAATATCCGAAAGATCGGGACAATCTCTGGCATCTGGACATCTGGATGTCTATGGTGGGATTTGAGATCCAACTCGCGCAGTCTGACCTCCCCTAGCAGGGCGGTCACTGGGGATCTGGTAAGCCTCTATCTTTATGTGGTGTTTAGAGGTGACGGGTCCACGTGGTCAAACACAATTGGATTAAGCAATCAAGCTTCAGCTATTTTTATACACACATTGGAAAATACTCTTTTGTCTTTGTAATATACTACAAACACTTGATTTATTTCTAAACACTTGATTTATTCCTATAATATTTGTGCATTGATTTTCACATATTTTTTTTAGCACTTTTGCACTTTAATTATTTAATAGTTTCAGTAATATTTATTGGTTAAGCGCTGCACTTTTTATCTTCCACCTGACTGCCCCTGCTGGCAGGACCAGGGGCAGCCTGTCCATTAAGGGCACACGGGTGCCACCTCCCAATCCATTGTCACCCCCCCCCATCCATGCATCCAGCCCCTTGCAGGATGCCGGATTCAAGAATTAAAATAGTGGGGGTGTTTTTCTGAAGCACCAGATTAGAGCCATAGGCTCTAATAGGCTTCAAAATAAGGTGGGCTTGGGGCGCAGAGAACCCAGGTGTGTTACAATAACAAATACATTTTCGCTATTGTAAAACTGATCCTCCTCCCAGCCAATCAAGAAGCGGGTCTTGAGACCCATCACCTGAATGGCTGAAAAGACAGCCTAGGAGGAAGGGTGGAGCTGCATGGCAGAAGCTGCCGTGATGGAGGAGAGCACACAGGAGCCCTCCACATGCCATCTAGATAGGATATAAGTGCAGACAGCGAGCGCCGGGGGGGGGGGGGGGAGGGAGGTGCCGCCGGCCTCAAAAAAAAAAAAACACCAGCCGCTATTGGGCAAGACCCATGAGTACTTATGAGGTGGCCTTGCCCCCTACCAGCCCATTTTGCCAGCATCAGGTGGAAATGTATTATTGTGTTTAGCTGGCTACTTTGGCCAGCTTAAAGGGCAAGTTCACATTTGGAACATCAAACGTACTAATCCAAACGCACACGTTCCTGTTGAAATGGCTGTGCATCAAAGTGGGCACAGCAGTGACCAACGGCTGGAACCATTGCAAGTAAAAGCAAAAATTGACACCAACGTTTTTTATTCAGCGAAGGTGAACTTAACCCTTAGCTTTCTGGGGAAGTTTGGGACTTCTGCACCCAAGATCTGGAAGGGAGAGCACCTCTGATCACTGGCTCCTGTTCACCAAAGGTGCACGAGCAACACGCACACCGCTGTCATGAGGAGACTGGAGCGTGCATCCAACATCCACACACACACACCGGTGTTCACTGAGGGCTTCAGGGGTAGACTGATGAGGCGCCTTCTGCCATGGACAGCTGCACCCTCGGGATTGGTGAGAGTGCTATTGGCCCATCATTATCAATAAAGTGTCACCAGGTTCTGCAGTGTTCAGCATTGCCTTGGGAAGGGGGGCACCAGCAAAAAACAATGCTAATTGTGTATGAACAATAAGGTGTTAGTACAGTTTAAAATGTTTGTTTAGATTTATTAGTGTAGCACCCTCTATTGTGCTAGAAGTAGTATAGGCTTGTTACTGTACAGTAGGGGTGAGCTGGGTGTTGGAGTCAAACGCATGTTCGTCTCGAACATCGGCTGTTCGCCCGTTCGGCAAAGCCAGAACTTTGTGGGCCTTTCACGCCATATTGTGTGGCGCTCACGGCCCACAATGTACTGCGCCATCGTAGTGCATTGCTGGCTGGTGATTGGCCAAGCATGCACTGTGACCCCGTATGCTTGGCCAATCACAGCGCCGGCAGCGAGGTGAGCCATAATTGGCCACACGCAGGATGCCTGTGGCCAATTATAGCTCAGGGGGTTTAGTACACGCCCCACACTATATAAGGCTGCCTGCGCGGCGGCCTTGTGTAGTCTGTTGCGGCGTTCAGAGAGAGAGAAGGATAGGCAGGGACAGTGTCTTCTTTTCTTGTGATTGAACCTAGCGCAGTTACAGTGGGTGTATTGTGCCTCCTGCACAGTATACACCTGAAGCTACCCCCAATTGCTGGTGTTGTTCTGTTCCTATACCACAGGCAGCTGCAACAGTGGGGCCCCACGCCTTTCCTTTTTTTTATTTGGGTACAGGGTTCCCCTTAATATCCGTACAAGACCCAAAGGGGCTGGTAATGGGCAGGGAGGGCTACCCATGCCATTTTTCTCAATGATTTTCATCCATATTGCCGGAACCAGATATAACATTAAAACCGCAAGCAGTTTTAAATGACTTTATTTCCGTTAAATTTCATTTTGTGCAGAGACTGTTCTAAACACGGGAAACACGTGGTGCTTCACAGGCATACCACAGACACCCCCCAGGCACGATATTTAAAGGAATATTTCAAGTTTTTTTCACTTTAATCGTCATTAAAATCAGAGCTCCCTAAAAAACTGCAGTTTTTTTATTTTATTTTTTGCATTGATACATGTCACCTGGGGCAGGTCCCAGGTCCCCAAACCCTTTCTAGGACAATATCTTGCATATTAGCCGTTAAAATGAGCACTTTTGAGTGCCATAAACTTTAATGGGGTTCTAAAGTTCGTACGAATTTTCGGTCCGTTCAAAAGGTTCTGGTGCGAACCGAACCGGGGGGGGGGGGGGGTGTTTGGCTCATCCCTAGTGTAGAGTAGGCAAATTTAGTTTAGCTCAGGGCTAAGCCTGAGCTGTGGAATCTGGGTCCGGGTTCAGTGACTCAGGGCTGGATGATTCATCTGGCAGCTCTCTCTGGCACTTCCACCTAGTCTGGAAGTTGTAGAAACTTCCAGAACTGGAGGGTGGGAGCAGTGGCGTTGCTATAGGGGGGGAGGGGCCGCAGAGGGGTGACACTGGGGCTGCTGCTAAACACTGTACTTTGTTGCTTGTAGTGGAGCTGTGCAAGCACGGCACTCTGCCGTGCGGGGGAGGCTGCCTGTAACACTCCTCAGTCAGGCTAATACCCCGAGTCAGCTGGAGTTGGTGGGCGGAGCTGGGGGTGTGGCTTCCTCCTCCACTCCTCCCATAGACTCCTTCACTATTGCTGATCCCGCAGCCGAAGGAGATGAGAGGCGAGGGCACAGCAGCCCCGTCCATCTGCAGGCATGAAGCATGCTGTAAGTAAATGCAGTGCAGTGTCACTACATAGAGTCCTAACTTGCCCTGTACCACCCCAACCCGCCCTATACCACCACAACCTGCCCTGTGCCACCCTAACTTGCCCTATACCACCCCAACCTGCCCTGTGCCACCTCTGCTTGCCCTATACCAACCCAACCTGCCCTGTACCACTACAACCTGCCCTGTACCATTCTACTCTGCCCTGTACCACCTCATCCTGCCCTTTACAACCCCAACCTGCCCTGTACCACCCCAACCTGCCCTATACTACCCTAACCTGCCCTTTACCACTTCAACCTGCCCTGTATCACCTCAACCTGCCCTGTACCAACCTACCCTGCTCTGTACCACCTCACCCTGCCCTGTACCACCCTGACCTGCCCTGTACCACCATAACCTGCCCTACACCACCCTAAACTGTCCTATACCACCCTAACCTGCCTTGTACCACCCCAACCTGCCCTATAACACCTCAACCTGCCCTATACCACCCTTTATGATCTGCCGCATAGGGCGAATGACCAGGTCGTTCCCCCCAACATGTAGGACCAGAACGTCTGGAGGCTGGTCCAGTCCTGCAAAACAATGTACTTCCGGCAACACCTTATGCCACATCATACCCGGGACCCCAATCCATCGAATCCTGCCTTCATCCCTGGCCATTCTGAGCTGCCTGTCGTCTGGCCGGACGTCCACCCTCCTAGCACCCCAGAACACATAAGAATGTCCCATGATCCAAATCAGACATCCTGGCTCTGAAAAGACAGAAGAGACAGCAGAGAATCCAGCAAAATATATTCAACAACTATTAACAACAACTTCTACTCACAGTCCTGCCCCCGCATTCACAGGAGATGTGTGCGAACATAAAGTTTATATCTTGCAGACTCCCATCTCCCCATCCTCTTTATTACCTCTACTAAAAGACCCCATCTAGATGCTTCCGTGGCTGCTCCAATATGAAAAGAATGGGCTGCATACTCACCCGGGGGTAAACCCCCTTCCTTCAAGCACTTCCGCAAAACAGCCGTGAACTGGAACTTGGATAGGTACAAGCCATCCTCATGAATAAGTAATGCCCCCCCCCCCCCCCCGTCCGGGCGTACTGCCAGAAATTGCCTCAACGCCGACACCAGGCACACCTCAGCCTCCGCCCCCTGAAACAATTCCACCCGTACCCCTCTTCCCAGCTGGTCCATCTTCGACCGACTAATCCATAAGACCACCGATGAAGGGGCACAGCCCATATCCGCGAACCCCAAACCACCCTGAACCTGTTTCGATGGTAAAACCAGTTCCCCTAGCCTCATCTCCCCGAAAAATGCCACCAGAAAGGCTGCTTCGGAAAAGTTTTTTCTCAAAAACTGTAGAACACACCTTTCCTGGCACCTTCATGGCAGCACACACTGGGTTGTGACTCCGCCCCCTACAACCTGACAGGATTGGATTAACTATAAATTTGAAGGGGAGACCCCCCTGCTGCATTCTCTTTTTTATCCTCACCTGACAGGTTGGACGGACGCGGTTTCTCCTGTTTACAGATGAATAAGCCTCTTCCCGCCCTTCGCCCCAGCAGGTTCAAGCCTCTCCTGTTTGGAAGTCCCTCCTGTACAGTCTCTAAAGGAGCTTCTATGGAGGGAGCCCCCGCTCTGGTGGTCTCAGGAGGCATCTGGACTATGGCATATAATAAGCTTTAAAGAAGCTTTTTTCCTTGCAGTGGACTCCCCTTTCTTTCCTATACCTTTAATATATTTAAAAAAAATTTTTTCGAGAAAGCGCCTTTTTTCTTGCTCATCGGAATGGCTGGTGCTTGTTATCCCCCGTCGTGGCCGCCGTTCGTCTTTCCGCCGCTTTACGCATATGCAGAGCTAGGTTTTTCCCTTCTGTATACCTATACAGTGTTCCCTTTTCCAAGATGGCGCCGGAACACTCGGGATGCTTCTGCGCATGCGCGGAGCGTCATTCGGCCGCCGCTATGATGCCATTTTTTAAATACAGAGATTATTTTCTCTGTATTCTGCTCTGCCCTACACTGGAACACCTGGAAGTTTCTGCTCTCCATTAATCCAGATCTCGAGCTCCAAGGTAAGTCCCGGTGGGACTCTTATTTATTTTTTGGTTATTCTTGCTGATATTTTTTATATAGATAAATAATAAATAAATAATAAATAATAAATTAATATTTAATAAATAATAATTTAATTAATTAAAAATAATAAATAAATATGCAGTAAAGAGTAGAGGGCAATAGCAATCTACCTACACATTTATCTTTCTTACATTTCCTAGACTGTCCTGTAATTTTTTCTTATGGAGTCCACTGCTCACGCAGACCACCATCAGCAAGTTAGGTAAGAGGCTATACCGGACATAGGTAGGTATTGAAGGGGAGATAGAAAAAAGAGTGCCAGACGCTTAGTGCTGCTTTTTTTTTTTGGCAGCCCGGCTAGATCAAGAGCCGCAAGTTCCAGGCATGGGAGAAGGTCTAGCCATAGCAGAAAGAAAGTCAAGCAGGAGATCCCGCTCAAGATCTCCTTCACATCATCGAAGGCACAGCCACTCACAGCATAGCCACTCACGCCATAGTTGGTCAAGTCGCAAGAGATCTCCTTCCTCGCACCGTCGAAGCTGCCATACCCGACCTGCAGCAAACATTTGCTGGGTATGCGGTCCTCCGGCTTTGCCAGGTAAACTTGCCTGTCGTTCTTGCTTCAATGAGGCTACCAAAGAGAAAGAGGTGGATGCAAGGATAGCTACAGACCTCATAAGGGAATCAGTGCGAGAGTCCATACTGGAAACGATAGCACCAGCATTGGATAGAGTGGTTCCCAGCACATCTTCACTCAGGCATCAGAGTCTTCCTCTGAAAGAGAAGGTCAGGAAATGTCAGCCGGCTTCTTTTCCCTTTCCTTTCCCTTTCCCTAGTAGCAGGGCCGGATTAAGAGCATCATGTGCTTGGTGCTGAGGATTTTGGTGGACCTTTTACTGGGCACCCTTCTGCTTTCCAAGAGCCTGTGCTGGCATGCGCCCAAACTCAAAAGTGCACAGCCGCACAGGCATAACACTAGGGAAGCCTGGCATTTGCTTTGCCAAGTTTCTGTGCATTGGCATGCACTCTGAGCTGAAAGAGTGCAGCTGTGCAGGCCTAACACTATGGAAGCCCCAGACTTCTGTTAGGACCGCTCATGCAGTGCCAATTATCAATCCCACCACCCTGCCCAGGCGGTGCATGTGAAATGCAGGGCCCGTCAGGGGAGATCTCTTCCCAGTGGCCCATTGCTTTCCATGTCCTTTTTGGGTGGCTGGGCCTATATTAAGGTAGGGGCCTGGAGCTGCAGCTCCAATAGCCCCTACTTTAATCCAGCCCTGCCTAGTAGAACCCTTTGCGAAGTCCGTCAAGGAAGCAATCGGCTGGCAAGACGACACGACGGATCCCCCAAAAGTACGAAAATATTTTCTAAACCTGAAAAGAAATCCGGAATCATTTCCATTCATAGAGGAACTCGAGGATCTCATTAAAGACGAGTGGGAGAGATCGGATAAAAGGTCTAGTCTTACCAATAGATTAGCCAAGATGTACTGCTTGAAGGAATCAAAAGTAAAATCCTTGATTAACCACTTTCAGACCGGACCAATTTGCTGGTCAAAGACCAGACCACTTTTTGCGATTCGGCACTGCGTCGCTTTAACTGACAATTGCGCGGTCGTGCGACGTGGCTCCCAAACAAAATTTACGTCCTTTTTTTCCCACAAATAGAGCTTTCTTTTGGTGGTATTTGATCACCCCTGCGGTTTTTATTTTTTGCGCTATAAACAAAAATAGAACAATTTTGAAAAAAACGCATTATTTTTTACTTTTTGTTATAATAAATATCCCCCAAAAATATATAAAAAAACATTTTTTTCCCTCAATTTAGGCCGATACGTATTCTTCTACATATTTTTGGTAAAAAAAATCGCAATAAGCGATTATTGATTGGTTTGCGCAAAAGTTATAGCGTTTACAAAATAGGGATAGTTTTATAGCATTTTTATTAATAATTTTTTATTATTTTTTTTTTTACTAGTAATGGCGGCGATCTGCGATTTTTATTGTGACTGCGACATTGTCGGGGACCCATCGGACATTTGACACATTTTTGGGACCATTGTCATTTATACAGTAATCACTGCTATATAAATGCAGTGATTCCTGTGTAAATGACACTGGCAGTGAAAGGGTTAACCAGTGGGTGGCAGTGTAGGGGTTAAGTGTTCCTAGGGGTGTGTTACTAACTGTGGGGGGGTTGGGCTTTCATTTAGTGTACACTGATCTCTGCTCCAATCACATGGAGCAGAGATCAGCGTCACTAGTGGCTAGGCAGAATGGGAAAATGTTGTTTATACAGCATTTCCTCCATTCGGCCGCTCCGTGAGACGATCGCGGGGATGCTCGCGGCGATCGAGTCCGCGGGTCCCGCGACCGGACTCACGGGGGTCCCGACCAGCGCAGGAGCGCGCCGCCGGCGGCGCGCTCCCGATGGCACGGCGGCAACGAATATTGGACGTACATGTACGCCAATATGCCTGCCCGTGCCATGCTGTCGACGTACATCGTCGTGCGCTGGTCGGGAAGTGGTTAATGCTCCCATCATTGACTCCTCTTTAATGTGTCTCGCCCGTCACGTTACATTACCGATCGAGGATGCGGTCTCTTTTCGGGATGTACTCGATCGAAAGATGGATCTGGAATTGAAGAAAGCATATTCCACGGCTGGGGGAGCCTGTAGGCCAGCAATTACCACAGCGGCAGTGGCCAGAGCCATCTTGGGATGGACATCTAGAATAGAGAATGACCTGCAAGATAGCGTCGAGATGGGAAAGATAATATCCTCTCTGCAAGAAGTCAGACTAGCAGGAGACTTCGTAGCAGAGGCCTCAGTAGATATTATAAGGTCTTCAGCCAGGTCAATGCTGGCTTCAGTAATGGCAAGAAGGGCTTTATGGCTCAAACCGTGGCTGATGCAGCATCCAAAACGAATTGGTGCAGGATTCTGTATGATGGCTCGAACCTATTCGGTGCCAAATTGCCATCTCCAAGGTAACAGGAGGGAAGTCAGGCCTGATCCCCTCTGATAGGAGACCCAGAACACAGAAAGGACCAGCTTACAAACGCAATCTTCTGGATAAATACAGGAAATTCAGATCCTACCGTCCGGGTAGGGAGTTTAGAAAGGACTGGAAGAACATAAAACCTTCCTTTCTCAGGATACAGAAGTCCAAGGCTACCCCGGCTGGGGAACAGCAGAAGTCCTTTTGAAATTTTGCCCTCCCACCCAGCTCAGGTGGGCGCCAGGCTGAAAAACGTCATCAAAATTTGGTCAAACCATATAAAGGATTTATGGACATTATCCACAATCAAATTCGGACACAGATGGAAATTCAAAAACAGAATCCCAGCAAATCACTTCCGGACAACCAGACTACCATCCTCACTACCCAAAAGAAGTCTGTTAGTGAAGTACGTAGCAGAATTGAAACAGAAGGGAGCAATCCTGGAGGTTCCATCATACCAAAAAGGGAGAGGGTTCTACTCCCCCCTGTTTTTGGTGAAAAAGAGGACAGGCGACTTGCGACCTGTATTAGACCTCAAACGGCTCAACAGAGGCATCAAAGTGGAGGCTTTCAAAATGGAAAGTCTCCAGTTCATACTTCTGGCGATAAATCTGGGTCGACTGGATGCTTTCAATAGATTTATTGGACACTTATCTTCATGTGCCAGTTCATCTGGCCTTTCAAAAGTTTCTGTGATTCGCCATAGACCAGCGTCACTTCCAATTCCGGTGTCTCCCATTCGGCATCTCCTCGGCACCCAGGACATTCACCAAAGTTCTGTTACCACTAGTGGCATTTCTCAGGGAGAAGGGATTATGAATCCACCATTACCTGGACGACATCCTGCTTTTAGCAGAAGATCAAGAAACGCTGATCCATCACCGGGAAATTCTCCATACAACGCTTCAGAAGTTCGGATGGATAATCAACTGGAAAAAGAGCAGTCTACAACCTACACAAAATATGGTATTTTTGGGAGCAGATCTAAACACCCTAAACACCAGGTCAAACAGGATACAGCTCCCACAGGAGAAGGTCAAGCCTCTAATACGGAAGATGCAGAGACTGTTATCAACAAATCACTTGCCAGCCAGAGCCTGTCTGAGTGTACTGGGGTCCATGTCCGCAACCATACCCATGGTGCAATGGTCGCAGTGGCACATGAGAACTCTACAGGACTAATTTCTCAGGCAGTGGGATGGAGTATCGATGCGTCAGAACATTTTTATCTCCAGATCGGTGAAGCAATCGATATGGTAGTGGACGCACCCGAGCAATCTCGCAAGATACAGACCAATAGTGCCTCTGGACCTAGAAGTAGTCACTTCGGATGCCTGCCAGAGCGGTTGGGGAGCCCACTTTCAGGATCAGGCAGCCCAGGGGCAGTGGCATTTTCAGGTTCTAGGCCTGGTCTCAAACATACTGGAGTTCAGAGCAGCCTTCCATGCCTTAAGAGCGTTTGCACCACTCCTGAGAGGCAAGAATGTGGTTATTCGTATGGACAACAAAGTGGCAGTGTCTTATATTCAGAGGCAAGGAGGTACCAGGAGTGCCACATTGATGGAGGAAGTTCGGCCTATCTTGGAGTGGGCCCAGATACATCTTACGAGTTTGAAAGCAGTATATGTCCCAGCAACACAGAACATGTTAGCTGACTACCTAAGTCGAGAGACTCTATCCAACAACGAGTGGTCATTGAACCCTCGGGCCTTCTCTCTCCTTGCAGAAGTCTGGGGAATGCCAGAAATGGATCTAGCAGCCACACCGATGAATACCAAGTGCCACAGATTCCTGTCAAGAGGTTCGTTTCCATCAGCGGAGGGGGTGGATTGTCTGAGTCACCCATGGAACTTCAGGTTGGTGTATATATTCCCTCCAACTCCGTTAATTGCGAGGTTCCTGTCCAGGTTCCGGAGATCCTCAGTGACAGTAATCGCGATTATTCCACTGTGGCCAGGAGGCCGTGGTTCACAACACTTTTACAGCTCAGCCTGCAACCTCCTATTCCTCTTCCGATAACTCCGGATCTTTTATCTCAAGGTCAATTCCTACATCCAGCACCAGAGAAGTTTCCCCTGATGGCCTGGAGATTGAGAGCGCTAGACTAAGAGCTCAGGGCTGCTCTCAGGAGGTTATATCAACTCTGATGCAAGCCAGGAAGGTTACTACCAATACCATTTATTCTAAAATTTGAGAAAGATTCTGCTCCATGGCTCAGCAGAGGGGATGGAATAGCATTTCTCCGGAACCTTCTCATATTCTGGAATTCCTTCCGTCAGGGGTTAACAAGGGTTTGAGCTTAAGTACCCTCAAAGTTCAAGTATCTGCTCTGTCAGCTAAAACAGGTACAAAGTGGGCATTCCATCCTTTAGTAATCCAATTCCTGAGGGCCTATCTAAAGATCAACCCCCCCAGGAAACCAGTCTTTCCATCATGGGATCTATCAGTAGTTCTCCATGCTCTATCCACTCCTCCGTTTGTTCCGTTTGAAACAATTTCCATATGGGACTTGACTTTGAAACTGTCCTTCCACATTGCAATTACATCAGCGAGAAGAGTGTCAGAAATCCAATGCATTAATGATTTCGGAGCCTAATTTGGTTCTCTTCCCCGACAGAGTGGTTCGAAGACCCTCGGAACAATTCATACCCAAAGTAGCTACTTCTTTCCACTACAACCAGGACATCATCCTTCCATCCTTCTCTAACGATCAGGGAGATCTGCATCCACTGGATGTGAAGACGACCATCATTAACTACTTAACTGCTACCACTTCTTTTAGAAGGACAGATTCTCTTTTGATCATCCCTCATGGAACCAGACGCGGGCAAGCATCTTCCTCACGTACCATTGCATCCTGGTTGGTCAGAACCATTAAGAAGGCATATTCCACCCAGCACCTGGTGGTTCCTGAAGACATCAGGGCTCATTCAACTAGGGCAGTGGCTACCTCCTGGGCAGCGTATTGCAGAGTCTCTCCACAGACAATATGCAGAGCAGCAACTTGGTCCTCCAGGCATACCTTTATTTCCCACTACAAGGTGGACTCGGCTCACCTGTCCATGGCTGACTTCGGCAGATCCATCATTAGAGCCAATTCTTCCGCATTATGAGGAATAAAGTTTATTTCTCTTGCACCCACCTGACTGGCGAGTTATTTCCCAGTGTGTGCTGCCATGAAGGTGTCAGGAAAACTGAAAATTGTATACTCACCTTCCGTAATTTTCCTTTCCTGACATATCTTCATGGCAGCACACAGTTCCCACCCTGTTTCTTTGTGATGATATATACAGAGAATGCAGCAGGGGGTCTCCCCTTCAAACTTATAGTTAAAGCGGGATTCCGCTGCCGTTTTTTTTTTTTTTTTTAACCTGTGTCACTGGTGGGCGATTCCTACAGTGTCTTTGCAGTCACGATCGGCGTCTTTTTAACCCCCGGCGTGACGATTTCATTGCTAAGGAAAACTTTTAAAAAAGCAGTCCAGCGGTTTCCATTTTCACTGTGGGCGTTTAAAGCCCACAGGCATTTACTTCCTGGATGCGATGACACTGAGCTCCCAGCATCCACCGCTCCATCTCGCACATGCTCATTCAGTGTCCTCTTTGTTTTCCTTCCTCTTGCCTCCTGTGCTATAGTGGTAATGGCAGATAGAGCTGCCTGCCCACTTTCAAAATGGCAATTTCGGACATGCCCTCGTCACGTGACCGGCGTCCTCCTTCCGAAATCTCACGAGATTTCGGCATGACTGTGTCCCCCACTGATTCCTGGGAAATAGCTAAAAAAGTTCCCAGGGACCATTGCGAAGCCGATAAACACGCCTACTCCCACGGGAGGAGAGCCCGGAAGTCGGCATAAACATTAAAAATAAAAAGGTAAATACTGCATATTATTTTATTTCAATGGTCATAACTGCATCTATGTTCCAAAGCCATTTGAATAAGATGAACTTGCAATTTTCTGTACAAAACCGCTTTAATCCAATCCTGCCAGGTTGTGGGGGCGGAGTCACAACCCCAGTGTGTGCTGCCATGAAGATGCGTCAGGAAAGGAAAATTACGGAAGGTGAGTATACAATTTACAGTTTTTCCACAATTTGTAACAACAACCTTAAAACTGCAAAGGAAATTGGGCGCCTGGAGTCCCTTCTTACCGACCCCCTCCTGTACCCCCACAATGCCTTCCGAACCAGAAAATTCTTTATAACATCTGGTAAACTTCTATACTGAAATAAAAATGCTATAGCCAAAATCTTCTTTCACATTGCCGGCCCCGACACCCCTGAGGCAGTCGATATCCACAGTAGCTCTCCAAGAGGTTTGGAACAACCTACCTTCTGAGTTCCTTCA
Source organism: Lithobates pipiens (assembly GCF_037356315.1). Classification (NCBI taxonomy): domain Eukaryota; kingdom Metazoa; phylum Chordata; class Amphibia; order Anura; family Ranidae; genus Lithobates; species Lithobates pipiens. The sequence goes on along the minus strand of NW_027507784.1, from coordinate 14,406,618 downwards.
ATAGCTAACTGTATGCAAGTCTACCTAGAAGATTTGATGATGGTTGGAAGGCAAAGGGTGGTCACATCAAATATTGATTTGATTTGGATTTCTCTTCTGTTCATTTACAGTAGTTTCCATTTTGTTCATTGATGAAAAAAAAACTATTAACACTTCTTCATTCTTCATTTACTGCATTTTTTTTTCACCTGCCTGAAACTTTTGCACAGTAATATATATATATATATATATATATATATATATATATATATATATATATATATATATATATATATATAATGCAATTGGTAGCACACACCTATTATTAAGGATGTAATTAAGTCACTGAACAATGTATTCAGTTATTTAATTTCCTCCGCCGTCAGCGTCATCTCCAAATTTCCCCACCATAGTCTGGGCGGAGTTTCCTAGAAGTTTCTTTCAGTTTCATCTTAGTAACAATTCTCCATATTTGTTCTACTGGGAAATATAGATCTTCCTCCTGAAAACGAGAATCAAAGATGAATGTTGACAAGCTCCGAGAACACATCCTCTCCTACAGCCTCAATAACTGCCCCCTGGGCAACCAGGGCTTCAACCGAATCCTTCTCCAGCTGTTTGGCTACCTGGGACACGGCAAATCTTCCCTTATTAACTCCTGTAAGTATGTGCTTCAGGACAGGGAGAGGCCCTTCACCGAGTATGCCGTGTCTGGGGCAGAACAAGGTGGGCTCACAATGGAGAGAAAATCTTACCCATTAACCCCCACCATCACCATTGTGGACAACAGAGGATGCTCCACACTCAACGGTTTTGAGACTGGCGAGATTTACGCCCAACTGGGTGAGTTACGTACACATTTTAACCATGTGGTTGTCTCTCCTTCTGAAAATGCTCATTTCCTGGGTGTCTTGCTGCCATCTTGGCTTCAATGTTTTCTTCTGGGTCACTGATAAGGAAAGAGGATAGACCTAAAGCCTTCTGAGACTGCCACTAGGACAGGAAAGGAGTTCAGTTTCCATGACTGAATCTATTTACTTACTTTTTATCCTCTAATAATGTGAATGTAAATGATAAAACACCTACAAGCTAAGCAAGAACCTTTCTGCCATATCTGAAAAATTAGGTACATTGTTTTTATTTTTTTTTACATTCAATTTTATTTAAATTTTTAAGTTGAGATGGTGCAGAAAAGGGATGAAGACTTCCGAAAACACTGCAGGCATGATACAAGAGATGGTCAGAGAAGGCAAACATGATAAAGGAGATGGTCAGAGACTGCAGACATGATACAGGAGATGGTCAGAGACTGCAGACATGATACAGGAGATGGTCAGAGACTGCAGACATGATACAGGAGATGGTCAGAGACTGCAGACATGATACAGGAGATGGTCAGAGACTGCAGACATGATACAGGAGATGGTCAGAGACTGCAGACATGATACAGGAGATGGTCAGAGACTGCAGACATGATACAAGAGATGGTCAGAGACGGCAAACATGATAAAGGAGATGGTCAGAGACTGCAGACATGATACAGGAGATGGTCAGAGACTGCAGACATGATACAGGAGATGGTCAGAGACTGCAGACATGATACAGGAGATGGTCAGAGACTGAAGACATGATACAAGAGATGGACAGAGACTGCAGACATGATACAGGAGATGGTCAGAGACTGCAGACATGATACAGGAGATGGTCAGAGACTGCAGACATGATACAAGAGATGGACAGAGACTACAGACATGATACAAGAGATGGACAGAGACTGCAGACATGATACAAGAGATGGACAGAGACTGCAGACATGATGCAGGAGATGGTCAGAGACTGCAGACATGATACAAGAGATGGTCAGAGACTGCAGACATGATACAGGAGATGGTCAGAGACTGCAGACATGATACAAAAGATGGTTAGAGACTGCAGACATAATACAGGAGATGTCAGAGACTGCAGCTATGATACAGGAGATGGTCAGAGACTGCATTCGTGATACAGGAGATGATCTGAGACTGCATACATAGAACAGGAGATGGTCAGAGACTGCAGACATGATACAGGAGAAGGACAGAGACTACAGACATGATACAAGAGATGGACAGAGACTGCAGACATGATACAGGAGATGGTCAGAGACTGCAGACATGATACAAGAGATGGACAGAGACTACAGACATGATACAAGAGATGTACAGAGACTACAGACATGATACAAGAGATGTACAGAGACTTCAGACACTGCAGACATGATACAGGAGATGGTCAGAGACTGCATTCAAGATACAGAAGATGGTCAGAGACTGCAGCTACGATACAGGAGATGGTCAGAGACTGCATTCGTGATACAGGAGATGATCAGAGACTGCATACATAGTACAGGAGATGGTCAGAGACTGCAGACATGATACAGGAGATTATCAGAAACTGCAGACATGATACAGGAGATGGTTAGTGACTGTAGACATGATACAAGAGATAGTCAGAGACTGCATTCGTGATACAGGAGATGGACAGAGACTGCAGACATGATACAGGAGATGGTCAGAGACTGCAGACATGATACAGGAGATGGTCAGAGACTGCAGACATGATACAAGAGATGGACAGAGACTGCAGACATGATACAGGAGATGGTCAGAGACTGCAGACATGATACAAGAGATGGACAGAGACTGCAGACATGATACAGGAGATGGTCAGAGACTGCAGACATGATACAGGAGATGGTCAGAGACTGCAGACATGATACAGGAGATGGTCAGAGACTGCACACATGATACAGGAGATGGTCAGAGACTGCAGACATGATACAGGAGATGGTCAGAGACGGCAAACATGATAAAGGAGATGGTCAGAGACTGCAGACATGATACAGGAGATGGTCAGAGACTGCAGACATGATACAGGAGATGGTCAGAGACTGCAGACATGATACAGGAGATGGTCAGAGACTGCAGACATGATACAAGAGATGGACAGAGACTGCAGACATGATACAGGAGATGGTCAGAGACTGCAGACATGATACAGGAGATGGTCAGAGACTGCAGACATGATACAAGAGATAGGCAGAGACTACAGACATGATACAAGAGATGGACAGAGACTGCAGACATGATACAAGAGATGGACAGAGACTGCAGACATGATGCAGGAGATGGTCAGAGACTGCAGACATGATACAAGAGATGGTCAGAGACTGCAGACATGATACAGGAGATGGTCAGAGACTGCAGACATGATACAAGAGATGGTTAGAGACTGCAGACATAACACAGGAGATGTCAGAGACTGCAGCTATGATACAGGAGATGGTCAGAGATTGCATTCGTGATACAGGAGATGATCTGAGACTGCATACATAGTACAGGAGATGGTCAGAGACTGCAGACATGATACAGGAGAAGGACAGAGACTACAGACATGATACAAGAGATGGACAGAGACTGCAGACATGATACAGGAGATGGTCAGAGACTGCAGACATGATACAGGAGATGGTCAGAGACTGCAGACATGATACAAGAGATGGTCAGAGACTACAGACATGATACAAGAGATGTACAGAGACTACAGACATGATACAAGAGATGTACAGAGACTTCAGACACTGCAGACATGATACAGGAGATGGTCAGAGACTGCATTCAAGATACAAAAGATGGTCAGAGACTGCAGCTACGATACAGGAGATGGTCAGAGACTGCATTCGTGATACAGGAGATGATCAGAGACTGCATACATAGTACAGGAGATGGTCAGAGACTGCAGACATGATACAGGAGATGGTCAGAGACTGCACACATGATACAGGAGATGGTCAGAGACTGCAGACATGATACAGGAGATGGTCAGAGACTGCAGACATGATACAAGAGATGGTCAGAGACGGCAAACATGATAAAGGAGATGGTCAGAGACTGCAGACATGATACAGGAGATGGTCAGAGACTGCAGACATGATACAGGAGATGGTCAGAGACTGCAGACATGATACAGGAGATGGTCAGAGACTGAAGACATGATACAAGAGATGGACAGAGACTGCAGACATGATACAGGAGATGGTCAGAGACTGCAGACATGATACAGGAGATGGTCAGAGACTGCAGACATGATACAAGAGATGGACAGAGACTACAGACATGATACAAGAGATGGACAGAGACTACAGACATGATACAAGAGATGGACAGAGACTGCAGACATGATGCAGGAGATGGTCAGAGACTGCAGACATGATACAAGAGATGGTCAGAGACTGCAGACATGATACAAGAGATGGTCAGAGACTGCAGACATGATACAGGAGATGGTCAGAGACTGCAGACATGATACAAGAGATGGTTAGAGACTGCAGACATAATACAGGAGATGTCAGAGACTGCAGCTATGATACAGGAGATGGTCAGAGACTGCATTCGTGATACAGGAGATGATCTGAGACTGCATACATAGTACAGGAGATGGTCAGAGACTGCAGACATGATACAGGAGAAGGACAGAGACTACAGACATGATACAAGAGATGGACAGAGACTGCAGACATGATACAGGAGATGGTCAGAGACTGCAGACATGATACAAGAGATGGACAGAGACTACAGACATGATACAAGAGATGTAGAGAGACTACAGACATGATACAAGAGATGTACAGAGACTTCAGACACTGCAGACATGATACAGGAGATGGTCAGAGACTGCATTCAAGATACAGAAGATGGTCAGAGACTGCAGCTACGATACAGGAGATGGTCAGAGACTGCATTCGTGATACAGGAGATGATCAGAGACTGCATACATAGTACAGGAGATGGTCAGAGACTGCAGACATGATACAGGAGATTATCAGAAACTGCAGACATGATACAGGAGATGGTTAGTGACTGTAGACATGATACAAGAGATGGACAGAGACTGCAGACATGATACAAGAGATGGACAGAGACTGCAGACATGATACAGGAGATGGACAGAGACTGCAGACATGATACAAGAGATGGACAGAGACTACAGACATGATACAAGAGATGGACAGAGACTGCAGACATGATACAGGAGATGGTCAGAGACTGCAGACATGATACAAGAGATGGACAGAGACTACAGACATGATACAAGAGATGGACAGAGACTACAGACATGATACAAGAGATGGACAGAGACTGCAGACATGATACAAGAGATGGACAGAGACTACAGACATGATACAAGAGATGGACAAAGACTGCAGACATGATACAGGAGATGGTCAGAGACTGCAGACATGATACAAGAGATGGACAGGGACTGCAGACATGATACAAGAGATGGACAGAGACTGCAGACATGATACAGGAGATGGTCAGAGACTGCAGACATGATACAGGAGATGGTCAGAGACTGCAGACATGATACAAGAGATGGACAGAGACTACAGACATGATACAAGAGATGGACAGAGACTGCAGACATGATACAGGAGATGGTCAGAGACTGCAGACATGATACAGGAGATGGTCAGAGACTGCAGACATGATACAAGAGATGGTCAGAGACGGCAAACATGATAAAGGAGATGGTCAGAGACTGCAGACATGATACAGGAGATGGTCAGAGACTGCAGACATGATACAGGAGATGGTCAGAGACTGCAGACATGATACAGGAGATGGTCAGAGACTGAAGACATGATACAAGAGATGGACAGAGACTGCAGACATGATACAGGAGATGGTCAGAGACTGCAGACATGATACAGGAGATGGTCAGAGACTGCAGACATGATACAAGAGATGGACAGAGACTACAGACATGATACAAGAGATGGACAGAGACTACAGACATGATACAAGAGATGGACAGAGACTGCAGACATGATGCAGGAGATGGTCAGAGACTGCAGACATGATACAAGAGATGGTCAGAGACTGCAGACATGATACAAGAGATGGTCAGAGACTGCAGACATGATACAGGAGATGGTCAGAGACTGCAGACATGATACAAGAGATGGTTAGAGACTGCAGACATAATACAGGAGATGTCAGAGACTGCAGCTATGATACAGGAGATGGTCAGAGACTGCATTCGTGATACAGGAGATGATCTGAGACTGCATACATAGTACAGGAGATGGTCAGAGACTGCAGACATGATACAGGAGAAGGACAGAGACTACAGACATGATACAAGAGATGGACAGAGACTGCAGACATGATACAGGAGATGGTCAGAGACTGCAGACATGATACAAGAGATGGACAGAGACTACAGACATGATACAAGAGATGTAGAGAGACTACAGACATGATACAAGAGATGTACAGAGACTTCAGACACTGCAGACATGATACAGGAGATGGTCAGAGACTGCATTCAAGATACAGAAGATGGTCAGAGACTGCAGCTATGATACAGGAGATGGTCAGAGACTGCATTCGTGATACAGGAGATGATCAGAGACTGCATACATAGTACAGGAGATGGTCAGAGACTGCAGACATGATACAGGAGATTATCAGAAACTGCAGACATGATACAGGAGATGGTTAGTGACTGTAGACATGATACAAGAGATAGTCAGAGACTGCATTCGTGATACAGGAGATGGTCAGAGACTACATATATGATACAGGAGATGGTCAGAAACTGCATATATGACACAGGAGATGGTCAGAGACTGCAGATATGATACAGGAGATAGTCAGAGACTGCAGATATGATACAGGAGATGGTCAGAGACTGCATACATGATACAGGAGATGGTCAGAGGCTGCATACATGGTACAGGTGATGGTCAGAGATTGTAGACATGGTATAAGAGATGGTCAGAGACTGTAGACATGATACAGGAGATGATTAGAGACTGTAGACACGATACAGGATATGGTTAGAGACTGTAGATATGGTACACAAGGTGATCAGAGGCTGCAGACATTATACAGGAGATGGTCAGAGACTGCAGACATGATACAGGAGATGGTTAGATACTGCAGACATGATACAGGTTAGAGATTGCAGATATCATACAAGTGACTGTCAGAGACTGGGGGTATGCTTCAGCAGTCAATCATAGACTGGAGACATAGTGCATGACATATTACAGATAAGTGTCTGCAGGGGCCTCACAAAAAGTGGCAATGGGCTACATGTGGCCCCAGGCACTAAGCACTGCATTGCACGTTCGGAGGGAAGTGCACATGCTTTTTCCAAAACCCCAAGAGCTAGCTCTGTTCTCCAGCTCTGGCAACACAGCCAGTGTGATTAGTACAGTGACAGTGTATATTTTTAGCACTATTCTCTGTGTTAGTGTCACTGGTTCCCACAAAGTGTCGGTAATGCCGCGTACACATGATCAGACCATCCAGCGGACTAATGCCGCGTACACACGATCAAATTGTCTGGCGTACTTAGTCCGCCGGACCGCATTTCACCGGACAATCCGATCATGTGTGGGCTTCATCTGACTTTTTCAGCGTAAAGTCCGGCGGACTTAGAAAGTAGTTTTGCAGCCCAATCTTTCCGCCGGACTTGGGTTTCCGCGGACAATACGTTCGTCAGTATGCTAGTCCGGCGGACTAAGAATGACGCATGCTCAGAAGCAAGTACGAAAAGGAAGCTATTGGCTACTGGCTATTGAACTTCCTTTTTCTAGTCCCGTCATACGTGCTGTACGTCATCGCGCTAGCAATCGCTGGACTTTCCGTGCGTCCGGGTGTGGCCAAGTCCATTCGGTAGAAAGTCCACCGGACTATCCGCCGGATTGTTTGCCGGACTAAGTACGCCAGACAATCCGTTTGTATGTACGCAGCATTAGTCTGGCGGACAAACTGCCGTAAAGTCCGCCGGACTGTCCGAACGAGCGGACCTGCCCACACACGTGACTTTTCCGCCGGATTATCCACAGTACTTTTGAAATGAACGTACTTACCCACACACACGGAGGAAAGTCCGTTCATTTTGAGCGCGGCTCCAGGTAGCCGGGACCAGCGAAGGAGGCGGCGCTGGCCCCGTCACCTGGTATGGAGTTAAAGGGGAAGCCCTACGCTGAAAAAAACGGCGTGGGGGTCCCCCCTAGGTCCATATCAGACCCTTATCCGAGCACACAACCCGGCCGGTCAGGAAAGGGGGTGGGAACGAGCGAGCGCCCCCCCCCTCCTGAGCCGTACCAGGCCACGTGCCCTCAACATGGGGGGTGCTTTGGGGAAGAGGGGCCGCGCAGCCCCCCCACCCCAAAGCATCTTGTCCCCATGTTGATGAAAACAAGGGCCTCTTACCGACAACCCTGGCCATTGGTTGTCGGGGTCTGCGGGCGGGGGGCTTATCGGAATCCGTGAGCCCCCTTTAATAAGGGGGCCCCCGGATTCCGACCCCCCACCCTATGTGAATGAGTATGGGGTACAATGTACCCCTACCCATTCACCTGTGAAAAAATGTAAAAAATAAAAACACAACACACAAGGGTTAAAATAGTTTGTTGCACAGCTCCGGGTGTCTTCTCGCCACACTCCTCCGCTATCTTCTGCTCTTTTGCTAGCTCTTTTACTAGCGGAGGAGCCCCGGCTTTCTTCTTCGTCGCCGCCGCCACCCGGGGGTCTTCTTCTGACTTCGGGGGTCTTGTCCCCCTCTTTGGTTCTTCTTGCCGGGCCACTGTGCCTTCTTCTAGCTCTTTTACAAGCGGTGTTCCGGTCTTCTGTCGCCGCCTTCTGTTCTTTTGTTCTTCTCTTCTTTTGTTCTTCTCTTCTTGAGCTGTTGCCTCGTCGCTGTCTCTGGCACAAAAATGAAAACTGCAGAGGTGGTCAGATACCACCAAAAGAAAGCTCTATTTGTGGGAATAAAAAGGACATAAATGTCATTTATTTTCAACGTAGGCACGACCGCGCAATTGTCAGTTAAAGTAACTCAGTGACATAGCGCAAAAAATGGCCTGGTCATGAAGGGGGGGGGGTAAATCTTCTGGAGTGGTTAAGTACCTTCTGGTGCCAACACCAATTATTTACTTTAACATTAATGCTACCTAAATCTTCTCTCTCTATCTCTCGCAGTCATTTCACTGGTGTAAACATTGTTTTTTTGGGGGGGTTGTTCTTCAGGAAATTTGATCCCTCTTGATATGAACGTTGAGTGGACACAGGGGTTTGAGGAAATGCTGACCCGGTTGGAAGACTCAGAATTGGAGCCAAATTTCCGGGATATTATTGTGCCGATATTCGTTTACAGGTAAGCAGAGAAAAGTATTTGAGATTTTGTTATTGTAATTAGTACCGCCATTTATGATTTGTCCAAGAGGAGAGGTGATACTTGCTTTCACCAGGAGGTGGTGCTAGAAGACTAGAAACACAAATAACACATTTCTGGTGCTCTGCATTTAACGTGAGAAAATATATCTGATGTTAGGTCTATTTTGGGGACCTAAAATGAATTAGTTTAACTTGTTTTTAATCGATTTTATCAGTTGTGCCCATGGGGGTTTATCATATCTGTGCTTTTTACAGTGTGTGGAGGGATGTCGCCCCCCCAGAAGTCCAAGAGATAAATACTTTCCTTACCAACTGCCGCAATTTAACAGGTACAGAATGTCTCTAATCCAACATTCTCCATCCTCAGATACTCACCCCTGAAGGACATCGGATTACATCTACCATGGTGGTCATCTGGGAAATGGTTATGTCCAAAGCTTTTATCAGTTTTGAGTGGTCTTTGCCTTTCAGAGGAAGACTGGGACTAAAATAGAGTTGTCACATTTTCTTCAAGCCAAACCCAAACACTTTGTTTTTGTTTTTTTGTTTTACTATCCACTATAGGATTGTAACAGACTTTGGACACCTTTGGGCACTCCAAAGAGAATAGTAATGTGGCACACATAGTGCCCCTCTCACCCTCCTGTCGAGCCCTGTCCCAAGCTACATTCCTGTCTGAATAATGTGTCCGGGTTTCAGGTGGACTGAAACCCGGACACATAATTCTAAACCTTCTGAATCCCGGACAGGTGAAAACCCTAGACCAAAATACATATTGCAAATCCACATTTCTTAGTGCATTTCATTTTATATTTCCATATTTTTATTGAAAAGATCTGGTATCAACACAAATAACATTTTAACAAAGTCAGTTTTCTCAGGTTGTCCTCACAGCAAGACACCGGTAAATAACACATGAACAGAGAAAATATGCAAAATCCAAGATCAGCAAAAAGGACATACATTAGTCATAAAATGGCCTCAGGTTAATATTCAAAAGTTAGTTGTACTATCCATTATTTAACCCCCTCCCAGAAAGACTGCTCTTATGCGCCCCTGGGGGCGCATGGCAGGGAGATCGGTGGTGCGGTGTGTCAGTCAGACACACAGCTACACCGATCTCGGTGAAGAGCATCTGACGGAGGCTCTTTACCATGTGATCAGCCATGTCCAATCACCAAAGCACCCACCCAATGTTGAGGGCATGTGGCCTGGTACGGTTCAGGAGGAGGGGCACTCTCTTGTCCCCCCCCCCCTTTTCCTGTGGCCTGCCAGGTTGCGTGCTCGGATAAGAAGGGTCTGGTATGGATTTTTGGGGGGACCCCACGACATTTAAAAAAAAAATTTGGCGCAGGGTTCCCCTTAATATCCATACCAGACCTGAAGGGCCTCTCTCTCCTATGTAGATGCAATGTCTACACCAAGAACTGAGAGATCAAAGGTAGCTGATCGCTCACTTTTCAGGACTGCTCTGAGCACAGAGTAGTGACTCTCATTCTCTTCAGAGATCACTGGAGTGCCGGGCTGTGGGGGAGGCAGGAGTGACTGGCTCAGGCTCTTAGTGGCGGACTATGAAGAATTTGGGCTAATCCCGAAATTAGTGTGGGGATCCCTCGAGAGTCTGAACTGGCTCTGTGATGTCAGCTGACTGCGGGCTTTAGAAGAACTAAGTGCACTCCTGTGACCTACAATGGCCAATAGAGCTTTCGTCATGCTACCCCTTTAACATTATGACAATGGCAATTTCAGCCTCACGCGTCTTTGAGATTTTCCAGCTTGCAGCACAGCAATCTAAGTACCAGCAGACTGACAGTGATCCACACCGGTGTCAGTCAACCTTTGACACACACAAAACAGCTTGTAGGCAGCAGCAGTCTATTTTCTCCACTGTAGGTGGCATTGACCACAGCGGCATTGCAGTTGGAGGGGAGGTCGAGAGGAACATGGTTCCCCTATGGTTTGCTGGATAATTGAGGAAGCTATTCGATTGGATGCCACCCCACATGACTTTAGTAAGCATCTTGGGCCAGGCAGAGCCTATTTAAGGCCCTGGCTCCAAGGCTTGGCATGCATTTCTTCTGTGGATAGGGTAAGGACAGGTCATCGTCTGACAGGGACAGTGATTAGCGGCAGGGAGAGGTTCCAGATGAGTAGGGAAAAGATAGGGACACGTGATACTTCATAGAGACCTCGCTGCTTGGGCAAGGACCAGCCAGGCTGAATTCCAACCCTCAAAACAGACACCATTAGTACATCAGAGACCAGCTCTACTACATATTGCTGTCACATTCTGTAAGTGTTTCTGGTTGGTAGGGATGAGCTTCGTGTTCGAGTCGAACATACGTTAGACTCGAACATCGGCTGTTCGCCCGTTCGGCGAATTCCGAACATTATGGGCCGTTCGCGCTAAATTCGTGTGGCGCTCACGGCCCACAATGCACTGCATCATCGCAGTGCATTGCTGGCTCATGATTGGCCAAGCATGCACTGTGACCCCCGCATGCTTGGCCAATCACAGCGCCAGCAGCGAGGAGAGCCATGATTGGCCACAGGCATAGCTCAGGCTGTGTAGTACACGCCCCACACTATATAAGGCCGCCAGCGCGGCGGCCTTGTGTAGTGTGTTGGCGTCTGAAGCAGTTAGTGGGTGTTCTGTGTACCTTCAACACAGTATACACCGATCGTTATCGGCCGATTTTCGATCTTTCTCTTCTGTAGTGGTTGTTGTCTGCGTGCCCTGACTGCAGTATACACCGCTATATTCACCTCACCTATATAGCTAGTGATCTATCTTTTATAATAGAGCTTGCAGTCAGTAGTGTTAGGAGCTTGTGCGTGCTGTCTGCGTGCTCTGTACCCAGTACACACCGCTATATCCACCTACATAGCTCTTCTCTATTTGAGCCATCTGCCATCTGCCATCTGCAGGAGTTATTGGAAGTTGTGTGTGCCTCCAGCACAGCACAGTATACATCTGCATGCTATAGCTATATGCCATCTGCAGGAGTTAGTGGGTGTTGTGTGCCTCCAGCACAATATACACTACCCAACTGCTGTTTTACCCAACTGCCTTCAGGCCATTACCATGTCTGGAAGGCCAGCAAGGAGAGGCAGACAGGCGCGAGCCGATAAAAGAGGGCAAGCAGGCTCTGTGTCTAGAGACAACAGTGCTGCATTGTCATCAGCACGTGGCCATGGGACACGCTTGTCCTTCTTTTCGGCAGCTGGACATGTTGAACCGCAACATGCCAACGACTTGGTAGAGTGGATGACCAAGCCCTCTTCATCCTCCTCATCCTCTCTCACCCAGTCTCAGGGTACTAGCAAAGCAGCTGCCAACACATCGTCTTCCCTCGTCTCAATGTCATCATCAGTGACTCCTTCCCTAGACCCACCACGTCCTCCTGAAGAGTCTCCTGAACTCTTTGAGCACAGTGTTGGGTACATGCTCCACTCAGCTAGAGGAAGGCAGTAGCATGAATGCAGAGAGAGGGGATGCTCAAGAAGGACAGCAATCTGGCAGTCATGTTCCACAAGCTGCAGCATATTGCCAGGTTTGCTACAGCGATGAAGAGGGAGGGGATGATGAGGGCACTGACTCCACGTGGGTGCCTGGTAGGAAAGAGGAGGAGGAGGAGGAGGATGCACATGTCCAACGAGGCAGGATGCCCTCCGGGGGCCAGCTTAGGGGCAGCACACCGACTGAATCACACCGCAGAGCTCCGCCTGTGCAGGGCGCTGCCTCTGCGCGTTATTCTAAAAGTTCTTTCGCGTGGGCCTTTTTTGAGACGAGTGCATCAGATCGCACCGCTGCTATTTGCAACATATGTCTCAAGCGTATCTCGCGTGGCCAAAACATCAGCCGCTTGGGCACCACATGCTTGACCAGACATATGTTGACCTGCCATGCAGCTCGTTGGCAAGCGTACCTTAAAGACTCACACCAAAGAACAAAGCGGACCTCTCCTTGCTCCTCATCAGCTGGCATCTCCAACCCCACTAGACCTTCAGTCCTCTCTGAAACCTGCTCTGAGAGGAATGAAGGTGTAGAATTAGGTGTGTCACAGCCAAGTGCTTCCGGGCACTCTGCTAGCAGTACACCCACGTCCGATTATAGCAGGCAAATGTCCCTGCCCCAGCTGCTGGACCGGCGAAAGAAGTTCACTCCCAGCCATCCACAAGCCCAGCGGTTGAATGCTAGCTTGGCTAAATTGCTAGCACTTCAACTGCTGCCCTTTCAGTTGGTAGACTCGGCCCCCTTCCGTGAGTTTGTACAATGTGCGGTTCCTCAGTGGCAGGTCCCCAAACGCCACTTTTTCTCACAGAAGGCGATTCCGGCTCTCTACCGGCATGTGGAAGGCAATGTCCTTGCTTCGCTGGACAGGGCGGTCAGCGGTAAGGTGCATATTACCGCTGACTCATGGTCCAGCAGGCATGGACAGGGACGTTACCTGTCTTTCACGGCCCATTGGGTCACTCTTCTGGCAGCTGGGAAGGATGCAGGACAAGGTGCAGTAGTGTTGGAGGTTGTTCCGCCACCACGCCTCCAAAATGCTACTATTGGTTGTGACACACCTCGCTCCTCCACCCCCTCCTCTTCTTCTTCCTCCATGGCCTATTCCAGTGCTCTGTCCTCAGAACCAGCGGTGCTCCGTAAGCGTTCCAGGGGCTACGCAAGTACGCAGGCAAAACGATGCCATGCCATGCTTGCGCTGGTTTGTTTGGGGGACAGGAGCCACACTGGGGCGGATGTTTTGTCAGCTCTGCAGGGGCAGGCCGAGAGGTGGTTGACGCCACGCCAGCTTAAGCCAGGAATGGTGGTTTGGTACAATGGCACCAACCTCCTCTCCGCCCTCCGACAGGGACAACTGACCCATGTGCCCTGTGTAGCTCACGTCCTTAACCTGGTGGTGCAGCGGTTCTTGGGCAGGTACCCGGGCTTACAGGATGTCCTGAAGCAGGCCAGGAAAGTCTGTGTGAATTTCCGCCGATCATTTAATGCCTGTGCTCGGCTGGCTGAGCTCCAAAAGGAGTTGAACCTGCCCAAGAACCGCCTTATATGTGACATGCCCACCAGGTGGAACTCAACATTGGCCATGCTGCAGCGGCTGCACACGCAGCAGAGGGCCATCAATGAGTACCTGTGCGACTACGGCACCAGGACAGGGTCAGGGGAGCTCGGTTTTTTCTCACCACGCCAGTGGGGCATGATCAGGGATGCATGCACTGTCCTGTCACCGTTTGAGGAGGCCACAAGGATGGTGAGCAGTGACAGTGCATGCATCAGTGACACTGTACCTCTTGTCCATCTCTTGGAGCATACGCTGCGTGGAATAATGGACAGGGCACTTGAGGCAGAACAGAGGCTGGAAGAGGAGGACTTCCTTGCCTCTCAAGGCCCCCTTTATCCAGACAGTGTTCCTGCTGTGCCACCCATCACACAGGAAGAGGATGAGGAGGAGGAAGAGGAGGAGGAGGATGATTGTGTCAGCATGGAGGTGGAGGCTGGCACTCAGCATCAGCAGCAGCAGTCTTGTAGGGATAATTTACAGTCCCAAGAAACACGTGGACTTGTACGTGGCTGGGAGGAGGTAACTGCGGATCATGTTGTCCTTAGTGACCCAGAGGACTCCGGACCGAATGCCTCAGCTAACCTACGCTGCATGGCCTCCCTGATCCTGCAAAGCCTGCGGAAGGATCCTCGTATTCTTCGGATCAAGGAGAGGGACCATTACTGGCTGGTCACTCTCCTTGATCCACGGTACAAGGGTAAGGTTGCCGACCTTATCTTGCCATCGCAGAGGGAGCAGAGGATGAGACATCTCCGGGAGGCCTTGCAGAAAGGTCTGTGCAACGTGTTCCCAGAGACTGGGAGGTTACAAACTCCTGGTCCTGGACAACGTGTTGCTGAGGCATCGGTCAGAAGGAGCGGTGGAGAAGGTGGCCGTCTGACTGATGCTTTCAGACAATTTTTTAGTCCTCAGCCCCAAGGTATGATTGGTTCCAGCAACCATCGCCAGCGTCTGATTTACATGGTGCAGGAATACCTAGGGGCAAGGTCAGACTTGGACACCTTTCCCACCGAAAATCCTCTGGCTTACTGGGTCTTGAGGATGGATCACTGGCCAGAGCTTGCACAGTATGCAATTGAGCTACTGGCCTGTCCTGCATCCAGCATTCTTTCGGAACGCACCTTCAGTGCTGCTGGTGGCTTTGTTACCGATCACAGGGTGCGCCTGTCCACCGAATCAGTTGATCGACTGACCTTCATCAAGATGAATCAGTCTTGGATCACCCACAGCTACCAAGCACCTGAAGCTGATGTAACCGAATAATTTTTTTTTTTAAATATCACATCCCTTCAAGACTACGTATGCTGATGCTGAGTGACTGTCCTGTTATGTTGATTGTCTATCCTCTTCCTCCTCCGCTGATATGTTGGAAGAACATTTCTGGTTCTGGGTGATGCCATCAGCCCAATTTTTCTGCCCCTGTTTAACAGGGGTGTTTAATTACAATTTTTGATGCAATGCTTCGCAGCAGGGCTAATTCCTGCAATAAAACAAGAGTATATGGGAGAGGTTGCAGTGTCGTGGCACCAGCACCAGTGCCTAAGGCCCAATTTTTCTGCCCCTATTTAACAGGGGCGTTTAAGTACAATTTTTGATGCAATGCTTTGCAGCAGGGCCAATTCCTGCAATAAAACTAGAGTATATGGCAGAGGTTGCAGTGTGGTAGCACCAGCACCAGTGCCTAAGGCCCAATTTTTCTGCCCCTGTTTAACAGAGACATGTAATTACAATTCTTGATATAATATTTCACAGGAGGGCCCCTTCCTGTGCCCACCCAGAGTAACTGTGAGGACTTATAGTGTTGTGGCACCAGCACCACAACCACCAAAGGTCAATTTTTCTACCACTGTTCAACAATGGCATGTAATTACAATTCTTGATATAATCGTTCACAGCAGGGCGCTCCAGCGCCCACCAAGAGTCACTTTGAGGGCTTACAATGTTGTGGCAAAACCAACACCTTGTTCCGCCATTTCTGCAGAGCATATAGGGCAGGCCCCTACTTTCAAACATCCAACTTACAAACATCTCCTACTTGCAAACGGAAGGAGACAACAGCAAGTGAGATGAAAAAAGATGGACGACAAAACAAATTATACAGGGGTGATAACCCTTCCCTAGGTTTTCCAAAAAGCTTAAAAATAGTTTTTTTGACTGGAGCTACACTTTAAAAATGTACCAGTTGAAAATTACAAACAGATTCAACTTAACACAACAAACCTACACAGTCCCTGTCTTGTTTGCACCGCCTGTATACTGCTGTTCTGAGTATATAGGGCCTGGGGGCCACACGCATTTCCTTTTTTTAATATGGGTACGGGGTTCCCCTTAATATGTGTACAAGACCCAAATAGGCTGGTAATGGGCAGGGAGGGCTACCCATGCCATTTTTCTCAATGATTTTCAATCATATTGCAGGAACCAGATATAACATTAAAACCGCAAGCAGTTTTAAATGATGTTATTTCCGTTTAATGTCATTTTGTGCAGGGACTGTTGTAAACACGGGAAACGCGTGGCACTTCACAGGCATACTACAGACACCCCCCAGGCACCATATTTAAAGGAATATTTCACTTTTTTTTAACTTTAATCATCATTACAATCAGTGCTCCCGCCAAAACGGCCATTTTTAAAAACATTTTAGGCATTGACCCATGTCCCCTGGGGCAGGAGCCAGGTCCCTAAACCATTTTTAGGACAGTATCTTGCATATTAGCCGTTAAAATTAGCACTTTTAATTTCGAACGTTCGAGTCCCATAGACTTCAATGGGGTTCTAAAGTTCGTACGAATTTGGGGTCCGTTCGAAAGTTCTGGTGCGAACCGAACCGGGGGGTATTCGGCTCATCCCTACTGGTTGGTTGTCTTCCTGCCGGGCTTGTTGTGAATTGCCAAACTCTAACTTTAGTACAAGTTCTGTTTTCTGCAACCGGACTCTGCGTGTTTACTGCCGGCACAACACGTTGCACTTCCCCACAAGCTGCCACAATATTTTTTTGTGGAAGCACTCACCATCCTGAGTTCAAGTCTGACTTTTATGCAATATCTATGTAGCAGGGAGCTGGCTATCTTACCTGCAATATCAAAAGACACTCTGCAACATTGTTGCAATGATACTGTTTCCTCCTAGTGCCAGCTAAGACTCTGTGTCATCACATCCTGTCAGCAGAGTGATTACCAGGGAGCAAAAAAATAAAAAAAGGGAATTGTAGTTTCAGGACTCAAGTTTCAAATTCAACTTTAACTGTATCCAAGGACGCAGGCGTCGGGGGGCGGAGCCGAGTTCGACATTCTGTGTCTATGGACGCAAATGCTGGACTCGGGAGCGCACCCGTAAGGTAACCCCCAGGGAGAGCACTTCTCCTAGGGGGTTTACCGATGTGAGAAGCACCCCTGGGGGACCCCAGAAGATGATGATCAGGGCCACACTGCAAAACAAACTGCACAGTAGAGGTAAGTATGATATGTTTGTTATTTAAAAAAAACAAAAAAAAACGAAGGTTTACAATTACTTTAAGTTCTGGTTTAGGAAGACTGGAACTAAAATAGAGCCTAAAAGCAGATTGCCTACATACCGTAAATCCACCTCTTATGGTGCTGTCATTTTACACTACCTAGGGGTCACAGCAATTTTTCAACCTATCGATTCAGCATCATCTTTGTCATTACTAATGATTATGACAATGGCAGTCACAGTCTCACCCTTTGCTCTGACAGTGTTCATCATTGGGGTCAGTTAACTGTGTAGTCACTGTACATACATAACACTTACCGTTCACAGGATCTGCTGTAACAAATCTGACTATTAAGAAACTTTTATAATACACGCTGTCACGCCAGACAGGGATGTAACAGAGGTTTCAACCTTTTAATTCAGCAATAACTGTCATTAAAGATTAGTACTAAGCACATTGGTTATGTGTAATGGTGTGTATCCCATTACTGACAGATGGTTGTTTTTGCTAAAATCTTCCCATTCCTGCAACCTTTACAGCCACTGGAGATTGATCTGACCAACTATCTTTCAAACCTCATTAAAAGATTACAATAAAGCAACAGTATCATTTTTAGAAAAGTTCCACCTTTCATTACTAAAGAGTCATTGCTTACTCTCCGGTCTGTGACTTTGGACTGAGATTGTGTCATCAGTCTGCTGCAGGCAGGAGGAAGCATTTCCTCAGTCTCCTCTCCCTTAGTGAGTAGACGACAAAATTGTAACTTTGTAGCAAATCAAGGTGAGGGGCTGCAGCAGGGGCTTATCTGTGTCATACACAAGAATGTATATGATTGTGTCACCCCCCTGCCAGAAGATGATGCCTAAACAAAGATGGCTCCATCCTTCTGGAGAGAAAAGCAGAAGAAGGCATTGTTGAGGGGGAGTACTGTGAACTCTGTGAGAGGTATCAACTTAGAATCGTACTGTAGATGTGCGCAGCCTATTGCATTAGGTTGTGCACCCCAAAGCTCAAACACACATGCCTTTCTCTGCTGCATGGGAGAGTGAATGAATAAGAAGTGTTCTGTGCTGAGCGGATTCCTGTTTATTCACAAACTGAAGCATAGTAAACACAGTTTACTGTGCTTCAGTTATGAATGAACACAGTGAGTGAGTGTTTTCACTGTTTTCATTTAGAAAAGGAAGGGGCCAGTAAATTACATATTTACTAGCCCCTTTCCCTGCTCTCCATCCTGAAACATCCGGGGGGAGGGGGGGGAGAGGAGGAAAGCCAACAGCACTACAGGGCAGGGGGCCAACACAGGGGGGAGCCTGGGCAGTAGGGGGAACCAACACCACACATAGTGATTAGGGTGTGCCCAGGCACACCTGGAACACCCCCTGTGCACACCTATGCTTAGCATGCTGAAGGTAACATAATCAATTCCCCTTTAACTACTTCTGGTTGCTCACACTGAATGTAATAGTCTTCTGTGTCCTCAGGAATATTTCCGATCATTGTCCTCACCCACAAGACAAGCGGTAACTTCGCCGCGTTCCGTGACCTGTTTGAAGGGATGGGGGCGGAGGAGATCATTGCCGTGGAGAACTACACAGCCCAGGACCACACTGAGACCCGGGGACGACACCTGCAGTTCCTGAACCTGATGTACAAAGTTCTGGAAGATGTTGACTTTAAAATGCAGAAGCCAATCAACCCGAAAAAAGAGCGGGTCAAACATAAAAAATTTCTCTTTTCTTTCTTGCATACCAGGAAGTAGCAGCAAGATAATTATTCTCTATTAATTCCCCACTTTGTTTTCCAAACATCTGGAATCTTCTATCAACATGGTACGTAGTATGTAGTATCAACATATTTCATTAAAATTCTTATATTATATGCTATAATGGTATTTGGTTTGTTTTATTGCGAATTAATGTAAAAATTGTATTGTGCTTTTTTTTTATCAGGGAATAGGTGCAGGAACTCCACCCTTCCGAGTCACACTTCATCTATCTACCAAATATCATAGAAATCACTGAGTAGCACAAAATACACAGTTCTGTCTTCTCTGAAAGGTGCAGGGAGGGGGTGGAAGCAAGGGATGGTGCTCAGAGACGGGTACCCGTCTCTGAGCACCATCCCTTGCTTCCACCCCCTCCCTGCACCTTTCAGAGAAGACAGAACTGTGTATTTTGTGCTACTCAGTGATTTCTATGATATTTGGTAATCCAAACAATAAAGATATTAAAACATCCCTTGCAATGAGCAACAATAGACTCCACCCCAGAAACAATAGACCTTCCGCAGCAACAATAGATCCCCCCAGAAACAATAGATCCCCAACACAACAAAAGACTTTCCACCCAGCAACAATGGATCCTCCACACAACAAACCCCCCCCCCCCAGCAATAATGGACCCCCCACACAACAAAAGACTTTCCTCCCAACAATAATGGACCCCCCACACAACAAAAGACTTTTCCCCCAGCAACAATCTACCCCCCACACAACAAAAGACTTTTCCCCCCAGCAATAATGGACCCCCCACACACAACAAAATACTTTCCCCCCAGCAATAATGGACACCCACACACAAGAAAAGACTTCCCCCCAGCAATAATGAACGCCCACACACAACAAAAGACCCCCCCCCCCAGCAATAATGGATGCCCCCACACAACAAAAGACTTTCCCCCCAGCAATAATGGACCCCCCACACAACAAAAGACTTCCCCCCCCCCAGCAATAATGGACCCCCCACACAACAAAAAACTTTCCCCTCCAGCAATAATGGACCCCCCACACAACAAAAGACTTCCCCCCAGCAATAATGGACCCCCACACAACAAAAGACTTTCCCCCTAGCAATAATGGACCTCCCACACAACAAAAGACATTCCCCCCCAGCAATAATAGACCCCCCCACACAACAAAAGACATTCCCCCCCAGCAATAATGGACCCCCCACACACAACAAAAGACTTTCCCCCCAGCAATAATGAATGCCCACACACAACAAAAGACTTTCCCCCCCAGCAATAATGGACCCCCCACACAACAAAAGACTTTCCCCCCAGCAATAATGGACCCCCCACACAACAAAAGACTTTCCCCTCAGCAATAATGGACCCCACACACACAACAAAAGACTTTCCCCCCCAGCAATAATGGGCCCCCCACACAACAAAAGACTTCCCCCCCAGCAATAATGGACCCCCCACACAACAAAAGACTTCCCCCCCAGCAATAATGGACCCCCCACACAACAAAAGACTTCCCCCCCAGCAATAATGGACCCCCCACACAACAAAAGACTTCCCCCCCAGCAATAATGGACGCCCCCACACAACAAAAGACTTTCCCCTCAGCAATAATGGACCCCACACACACAACAAAAGACTTCCCCCTCAGCAATAATGGACCCCCCACACAACAAAAGACTCCCCCCCCCAGCAATAATGAACGCCCACACACAACAAAAGACTCCCCCCCCCAGCAATAATGGATGCCCCCACACAACAAAAGACTTTCCCCCCCAGCAATAATGGACCCCCCACACAACAAAAGACTTTCCCCCCCAGCAATAATGGACCCCCCACACAACAAAAGACTTTCCTCCCAACAATAATGGACCCCCCACACAACAAAAGACTTTTCCCCCAGCAACAATGGACCCCCCACACAACAAAAGACTTCCCCCCCAGCAATAATGGATGCCCCCACACAACAAAAGACTTTCCCCCCAGCAATAATGGACCCCCCACACACAACAAAAGACTTTCCCCCCAGCAATAATGGACCCCCCACACAACAAAAGACTTTCCTCCCAACAATAATGGACCCCCCACACAACAAAAGACTTTTCCCCCCAGCAATAATGGACCCCCCACACACAACAAAAGACTTCCCCCAGCAATAATGAACGCCCACACACAACAAAAGACCCCCCCCCCCAGCAATAATGGATGCCCCCACACAACAAAAGACTTTCCTCCCAACAATAATGGACCCCCCACACAACAAAAGACTTTTCCCCCCAGCAATAATGGACCCCCCACACAACAAAAGACTTTCCTCCCAACAATAATGGACCCCCCACACAACAAAAGACTTTTCCCCCAGCAATAATGGACCCCCCACACAACAAAAGACTCCCCCCCCAGCAATAATGGCCCCCCCACACAACAAAAGACTTTCCCCCCAGCAATAATGGCCCCCCCACACAACAAAAGACTTTCCCCCCAGCAATAATGGACGCCCACACAACAAAAAACTTTCCTCCAGCAACAATGTACCCCCCACAACAAAATGCCACCCCAGCAACAATAGACCCCTAGCAGAAATAACAGATTTCTCAGCAGCCAGCATCAATAGACTCTCCAGCAGCCAGCAACAATAGACCTTTCCCTCAACAGTGGATCTCACCCAGCAACAATTGATTCCCCAGCAAGATAAGACTCCCCCCACCAGCAACAGTAGACTTACCCAGCAACAATAGACACCCACCCCAAAACAGATCCCCACCAGGGATAATAGATACTAGGGCTGCACGATTAATCGTTATAAAATTGCGATTTCGATTCTCTCTTCTGACGATCTCTCCCACTGAGAATAGGTGATTCTTTCATATAAACAAGTGGAGAGATTATCTGCTCACTCAGCTGTCAAAATAAAACATCCCGGGCAATCTGCCAAATTTAAAAACTTGCATTAAACATTGTAACTAACTTCTTAGATCAAAGGCATAGAACTTCTTGTGTAAACAAATAATCTGGGCAGTCTGACAAGCTTTCAACCACGTGTAAATGCAGGAAGTTTAACCACTTAAAGTCTAAATCTTTTTCTGACACTTCTTTCTTAACCACTTTCAGCCCCGGACCATTTTGCTGGTCAAAGACCAGACCACTTTTTGCGATTCAGCACTGCGTCATTTTAACTGACAATTGCGCGGTCGTGCGACGTGGCTCCCAAACAAAATTGACGTCCTTTTTTTCCCACAAATAGAGCTTTCTTTTGGTGGTATTTGATCACCCCTGCGGTTTTTATTTTTTGCACTATAAACAAAAATAGAGCGACAATTTTGAAAAAAACGCATTATTTTTTACTTTATGTTATAATAAATATCCCCCAAAAATATATTAAAAAAAAAAAAATTTCCCCTCAGTTTAGGCCGATACGTAATCTTCTACATATTTTTGGTACAAAAAAAATCGCAATAAGCGATTATTGATTGGTTTGCGCAAAAGTTATAGCGTTTACAAAATAGGGGATAGTTTTATGGCATTTTTATTAATATATTTTTTTTTTTTTACTAGTAATGGGGGCGATCATCGATTTTTATTGTGACTGCGACATTATGGCAGACACATCGGACATTTTTGACACATTTTTGGGACCATTGTCATTTATACCGCAATCACTGCTTTATAAATGCAGTGATTCCTGTGTAAATGACACTGGCAGTGAAGGGGTTAACCAGTGAGTGGCAGTGTAGGGGTTAAGTGTTCCTAGGGGTGTGTTACTAACTGTGGGGGGGTTGGGCTTTAATTTAGTGAACACTGATCTCTGCTCCAATCACATGGAGCAGAGATCAGCGTCATTAGTTGCTAGGCAAAATGGAGAAATGCTGTTTACAACGGCATTTCTTCATTCGGCCGCTCCGTGAGACGATCGCGGGGATGCCCACGGCAATCGAGTCTGCGGGTCCCGCGACTGGACTCACGGGGGTCCCGACCAGTGCGTTAGCACGCCGCCGGCGGAGCGCTCCCGATGGCAGGGTGGCAAATTTAAAGGGACGTACAGTTACGCCCATTTGCCTGCCCGTGCCATTCTGCCGACGTACATCGGCGTGCGCTGGTCGGCAACTGGTTAAGTTAAAATCAATATTTTTTGCTAGAAAATTACTTGGAACACCCAAACATTAATAAATAAAAATTATATATATATATATATATATAATTTTAGCAGAGACCCTGGGGAATAAAATTGCAATTGCTGCAATATTTTATGTCACACTGTGTTTGCCCAGCAGTCTTTCAAATGCAATTGTTTGGGAAAAAATACACTTCAATAATAAAAAAATAAATAAAAAAAACAGTAAAGTTAGCTAATTTTTTTTGTTTTTTGTTTAAATCTTTTTATTGAAAAATAGAGTGGTTATACAGATAGTAGGTAAATACCATGAAATGAGCATTTGACAGTCTGAATGAAAGGTTCAGATACATATCAAAACAATAAGAGCCGGTTCACACAGCGGGCGATGCGAGGCGACATGACTCGCCTCGCCTCGCTCTCGCAAGTCGCCCCCGTTCTGTACAATGGAACCGTTCTGAGAGGATCGACTCGAGTCGCTCCGACTCAGAAAAAAGGTTCCTGTACTACTTTTGGGCGACCTCGGGGCGACTTGCATTGACTTCTATACAGAAGTCATTTGCAAGTCGCCGCTGAGGCCGCGGCAGGTCGCGGCGAGGCAAGTCGGAGTCGCCTCGCCTCGCCTGCAGTGTGAACCGGCCCTAACAGTCTGAAGGTAATGAAAATTATACCCACTTACAATAAACATGTAAACAATCAATATCTTGAGCATAGATAATAAATCACAAAAACCACGTTTAAACCTGTCATCCTGTCCATCTGTGCTAAATCTGAATGGAAACAGGGTAGAAGTCCTAGACTCTATTAGTGTACAATTTCCACGGGAGCCAGTTCTTATCATATTTCTGTAAATTACCGTCCCTATATGCTAAAATTTGTTCATATTCCATTACGGAGTTAATTCTGGCTTTGACACTTATAATGGATGGAGGTTCTGGTGTTTTCCAGTTACTCATAATCAGTGATCTAGCCGCTAAAAACACATGCAAGATCACTGATCTAAACTTTGGTGGGAAGTCGTTTATATTTATACCTAGAATGGCCTGTTCTTTCCGGAGTGGGGCTCTTTTCTTTATAATCCTAGAGATCATATCAAATACAGCTGCCCAAAAGGGGTGTAAAATTGGGCAGGCCCATAGCATGTGTAGCAATGTCCCAACATTCCCGCAACCTCTCTAACATACGTTTGAGACGCCGTCAGCAAACTTAGCAACAAGGTATGGTGTGTAGTACCATCTTAACCATATTTTCTGCATTAATTCATCATAGTTCGAGCACCTTGAGTACATGCCCATATGTTTAATGGCCTTTGACCACTGGATGTCTGTGAATTCCTGTCCTATTTCCTTTTCCCAATTCAGAAATTGCGTGGGTTTGGTGAAGGCGTCTTTAGAATGCAAAGACTGGTAAATCACTGAGATACCTTTAGATTTTGGGGAGCTAGAGTGTAAATGAAACCATATTTTTTCAGTAACTGGCAACCTTACTACTTGAAATGTCTGAAAGTAGGAGGCTAACTGTGTATATGTTAAAAATTCAGAGCTTGGAAGGTGGAATTTCTCCTGTATCTTAGTAAATGAAAGTATCTTGCCCTCTGCAGTTATGTCTGTCCAGTTTACCACTTTGTGTAATGACCATTGAGATAAGTTAATGCTTGGTATATTCCATTTAACAATGTCCAAAGGTATTGGTACTTTTTTCGATGGGTAGAATTCGTTCCCTTCAGATGTTATTTCTTTCCATGCTTTGATTGAGGCTTGGATAGTAGGGTGTTTAGGGATATTGTTCCGTTTAGTAACGCAAGCAGCCATAAGCAAAGCCAAGGGAGGGGAATCCCTCATCCAAGTCTCTTCCAATGTACACCATGGTTTGGCATCTAAGTCTAGGAACCAATATACTCCAAAGACATGCAGGTAGGTTAATTGGCCTCCGACCAAAATTGGCCCTAGTATATGAATGGGGACCTTAGATTGTGGGCTCCTTGAGGGAAGGGACCAATGTGAGTGTGCAATGTACAGGGATAGGGGTAGACACTCACTCAGGTTGAACTGGATGGACTGGTGTCTTTATTCAACCTTACTAACTATGAAACTATGAATATCTCAGTTGGTCCAGAAGAAATGCGGTATAGTAATCGCGCAGTACTGGAATACCCATGCCCCCCGTTGTTTTATGTCTATGCTGCATATTGGGGGAACATCTAGATTTTTTCCCATCCCATACAAAGATCAGCAACTGCTTTTGTAGAGTAGTTAAAAAGGAGTGCGGAAGGGGGATTGGTAGAGCTCTAAAAAAATAGGTTAATTTGGATAGAATAAACATTTTGTATGCCGCAATCCGGCCTGACCAGGACAGGTAAAACTTCCGTAGCTTACTGATATCCTGTTGAAAAGATGACACTAGGGGAGCATAGTTTTCTTTATACAGTTTATCAGTGGGGTAAGTAAGATTCACGCATAAGTATTTAATTGATGTGGTAGCCCATGTGTACGGGAAGGTATGTTTAAGATACTTTGTTAACGGTGGGCTGATGTTCATTCCTAAGATAAGTGATTTGGACGTATTAATTTTATAAAAAGAGATTTTGCTAAATTCCAGGAGTGCTGAATGCGCTGCTGGCAGAGAGACTGAGGGATTAGTTAGGGACAGTATGACGTCATCTGCAAACAATGATACTTTGTACTGTCCCCCGCTCACGCGCATACCTTCCATCAGATGGTCTTCTCTCAATCTCTCCGCCAGGGGCTCCATCACTAAGGCAAAAATAATTGGGGACAGGGGGCAACCCTGCCTAGTCCCATTCGTTATATCAAAGGGTTTAGAGTATAAGCCCTCGGTGTACACATGGGCCGAAGGTTGTGAATAAAGGGCAAGTATAGCATCCCGTAACGTACCTTTCATCCCAAATTTAGAGAGTACTCCTTGCAAGTAACCCCAGTGGATTCTATCGAAAGCCTTCTCTGCATCTAGTGATAGAAGCAGAGAAGGCTCCCCCCTGCGCTCCATCATATACATGAGATTGATCATGCGCCTGGTGGCATCAGTAGTGTGACGTCCCGCTACAAACCCAACTTGATCATAGTTAATCAGCTTGGGAAGAACTATTTTCAATCTATTTGCAAGTAACTTAGCGTGGAGTTTCACGTCCACATTCAATAAAGATATCGGACGAAAGTTCTGCGGTACATTGGGGTCTTTACCCGGTTTTGGAAGAGTAACGATCGTCGCTGTGAGCATTTCTGGAGGGAACGATGCCGCTGCCGTCGCGGCATCAAATACTCGGGACAGATGTGGCACTAGGCTGGAGCTAAAGAGTTGGTAATATTCCGACGAGTAACCGTCGGGGCCTTATTACGTGGGAGGCTGGCTATAGCTTTCGCTATTTCTGACAAAGTGAAGGGTGTATTTAGCTGCTCGAGATCATCTTTGGATAATTTAGGTAAATTAATCGAATCCAAAAACGCCGCTATTGAGGATTCAGTGGGTTGGTGTGTTTCTCCATCTGAGTGTAAGTTATATAGTGTCTTGTAATAAGT
This sequence comes from Lithobates pipiens, assembly GCF_037356315.1. NCBI lineage: Eukaryota > Metazoa > Chordata > Amphibia > Anura > Ranidae > Lithobates > Lithobates pipiens. The sequence goes on along the minus strand of NW_027507784.1, from coordinate 14,379,484 downwards.
TGGCTACTTACCGACTCAATATGACCCCCCCGTTACAGAGGGTCTCAGCAGGCAAAAATAGATTGAATGGGCATTCACATTAATGAGCTGCTTGTCCGGTCTCAAATCTTCCACAAGATGGAGCTAATACAGTCTCTGCCGTCTTTTCCCTCCCGTACACCACTCTCCACTCAGCGCAATACCACATAGAAGATAAAGGCTCCAAATAGTGTAAAACCAACAACTTTTTAATTCAAAAAATAGTAATGCACTTACATAAATAACTTGGCATCAGGCTTAATAGGAAGTGTGCGCCGGCCGGACGCACACAAACAAACCAACCCGTACTTCCTGGTGAACAGCAAACGAAAAGACCGAGGTGACGTCAGCACTTCGCTCCATCCTACGCGTTTCGTAATAACTTACGTCGTGGTGGTGTGTGGTGGTGGTGGCAAGAGCACATTCGCACTTTGAAAAGTTCTCTTTGTTTGAAATTCAGTCATTCACTATAAATTCATCACGGGTGGTTGGTCAACCATATGGACACTATTTATTATTATTATTATTAATTTCAATTTAAATTATATATGGACACTTTATATTGTTATTATTAATTAACTTATTTATATTCATTTGTTTATTCATTTATTTTACCATATCATTTATGTTTATATTGTTTTGCACCTCGTTTGAGTTTTAGCTCATCACTCATTCTTTGTATTTTTTCATTTTTACTAATTTAGCACACAGTGTTTTTTTTTCTTTGATGCGAACACTGGAGATACACAGCTGTATCTTATATTTGTTGGCTAGTGTTGCACATATATACACATACACAATTTGTTTAGGTGGTTTAGTTTTCAGGTGTAACAACTGGAGAATTCCATCTGTTTTCACTCTTTGATTGGTACATATATTTCTTTGGGTTCACACCAATTTTAGTCTATATAGGTTAGCGCAATTCCTTACTTTCTTATCTTGATTTTGTGTATATTTGGTGTACATCAGAGTTGCAGCTTCCTTATTTTAGTTTGTCCCCTCTTTTTTTAATAGCGAATATTAACCCAGAGCCCACCCTTTTTTGAAGCCAATTAGAGCCTCGGGCTTTAATCATATGCTTTGAAAAAAAAAAAAAACATTGAAATCCATGTGTCCGGTCATCCTGCATGTAGATTAGGGGCTGGCGCATGGATTAGGAGGTGGTGACCCTAATGAAGCGGCCGCCACTGACTTCAAATAAAGTTTGTACAAAAAAATGTGAAACACGCACTACAGTGCCCTCCACTGCAGCTGTGCGTTCCAGTGTGAAGCCTACGACTTTTTTCTCTTGGTTAACTGCTCGCCGATTGCGCCATAGCTGAAAGACGGCTGCAGTGCGGGTCTTAATTGCTGGAAGGGCGTCCCTGGACGTCCTCCCGAGCCAGCGCTGTCTGCTTGTCTATGAGACTCTGCTGATCACAGATCCGAGTAAGGGGTCGATCTCGGACCCTTACCATGTGATAAGCTGTCAGCCAATGACAGCTGATTATGTGATGTGAACAGAAGTTTGGTAATCTGTCTGTGTTAGGGAAAAAGAAAGCCGATCACCGGCTTCTGTCAGAGGGACAGTGTCACCGGCCAGTGCCCACTGTGCCACCCACCAGTGCCACTTATTACCCACCAGTGCCACCTACCAGTGCCCACAGTGCCACTCATCAATGCCCACCAGTGCTGCCAATCAATGCCCATCAGTGTCTCATAATCAGTGCTGCCTATTAATGTCACCTACCAGTGCCCATCAGTGCCACCCATCAGTGATTACCAGTGCCCATTAATGCCGCTTATCAGTGCCACCTATCAGTGCCCTTCAGTGCCAACCATCAGTGCCACAGAACAGTGCAGACTATCAGTGCCACCTATCATTGGCCATTAGTGCTGCCTTATCAGTGCCTATAAGTGCCCATCAGTGCCACCTATCAGTGCCCATCAGCACAGCCTATCAGTGCCCATCAGCGTGGCCTATCAATGCCTATCAGTGTCCATCAGTCCTGCCTATCAGTGCCAATCAGCGCCCATCAGCGCAGCCTATCAGTGCTCATCAGTGCAGCCTCAGCAGCGCACATTAGTGAAGAAGAAAAATTACCTGTTTTCAAATTTTATAACAACTATGAAACAGTTTTGTTTTTTTATCAAAATTTCAGTCCCTTTTTGTTTTATTTAGTAAAAAATAAAAACCCAGCAGCAATTAAATATGTAGCAGTGGCTCCTGAAGAGCGTGCACTATGCATTTTTTTAAAGTTAAACTTTGCCTAAACTGCAGTTTGATTTGGGTACATTTGTCTAAATTGGACCTCTGTGCTAGTCTGACTGGACTGTGAGATGTTCAGCCTGGCCACAGGGGGCACTGTCTCTTGTGGCAGGCGTGGAACTATGGTCTGGTCAGGTGCTTAAGTTACTCTCTTTCGGAGCCAGGTCAGTGGGAGTGGTCCTCTCGCTGTGCCTTCTGGGAGAGGGTATTTAAGATGCGGACGTCACGTGGTTCAGGGGTTTCGGTCCAGTATGATGTGCTGATTACATGGTCCTGGTCCTCCTGACCAGCCCCCAAGGAGACTATGGCCCGGAGTGCGGATCCACCTGACTTTAATGTCTCGGGGCTGGCTAGCTCAAGGCAAGGAAACTAAAGGAGGATTCTGAGGTGGTTGGGTGCCGTCTCTGGGTTGGGAGAGACCCATTGAACTTCGAGCATTCCAGGGGAGGACTCTTCAGAAGAACACCACGTACGGGTTGGTTTTCTTAACAAGAGCCTGGAAGGGCTGAAGTAACCGAGAGAATCCGGTCTTGTGGATATCGCCAAGCAGGCTGAAAGATTCAGGTATCCTACAAGTGTTTCAAGTTTAGTTTCCCTACGTGTTCTGCAACAACGTCTGTGGCAAAGACTTTGTTCCTGAGTAATCACCTTGTTGGCTGCTCGGCCTTGTGAGAGAGAGACTGTCCAACTTGAGTGATCATCCAGCTGCGAATGGCTATTCTCTGGATGCAGTCAAAGTGAGCAAGTTCCCTAATGTTTTTGGACTAAGCCCTTGTACACACGGTCGGAGAATCCGTCGGAATGTGTACTATCGGACCGTGTTGTCGGATAATCCGACTGTGTGTGGTATGCATCGGACTGAATCCGTCGGAATATCTGTCGGACCCAATTTTCCAACTTGTTGGAAATATTTTCCGACCAACTGGTTCGATCGGACATACTCCGATCATGTGTAGAGAATTTTGATCGGACAAAGTACCACGCATGCTCAGATCAAATTCCTACATCAAAGCTATTGGCTACTATCCTGAACGTAGTCCCATTGTAACGAAATTACGTCATCACGTTCTGAATGATCGGATTTTTCGACAACTTAATCCGACCGTGTGTATGCAACAGTTTCGGACAAGATCCGACGGGCAAAATCCGACTGACAAAATCCGACGGATTTGGTTGTCGAAATCTCCGACCATGTGTACAGGGGCTAAGAGTACCTGAACCTCCTTCCCAACCCTCTGATCCCAAGTTGAAAGACTGTTCAATTGTCTGAGTTTTGTAAATAAAATCCATTCAAGTGGATCTATTGTCAGTCTCAAGTTACTGGGCCACCTACCACGGGACATCCCCTAGACATGCCACAAGGAGAAACAAAGGTAATGGTAAGCCAAAAATTAACCAGCAGCTCCCTTGGGGGTAAGTGCTACAAATACAACCAAAAGAAAGCTCTGTGTGAAAAAAAATGACAACAATTTAATTTGGGTGAACTGTAGCACGACCGCACAATTGTCATTCAAAGAGTGACAGCACTGAAAGCTGGAAATTGGTCTGGGCAGGAGGGGGGTTTATGTGCCCGGTAAGCACATGGTTAATCTCTCCCTTAAGGCCATCAGTCTTGCACGGGTGTACCGGCTCCTCTCCTGGACTGAATTGGCTTCCTCAGATTTCATCAGACATGTGCAGAGTGAAACATTTCATTTCGGAATTTCGTTTTCGTCCGAAAAATTAATTTATTTAGTTACTCCCGAAATTCATTTTTATTTATTTCGTTTTTCGTTCAAAAATTGCATTCGTCTGAAAATCCACATGAATTACAGTCAAATATGTCTTTGAAGGCTTATGGTGTCTGTCGAATGTATAAAGAAGATTCGACGGAGCTGCTAAACTCTATATAGCCTATAGGAGGAGCATTTGACTCCGGAAATGTACGATTGCAGCGGCATACAGTTTAGACGCTCCATCGAATATTATTATAAACGTGGGTGTTTTTCGTTGCTTTGTGGAATCTCCGTCGTTCATGTTGAATGAATGGTCTAAGTCTCACAGTGTCAGGTGTCATCTTTTCTCTCTGTCAAATCTTTTCTCTCTATGTCGAATATTTTCTCTCTGTCGAATATTTTCTCTCTGTCGAATCTTTTCTCTCTATGTCGAATATTTTCTCTCTGTCGAATCTTTTCTCTCTGTCAAATCTTTTCTCTATGTCGAATATTTTCTCTATATAATCTTGGACTAATAGAGGTAAGGTTAGGCACATTCGACCACAGGTTCTACAGACACAGATTGTTATTGTCAGAGTCACGTCGAATCTCCTATTGTATATCGAACTGTTTTAACAACGAAAATGAAAATAAAGCATTTATTTATGTCGGATCTTTCGTTTTTCGTATTCTGCGCTTTCGTTATCGTTTGTCAAAATGAAAATGAAAATACCTGAAATTCGGACGAAAATGCATTCGGATGCATATGAATGCACATGTCTAGATTTCATTGCACACCTATAGATCTACAGTGGTGTGAAAAAGTGTTTGCCCCCTTCCTCATTTCCTGTTCCTTTGCATGTTTGTCACACTTAAGTGTTTCGGAACATCAAACCAATTTAAACAATAGTCAAGGACAACACAAGTAAACACAAAATGCAATTTGTAAATGAAGGTGTTTATTATTAAAGGTGAAAAAAAATCCAAACCATCATGGCCCTGTGTGAAAAAGTGATTGCCCCCTAAACCTAATAACTGGTTGGGCCACCCTTAGCAGCAACAACTGCAACCAAGCGTTTGCGATAACGTGCAATGAGGCTTTTACAGTGTCCTGGAGGAATTTTGGCCCACTCATCTTTGCAGAATTGTCCTAATTCAGTTACATTAGAGGGTTTTCCAGCATGAACGGCATTTTTAAGGTCATACCACAACATCTCAATAGGATTCAGGTCAGGACTTTGGCTAGGCCACTCCAAAGTCTTCATTTTGTTTTTCTTCAGCCATTCGGTGGTGGACTTGCTGGTGTGTTTAGGATCATTGTCCTGCTGCAGAACCCAAGTTCGTTTCAGCTTGAGTACACGAACAGATGGTCGGACATTCTCCTTCAGGATCTCTTGGTAGACAGCGGAATTCATAGTTCCTTTTATCACGGCAAGTCTTCCAGGTCCTGAAGCAGCAAAACAGCCCCAGACCATCACACTACCACCACCATATTTTACTGTTGGTATAATGTTCTTTTTATGAAATGCAGTGTTCCTTCTACGCCAGATATACTTGGACACACATCTTCCAAAGAGTTCCACTTTTGTCTCATCGGTCCACAGAATGTTGTCCCAAAAGTCTTGGGGATCATCAAGATGTGTTGTGGAGAAATTGAGACGAGCTTTGATGTTCTTTTTGCTCAGCAGTGGTTTTCTCCTTGGAACTCTGCCATGCAGGCCATTTTTGCCCAGTCTTTTCCTGATGGTGGAGGCATGAACGCTGACCTTAACTGAGGCAAGTGAGGCCTGCAGTTCCTTGGACGTTGTTGTGGGGTCTTTTGTGACCTCTTGGATGAGTCGTCGCTGCGCTCTTGGGGTGATTTTGGGCGGCCGGCCACTCCTGGGAAGGTTCACCACTGTTCCATGTCTTCGCCATTTGTGGATAATGGCTCTCACTGTGGTTCGCTGGATTCCCAAAGCTTTGGAAATGGCTTTATAACCCTTTCCAGACTGATAGATCTCAATTACTTTCTTTCTCAATTGTTCCTGAATTTCTTTGGGTCTCGGCATGATGTGTAGCTTTTAAGGATCTTCTGGTGGACCTTACTGTGTCAAGCAGCTCCTATTTAAGTGATGCCTTGATTGTGAACAGGTGTGGCAATAATCAGGCCTGGGTGTGGCTATAGAAATTGAACTCAGGTGTGGACAACCACAGTTATAGTATGTTTTAACAAGGGGGGCAATCACTTTTTCACACAGGGCCATGATGGTTTGGATTTTTTTTCACCTTTAATAATAAACACCTTCATTTACAAATTGCATTTTGTGTTTACTTGTGTTGTCCTTGACTATTGTTTAAATTGGTTTGATGTTCCGAAACACTTAAGTGTGACAAACATGCAAAGGAACAGGAAATGAGGAAGGGGGCAAACACTTTTTCACACCACTGTATATCTATAGATCTATTTATCTATATATATCATAGTTTGTAGATGCTATAACTTTTGCGCAAAAAACGATCAATATACACGTTCTGTTTTTTTTTTTTTTTTTGTAGCAGAATACATATTAAATTGATGAAGAAATTTTATTTTTTTATTTTTTTATTTATTGGATATGTATTATAGCAGAAAGTAAAGTTGTTTTTTTTTTTTTTTTTTTAATTGTCGCTCTTTTTTTGTTTATAGCACAGAAAATAAAAACCACAGAGGTTATCAAACACCACCAAAAGAAAGCTCTATAAGCCCTTGTACACACGGTCAGAGATTCCGACAACCAAATCAGTCGGATTTTGTCCAACGGATTTTGTCCGAAACTGTTGCATACACACGGTCGGACAAAGTTGTCGGAAAATCCGACGTGAAGAAATTTTTTTCGTTACGACGGGACTACGTTCAGGCTAGTACCCAATAGCTTTGATGTAGGAATTTGATCTGAGCATGCGTGGCACTTTGTCCGATTGGAATTCTCTACACATGATCGGAGTATGTCCGATCGGAGCATTTTGTCGGAAAATTTTACCAACAAGATGGAAAACTTGGTCCATCGGATACTCCGACGGAAACAGTCCGATGCAGACCACACACAGTCGGAATATCCGACAAAACGCTCCGATCGGAAACATTCCGCCAGAATCTCCGACCGTGTGTACAAGGGCTTAGAGGGGAAAAAAGGACGTCAATTTTATTTGTGTACAGTGTCGCACGACCGCGCAATTGTCTGTAAAAATAACACAGTGCAGTATCGCAAAAAATGGCCTGGTCATGAATAGTAAACCTTCCAGGGCTGAAGTGGTTAAATCACCAATGTGATATGGGAAGATTACTAGTAGCAATTAAAAATGTAACCACTCTCTGTGGTCCATATGGTGGACTGATACTAACTCTGAGTGCCCGTTCACACTACCGCGACTTGTCAGGCGACTTAGCCGCCTGACAAGTCGCGCTCCGTTCTGTACTATGGAACCGTTCTAATAGGAGCGACTCAAGTCGCTCCGACTTAGAAAAAGGTTCCTGTAGTATTTTCGGGGCGACTTCAGGCGACTTGCATTGACTTCTATACAGAAGTCATTTTGCAAGTCGCCGCTGAAGTCGTGTGCAGGTCGCGTCTGTGAGACGCGCTGCAAGTCGCGTCGCCCCTGTGTGAACGGGCACTAAGAGAAAAGATTGATAAATGCTATTATGCCTCATACTATTAAGTACCTTAAAAAAAAGAATAATAATAATACACAGTACCTGGATCCTCCCCTGTTATTTTCCTGTATTACAAAAAATTTGATATTCTGACTGGTGCTTCCCCTTCTTCACCTCTTCCCCCACCCCCTCCTATTTCTCTTTCCTCCCCCCGTGGAGAGGATTGGGGTACCTTACTGTCTGTGACATTGTCAGTTGCTCAGTTGCTCTCCATGTTATTGCCTTCCTTTCCAGGAATTGTTATATAACTGTATATCCTCATATACTGTACATGGTTTGACCTCTTCACTGTATCTTGTATCTATTATTTATTTTTTTTTATTCTTTTTAAAGAAAGATTGAAATAAAAAAAAAAAAAAGTCCAATCCCGTTAACCACTTCAGCCTCGGAAGGTTTTACCCCCTTATGGACCAGGCCATTTTTTTTGCAATATGGCCCTCGGCCCCGGACCATTTGGCTGGCCAAAGACCAGAGCACTTTTTACGATTCGGCACTGCGCCGCTTTAACTCACAACCTCGTGGCTCCCAAACAAAATCAATGTCCTTTTTTTCCCCACAAGTAGAGATTTCTTTTTGGTGGTATTTGATCGCCTCTGCGTTTTTTTTTTTTTTTTTTTTTTTTTTTTTAAATTATAAACAAAAAAAGGGCATCAATTTTTGCTATAATAAATATCCTCAAAAAATATATATAAAAAAACTATTTTTTTCCTCAGTTTAGGCCGATACGTATTCTTCTACATATTTTTGGTAAAACAAAACACAATAAGTGTATATTGATTGGTTTCGCAAAAGTTATAGCGTCTACAAAATAGAGGATAGTTTTATGGCATTTTTTTTTATTATATATATATATATATATTTTTTACTAGTAATGGTGGCAATCAGTGATTTTTATCATGACTGCGACATTATGGCGGACACGTTGGACACTTTTGACACATTTTTTGGGACCATTGTCATTAAAGTGGTTGTAAACCCTTACAAACCACTTTGACCTACAGGTAACCCTAGATTAAGGCTTACCTGTAGGTCCAAGAAATATCTCCTAAACCGTGTTAGGAGATATTTACTAAAAGACAGTCACAGCTGTCTACGGCGCATGCGCCATAGACAGCGGCGTGCAGGTGCACTATCGCCGTTAGCAGCATGCTGCTGCTAACGGCGATATGCCATTAGTGGTGGCTCCAGTGCGCATGCGCGGGAGTGACGTCATTGCTGCTGCGGCGCTGTGAGTGGCCGGAGCAGCGATACCCGGAAGAAGATGGATACTCCAGACTACAGGGGACAGCGGTGACATCGCTGGCTCCTGTGTCAGGTAAGTGACACATAATGTGCTACTATGAGATGCATAGTAGCCCATTATGCTTTACCTTTGCAGGGAGACAAAGAGGAAGTAAACCCACTTCCTCTTTAATACAGTGATTAGTGCGATTAAAAAATGCATTGATTACTGTAAAAATGTCACTGGCAGTGAAGGGGTTAAGTGTGTCCTAGTGTGTGTTCTAACTGAAGGGGGGAGGGGACTGTGCAGGAAAACTAGCAGATCCCTGTTCATACTCTGTATGAATAGACGATCTGTCACTTCTCCCATCAGAGAACCGGAAACTGTATGTTTACACACACAGATCCGGGTTCTCCGTGTTGGATCGGGGGGGGGAGGGCAAGCGGGGGGCGCGTACGTGCATCTGGCGGTGCGCATGCACCCCCTAGTGGCCATCTATGGTACCGGTGTACCATAATGGCGATTTGTGCAGTTGAGCCATGTTGCCGCAGTTGCCGGCGGTGTGGTATTTTCCCACAAATAGAACTTTCTTTTTGGTGGTATTTGATCACCTCGGCGGGTTTTATTTTTTGCGCTATAAACAAAAAAAAAAGCAACAATTAAAATATATATATATATATTTTTTTTTACTTTCTGCTATAAAATATCCAATAAAAAAATGAAAACAAAAAATCAAATGTATTCATAAATTTAGGCCAATATATATTCTGCTACATATTTCTGTTAAACAAAAATCCCAATAATCGTAAATTGATTGGTTTGCGCAAAAGTTTTAGCATCTACAAACTTTATGATAGATTTATGGACTTTTTTTTTTTTTACTATCGATCAGCGATTTTTAGTAGGACTGAGAAATTGCGGCAGACAAATCTAACACCTAAAGCCGCGTACACACGTAGCCGTCTGTCCGACGTACTTAGGCCGCGTACACACGGGCGGACTGTCTGCCCAACTTAGTCCGCCGAAACACATTTCAGCGGACAGTCCGCTCGTGTGTGGGCTTCAGCGGACTTTTCAGCGGACTGTCTGACGAACAAAGTCTTACAGAATTTCCGTAAGATTGTCCGTCCAAACTTGGTTTGAGCGGACAGTCCGCCCGTGTGTGTGCCAGTCCGCTGTACTTTCGAAATGAGCGGACTTTTCCCGCCCGGAGAAAAGTCCGCTCATTTCGAGCGGGTCTCCAGGTAGGCGGGGCCCGCGATGGAGACGTCGCGGGCACCGCCGCCTGGTATGGACTTAAAGGGGAACCCCAATGCCGAAAAAAATCGGCGTGGGGGTCCCCCCCAAGTCCACAACAGACCCTTGTCCGAGCACGCTACCCGGCCGGCCAGGAAAGGGGGGCGAGCGAGCGCCCCCTCCCTCCTGAGCCGTACCAGGCCGCGTGCCCTCAACATGGGGGGTGCCTTGGGGAAGGGGGGGCCGCGTGGCCCCCCCACCCCAAAGCATCTTGTCCCCATGCTGATGAGGACAAGGGCCTCTTCCCGACAACCCTGGCCGTTGGTTGTCGGGGTCTGCGGGCGTGGGGCTTATCGGAATCCGGGAGCCCCCTTTAATAAGGGGGCCCCCGGATACCAGCCCCCCACCCTATGTGAATGAGTATGGGGTACAATGTACCCCTACCCATTCACCTGTGAAAAAAAGTACAAAAAAAACACAACACAGGGTTAAAATATTTTATTGCACAGCTCCGGGGGTCTTCCGTCTTCGGGGGTCTTCTCGCCGGACTCCCCTGCTATCTTATTGTAGCTCTTTTACTAGCGGAGGAGTCCGGCTTTCTTCCTCCCCGCCGCCGGCCTCTTCTCCCGACTTCGGGGGTCTTGTCCCCCTCTTCGGTTCTTCTGCCGGGCCACCGCGCCTTCTTCTAGCTCTTTTACAGGCGGTGGCCCGGTCTTCTGTCGCCGCTGTCGCCGCCGCCTTCTGTTCTTCTTCTTCTTCCCCAGGAGATGTTGCCTCGACGATCTCTCCGGCCGGAATGCCAGAGCCGCGCTGCGCGGCCACTTATATAGTGACAATGGGGCGGTGTCACATGGTATATGTCACATGGGTTGGTGTCACATGGTGACCCCGCCCCCTTACGATGTCATAGTCCCCATGTGACATCAACCCATGTGACCAACCCATGTGACATATACCATGTGACACCGCCCCATTGTCACTATATAAGTGGCCGTGCAGCGCGGCTCTGGCATTCCGGCCGGAGAGATCGTCGAGGCAACATCTCCTGGAGAAGAAGAAGAAGAAGAAGAAGAAGAACGGAAGGCGGCGGCGACAGCGACAGCGGTGACAGAAGACCGGGCCACCGCCTGTAAAAGAGCTAGAAGAAGGCGCGGTGGCCCGGCAGAAGAACTGAAGAGGGGGACAAGACCCCCGAAGTCGGAAGAAGAGGCCGCGGCAACGAAGAAGAATGCTGGGCTCCTCCGCTAGCAAAAGAGCTACAAGAAGATAGAGGAGGAGTCCGGCGAGAAGACCCCCGAAGACGGAAGACCCCCGGAGCTGTGCAATAAATTATTTGATCTTGTGTGTTGTGTTTTTTTTGTACTTTATTTTACAGGTGAATGGGTAGGGGTACATTGTACCCCATACTCATTCACATAGGGTGGGGGGCCGGTATCTGGGGGCCCCCTTATTAAAGGGGGCTCCCGGATTCCGATAAGCCCCCCGCCCGCAGACCCCGACAACCAACGGCCAGGGTTGTCGGGAAGAGGCCCTTGTCCTCATCAACATGGGGACAAGGTGCTTTGGGGTGGGGGGGCGGTGCGGCCCCCCCCTTCCCCAAGGCACCCCCCATGTTGAGGGCACGTGGCCTGGTGCGGCTCAGGAGGGGGGGGGCGCTCGCTCGCCCTTCCTTTCCTGGCCGGCCGGGTAGCGTGCTCGGACAAGGGTCTGTTGTGGACTTTGGGGGGACCCCCACGCCGATTTTTTTCGGCATTGGGGTTCCCCTTTAAGTCCATACCAGGCGGCGGGGCCAGCGACATCTACTTCGCGGGCCCCGTCTACCTGGAGACCCGCTCGAAATGAGCAGACTTTTCTCCGGGCGGGAAAAGTCCGTTCATTTCAAAAGTACGGCGGACTGGCATACACACGGCAGGATTGTCCGCCGAAATGCGAGTCCGGCGGGAAGATTGGAGTGTAAAACTACATTCTAAGTCCGCCGTACTTTCGGGTCAAAAAAGTATGCCGGAGGCTACACACGGGGGGATTGTTTGGCGGACTTGAGTTTGCCGGACTTTTCCACCCGCTTGTTTGATCGTGTGTACGTGGCATAACTAACACTTTTGACACTTTTTTAGGAACCAGTGACACCAATACAGTGATCAGTACTAAAATAATACACTGTTACTGTACCAATGACACTGGCAGGGAAGGGGTTAACATCAGGGGCGATCAATGGGTTAAGTGTGTGCCTAGGGGGGGTGCTTGCTAACTGTGTGGGGGATGGTCTGACTGGATGAAGACAATGATCTGTGTTTCCTGTTTAGCAGGAACACAAGATCTCTATCTTCTTCCCTATCAGAACGGCGATCTGCCTTGTTTACACTGGCAGACTGCCGTTTTGCATCTCTGGGCAGTGATCGCGGGTGGCCAGCGGACATCGGGTCCACTGATTAGATCCCTTCTGTCCAGTCGGCGCACGCGCTCCCAGCGTCTATTCCACGTAATAACGTACAGGTACGTCGTTTTGCACAATGGTGCCGACCTGGCGCAGTATATCTGTGGTAGGCGGACTTTAAGTGGTTAATTGATATGCCAGGGGGGCGGTGACCTAATCCTGCCTGAGAAGGGGGCATCTCTGTGATGTACAGAGAGTGCTGCAGCAGCGCTGACATTTACAAAGGGAAACCAGTGTAAAATTGCTGGCAAATTACATTTTATCGACAGCTTTTGCATTGAAGGGTCTGCTATGTATTTTTGGGGGACCTTTGGAGGGATTGTGTGCTGTTTTTTTTGTTTGTTTTTTCCCTAAGAAGCTGCCAATAAAATTAATTTGCTGACAATTAAAACGGTATCATTTTTGTTTTCTTGAAAGTCATTTTTGCTGTAGCACGTCCTGTGTTGATGGGCGAATTGAGCAATTTCCTTTTCTACAACCCGCGGTTGCAGGAACTAGGTGTATACTCAGATAGTAAAAATAAATAAAAATTAAATGACATTTTAAAATAATAATTAGTAACAGTTACACTGTTTAGGTGTAAATTAAGTCTTGCTTTGGTTTTGATTTACTTTTACCACTTCAATACCGGGCACTTGGAGTGGTATACACACCGCTCCTTCACCGCTCCAAAGATGCTGCTAGCAGGACTTTTTTTAGCGTCCTGCCAGTGCACACGACATCGCAGGACCCCTGGACAGGTAAGGCTCCTTTCACACTGGGGTGGGGGTGGCGTCGGTGGTAAAGTGCCGCTATTTTTAGCACCACTTTACCATCGTATTTGCGAAGGTATTCGGCCACTAGCGGGGTGCTTTTAACACCCGCTAGTGACCAAAAAAGGTTTAAAAAACACCTTGACGGCGGTATAGCCGTGCTGCCCAATTGATTTCAATGGGTTGGAGCGGTGGAGGAGCGGTATACACACCGCTCCTTCACCGCTCCAAAGATCCTGCTAGCAGGACTTTTTTAGCATCCTGCCAGTGCACCGCTCCAGTGTGAAAGCCCTCTGAAGACACAGCAGCTTTCAGGGCGCTTTGAAAGCGCTATTTTTAGCGCTTAGATAGGGGTCTCATGCCCTGTACACACGGTTGGAAATCCCAAAGGAAAATGTCAGATCGGATTATATTGTCGGACAATCCGATCGTGTGTGGGCTCTATCGGACTTTTTTCCGTCGGAAATTCCGACGGAAAATATTTGAGAGCAGGATCTAAAATTTTCCGACAAAAAAACAGACTTTTTACGATCGTTTGTAGAGAATTCCGACGCACAAAGTGCCACGCATGCTCAGATTAAATTACCAGACCAAAGCTATTGGTTACTAGCCTCAACGTAGTCCCCTCATACGCAACGAACGTCACCTTGTTCCGAACTGTGTATGCAACACCAGTTTCGGCCAAAATCCGTTCGAAAAAGTCTGACGGATTTTGTGGTCGGAATGTCCGACCGTGTGTACAGGGCATAAGTGTCCTAATATTAAAATTCAGCAGCTACAGGATTTATAGCTGCTGACTTTTAAGTTTTTGGTTTTGGGGGGGCTGGAGCTCCTCTTTAAGTTACAAAGAATAATTCGGGAAATCTGGAGTGAAATTACACATTTTTCTGGCTGGTTGAGCAGAAAAAGAAGAGTTGGGAATTAGAAGAGACCTTCTATGTGGTCTGACCAGACAAAGAGCTCTGGACACAATTCTTCTTCTCTTATATTGTGTGCTCTTCCTATTTCTGGTACAGAGGTCACGTGACTTGGTGACGTCAGAGCTCAGCCCTGTCACATGGTTCATGAGGTCATCCGAGCTCCTGGTTGGAGGGGGCTGGTTGCTATTTCCAGCCAGGGAACTTCTACGACTCTTCATGAGGATCCCACAACTTCTCTGCCATAGTATGGGAGGCCACATTATTATTTTGTATCATTATCACACAATAGCAACACTTTGTTTTCATACATTGTAACTATTTTCCATTGTTTGTAAATAATGTAGGTGAGAGGTGTAACAATGTAACATTTCATTGGAAACAGGATGCTGGTATTATGATACTGATGTTTAAAACAAACACAAAAAAGAAACAATTCCCTATGACTGTATTATATATTATTCTTATAACTATCAAGCTTACTTAACATTTACAGCAACCAATTTCCATTGCCCCCCCTGACCCCCTCTGCACTGGAATCCAGTTGGTTGTTTTTACTGGCCCCAGTTTACATATCATCAATGCACTCTGTATTAATAAATGACAGAATGGATAGGAATTATGTTTACTGGTCGTTGGACTACAAGTCCCAGCATAGCGTGTACATTGCCATGTTTCATGAATGTGATATTGTTATGATTTGCTATGTTATCAGCAATTTCAGTTCAGATGTAATAGGCAGTCCTTGTCTCTTCAGGGGTGGGGGTGCTGGAGCAGAGCATGCTGGGATTTGTAGTCCCCCTAGAAATGTTTGTATTGCAGTGTTGCCAGATTTGTAAAGTTTTGCAGCATTATGCTCACTTAACTGGTTTACAAAAACTAGAGCAAAAAAAAAAAAGGCGATTTTTAGGGTGACCAGTCAGGTAGATAAAATAAGGAATTGCATTACTTGGACTGAGACTCCAGTTTTTCTAATCAGTCCCTGAGGACCATGGTGTGATAACACTCGTAAATATATTTTTGCTGCAGTAGAAAAAGAAAATAATGATAATAATTGCATGCATTAAAAACGTTTAAAAAAGGGGAATTTTAATTGTAATTATTGCTTTCCATGTATGTATGTATTTTTTTTTTTTTTTTTTTGATATGAATATTAAACTAAAATTGAATTCAGCATAACAATAAAAAAATGTGTATATATATATATATATATATATATATATATATATATATATATATATATATATATTATTTTATTTTTTTTAATAATTGAATTAACATATCCATGCATCAAGCAATTGTGAATACATTGTTTTTGTAAATGAGATCTCCTCTTAACAATCTGGTTTCTGTTACTTTGTAAATATAATGTCATTCCTACTTCTCTCTCTCCTATGTATCTTTTGTAACTATGTAACATTGCTTTGTTTCTTTAATACAGCCCTGTATGTAGTTCTCCTTGTACAGTGCTGTGCAAACCCAAGGCACAGATACTACAACAAGAAAACTACTAATACTACTATTCTTATTACTACTACTATTAGCTGTCAGCAGTGACATTGCTGGGACACACAAGGATTGTAGAGTGAGCTCTGTGCTGCAGGCAGGAAGGGGTTAAGGCGGGACTGATGGGCGGGTGTGGAGGGTGTAATACAGAGGAGGGGGGGTGTAGTCTGTATTGCACACATGCTGAGGACAGGATTACAGAGCTACAGCTAACATGACATAGCAGATAATGAGAGACACCTCACACCCAACACAAGGAGGGGTGCCGGCTTATCAGCATTGCCCACACTGGGCATATCTGTATCCAGGGCTCAGCACATGGAGGAGACCCCCAGGAGGTGACCCCTGCCAACGCTGACCTTCACAGGGAGCTGCAGACATGATGAGAGTCTCCCTGTGTGTCCCTCACCTGCTGGGGGGTGGTAGGTATAGAGCCTGGCAGAGCTACAGGAAGGCTGGTTTTACAGTGTGCTGTTCTTTCAGGACTAGAGACCGGTGTGTGCCCTCTGGGACTAGGGCCATTCCTGGCCAATATATGCCAACCCGGATCCCTACCTTGGCTGCTCAGTATGTGCTCAGTAGGACTCTTACCTTATGTGTGTCCTCCAGGACCTCCACTGTGCCTGGCCAGCATGTGCCCTCCAGGACCTCCACCTTGCCTGGCCAGCATGTGACCTCCGCCTTGCCTGGCCAGTATGTGATCTCCAGGACCTCCACCTTGCCTGGCCAGTATGTGCCCTCCAGGACCCTCACCCAGATATCTCCTTGGTCAGTTTCTTCTTTTGCCAACCACAGGTGGTACAGCACATCACCCTCCAACCAAGGAGGACAGGACTCTGAGCCCAGGGATGAGAAGGACTCAGGAAAAGAGAAGAAGAGCCTGGCCTCTCAGGATGTCAGGAGGCTGTTGGCCTTGGCCCAACCAGAGAAATGGAGGTTATCAGGTATTATGGATTGCATTCTCTATATTGTATGTCTGTTTTGTTGAAATCTTAACTTGTTGAGTACCTGTCATTGTATATATTTACTATTGGTTTGGAGGCTTTAACATGCCTGTTGCTGTTTTGAGGATTTCGATAGTTTGACTTCTTAGCTGGAAGAAAAGTTTTCCAAAAGTCCTGATGAGAAAATCAACTTAAAATTCAGGAACATTTTCAGATGTCTATTCAATGCAATATGTGTGTGTCTGTGTTTGTCCCATCTCCAGGGAATCATAGAGTTTAAGAACCGTAATTGGCCGGTTTCTAAATTGTATGATATTCCGCAGACCAGACACATCTGTGTGTGTGTGTGTGTGTGTGTGTGTGTGTGTGTGTGTGTGTGTATATATATATATATATATATATATATATATATATATATATATATATATATATATATATACACACAAACATATACATACACACACACACACACACACACACACATATATATATATATGTATGTATGTATGTATGTATGTGTATATATATATATATATATATATATATATATATATATATATATATATATATATATATATATATATATATATATATATATATATATATATATATATATATATATATATATACACAGAATCCAAAATTGATCAAGTCCCTTATCTACAAATTACTTTTATTTTTGGTTCTGATCTGGATCATTATAACCATGATTGCGTTATTTTGTTGATGTGTACAATGTATTTCTCTGTATGGTTTATGTGATTATTATTATTATTATTATTATTAGCAAAAATAGTAAATTTGGATGCATTGAAGATGCAGAAGTTTTGCATTCTGCTAAATGTTTTGTAACAGATCTTTTTAGGGCCCATTCACACCAGAATGCAGTGTGGAAAACCTGCGTTCCATGAAGGTCCCCCCCCCCCCCCCCCGTCTTGCTCAAATCGCATTACACTTACGATCTGCAGTGATTGTCAGTGTTACATTAACGACATCCCAAACGCAGGTGGTATGCACAGTGCATTTTTCTGCACCAGATCGCATGGTAGAGTAGTATCATGCAATCCAGATGCTAAACATTGTTTTTTCTACTTTTGGCGCAGTCTGGTGCGATTTCAGCCCATTCTAACAAATGGCCTGAAATCACATTGCACCCAGGTTGCATTTAACTTGCACAGGAACACACAGCACATTCCTATGTGATCTAGCCCTTAACCATGGAGCAGCACTTGAAATAATTTCTAGGTCTCAAGTACCCCGCTGCAGGTGGCAAGTGCATTTGTCTGCACCAGATTGCATGGTACAGTAGTATCATGCGATCCAGATGCTGCACATTTTTTTAAAAGTAGTCCATGCACTACTTTTGGTGCAGTCTGGTGCGGTTATAAATACCGTACTGGTGACCCCCACAATGGGGATAAAACTTTTTCCCAGAAGGGAGTTTAACAAGACTTGTGGCCATTCATTAACTGCTTGCAGCCCACCCACTGTTAAGTGACGGTGGGGCAGTGCGGCTCTCGTTCTGGGATGACGGCATCCCAGAACGGCCACTGTCGCGTGCCCACGGTGGTGTGCAGCGATTGCGACTGCACCGTGTTGCTAGGACCCCGATCTCTATAAAGAACCACGTCCGCGGCTCTAACCATGTGATCGGCTGTGTCCAATCAAAGCCTGTCACATGTAAACACGGAGATGCTGGTAATCGGCTCTCCTCGCCTCACATTGACAGTGTGTGGTGAGGAGAGCCAATCGGCATCATCTTCACGCAGGAGGACATCTAAGAATGTAATCAGAGCACTGATTATAAGTGCCCCGCTAGCAATATAGTGTCACAAATCAGTGCCCACCACTGCCCTCAAGTGCCACCAATCATTGCCCATTAGCAATGCCCATAAGTGCACCTATCGCTGCTCATCGGTGCTACATATCAGTGCCCATAAATGCGGCATATTTGTGCCTCCTCATCAGTGCCCACCAGTTCAGCCTGTCAGCACACCTCAGTGAATGTGAAAAATTACTTGGTTACAAAATTTACTGACAGAAAAAAAGTAAACTTTTTTTTTTTTTTTTCAACATTTTTTTTTGTCTTTTTTTATTTTGTGTTTGTAAAAAAGAAAAAAAAAAACAGCAGTGATTAAATACCACTAAAAGAAAGCTCTATTTGTGTGAAGAAAATGATAAAAAATTTAGTTTTGGGTACAGTGTAGCATGACCGCGCAATTGTAATTCAAAGTGCGACGGCACTGAAAAATGGCCTGGGCAGAAAGGGGGTGAAAGTGACCTGTAGCCAAGTGGTTAAAATGAGAAGAAAAGAGGTTTAACCTTAAACTACGTAGAGAGTTCTTTACTGTAAGAGCGGCAAGGATGTGGAATTCCCTTCCACAGGCGGTGGTCTCAGTGGGGGGCATTGATAGTTTATAAAAAAAACTATTAGATAATCGCCTGAACGACCGCAATATACAGGTCCTTCAAGTCTTGTTTGTTAGAAGTAAGTTGATTCACCTGCTGAACCGGACACATTTTTTATTCTTGTGTGACCAGCATTGGTGTGAAAGGGCTGATGTAATGCCTGGGGCAGATCTTTAACACTCACCCACTTCTGGATAGGGCAAAGTGATTTTCAGATATTATATTGAAATGAATAGTAAAAATGCCCCCTTGTATTTGAGGTCAGTATAAGATTACCCCCTTTGTTTAGGTGCTCAGTACAAAATGTCTCCCTTGTATTGATGGTCAGTGTAAAATTGTTCCCTTCTGTATTGGTGCTCGGTGGAAATGTGCTCCCTTGTATTGGTGCTCGGTGGAAATGTGCTCCCTTGTATTGGTGCTCGGTGGAAATGTGCTCCCTTGTATTGGTGCTCGGTGGAAATGTGCTCCCTTGTATTGGTGCTCGGTGGAAATGTGCTCCCTTGTATTGGTGCTCGGTGGAAATGTGCTCCCTTGTATTGGTGCTCGGTGGAAATGTGCTCCCTTGTATTGGTGCTCGGTGGAAATGTGCTCCCTTGTATTGGTGCTCGGTGGAAATGTGCTCCCTTGTATTGGTGCTCGGTGGAAACGTGCTCCCTTACATTGGTGCTCAGTGGAAATGGGCTCCCTGTATATTGATAATTACCCCTCCTTGTATTGGTCAGTAAACTTGCCCCTGTACACTTCTCAAGGAAACCTAAGCAACCAGTAGAGGAACTCTAGGGATTACACAGAATCTTAATTTATCATTTTAAAAATGATCAAATAACACAATACCAGGATTGTATCTTTATGAACCCCCCCCCCCCCCTTCCAAAGACATTGTTGCAGTCAATTAAATTCAGACCACGTCCCAGCTGCCCTATTCCAGTATTGGGTGCTATTTGGTTGTTGGGAGTGATTGGTTGACTGGTTGTTCAAGCTGCACTTTCTCAGGACTTCTTAACTCGATGATAAAAAAAAATTCCCCTTCATTGCTATCGGTGCATAAGAGTTAGACATCCAGATATGAGAGAAATCTCCCAGGAAAAACTCCCCTTTTGTTGCAAAGTCCAGGTTTGTATAATGTGAGGAGCAACATCCACACAGTGTGATAAAACAAGTACAGAGGCCACCGCAGAGGTCCCGGGGTGGTTTAAAGACAACACCTCAATTGATGAAGTTATCGGCTCATCAAAAATAATAATTATGTATATTTTTTTTCTGGATCTTGGGTGAGGGGTCTTTGTGTCCCAGGTAAATTGCCTATGTCCTGGGCAAACAGCCTGTGCCCCTGGTGAGGGGTCTGTGTGTCCAGGGTAAGAGGTATGTGTGTCCTGGGCAAATGGCCTGTGTCCCCGGTGGGGGGTCTGTGCGTTCTGGGCAGATAGCCTGTGTGTCAGGGGAGGCATCTGTGTCCCAGGTGAATGGTCTGTGATCTTGGGTGAGGGCTTTGTGTGTGTTGGGTAAGGGAGTTTGTGTGTCTGAGCCCAGGTGAGGGGCCTGTGCCCCCCCCCCCCCAGGTGGGGGATCTGGGTGTGCCAGGCAAACAGCCTGTATGCCCCAGGTGAGGGGTCTGGGTGTGCCAGGCAAACAGCCTGTACCCCCCCCCCCCCCCCAGGTGAGGGGTCTGGGTGTGCCAGGCAAACAGCCTGTACCCCCCCCCCCCCCCAGGTGAGGGGTCTGGGTGTGCCAGGCAAACAGCCTGTGCCCGTCCTAGGTGAGGGGGTCTGTGTGTCTCAGGTGAGGAGGGGTTTGTGTATAAAACGTGAGCTGTGTGTCCCAGGTGAGGGACCTGTTTGTCTCGGGTGAGGGGTTCGTGTATAAAGTGTGAGCTGTGTGTCTCAGGTGAGGGATTCATGTATAAAGTGTGAGCTCTGTGTCCTAGGTGAGGGACCTGTGAATTATCCGAGAGGACTGTGTCCTAAGTGAGCAGTCTGTTGCTTTTCGGTTCTGCTCAGTAATTATTTTGCTGTTTCTAACAACAAAAATCTCCAGAGAGGAATTTAGGAATCGGGGGAGCGGAGAGAAGGAATTGATTAGCTCTGTACACCTGCTCTCCATGTTCTCTTCCTTTTCCTATAACTAGACCTCTGCTCCTCAGTTCCTGGCTTCATCCACCTTCTACTAACCCATGGGTGTCCTTACTTTCACTCTGACTTTTTCTTTTACTTGAAAAAAAAATCACTCCTTACAGCTGCAGAAGTGAGACTCCACTTGGTGACTTTTGCAGGGAGATTTGGAGGATATGTTCTCCACCAGATATAAGAAGTCGATGAGACATTTGGCCCACCAGAGTCCATCTGTAACATCAATTATTGGTGGAGTGTCTGTTGAGGTAGGTAGGATGAGGTGTGTATGAGATTTGGGGAAAGTGATGTCGGTGTGCTGCCTGTGCTGAGCTGGCGTTGGGTCTTCACATCCGCCTGGAGAAAGCACAAAACCAGTTTTCTGAAAATCCAAATTGCCCGGCTGTCATGCCAATCCTCTGGCATCAATATTAACCGACCCGGAAGAAATATTGTGACCAGGATAAGTTCTAGAAAATCCTTTCCAGCACACTTGGGGTTGATTATTCATTTTACAGTCATTGGTTTCTCCATAAAAATTTATTTTTATTGTCTCAATAGTGAAGGTACTTTCCAGTGATAGGAGCCGTATGGATGTACTATGACTTGTCCTGATATCATACACCGAGAACGCTCATTTATATTATCACACAATTGGGGTGGGTCATCATCGTCCAGGGACATCTCTGCTGCCAGGGGTTTGTTGGAGTTTTCCACCATCTTCCTCCACAGAGTTACCCAGATTTAACCTATAGCTGAGCCTATGCTGACTGGGGACATTAGAGTGTAAGCTCCTCTGGTACAGACACTGATGTGCAAGGCTGGACTGGGACAGAAATTTGGCCCTGGACTTCATCCAGACCGGCCCCCTTACAACAGAGTGGCCCATCACCGGCCCCCTTACAACAGAGTGGCCCATCACCGGCCCCCTTACAACAGAGTGGCCCATCACCGGCCCCCTTACAACAGAGTGGCCCATCACCGGCCCCCGTTACAACAGAGTGTCCCATCTCCGGCCCCCGTTACAACAGAGTGTCCCATCTCCGGCCCCCGTTACAACAGAGTGTCCCATCTCCGGCCCCCGTTACAACAGAGTGTCCCATCTCCGGCCCCCGTTACAACAGAGTGTCCCATCTCCGGCCCCCGTTACAACAGAGTGTCCCATCTCCGGCCCCCGTTACAACAGAGTGTCCCATCTCCGGCCCCCGTTACAACAGAGTGTCCCATCTCCGGCCCCCGTTACAACAGAGTGTCCCATCTCCGGCCCCCGTTACAACAGAGTGTCCCATCTCCGGCCCCCGTTACAACAGAGTGTCCCATCTCCGGCCCCCGTTACAACAGAGTGTCCCATCTCCGGCCCCCGTTACAACAGAGTGTCCCATCTCCGGCCCCCGTTACAACAGAGTGTCCCATCTCCGGCCCCCGTTACAACAGAGTGTCCCACTGAGCCATCGGCCCACCGGGAAACTCCCGGTAGTCCCAATGGCCAGTACATGCCTACTGATGTGACTGGCTCAGTGATCTCTGTACAGCACTGCAGTATATGTCGGAACTATAAAAATGTATAATAGTGTGTGGGGGGTGGGGGGATTAGAGGGTAAGCTCCTCCGCTACAGAGACTGATGTGATTGGCTCTGTTCTCTGTAAAGCACTGCAGTATATGTGAGAGGTACATAAATGTATAATAAGAATAAGTGTGAGACTGTGGGGGTGGCATTTAAGTGTAACCTCCTCTGGTGCAGTGTGTGTGTGTGTGTGTGTGTGTGTGTAAGGTCTTATCTCGGAGGTCCAGGTTGGATTTGGCAATACTGAAGAAACTGTTGTGTGCAACTTTCACCAACTGCAAGCTTTGCACAACCAGCCTGAGCGGAGAGCTGTGTAGAGTGAAGATGAGATGTCTGGAGCTCTCCTATCAGATACAACCATTTGTAGCTTGGTGTGTCTGGCCTCTGTTTTTATATCTATCCAGATAAGGAAATAAATGTATTATCTTCTCAATCCAGCAGAGTAGGAAGAAGTCAGTGTTCTGCCGAGAAGTGTCCCTCCATCGGATAGGCTCCGCGCAGTATGGAGGACAAGGAGACGCCGAAAGTCTCCAAAGATGAACGGCGCCTGCACACTTAATATTACCTTCTGCCCTGAGGCCACGTTCAAGCCCCACCATCCAAGTGGACATAAAAGATGTAAAACAGCACTTGGTAACAGGGCCCCTCGCGGGCTCTCTACGCTCTGCAAATTTTTATTCTAACTCTATGTCCACTTGATGGTGGGGCTTGAACCTGGACTCGGGGCAGAAGGTGCTAATAAGTGCACAGGCGCCGTTCATCTTTGGAGACTTTCGGCTTCTCCATTGTCCGCTGTACAGGGCGGACACTATCTGACGGAGGACAGTATTCGACAAGATACCGGCCATCCATGGTTTATAAGTCAGGTGGTTCAGCAGGAACTGGCTGAGGTTTGATCCGAGTATGGCTTCTCCGTTCATGAGAAGTCGATCTATCAATCGACTTTTCATGAACAGTCCTGCTGGAAAGTTTTACTTCAATAATCACTTGCGGCCAATCAACTGCAGTGCTGATCAGTGAATTCTGCCGGCGGGGGAATCCAGCTCTCAGAAGACAAAGGCACAGAGAGGGGGATTTCCCCATCCACCCTGAATGTGTGAATGGGGAAAATTGGCTGAACAAAAAAAGTGAGCCGTGTATGGCCAGCTTATGTATTATTTAAAGAAATAAAAAAAAAATAAAAAAATATATATATATATATATATATATATATATATATATATATATATATATATATATATATATATATATATATATATATATATATATATAATATAGGAATTCTCTACTTTATGTGCTCTGAAGAAGTTCTCCCTTTCAGGAGCTGTATAGACTTTTTTTTTACTGTGTAGCATATTGGGGGGAGGGGGGGATCTTGTATCAAAGGAGTCTCTTATCTGGTAATTCAGACCCAATATGCAACGTTCAGCATCCATATCACCCAGCCACAATCCATTTATAACACCGAACACTCGTTTTTATAAAATCATCCAGGCCGCTATGGGTGCTGCACCTAGCCCTAGTTTATTGACTAGGCCCATTCACTTTAATAGTCAGATACAGTTTTTAGTGACTAGTTACTCCCTCGATTTAATTAGATGATGCATCTGATTGGATGGTACAGGCCCCACCCCCAATGATACAAAAAGCCATGTATTGAGGAATCTGCAGTACCAGCTATTGTATCCAGACAGCCACAGCACTTGGTGGGGGGGGGGGTGGGTCAAAAACTGGTAAGGTGCCTGCATCTGAACAGATGATTCATCTGATAAGAGTGTCACCTAGGCGGACTGAGCTGAGCTCTACCCCCCCCCTTGCCTGCAGTCTTCTGGGACATGTCCCAGGATGCTGCAGAACCATTCCCAAAGTGCAGTGCCACACGCCGGCTATGAACCTTCAAGGAGTCGCAACTAACTGGCTTCCCACACTAAACATGGTGCCACCTGAGATGGAAGAACTGACCTGGGTGAGGATGGTGCTGGATCCCTGGACAGGTCTGCGTCTATTTATCAAAAGTCAGCAGCTACAGTGTTTTGTAGCTGCCGATTTTAAAATTAATTTGGATGGTACTGAAAGTCCATGTAGAGTAGGGACCGGTGTCCTATTGTATTTCCGTCTCTTCCTATCCTAGAGATACAGCAGGAAGAAAGGAAAGCTACAGAAAAGCAAATACCCCGGAACAGGTTTCCCCATTGGAAGATTTCCTCTCTATTCCGTTCTGGTGTAAAATGTATTTGTCTCATTACTTAAAAGTGGAACTTCACTCTCCCAAGCAAAATTGATTATTTTTAATCCTCCTGCTGCTAGTATTAGTAAATAGATAGTAAAGTATATAGTATTTACTGGTTTAAAACTTCTTCTTTTTTTTTTTTTTTTTTTTTTACATTTCTTCAGTTACTTCCTGGTTTCTTGCCTAATCATACATCCAAGGAGTCTTAAAGGGGAGGTGAGGAGGAGGAGTGGTTTTCTCAGCTAAGCACACCCCCTGCATGCCTGTCTGAACTAAGGGCAGATGGATTCCAGGAAGTAAATGCTACAGGAATTATTTGCCCTTACTCAAGATGGCCACAGCCAGAAATGCTATGGGGATGTTTTTCAAAGTGATTTCTCACTAAAATAAAGCATGGGTTGTTTGATTTGAATATTTAAAACAAATTCAATAGTGTTTTTGGTTTGTGGTGCTCAGATGCAGTAAAGATCCTCTTTAAGCCAGCCATAGATGGATTGGAATCAACTGACTCCAGTACAACCAGCCTGTGAGCTATAGCTGCCTGCACTGACCATTGTACTCAGCTACCTTCTGGCAGAACACAATAGAGCCATGGGAGTGATTCCCCCAATCAACACTGACTTGGGAAATCAAAGCCATTTTCTTTCCTCCAACCCTGGCTGCTTATGGCCTGCCATAAAGTGCTCGGCTGCCGCCAGTAACGTCACAGTCTAGCTGTGCCGTTGCTTCAGTTTGCTTAACTGCGAATGTGCTGATGACATCGGCAAATACAGGGGATATCTCCTAAACCGTGCAGGTTTAGGAGATCTCTAGTGTAGCTACAGGTAAGTCTTATTATAGGCTTGCCTGTAGAACAAAGTGGTTGTAAAGGGTTTACAAGCACTTTAAAGAGGAAGTAAACCCTGAAGAGTTTACTTCCTCTTTCATTCCCTGCAAAGGTAAAGCATAATGGACTACTATGCATCGCATCGCATCGCATCGTAGTCCATTATGTGTCACTTACCTGACACAGGAGCCAGCAAAGTCACCGCTGTCCCCTGTAGTCTGGCGCATCCATCTTCTTGGTGGGTCTCGCAGCTCTGCCGCGGTCATTTGGCGAAGCCGCGATGACCTCGCTCCCGCGCATGCGCATGGGAGCTGACACACGCAGCAGCTCCGTAGTTGAGAATGCCGTGCTCAGTGCGCCTGCGCACCACTGTCTTCGGGCAAATAACTCCTAAACCGTATAGGTTTAGGAGATATTTCTTGGACCTACAGGTAAGCCTTAATCTAGGCTTACCTGTAGGTCAAAGTGTGTTGTAAGGGTTTACAACCACTTTAACTGTCTCTGTGACAGTGGTCACCCATACAAATAGTGAGGGTGAATCTTCCCAATGGCAACGCAGAAATAAAAAACCTGGCGGGGGGGGGGGGGGGGTCTAACCTCTTGGCACTCTATCCCGTTTACGGCTACAGGGCAGACGTTCTGTGCAGAATCACATATTTATGTGGAAGTTGAGCAGCGAGTTCCTGGCCAATGGATGACCGTCGGCACCCGCTGATAGTCAAGGAGAGACACAGAGCTCAGTTCTGTTTGTGGGGGATGTGATGGGTTTTGTTGCCCTGTAATGCACATCTCTTAGTAAAAACACCACTAAGTGTAAACACAAACACTGGTTAGGCACACATTTAACCCTTCGATCGCCCTAGATGTTTAACCCCTTCCCAGCCAGTGTCATTAGTACAGTGACCGTGCATATTTTTAGCATTGATCACTGTATTTGTGTCACTGGTTCCCACAAAGTGGCAAAAGTGTCAGTTAGTGTCAGACTTTCTGCCGCAATATCGAAGTCTCTCTTAGAAGTAGCTGATGCTCGCCGTTACTAGTATAAAATAACTAAGTTCTAGTTCTATATATCCCATCATTTGCAGAAGCTATAACTTTTGCACAAACCAATCAATGTATGCTTATTGGGATATTATTATATTTTTTTTTTATTTTTTTTTTACTGAAAACATGTAGCAGAATACATATTGGTTTAACTTTTTATGAAGAAATTTCGATTTTATTAATTATTTTACTGGACATTATACTGGTTTTATAGCAGAAAAAAAATAAAATAAAAATGTTTTTATATATTATACTGTGTTTGTTTGTTTGTTTTTTTTTTTTTTTTTTATAGCGCAAATAAAAAAATAAAAAAAAAATGTGATCAAATGCCACCAAAAGAAAGCTCTATTTGTGGGGGGAACAAAATGACTGACATTTAAATTATGTACAGCATCACATGACCACGCAATTGTCAGTTAAAGTAACGCAGCACCGTATCGCCAAAAATGGCCTGGTCATGAAGGGGGAGTAAATCTTAGGAAGGTCAAGTGGCTATCCAAATATTAACCTCTTGGCGCCTCCCGGCCCCTTAAGAGGTTTAGGATGCTGGGAGGTGGGGTGAGGTTTATGATCATGTGACTGGCTGTCACGGCGGTCACATGACTGATAAGCTCCTGATCACTACTTTCCGTTTTAGACATGTGCAGAACAAAAAAATTTGTTTTGATATGTTAATTTTCGGAATCCGTTTTTTCGTTTTTTGTTTTCGAATTTCCAAAGTGAATAAAATAGAATAGGAATTAAAGGAATAGAAGAAAAAAAAAATCTTTTTATTTTCTATTTTATTCTCTTTGGAAATTCCAAAACTATTCAAATTTTATCCACTTTTTTTTTATTTTATTTTTTCATTTTTTTTTTTTTTCTGATTCATTTAAATTTGGAACTATTCGAATACATCCAAATTTCTGAAAAATGAAAATTCATCCGAATTTTATTCAGAATGAAACAAACTTTCCTTTAGCCGTTGGTAATTGTGGCGGGAGCGCACAGGGATGCACTCTCGGCACAGCGGTAGTTACACGAATTCATCATTTGTGTGCGACCAGCAACAATAAATATAAATAATAAATTTTTATATATATATAATGTGTGTGTGTGTGTGTGTGTGTGTGTGTGTGTTTTAGCTATACATTCCTGGTATTAAATCCCAGTGTGTACGTGGTGGTGGGGTGACACATGACCCGTCAGGAGAATTCTCAATCTCCTCCATGAACTGGATCACGTGGAAGTAGAAGAGAATTCCAGCTCTAGAAGTGCCTTCAGATTAATGTTCTCCATGGGGTGGTGCAGTAATTAGTCTGAAGTCATTCAAAGATCCTTTTGAGTTCAGGTCACGGCGTCCTCGGAGACGTCTCCGTCACGCCGCAGTCACAATGTTACTTTTTTAATTCCATCTTCAGAACAAGTCGCACGGTGCTATGGTGCCATACACGCTCTGATTATATTTTCTGATCAATGTTTATTTCACTTTAAATTGATTGAATCTGCCAATGATCGAATAGCCATAACTTCCCTGCTGATCGTTTTTTTTTTTTTTTTTTTAGATTGGGTCATATCTAGCCGAGTCGATGGGCCAGGGCAGGATATTTATCAATCGTTTGTGAATACTATCATGAGAGATGTCCATATGCCGCACATCGTGACAAACCCATGGTGAAAGAGTGACTGGCAGCCTCAACCTGAGCTCCAAGCAGGCTGCGCCTCCAACGCATTTCGTTCCAACCCTCGGAG
Source organism: Lithobates pipiens (assembly GCF_037356315.1). NCBI lineage: Eukaryota > Metazoa > Chordata > Amphibia > Anura > Ranidae > Lithobates > Lithobates pipiens. Next base: position 14,350,930 of record NW_027507784.1, on the reverse strand, counting down.
CTTAATCCCCTTGATCGGAGCTCACTCTGAGGCTGCCATTCACTCTCTTACCACGGGGTTTGTCACAATGTGAGGCATATGGACATTTCTCCTGCTACATTGCAGCTTGGAGCCGAGACCAGCTCCGTTCCTGGCCAGCACTGATAGGGGTCAGCTATGGACTAATACCACTTCCCGGCCAAACAATTTACACATGATTCAGGGCAGGAGAGCCGCTCTGCCGCTGTCTTCATACAATAAGGCGGTTGGGATGGGAAGCAAATAAAAGGTTTGGGGTGCCAGCAGGCAAGGTTTATGATCATGTGACTGCCGTGATTGGCTGTCATGGCGGTCACATGACTGATAAGCTCCTAATCACTACTTTCCAATGTGTGCAGAACGAAAAAATTTGTTTTGATTCAGTCATTTTCGGAATTCGTTTTTCGTTTCATTTTTAAATCCATTTAGAATTTCCAAAGAAAATAAAAAATAAAGAAATGGAATCTTTTTTTTTTTTTTTTTTTTTTTTTTTCTATTCCTTTATTTTCTATTCTATTCTCTTTGGAAATGTGAAAACTCTTTGAATTTTGTCTGGATTTTTTTTTTTTTTTTATTTCATTTTGTTTTTCGGATTCGTTTTAAATTCAGGACTATTCTAATTCGGATACATCTGAATTTCCGAATAATGAAAATTCATCCGAATTTAAATTAGAAAAGAACCGCACATGTCTACTTTCCATTAGCCATCAGTAACCGTGGCAGGAGTGTGCAGGGCTTGCACTCAAGGCACAGCTATAGTTATACACTAATTCATCATTTTGTGTGCTATATAATATAATATATATATATATATATATATATATATATATATATATATATATATATATATATATATATATATATATAGTATATGTTTTAGCTATACGTTCCTGGTATTAAATTCCAATGCAGGGGGGACGCTCTTGATTGAAGGTAAATCTTGCAGTAAAAGCTAGTTTTGTGTTATGTCCTCTTTAACCACCTATCAAGCACCATTATCTCAGGGGGATGTCATATGACGTCTTCCCACTTGAGCGCCTCATGCGCCCTAGGGGGATGTGCAGCAGCGTGATCTGTCACCCGCTGTGTCCAACAGACGCGATAGATCGTTGTACAGGGCCGGTCCTGGTGCCATGTGATCGATAGGACACAGTCACACAGTGACTTTCATTTATAGCCATTCATTGTGTACTGCTGTGATCTCTCTGGTACAGGAGCCAATCACAGTGGATCTGTACTGTGTGATGGATGGGGCCAATCGCAGCGATCATGTCAGTTGCACACAATGGTTTTTGTTTATAGCCATTCATTGTGTACTGCTACAGGGGCCAATCACAGCAGACCTGTACCATGTGATAGATGTGGTCAATCACAGCAGACCTGTACCATGTGATAGATGTGGTCAATCACAGCAGACCTGTACCATGTGATAGATGTGGTCAATCACAGCAGACCTGTACCATGTGATAGATGTGGTCAATCACAGCAGACTTGTACCATGTGATAGATGTGGTCAATCACAGCAGACCTGTACTGTGTGATAAATGTGGTCAATCGCAGCTATCACAATAGTAAGCAGTGGCACATGAAAGGATGCCATTCATAAAAATGATTGCTTATAACCGTGATCAGATGACTGTAAAAAGCAACCATAGTGATAAACAAAAACCTGATCACATCCCCAGAGTAGTACAGTGAACTTCTCTGGTCACAGTATGTAAAAAAAAAAAAAAAACGTAACAATTTTTTTTTTTCCTATAACCATTTTCTGTGTTTTATCAGATTTTTTTTTTTTACATTTAAAAAAAAAAAAAAAAGTTTAAAAATAAAATAAAAAAGTAACAATTTTTTTTTTTTTTTACGTGCTGTCACCAGTCAGTGTTCTTGATCACCGCCCCAAACCCACGCAATGACGCTGTACTGCTTCTTCCCTTTTTTTTTTTTTTTTTTTTTATTTATTTTATTTTTTAATTTATTTATTTTTATTTTTTAAGCTTGAGTTCTTTATTTAAAGCTGAAAGCTGTACCTCTGCTCCCAACATTTTTCTAGGTAATTGCAGTAGACATTTTTAAAGCATGGTATAGCATGGGAGACCAACATCTTCCTGCATACACATTTTCCTGTATGTGACCAGATGGTTTGGTTGTGGAACGTAGAACATTTTTTATGGATATCGTCCTACATTCCTGGCTGGGTTTTGATTGTGGGGGGGGTAAGTGTATAACCCAAGTGAAAATGCAAACCAGGACCCGGTGCTGTAAGGTAGCAGTACTAATCACCTGGACACCATGCTATGTATAAGGAGCAAAATGGCTGCTGGAGAGTAGGGATGAGCTTCGTGTTCGAGTCGAACGTACGTTCGACTCGAACATTGGCCGTTCGGCGAATTCCGAACGTTTGGGCCGTTCGCGTCAAAATTCGAGTGACGCGCGCGCGGACCACAATGCACTGCGGTGGCGCAGTGCATTGCTGCCCCATGATTGGCCAAGCATGCACTGTGACCCCGCATGCTTGGCCAATCGCAGCGTCCTGCCTGTGGCCAATCATAGCTCAGGCTGTGTAGTGCATGCTCCACACTATATAAGGCCGCCTTTGAGGCGGCCTTGTGTAGTGTGTTACTTAGCATCTGAAGCAGTAGGTGTTCTGTGTACCTTCAACACAGTACACACCGATCGTTTTTGGCTGATTTCCTATCTTGCTGCTGTGTAGTGGTTGTTGTCTGTGCCCTGACTGCAGTATACACCACTATATTCACCTCACCTATATAGCTAGTGATCTAGCTTTAACCACTTAACAACTGCCCATTGCCGATTATCGGCTTCAGGGCGGTTGTTTAACTCTGAGAGGCCGTTAATTAACGGGCTCCCAGAATTCTGCTCTCGCGTGCCCCGAGGTGCGCGCACTCGAGAGCATCCGTGACCGCCGGGTCCACAGGACCCGGTGCATCACGGATCACGGTAAACGGCCGCTCATAGCGGCCGTTTACCATGTGATTGCTCAGTCAAATGACGGAGTGATCACTTGGAAACAAACCGACGTCATGTTATGACGCTGGTTCCTCCCTCCCCTCTCTGTACCGATCGGTACAGCGGAGGGGAAAGAGATCAGTGTCGGCAGCGATGTGGGCTGCATCTGCAGTGCCCACATCGCTGCTCACCGAATTTAACCCCTCAATTCCCTGCCAATACTCTGCAATACCAGTGCATACTCTGCAGTACCCTGCCATTACTCTGCAGTACCCTGCCATTACTCTGCAGTACCCTGCCATTACTCTGCAGTACCCTGCCATTACTCTGCAGTACCCTGCCATTACTCTGCAGTACCCTGCCATTACTCTGCAGTACCCTGCCATTACTCTGCAGTACCCTGCCATTACTCTGCAGTACCCTGCCATTACTCTGCAGTACCCTGCCATTACTCTGCAGTACCCTGCCATTACTCTGCAGTACCCTGCCATTACTCTGCAGTACCCTGCCATTACTCTGCAGTACCCCGCCATTACTCTGCAGTACCCCGCCATTACTCTGCAGTACCCCGCCATTACTCTGCAGTACCCCGCCATTACTCTGCAGTACCCCGCCATTACTCTGCAGTACCCCGCCATTACTCTGCAGTACCCCGCCATTACTCTGCAGTACCCCGCCATTACTCTGCAGTACCCCGCCATTACTCTGCAGTACCCCGCCATTACTCTGCAGTACCCCGCCATTACTCTGCAGTACCCCGCCATTACTCTGCAGTACCCCGCCATTACTCTGCAGTACCCCGCCATTACTCTGCAGTACCCGCCATTACTCTGTAGTACCCCCCAATACTCTGCAGTACCCTGCTATTACTCTGTAGTACCCCGCCAATACTCTGTAATACCCTGCCATAAATTGCCATACTCAGAGATACCCAGCCATACTCGGTGATACCCTGAAATACCCAGCCATAGACGCCCCCCACCCCTCACCGCCCTCCGGTGCTTCTACCAACTCGCCAGTACGATCAAAGCCAGAATCTTTTTTTTATTTTTTATTTCAGGCTTCCCAGCCTAGAGGTGAGATGTGGGGTCATATTGACCCCCCAGATTTCACTGTAAAGAGGACCTGTCACCCCATATTCCTATTACAAGGGATGTTTACATTTCTTGTAATAGGAATAAAAGTGATCAAAAATATATTTTTGGGGAAAAAAATGTCAAACTAAAATAAATAAAGTAAAATGAACAATAAAAAAATAAAATAAAAATTAAAGCGCCCATGTCCCCATGTGCTGGCATGTGCCACACATGTGAGGTATCGCCGAGAATGTTAGAGCGAGAGCAATAATTCTAGTCCTAGACCTCCTCTGCAACTCAAAACATGTAACCAGTAAAAAAAAATTTAAAGCGTCGCCTATGGGGATTTTTTAAGTAGCGACGTTTGGCGCCATTCCACGGGCATGTGCAATTTTGAAGAGTGACATGTTTGATATCTATTTACTCAGCATAACTTCATCTTTCACTTTATGCAAACATTGGGCTAACTTTAATGTTTTTTTTGTTTGTTTTTTAAGCACAAAACTGTTTTTCCCCCAAAAAAACGCGTTTGAAAAATTGCTGTGCAAATACCGTGTGAGATAAAAATTTGCAACGACCACCATTGTATTCTCCAGGGTCTTTGCTAAAAAAAAAAATATATATATATATATATATATATATATATATATAATGTTTTGGGGTTCTCTGTAATTTTCTAGCAAATAAATGATGATTTTTACATGTAGGAGAGAAATGTCAGAATTGGCCTGGGTGCTCCAGAATGCCTAATGGCGCTCCCTGCATGTTGGGCCTCTGTATGTGGCCACACTGTGTAAAAGTCTCACACATGTGGTATCGCCGTACTCGGGGAGTAATAGCAGAATGTGTTTTGGGGTGTAATTTGTGGTATGCATATGCTGTGTGTGTGAAATAACCTGATAATATGACAATTTTGTGGGAAAAAAAAAAAGGAAATAGGCCGTCAGTACTTCAGGTGTGATCAATTTTCAGATATTGGCACCATAGCTTGTGGACTCTATACCTTTCACAAAGACCAAATAATATCCACCAATTTGTACTTATTTTTACCAAAGATATGTAGTAGTATGAATTTTGGCCAAAATTTATGAAGAAAAAATGACTAATCTGCTAAATTTTATAACAGAAACGAAGAAAAATTCATTTTTTCGCAGAATTTTCGGTCTTTTTTCTTTTATAGCACAAAAAATAAAAAACCCAGCAGTGATTAAATACCACCAAAAGAAAGCTCTATTTGTGTGAAAAAAGGACAAACATTTCCTATAGGTCCAGTGTTGCATGACTAAGTAATTGTCATTCAAAATGTGAGGGCACCGAAAGCTGAAAATTGGTCTGGTTATTAAGGGTGTTTAAGTGCCCAGTGGTCAAGTGGTTAATAATAGAGCTTGCAGTCAGTAGTGTTAGGAGATAGTGCGTGCTCTGTACCCAGTACATACCGCTATAATATAGGGCAGGCCCCTACTTTCAAACATCCAACTTACAAACATCTCCTACTTGCAAACGCAAGGAGACAGCAGCAAGTGATATGAAAAAAGATGGACGACAAAACAAATTATACAGGGGTGATAACCCTTCCCTATGTTTTCCAAAAAGCTTAAAAATCGTTTCTTTGACTGGAGCTACACTTTAAAAATGTACCGGTTGAAAATGACAAACAGATTCAACTTAACACAACAAACCTACACAGTCCCTGTCTTGTTTGCACCGCCTATATACTGCTGTTCTGAGTATATAGGGCCTGGGGGCCACACGCATTTCCTTTTTTTTAATATGGGTACGGGGTTCCCCTTAATATGCGTACAAGACCCAAATAGGCTGGTAATGGGCAGGGAGGGCTACCCATGCCATGTTTCTCAATGATTTTCAACCATATTGCAGGAACCAGATATAACATTAAAACCGCAAGCAGTTTTAAATGGTGTTATTTCCGTTTAATGTCATTTTGTGCAGGGACTGTTCTAAACACGGGAAACACGTGGCACTTCACAGGCATACTACAGACACCCCCCAGGCACCATATTTAAACCTCTTTTTCACCTTTTTTTTTTTTTCACTTTAATCGTCATTAAAATCAGTGCTCCCGCCAAAACGGCAGTTTTTAAAACTTTTTTTTGCATTGACCCATGTCCCCTGAGGCAGGAGTCAGGTCCCCAAACCCTTTTTAGGACACTATCTTGCATATTAGCCATTAAAATTAGCACTTTCCATTTCGAACGTTCGAGTCCCATAGACTTCAATGGGGTTCTAACGTTCGTACTGAACGCGGGGGTCGTTCGCAAGTTCTGGTGCGAACCGAACTGGGGGGTGTTCGGCTCATCCCTACTGGAGAGTAAACTTGCCCTACAGAGGGCAAGTTTGCCGAGTGCAGCTCACAGACACCTCAGGAAAGAGGAAAGGGTTGCTTTTGATTTGTTGTTTTTTGGATTATTTATTGATGTTTATTGCACTCAATACATGCAGATTGCTGGAGGGCAATCCAATACATCTTATAATGGGGTGTATAGAGATGGGATGGTGAAGGTATGGGGGTTGCAATGTTGGTCCATGTTCTCAGCAGTAATAGTCGGATACATGAGTAGCAATCTTTGTATTTTCTATTTGTGTTGCAGCGGCATTGGGATTCCTAACCGTGTCCAGTGTCATCACCATGTCTGCGCCATTCTTCCTGGGGAGAGTGATCGATGTCATCTATTCCAACCCTTCCGAGGATTTCTCCTCCAGCCTGACCACACTGTGCGCCTTACTGAGCGGAGTCTTCCTGTGCGGAGCCGCCGCCAACGGGGCCCGTGTCTACCTCATGCAAACCTCAGGTAGGATCCCCGCCCACGGGGAGAATATAGATTACTGGTAGTGATAATCAATTAGGTGAATCCTTATACTGCATTTTTTTTTTATTTTTTTATTCTTCTGAATATAAGAATGCAAACATGTCTGTCCTGCAGAGAGTCCTACAATTCCTGATGGACCAGATTCCTAAATTGTGTGATGTTCAGCAGAATCAAGATTGTCAATTTTTTACATTGTTATTTAATATTATTATTATAATTTCAAATTAATTATCCCTCGTCTTCCCTCGTCTTCTCTTGTCTCTCCCCTTGTCTCTTCTTTCCTCCTCTTCTCTCTTCTTTCCTCCTCCTCCAATACATGTATTGCTAAGAAATAAAAACCTGAGTCATTTAAATCTCTATATCGGGGATCCACAAACTACGACTCTCCAGCTGTTGCGGAACTACACGTCCCATGAGGCATTGTAAAACTCTGACATTTACGGCCATAACTAGACATGATGGGAATTTGTAGTTACTGAACAACTGGAGGGTCGTATTTTGAAGACCCCCTGCTCTATTATATAATGACAAATTTAAAAATATTAATTTAAAATATGCATTATTAATGGCAGTAATAATAATAAAATAGCACCTTCTCTACGAGGTTGGCCAAGAAGCTGAATATCCCTAAAATCCCACAAAATGGTGAAAAAAAAAAAAGTGTAGCTGGATAGCCGCACTCCAAAGTATTCAACTTTATTGCAAAAATATGATTAAAATCATGGCATCCAGACGAATGTACAGACTAACTGCACAGTCGCTGACATGTTTCACACCAGACACGGTGCTTAGTCATAGCTAATGTGCAGAGTATACAAAGTTATATACACACCCATACAATTAAACAAATAAAATGTATAACCCAATAGCAATCAGAGAAGCACCTGTAAACATCCAAAGTCCAAAGATTAACCCTTGAATGGATAAAATGGATAGAAAAAAGCCCTTTTATACCTAAATGTAGTAATAATAAATAACATGACAAATCCTGTCTTTAAAGAGGGATTCCACTGGAAAAAAAATTATTAAAAACCAGCAGCTATAAATACTACAGCTGCTGACTTTTAATAAATGGACACTCGCCTGTCCCGGGGGCCAGCGATGTCTGCTTCCGATCGATCTCTCGGCTGCTGCCGCCGCCGCCATTCTTGGTGAGGGAATCAGGAAGTGAAGCGTTGCGGCTTCACTTCCCAGTTCCCTACTGCGCAATGCGCGAGTCACGCAGAGCAATGGGAATGGTGCGCGACAGGAAGAAGCATAGACGCCTGTGGGAGTCTATGCCCGGAAGTGGGTGCAAATACCTGTCTTAGACAGGTATCTATACTCCCCTCCCCCCTGAAAGGTGCGAACTGTGACACCGGAGGGGGGGAGGGTTCCGATGAGCGGAAGTTCCACTTTAGGGTGGAACCCCGCTTTTAAAGAGAAGAATACAGGTGCAACCTGAAAAAAAAAAAATATAGATATATATATCTCTAACACACAATTTTTTTTCATTTTGTATATAAAAAAAAATCCCATGCATTGGCCAACACACAGAGGAAGAAAAAGAAGATAACTCCCATTGTGTGTGTATATGCTAGTGCATGGTGCTCACTAAATGACAGAATCCCCAGAAAAACTACATACCGTATATACTCGAGTATAGGCCGACCCGAATATAAGCCGAGGCCCCCAATTTACCCCCAAAAAACTGGAAAAAATTGACTCGTGTATAAGCCGAGGGTGAGACATGCCTGTCCATCCCTGTGTGTCCGTCCATCCCTGTGGGTCCATCCATCCCTGTGTGTGTCCATGCATCCGTGTGTGTGTGTGTGTGTGTGTGTGTGTCCATGCATCCGTGTGTGTGTGTCCATGCATCCGTGTGTGTGTGTGTGTGTCCATGCATCCGTGTGTGTGTGTGTGTCCATGCATCCGTGTGTGTCCGTGCAGCCTACCTGTGTCCAGCCTGCCTGTGTCCGTCCAGCCTGCGTCCCGTCCAGCCTGCATCCCGTCCAGCCTGCGTCCCGTCCCGGCCCGTCCCGAGCCGAGCCTCCGTCCTTCAGCTCTTCGTCGGCGGCCATTCTAGGATTCAAAAGCCGCGCCTCCGTCGGTGATAGGCGGAACACTCAATTTCCCACTGACTGCTGGGAAATTGAGTGTTCCGCCTATCGGATGTCCGTGATAGGCGGAACACTCAATTTCCCAGCAGTCAGTGGTCCGCCTATCATGGACGTCCGCTCATCTTCATACTACGGACGAGGATGAGAGGACGTCCGTGATAGGCGGAACACAGACTGCTGGGAAATTCAGTGTTCCGCCTATCACCGACGGAGGCGCGGCCTTTGAATCCTAGAATGGCCGCTGTCTGTCTGCTCGACACGCTGATCGGGCAGACAGACAGCGATGACTCGAGTATAAGCCGAGGGGGGCACTTTCAGCCTCAAAAAAGAGGCTGAAAATCTCGGCTTATACTCGAGTATATACGGTACATAAATATTCCCTGAAAAAGACACCTATCAAAGGAGAAGAGTTACATTGAGGAAGGATTATTCAAATCTCATTACCAAATGTATCTATTCAAACCCTCTCCTTTGATACAATGTAGAAGTTAAAATGAAAACAAAAATGACCAGACATGATGGGAATTTGTAGTTCCTGAACAACTGGAGGGCTGTAGTTTGAAGACCCCCTGCTCTATTATAGAATAACAAATTGAAAAATATTAATGAAAAATATGCATTATTAATAGCGGTAATAATAATAAAATAGCACCTTCTCTACGAGGTCGGGCAAGAAGGTGAATATCCCTAAAACCCGCAAAACCTACTGCAAGAAATGTGGGAAGCATCAGCCCCACAAGTTCACCCCAAACAAGAAGGGGAAAGACTCTATCTATGCCCAGGGAAAGACAATACGACCGCAAGCAGAGCAGATGTGGTGGGCAGACCAAGCCAATCCTCCAATAAAAGACCACCAAGAAGATTGTGCTGAGGCTGGAGTGTGTCAAATCCAACTGCCGATCAAAGCGGAGGTTGGCTATCGAGAGATGCAAGCACTTGGAGGAGTCAAAAGAAAAGGGACAAGTCATTCAGTTCTAAGCTACAGCATCACTTCTGAAAACAAAATAAAATCTTTAGAATTAAAAAAAAATTATAATAATTATAGGAACATATAAATTAAGATATTTTATATGTAATGTAAAAATAAATTCTGAGGTGGTGTTTTTATTTTAGCTTGACTTATTGTTGATTTTTTTAAATTTTAATAAATGTAATTTTATTATTTAGTATTTAATTACAATTTGTGGTATACCAAACCAAGAATCAATATTTGAATCCTTTTTTTTTTTTTTCTTCCATCTTCCAGGGCAGCGTATAGTCCGCCAACTGCGCTCCTCGCTCTTCTCCTCCGTCCTGCGGCAGGAAGTGGGATTCTTTGACAAGACGCGGACCGGAGAGCTGATCAATCGCTTGTCATCAGACAGCGTTCTGATTGGTAGATCGGTCACGGAGAACCTCTCGGATGGGCTCAGAGCGGTGGCGCAGGCTACGGTTGGAGTTGGGATGATGGTAATTCTTGTTTTTGGAGCCGTGTATTTTGTCATGAATGAATGTTGGATCAGAAATGCGTTTTTTTTTTTTTTTTTTTTTTTTTTTTTTTTATGATTTTTGTATGAAGAGAGGATCTCTTTGTGTTTTATAAATGGGTTCTATTATTTTCTATGAGTTGCACTTTGCAGCACTGTGTGTACTACACAAGTTATGATTCAGCACAGGGGGCTTATCGTTCAACAAGTCTGCCTGGCAGCACTGGAGTCCTTGGTTGGAATCCCAGCCAGCACAGTACCTGCATGGAGTTTGCATGTAATCCTTGTACTTGGATGGGTTTTCTCCTGCTACTTTAGTTTCCTCCCACACTCCAAATAAATTCTAGTGAGATAATTGGGTATGTATGTGGGATGGAGAGAATAGACTGTAAGCTCCTTGGGGCAGGGACTGATATGAATGTATAGGGTATACAGTGAATTACCACTGCTATATTAGTAACTAATGCAGTATAGTACTACAGAATTGTGAGCTTTAAAGTACACTTTCTACCTGTTCACCTAAAGGGTATAGGTTTAATGGGCCTTTACAAAGTTATTTAAAGTACAACTATAGGCACAATTTTTTTTTTTTCATTTTGGATAGAGCGAGGGAGGGTTATAACCCCTGATATGGATATATATATTAACTTGATCATTTCAGGCTCAGTTCTTTCAGCTGTCAGCAGGATTCTCCCAATGACAGCTAAAAAGTTTCCAATTTTTTGGTAGAGAAGGAGCGGGGCCGCCGTGCCCTTAACTGATGACTCAGTCAGCTGTCAGTGGGGTTCCCCTGTTGACAGCTGAAGTGTAAAGGAAGTCCCGGCAATTGGAGATGTAAACAAAAAGCAGCCAGGCAATTTTTATCAACAACGTTGCTCAGCCACTGAAACAGAAAGATGAAATTAAGCATTTTTTTTTTTTTTTTTGTATCTTTGTTTATTCATCTACAGATCAAAGGGATGAACTTTAATCAATCAAAAAAAATAAATAAATAAAACATTTAAAATATATTTTTATCAATTGTTCCTCTGTTTTAACCTTCCTTTTTTTTTCTTTTTTTTTTTCACTTCTGTTTTATGAACTAATAATAATTAAAACTTTTTTCGTTTTGCTTTCTTCGTTTAATATTTTTACAACTTTAAAGTGACACTAAAGGTGTGTGTGTGTGTGTGTGTGTGTGTGTGTGTGTGTGTGTGTGTGTGTGTGTGTGTGTGTATATAGATATATATATATATATATATATTTTTTTTTAAATAACAAACATGTCATACTTGCCTCCACTGTGCAGCTCATTTTGCACAGAGTGGCCCCCGATCCTCATCTTCTGGGGTCCCTCGACGGCTGTCTTGGCTCCTCCCCCGCTTCTGATAACCCTCTCTGGGAAGCGCTCTCCTGGTGGGGGGGGGGGGTTACCTTGCAGGCGCACTTGCGAGTCCTGTATTCGGCGACCGTAACGGCTGACTACAGGACTCGGCCCGCCCCCGGGCCTTGCACCATTGGAGTTGATTGACAGCAACACAAGCCAATGGCTGTGCTGCTATCAATCTATCCAATGGAGAGCCGAGAACACCGAGCAAAAGAGCGTGTTTGCGATGTGGGATTTTCCAGGGCTCAGGTAAGTAAAATGGGGGGGGGGGGGGGCGGGCCAGTAATTGTAAGATGTTTTTTCACCTTAACGCATAGAATGCATTAAGGTGAAAAAAACATGAACCTTTACAACCCATATTTAAAAAAAGCTCAAAATGGGGGGGAAAAAAAATAATTTTTTTATTTTGTAAATATTATTTTTTTCAATGTTTTTTTTTTGTACCATTGTTGAAGTGTAAACAAAATAGTTACCAGTATGTATCAGTAATTGATATCGGCAAGTACTAAAAAAGTATTGGTACGCTTACCTGCTTTATAAAAAAAAAAAAAACATGGTATTGGTTTATCCTTATTAAAAAGCCATCCTTAGCACTGTAGTCAGTGACTTTGCCTAGGTTTAGATAATATCACCAGTCTGCTGCAGGCAGGAGAAAGCACTTCCTCAGTCTCCCCCAGTCATTAGACTGCAACATTGTGGCTTCATAGCACCTGCAGGCTGCCACCCGAGGCTGATCTGTGTCAGAAATCTTTGAACCCAGACAAAAATTGCACAAGTATCAGGATTTATGCAACTGTGTCATCTCTGACCTGTCATCTCAGTCCAGGACGCAGCTGGTAACCTTGGAAGCATCTCTGAACAGAGATGGCGCCATCCTTTTGAAAAGAAAAAAAGATGATTGCTTGCTGTTTGTCATGGATGTCTCCATTAATGTAACAATCCAGTCTGCTCTACAACACTAAGATTTTTCTTTTCTTGCAGTTTTTTGTCTCGCCACAATTGGCTACCTTTGTGCTGAGCGTCATCCCTCCCCTGGCGGTTGTCGGAGTCATCTACGGCAGATATTTACGGAAGGTCTCCAAACTGACCCAAGATTCGCTGGCAGAAGCCACCCAGGTGAGGATATGACATGGGGTCCCAGTGGTGGTTGGTGCTCCAATATTTTTTTTTTTTTTTTTGGGGGGGGGGGAGACCAACCCCAATGTGGGAGACGGCTGGGATGGTGGCAATCAGATTAAGATTTAATACCATAATTCCCTCCTAAACCATTCGGTGTTTAAAGTTATCACTCGCTGTAAATGAATTCTCCTGGTGTGTACTTAGTTTTTCTACAAGTTGAGGGGCAGCAACTCAAGGAGAGCTTTTATATTGGATTTAAAATGGCGTATGCTTTGAGACAGAGATAGATGAATTTAATCTTCTACACTTTAATAGTATGATGGTCTTTTTACGGTTCAGTTATTTAGCTTCCTCTGTTTTATGCCCGCAGTTGGCAGAAGAGCGTATCGGTAATGTGAGGACGGTCCGTGCCTTCGGGAAGGAGATGCATGAGATGAAGAAGTATGACAGCAAGGTGGATTATGTTCTGGACTTGGCTTATAAAGAGGCCATGGCTCGGGCCGGGTTCTTTGGATTGGTGAGCGGAATTTTTCCCTCTACGTCATATGATTCGAGGTCTATCAGATGAAAAATATTAGACTGTACATGAACATGATGGCATTAGATGGCCTTGGCTTCATATTGAGTAGAAGTAAGAGATGACTTTTTACACTACATGTTCAAAAGTCGGTGGACACCTGACCATCACACTTATATGAATTAATGGACATCTTGGAGTCAGTGCAATCTACATTGGCGAACATTAGCTACATAGACCTTTTAGCCCCTGTACACACGGTCGGAGATTTCCACAACCAAATCCGTCGGATTTTGTCCGAAACTGTTGCATACACACGGTCGGACAAAGTTGGCGAAAAATCCAATCTTTCAGAACGTGATGACGTAATTTCGTTTACGATGGGACTACATTCAGGCTAGTAGCCAGTGCAATCTACATTGGCGAACATTAGCTACATAGACCTTTTAGCCCCTGTACACACGGTCGGAGATTTCCACAACCAAATCCGTCGGATTCTGCCCGTCGGATTCTGCCCGTCGGATTCTGTCCGTCGGATTTTGTCCGAAACTGTTGCATACACACGGTCGGACAAAGTTGGCGAAAAATCCGATCTTTCAGAACGTGATGATGGTTGATGATCGTTTACGATGGGACTACATTCAGGCTAGTAGCCAATAGCTTTGATGTAGGAATTTGATCTGAGCATGCGTGGCACTTGGTTCGATCAAAATGCTCTACACATGATCGGATTAGGTCCGACCGGCCAAGTTGGTCGGGAAATATTTCCAACATGTTGGAAAATTGGGTCCGACGGAGATTCGGACGGAATCAATCCGATGCAGACCACACACAGTCGGATTATCCGACGACACGGTCCGATAGGACACATTCCGACGGATTCTCCGACCGTGTGTACAAGGGCTTAGTCCTCACAGTTACTCTTGGTGGGCACAGGAATGGGCCCTGCTGTGAAATATTAGATCAAGAATTGTAATTACATGTCCCTGTTAAACGGGGGCAAAAAAAGTGGGCCTTAGACACTGGTGCCACAAAACTGCAACATCTCATGGATATGTTTTGATCAGTTTGGTGTAGAGGAACTGGAGTGTCCTGCACAGAGCCCTGACCTCAACCCTACTAAACTTTGGCATGAATTGGAACAAGTTGGGTCTTCTCAACCTAGATCTCCATAAAGACCTGATTTCACCAGTTTAGTGTGGCTGAACTGGAGTGTCCCGCACAGAGCCCTGACCTCAATCCTATCGAATACCCTTGGGATGAACGCCGATTGTGAGCCAGGTGTTCTCATCCAACATTAGCACCTGACCTCACAAAAGGATGCAAACGCCCTCAAAAATGTCTTCCCAGAAGAGTAGAGGTCATTATAGCCATGAATGGGGCAACTCCATATTAATGGTTGTGGAATGGGATGCCCAACCAACTCCTATAGGTGTGTAGGTAAGATGTCTACAAATGTTTGACCATTTAGTGTAAATCCTATAAACATCTTTGAGGATATGGGTCCCAATCTGAAGATTGGCAAATCACTGCTTTTTTTTTATTTTCACACTTTTGTGCAATAATTTTATTTATTTGAAAAAAAAAAAAAAATATGCAGAAACTCACAACTTATGTGAGTTTGTGCATTCATTTTTTTTAATCCTCTTTTTTTAATTTTTTAATCATCTCCATTATGTGGATGAGATGGTGTATTGTAGGACTGACATAAATAAAAGACAAATACAACAAATCAATAAAACGTTTTTAGAGGACCCTCCTTCTTTTTTTTTTTTTTTTTTTTTTTTTTTTTTTTGCTTCTGTCTTTTTAGAAGATGATGATGATGATGATGATGATGATGATGATGATGATGATGATGATGATGATGATGATGATGATGATTTGAGTCCTGTTCCCCTTGTAGATTCTTTCCCTAATCTGTCTAGCCCCCTATGTAATATCCACACTATTCATTTCAGGATATTCATTTTTGACCAGTGATTTGTCCTTGTATTTTCTAGACTGGGTTATCTGGGAATTTCATTGTCCTGGCTGTGTTGTACAAAGGCGGTCTTCTAACTGGAGCCGCACAGATGACAGTTGGTGAACTTTCCTCTTTCCTGATGTACGCCTTCTGGGTAGGGATCAGCATCGGAGGTACGTAGTAAAATCCATGTTGGAGAACATAATGGTAACTTCACCAAAATGTACTTTACTTTTGAATATAGTAGGGGAAGGTTAATACCCCCATTGTGGTTTTTTTTTTTTTTTTTTTATTTTTTTTTTTTTTTTTTTTTTTTTTCCTAGCTGGTTGTATTCCGTTGGGGAAATTTCTCTTAATTTCCTGGCCCTGAGACATGGAAAATAAGTGGCTAGCTCTCCAACATAATGGGAATCCCCTCAGTTGGCCTTGTTTGATGAGTTTCCCTCTGTTCTTGTTCTGGTGATAGTTTGGTAAATGTTGGGATTCCCATTACTTTTTTTTGGCCAAGTGCTGATCCTGGGCACCAGGAGAAACAGACGAGCATACCAAGAAGTAAAAGCTAATTTTAATGCATTTATTACATTTTAAAAACCTTTAGTAACAAATGTATAGGTGGGTTTCTGGTGTTTTTGTGATCACCGGCATTCGTCTCCAGGTTGTGATTCTGATTAGATGCAGTAGAAACATTGTATGGACTTTGTATCTTTGTCATCGGTGACTTGGAGTTGATTTTGTTACATTGTATTTACCAGTTTACTTTGGCAACACATTGTTAGCTGCCAGTAGCTTGGAACAGAACAGATCCAGATGATCTGTTTTGCAACTAGTTACAATTACAATAGTGACAATTTAAAACCTGATGGTAGTTTTACCCTTTCCCTGGTCCAGAAGTAAATTCACACATCGGTGAGCTACAGAACCCATGAAGATCACATTATTTAAAGGATCATGGTCTCCTTATCTACAGGACCTATAGGGGTAAATTTCATCTACAGGATCCCTGGGGGGGGGGGGGCGTCACATTATCTATGGGACCTATGGAGATCACATCTACAGACCCCACAGAGATCACCTTCTCTACAAGACTCATGGAGGTCACATTCTTTATAACACAACTGGGGGTCACATTATCTACAGCACCCATAGAGGTCACGTCTTCAGGATCCATGGAGGTCTTGTTATCTGCAGGACCCACAGGGATCACATTATCTACAGCACCCATGGTGGTCTCATTATTTAAAAGACCCATGGAGGTCATATTTTCTTCAGGACCCGTGGAGGTCACGTTTTTCTTCAGGACCCGTGGAGGTCACGTTTTTCTTCAGGACCCGTGGAGGTCACGTTTTTCTTCAGGACCCGTGGAGGTCACGTTTTTCTTCAGGACCCGTGGAGGTCACGTTTTTCTTCAGGACCCGTGGAGGTCACGTTTTTCTTCAGGACCCGTGGAGGTCACGTTTTTCTTCAGGACCCGTGGAGGTCACGTTTTTCTTCAGGACCCGTGGAGGTCACATTTTTCTTCAGGCCTTGTGGAGGTCACATTTTTCTTCAGGACCCGTGGAGGTCACATTTTTCTTCAGGACCCATGGAGGTCACATTTTTCTTCAGGACCCATGGAGGTCACATTTTTCTTCAGGACCCATGGAGGTCACATTTTTCTTCAGGACCCATGGAGGTCACATTTTTCTCCAGGACCCATGGAGGTCACATTTTTCTCCAGGACCCATGGAGGTCACATTTTTCTCCAGGACCCATGGAGGTCACATTTTTCTCCAGGACCCATGGAGGTCACATTTTTCTCCAGGACCCATGGAGGTCACATTTTTCTCCAGGACCCATGGAGGTCACATTTTTCTTCAGGACCCATGGAGGTCACATTTTTCTTCAGGACCCATGGAGGTCACATTTTTCTTCAGGAGCCCATGGGAGGAAGGGGGGGGGGGGGTTGTCACATTATCTACAGATACCATGGGGATCATATTAGCTACAGGCTCCATTTAGGACATAATATCTACAGAATCCATGGGAGTCATAGTATTAAAAATGGTTAATATTGCTGAATATATATATATATATATATATATATATATATATATATATATATATATATATATATATATATATATATTTATACATGCATACATTTTTTTTTGCCTGAAGAATAGCCAATAATATGATGAAATTGGTAATGATTGCCAAATTTTAATGCCAGGAGAAGGTCATAAACTAATGACGGTCACTAATCATTGAATTGCACACTCTTTCCTGACATACGTAATGTGCGATCTAAATGTCATTTATGACCGGGCAGTTCCCTGTTACCGCTGACATTTTGTCCCGTTCTCTCGCCGGTCTCCATCTGTGAATCATATAAAGAACATTTGGTTATCTCTAAGCCAGGAAATGAGGGTCATTTACCAATTTTATACTCCAACCCTCAGGGCTCAGCTCATTCACTTTCTAATTGCAAAAAAAAATCATCTGGATCTGTTCTCTGTTCCCAGCCACTGGCAGCCAACGACAATGTTTTGCCAAAGTAAACTGGCAAATACAATGTAACAAAATTTAACTCCAAGGGGACCGATCACAAAGTCCATACAATGTTTCTACTCTATCTGATCAGAATTGCAGTCTGAGACTGATGCTGATGGTCACAAACACCAGAAACCCGCCTATACACTTGTTACTAAAAGGTTTTTAAAATGTAAGTCGATACATTAAAATGGGTTTTTACTTCTTGTTAACCATTTGCTGACCAGCCACTATCCTTTATACTGTCACAGATTGGCACAGTTCTGCGCGAATCACCATAGGTATATGTTGGATGCTTTAAGAGCAATAGGGGACAGAGAAGATGCGCACAGCTGCTAAGTCTGCCAGCGACCCGCGATCACTCCTTGGAGAGACAGAACGAGGATCTGTCAATGTAAACAGACAGATCCCTGTTCTGTCAGGGAAGTAGAGAGAGCTCTTCTGTTCCTAGTGATCAGGAACAGTGATCTCTCTCCGTCTCCAGTCAGTACACCTCCCAGGATACTCTTAACCCCTCGATCACCCCCTAGTGTTAACCCCTTCTCTGCCAGTGGCATTTTATACAGTATTTAGTGGCAATGCTGCCGTCCCGCTAAAAATCACAGATCGCCGCCATTACTAGTAAAAAATAAATAGATTCATGGCATTTTTATTACTTATCACCTATTTTGTAGATGCTATAACTTTTGTGCAAAGCAATCCAATATACACTCCTTCTTTTTTTTTTTATTTTTTTTTTTTTTATATTATTTACCAAAAATTTGTAGAATACATATTGGTCTAAACTGATGAAGACGTTTTTATTTTATTTTATTTTTTATTTTTTTAAGTTTGGATATTTATTGTAGCAAAAGGTAAAACTATATATATATATATATATATATATATATATATATATATATATATATATATATATATATATATATATATATATATATATATATATATATATATATATATATATATATAATATACTTTTTTTTTTTTTTTTTAATTGATGCTCTTTTTTTGTTTATAGTGCAAAAAACAAAAGCCGTAGAGGTGATCAAGTACCAACAAAAGAAAGCTCTATTTGTGGGGAAAAAAAAGGACATCAATTTTGTTTGGTTACAATGTTGCTCGACCGCGCAATTGTCAGTTAAAGCGACGCAGTGCCATATTGCCAAAAAAAAATGGCCTGGCCGTTAAGGGGGCAAATCCCTTCCGGTCCTTAAGTAGTTAAAGATGATTACAATACTAACTTGGTATGTTCTGCTTTTTACCCTCTCTATTTTGTCCTGTGAGCAGAACTAGCACTTGGACAAAAAGTGATTGGAATCAACACATTTACCAAGCTGTCCCCAGAACAAAACTACAACGAGGACAGCTGAGGTGATTCTCACTATGATGGAGGTCACGTTATCCTCAGGATCCATGGAGGTCTTATTATTTGAAAGGATCCATGGGGGTTATTTTGCGGTTTATATTCTTTTAATTTTGCCTGAACAATAGCCAATAATATGATTGCCAAATTTTAAGAAATTTAAAGAGAAGGTCTGCAATCATTGGATTGCACACATTCTTTCCTGACATACATAAGGTGCGATTTAAATGTCTTTTATGACCAGGCAGTTGCTGTCCCGTTATCTCACAATTTCGCCCCGTTATCTCGCTGGTCTCCATCTGAGAGTCCTGTAAAGAACATTTGGTTATCTCTAATACAGGAAATACGGATCATTTATCAATTTTATACTCCAATCCCCAGGACTCAGCTCATTCTACTCGGAGCTCATGAAGGGATTTGGCGCCGGAACCCGTATTTGGCAGCTGTTGGACCGGAAACCGGAGATGGCTTTTAATGGTGAGAGACCTTCTTTTTTATTTTTGTGTATGATGATTGGAGCATTTCCTCTTCAGAATATTTTCAGATCTATTAAAATATTCTGCTGTTACCTGGCTGTTTGTGGGTGTCACTGTGATAGGCTATTAGATTTGTATGCTCCTCCTGGTTCAGAGATAGATAGATAGATAGATAGATAGATAAATATATAACAATAGTGTGTGATGGGGATGAGCCGAACAGCACCCAATTCAGTTTGCAGCAGAATAGGTGAAAAATTTGTGCAAACACCGTTAAAGTCTATGGGGCACGAACGTGAAAAATCAAAAGTGCTCATGTTAAAAGCTTATATGCAAGTTATTGCCATAATAAGTGCTTGAGGACCTGGGTCCTGCCCTAGGGGACATAGTTTCATAGTTAGTAAGGTTGAATAAAGACACCAGTCCATCCAGCTCAACCTGAGTGTCTACATTTGACCCTATCCCTGTACATTGCACACTCCACAATCCAAGGTCCCCATTCATATACCAGGGCCAATTTTGGACAGAAGCCAATTAACCTACCTGCATGTATTTGGAGTGTGAGAGGAAACCGGAGTACCCAGAAGAAACCCACGCAGGCACCAGGAGAACATGCAAACTCCAGGCAGGTAGTGTCATGGTTGGGATACAAACCAGCATCCCTTTTTACTGCTAGGCGAGAGTACTAACCACTATACCACTGTGCTGCCCTGAGAGTGCTAACCACTACTGTGCTGTCGTGCTAACCACTACACCACTGACATGTATCAATGCAAAAAAAAAAAGAATTAAAAATGTTGTTTCGGGAGCAGTGATTTTAATAACGCTTAAAGTGAAACAATAAAAATGTAATATTAATTTAAATATCATGCCTGGGGTGTCCTTAGTATGTCTGTAAAGTAGTGCATCTTTCATATGTTATTAACAGTGCCACAGCAAAATGAAATTTATAAAGAAAAAAATTTCACTTAAAACTGCTTGCACCTGTAAAGTATTGTCGGATCCCGGCAATCTAGATAAAAATACCCCCCTAAACGGCGTGCATCGCCCCCCCCCCCCCCCCCCAATCCATGCCAGGCCCTTTGGTCTGGTATGGATATTAGGGGAACCCCACACCAAAATATAAAAAAAATATGGCGTTGGGGGTCCCCCAAGCACAATATACTATACGGCCTGCCCTATATACCAGTACACTGTAACCCCTCACAGTTACTCTTGTTGGTTGCAGGAACTGGCCCTGCTGTGAAATATTAGATCAAAAAATTGAATTACATGCCCCTGTTAAGAACAACTGGGCCTTGGGTAGTGGTGGTGCTCTAAACCAAAAATATTGTTGGAAGCTAGCATCAAGATTGAGGAAAAGGATAGTCGCTTAGCAGAGGCAGCATTCAAGGGATCCCACATCCATAGCAAATTCAATTACATCAGCATCAGGTGCCTGATAGCTGCTGATCCAAAACGTATTATTTTTTAGGAATGTGAGCCTATCAACAGAGTCTGTGGATAGGCGCACTCTTTGATACATTACAAACCCTCCAGCAGCACTAAATGTGCGTTCAGAAAGTACGCTGTATGCAGGACAGGCCAGTAG
The DNA here is from genome assembly GCF_037356315.1 of Lithobates pipiens. Taxonomy (NCBI): domain Eukaryota; kingdom Metazoa; phylum Chordata; class Amphibia; order Anura; family Ranidae; genus Lithobates; species Lithobates pipiens. The sequence goes on along the minus strand of NW_027507784.1, from coordinate 14,329,551 downwards.
CTCAATTGCATATTGAGCAAGTTCTGGCCAGTGGTCCATCCTCAAGACCCAGTGGATGCTCTGTTAGAAAGGTTTCCAAGTCTGCTTTTGCCCCTAGATATTCCTGCACCATATAATGCAGATACTGGCAATGGTTGCTTGAACTGATCAGACCTTGGCACTGAGGACTGAAAAATTGTTTAAAGGCATCGGTCAGAGGGCCACGTTCTCCACTGCTCTTCCTCTGACTGAACGAAGCCTCAGCAACATGTTGTCCAGCACCAGGAAATTGAAACCTCCCAGGGTCTGGAACTGCATTGCACAAACCTTTCTTCAAGGCCTCCTGAAGATGTTTTATACTCTGCCCCCTCTGGGGGGGCAGGATGAGTTCTGCAATCTTATCCTTGTAACGTGGAAGGAGTTGCTGTGGACAAGGAGCCGGTGGAATAGACCACTTTGACAGCTGTGCTGGGAGGCAAACTAGTCTTAGCCTGGGTGACCGAGGATGAGGAGGATGAAGACAGCTTTGTTATCCACTCCACTAACTTTTCTGCATGTTCTGGTTCAGTAACACGGCCAGCAGCAGAAAAAAAGGACAAGCGTGCTCCACGGCCACCTGAAGAGGATGCCCCATGTCCACGACCAGCACTGTTGGCTGTAGCCACAGAGGCTGCTTGCCCTCTTTTAGTGGCCTGTAAGCATCTGCCTCTCCTTGGTGGCCTTCCAGACATGATGTGTTTTTTTATTTAGCAACACCGCACTACACTGTATACTGTGTGCACCGCCTGAATTGTATTGGAAACTGTACACGCTGTATTAGACACTGTGTATACTGCCTGCACTGTATTAGAAACATTACACTACAGAATGCACTGTAGATATAGACTACACTGGATGCAGTGTGTATGTGTAAAATAAATAATAAAAAAAAAATATATATATATATATAAATACATTTTCTCAAATACACTGCCACTAACTGAATAACCTGCCTGCTTAATCAAACTCAATTGATCTCTGTCCACGCCAACAACACTACACATGGCCACCATGTAAGCAGCCTTAAATAGTGTGGGGCATGGACTTGGTAGCCCTGATTGGCCAAAGGCACCCTGTCTTTGACCAATTATAGATCTCTCAGCACTGTGATTGGCCAAAGCATGCAGCAATGAACTGCGAGATTGCGGTGCTCGAACTTCCCGCAAACGCGCCATAATGTTCGCTGTTCTGTGAATGTGTGAACACCCGATGTTTGACCTGAACATCAGGCTCATCCCTAGTGTGCGACTGTGGGGGGAAATTAGAGTGTAAGCTCCTTTGGTACAGAGACTGATATGACTGGCTCAGTGATCTCTGTACAGCACTGCGGTATATGTCAGAGCTTTATAAATGTATAATAGTGTGACTGCGTAGGGACATTGGAGTGTAAGCTCTTCTGGTGTAGAGACTGATATGACTGTTCTGTGCCCTTCTAGAGGGGGAGATATTAACAGCAGAGAAGTTCAGAGGTGCCCTGGAGTTTCGCAATGTCACCTTCATGTACCCGAGTCGCCCTGAGGCTGCCATCTTCCAGAATCTCGAGCTCGCCATTCCCTCTGGCTCTGTGATGGCTGTGGTTGGTCCAAGCGGTTCTGGCAAATCCACATTAGTTTCTTTGCTGCTGAGACTCTACGATCCTAATTCTGGTAAGTGATAATTTAGGATTCCTGTTTGGTTTTCATTCTAGATTAGACCTGCCCAACTAGCACTTTAAGGGTCTTCAATGTTATAAAAGCTCACAAACCTAATATACATGGCTCTTTTTCTATTAGAAGGTCATACTATCGCTTACCTTTTTAGTCTGTGTCTTTGATGTCCAAACCATTTGCCAGTACCTAATGAATAGTCTGCTATTAAACAGAGGGGTGTCTAGCCTTGTCTTTCTCCCCATTATATGACATAGCTCTAAAACCAAGTCAAAGTTTTACATAGAAAGTTTTGCATAGGAAGTACTCTAATGGTCAAGGTCGAGCCGACACAGAAGAGGGATCAGTAAAGAACCATCATTGGACAACACTACCAAGCATGTGTCTATCAGTGGCGACCTGTCCATAAGGGGCTCCTTCCCCCATAATCCATGCGCCCGCCCCTTAATCTACATGCTGGGCGCCGGATGCATAGATTTCTATGGTGTGTTTTATTTATTTATTTATTTATTTATTTTTTGGAAGCACAGGATTAGAGCCCGAGGCTCTAACTTGCTTTGAAAAAGGGTGGGCTCAGGGCACAGAGCACCGAGCCCACACGGTTGTGTGACAATAGCGAATTAATATTCCCTATTGTATTCTTGCTTTTCCTTTTGGCCAATCAGGAAGACAATAGGGTCTCAGGACAAACTTCCTGTTTCTCGAGGAGGAGAAGCTTCGGTGTTCTACCGCCCTTGGCGGGAGCAAGGAGCAGCACCCCTGCCCCTCCTCATCTCATAAGGTAAGGCCGCCTTCCCATCAGTCACTCATGTGGTGCTGGGGGGGGGGGGGTGTTGTGTCCCCCCACTGGTGTCTATATAGTTACATCTTCCTTTAGCTGCCTGCGGGAGTGAAGTGATTGGCATAGAATGAGATGTGTAAGCAGGTGCTCACGGAAAGTGTGAATATAATGTAATGTAGGCAACCCCCGGCACACAAAGCCTCTTTTGCAGGCACTCGACTGTCTCCCCATCAGAAGAGCAGCGCAGGGAAGTGTCAGTGAGACACTAATACATTCCAAGTTCAGAGGACTGTCATTGGTCACTGCTAAAGCCAATCACAGTCCTGCTAGCCCCGCCCGCCATCTGGAGGAAGATGGCTTGCTTTGTTGACACTACTAATCTCAGAAAGAAGGGATTTCACTGTGATTGAGAAAACCCCAATTGGGTGAGATTAGTCCTGAACCTTTGCATCACTTAATACTGTTCCTTTAAGCCACAGCCAGTATTCAGCGCAATAAAAATCACACCCAAATTTAGCTTTTTTGGCACAGAAACTTTTTCTGAGCTGTGGGGGCCCAACTTATGATCCTGCACACAGGTCCACTGCTTTCACAAAATGCCCCTGACCTGACCTCATTATATGGCATCCATTCCATATGCCTGTATGTGACATCCCGTACATCCCGTACATCCCGTACATCCCATACAAGCACGTGGGCTGGATGTGAGAGGTGGATCAGGAGGATGAGTGTGCCAGAACAGGTAGATGTGTCTTATCTCCACTTCCTTTTAACCACACATGTCATAGATGAGAAGAGGGTACAGTGGTGGGGCAGATATGCATGAAGGGACAGTGGTGGAAGAGATGAGTGGTTGTTCAGCAGTGGGATAGAAGAGCTGGGGAGCACAGTAGTGGGGCAGATGAGAAGGGGAGGGGGTTCAGTGTTGGGACAGATATGCAAGGGGGTATATGTGAAAGGAAGTGTATTGGTCTGACAGATAAGCAGGAGGTTACAGTGGTGGGGCAGGAGAGCAGGGGGAACAGAGGTGGAGGAGAGGAGCGGGGGGGGGGGGGTACAGAGGTGAGGCAGATGTGAAGGAGGTACGCTGGTAAAGCAGATGAGAAAGCGGGTTAGAGTGAGTGAGCAGATGGGTTCAAAGTTAGGACAGATGAGCAGATGGTTCAGCGGTAAGACAGAAGATCATGGGGCGTACGGTGGTGGAGCAGATGTGCAGGGAGGTACAATTTTTTTTTTTTTTTTTGGGGCAATTTATATGGGAAATGGCTGGTATTGGCGCTTCAATCATTATGGCACCATGGCTGTTATGATGTCAGGATGATTGAAGCGCATTATTTCTACTAATACATTGTAATATAAAATTAAATGGTTCAACTCACCATAATGCAGAATCAGTGGGAGCCCTGAGGGTGTCATTTGCCATGTCGCCTGCCACCAAATGCGCATTGTCACTTGCCGCGTCACTTGTCACCAAATGTGGATTGTTACTTGCCACGTCACCTGCCACACATTGCGGATTGCCACTTGCCATGTCACCTGCCACCAGATGCGGATTGCCACGTAGCCTGCCACACATTGCGGATTGTCACTTGCCACGTCACCTGCCACACATTACGGATTGTCACTTGCCACGTAGCCTGTAATACATTGCGGATTGCCACTTGCCACGTCACCTGCCACACATTGCGGATTGCCACGTCACCTGCCACCAGATGCGGATTGTCACTTGCCACGTAGCCTGCCACACATTGTGGATTGTCACTTGCCACGTTGCCTGCCACCAGATGCGGATTGTCACTTGCCACGTCACCTGCCACCAGATGCGGATTGTCACTTGCCACGTAGCCTGCCACACATTGCGGATTGCCACTTGCCACGTCGCCTACCACACATTGCGGATTGCCACTTGCCACGTAGTCTGCCACACATTGCGGATTGCCACTTGCCATGTAGCCTGCCACACATTGCAGATTGTCACCTACTGTGTTACTTTTCTGCTAAGGTGGTCTTTTGTGTCCCAGAGTGAAGATAAGCAGCATAGAGATGATGTAATCTCTCTGCTGCACACAGCTGCAGGGGTGGGGCAGATGTGCAGGGGTAGGTACAGGGGTGGGGCAGATGAGCGGGGGGGTACAGGGGTGGGGCAGATGAGCAGGGGGGTACAGGGGTGGGGCAGATGGGCAGGGGGGGTACAGGGGTGGGGCAGATGGGCAGGGGGGGTACAGGGGTGGGGCAGATGGGCAGGGGGGGTACAGGGGTGGGGCAGATGGGCAGGGGGGGGGGGTACAGGGGTGGGGCAGATGGGCAGGGGGGGGTACAGGGGTGGGGCAGATGTGTAGGGGGGGTTACAGTGGTAGGACACATGAGCAGGGGGGTCTAGCGGTGAAATAGATTTGAAGGGGGGACAGTGATCTGGGGTGTGAGAGTGCAGGATGTTTGTGTGTGTTTGTTTTTATTTTTTATTTATTTTTTTACTACTACTCAAGTAGTTTACAGCATTTACTCTATGAAAAAAAAAAATCCTTTTCAAGATTAGGAGTGTGAAGTTGACATTTTTTTTGTTATAAAAACGGCACGCTCGATTTCTGGGAAAACATTCTTTGGCACATTTGTGCTCAATAGGTTGCCCACCGCGATATAATGTTTCTGTGAGACTCTTGCAGGTAATCCAGCATATCAGGTGATCTGTGTTGTGCAATGTGTAATGAGTCAGCAGTTTGCCCAGAGAGGAAAAGGTTAAAGTGATTGTAAACGATCTCCTTGTAAGGTTGGATTCACACCTATGGCAGTTTTAGTGCTTTTTGCATTTTGCAGATTTGCACTACAGAACCTGTTCCATATGATAAATGGACTGTAGTACAAATCTGCAAAATGCAAAAAGCACTAAAACTGCCATAGGTGTGAATCCAGCCTAAAACAACCCATGCAGGTTAAAATAGAAATGAAAGGCAAAATGTTTTTGTATAGAGGTCAGGCACTTGCCCGATCTAGGGCTGGCAGGCTGTGGTATCCTCTCCTCCTCTCCCGGGGTGTGGGCAGCAGCTCCAGGTGTCCACCCCTCCTGTTGCTTCCTCCGACGTGTCTCCTCTCTGTTCCTCCAAAGAGGTAGGCATCCAATAGGACTGCCTGACAATTTGGCCAATCTGGAAACTGGTCTCACAACCTGCCTCCTGATTGGCGGGGAGGAACTTTAGTATGAAAATAGCGAAAATTAATTTGCTATCGTCACACAACTGGGTGGGATCGGGGCACAGGGCTCTGTGCTTGAGCCCACCCTTTTTCATGCACCCTCTATGGGCGGGCCACCACTGATGGTACAGCAGGCACATATCAGGAACTTGAAGTGTTGGGGGTAACAAACGCTTTAAGGTTACCAACTCCCGGGTCTTCATGGTCCTGCCTTCGCTGCGGCCCATAAATACAATGGGAGGTAACAATTCAGGGCTTTTTGCCTCCACATGGGGAACTAACTAGAGAAGTGCTGCATCATGTGATTTCTACTGAAGTTTTAATAATAAAAAAAGGTAATGCACTCAGTGCGTAATGCATCAACACATACCCCCCCCTCCCCATTGACAACGTCACGTATGACGAAACGCGCCTGGAGGCAGGTACATGTAGACGTCACCACGCTGTCTTACTAGGAGGACGGACGCTTAATGTGAGGCGACCCGCTTTTCTTTTTTTTTTTTTTTTTTTTATCTGGTAAGCAAGTTTTTCTTAAAGTTTTTCACTGTGGTGCCATTGGGATAAGGATTTACCCTACTACTTTCAAATATGCAAATACATTGTTACGATATTCAATCAAGGATCCTTTTGCAATAATTGAGACTAATTTAGCGCGGCTTCTCTTATTATATCTATTTGATGCCCACAAGTGCCTCGGCCTTCTGGGACTCTCCCTCCTGATTGGCTGAGACACAGCAGCGGTGCCACTGGCTCCCATTGCTGTCAATCAAACTGTTAGCCAATTAGGAGGGGGGGCAAGCCACACCTCCATGTCATGAATGGATAAATGGAGCTGCAGCTCGGGTGTCCCCTTTGCAAGCTGCTCGCTGTGGGGGCACTCGACGGGAGGGAGGTGCCAGCACCTTCAGCTAGAAACCTGAGAAGAGGAGGATCTGGGCTGCCATATGCAAAACCATTACACAGGGTAGGTAAGTATAACCTGTTTGAGATATATCTCTATCATATCTATCATCTCTTGTCTCTTTCGTAAAAAAAAAACAAACCTTTAGAGCCACTTTATCTCAATGGTGCCTGGTCTGAAGTTCTATGTAATGTCGTATCCATAGAACCAGGGCTTGTACAACTGAAAGGGGATGGAGAGGAGAGAAGGGCACTGTACAGGGGTTCAGTGTGCACAGGAGTTGGCAGAAGACTCGGCTAACATGCCATTGCCAAGAGCAATCCTCTAGTGGTGGAGAGTGCCATTGCAGCCAGCCAGCTGGAGTTAGTAGTTGGCCTGGGTGATGGTAACCCTAGTAGCAAGAGATTGGCGAGTTGACTCCCTCCCTTGTGGCCGGTACCCCACACTCAGGATCGATATCACAGCATGGGGAACCTATGCACTTGGCCTGGAGGTATGAGAAGAAGGGGAGAGTAAGAAGTGGATCCACTAAAGTTTTTTGCACAAACAGATGGTCACTGGGAGAGAGGTGGCAATCAAGGTTGTGCTGGTGGAGCGGGACACAGTCTTTGCAATGCCACCTTAAAATACTGTATTGAGAAAGTAAAGATGTTCAGTGCCATGGGAATAGCGTTTCATAGTAAAGAGCTAAATATGGAACTGTGTAAGGTGAACTGCTTGCTTCTACAGTATGTAGACTGCTGCCTTAATGTTGATGCTCACATGACCATGGCTGCATGCCGGGCATTAGTAAATGCATTCCTGAGGGTCTCCACTTTGGGCCATAAGCCTCGCCCATGTGTGTATAATTCTGCTTAATTACGCTTTGGAGATTGGCTGCTTGGGCACCCAATGCTGTCACAATGGGGTGGGGGAAGAATCTTGAATCGGGATGACTTGGAGCTTTACACTTGGGTCCCTCTCTTCATTGCCACTGGCGTTCATGGTGACAGAAGTGTAAAGGGGTGGTACATATGGACAGGGTGGAGATATGAAATTTGTGAACAGACTCACTTTAACCCCTTGATACTCAGCCCCAATGTCCCTTTAACTGGGTCCTAACGTCCAGGGCTGTGGGAAGAACTGTGTGATCACTTGTCCACTGTGAATGGCTGTCACTTAGCTCACAACCACAGGTCAATGATTGCATTTTAGGAAATTACATACAAGTCTAGGCTTAGATGGTGATCTTTAGATTGGGTCACCTTCTTCCTTTAAACCCTATGTGTGTGTCTACGTCATACAACTTAATCTATTGGCTTTTCTTCTAGGGTCTATCCACATTGACGGTCATGATGTGCGCCGCTTGAATCCACTCTGGTTACGCTCCAAGATCGGGACAGTCAGCCAGGTAAGACCCATCACTTCTACGGTGTGTCTAAAAAGTACAGTGGTTCCATATGTCAATGGCAACATGGGCATGGTGGCTGCACATGGCTATCCAGGGACATATCGAAAAGCTTCACCCAGTGTGGAGTACACCTAAGCATCAGGATAAACCTGCTGCGAATGTAGTCTGAGGTAGGGTCACAGTACAATGGAGCAACGAGTGAACATCAAATTCTTCTACAAATTGGGGAAAACCGAGATGAAGAGACGCATGAAATCTTGGTTTAGGGGATGTAGTTTGTGAGCAGGAAAGGTGTTTGGTCAAATGCTTTCACGACGGGAAGGAAACATCTGAGGGTGAGCCACGTTTTGGGTCGGTTGTTGATGAGCAGAACCCCAGACCTGATTGAGCACGATAAATGTTGGCACGGGATCGGCGACTTACTCTACGATTGATGTTGGAGGAATTGGGCATTAGCAAGGACATGGTGCTCACCATCGCCTTCGAAGATTTGGGTAAGCATAAGATCTGTTCTCGGTTTGTGCCGCACAAGCTGACAGACTAAAGCCTTGTACACACGGTCGGAGAATCCGCCGGAATCTGTCCTATCGGACCGTGTCATCGGATAATCCGACTGTGTGTGGGATGCATCGGACTGATTCCGTCCGAATCTCCGTCGGACCCAATTTTCCAAAATGTTGGAAATATTTCCCGACCAACTGGGCCGGTCGGACCTAATCCGATCATGTGTAGAGAATTTTGATCGGACCAGGTGCCACGCATGCTCAGATCAAATTCCTACATCAAAGCTATTGGCTACTAACCTGAACGTAGTCCCATCGTAACGAAATAACGTCATCACGTTCTGAAAGATCGGATTTTTCGCCAACTTTGTCCGACCGTGTGTATGCAACAGTTTCGGACAAGATCCGACGGACAAAATCCAATGGACAAAATCCGACGGATTTGGTTGGCAAAATCTCAGACCGTGTGTACAAGGGCTAACAGATATTTCATTGCCATGTGTGACCAGGATGCATGCATCCTTTCTGCGAACCATCATCACAGGGGATGAGACTTGGTGCCCTGATCTGGAATGAAAGCGGTAATCGATGGAATGGCGTTCACTGTCTTCCCCGTGACCCAAAAAGTCACCTGCTCAAGTCCATGGTCAAGACCATGTTGATGGCCTTCTTTGACAACGATGGCATCATCCATAATGAATTTGTTTCTGCGGGTCAAACCATGAACGCTGCAGTCTACGAGGAAGTTTTGAAATGGTTGCTAGGACTCATCCGCCGTGTTCAGCCAGAGTTGCACAGGACTAGACAGTGAATGTTACATGCCTGCGTACTGTGCGATCTGCACAGCATACCTGTTCTCGATTAATAACCACACTCTCCAGATCTGGTGCTTGCGGACTTTTTCCTGTTTCCCTGCCTGAAGAGCTTCATGAAAGGAGCACGTTTTTGAGTATGTGGCGGCAATTCAAGAATGTGTGACAGCGGTTCTGTGATTGGTTCAGGGCCGTCTTTAAGGCAGGGCAAAAAGGGCAGCTGCTTTGGGCCCCACAACAATGACAACTATCCTAGTTTACATTCGCTTGTCCCTTGAAGTTTTAGTCCTGTGCTGCTACTAATGCTGCCCAGCTCTGCCCTATTGTTGTGTACAGATGACTCACCAGCAGACCTGTGTTTACATGTAAATACTGGCATTCATATGTAAATAGCAGTGACATGCATATGTAAAGAGCTGAGGCCAACTGCATTGATATGTAAATAAAGGCAGCTTTCATAGGTATATCATGGCCCCCCCCCCTGCAGTGAGGAGAAGATGTGCTGTAACCTATAGCAACCAGTGAGCAGTATTACTGTACAGCAATCTCTAGCAGCCAATCAATCAACAAGCAGAAATGTGCTGTAACCTCTAGCAACTAATCAGTGAGCCTTAAGGAGTGCTGTAACCTCTAGCAACCAGTCAGTATGCAGTAATGATATGCTGTAACCTCTGGCAACCCATCGCAATCACTGCCTGATCTGATACAGTAAACTGATTTTAAGTCTGGCTGCTATTTATTGTATGTCTCAGAGAAGGTGGAGAGCGAAATTGCATGGGGGGAGGGGGCCCTAAGAAAATTTTTGCCCAGGGTCCAATCAATATTAAAGACGGCCCTGGATTGGTTCCTAAAGAGGCCTTTGCTGTTAGTTTCCAGAAGCTTTTTGACCGTTGCCAAAAGTGTGTTGTGAAGGATGGTGATTATTTTGAAGGCCAATAAAGGTCATTTGTTTGTATCTTCTGTCTTGTTTGTTTTCTGATACTATGCACCATACATATTAGACACCCCTCGTATTTCCAGAAGACAGAGAGTGGTGACCTGTCATATGACTGTGTAAGAAAAAGTGCAGAAGGAGGAACTGAAAATGTTCTTTTGTTGTAGTAGGCAAGAAGGAGACTTTACAGCAAGGACAGCTAGTGGCCATAACCAGGAACTGCACAGAAGAATTTCGCCACGTGTTTCAGAATTATGGTGTCTGATTTAGAGTGAAATCAATGTTGCAATCAGTGGTAGCTGCTCCTTTTAGGGTCACCGCTTAGCTATCCATGTGTCCGGCCCCCTAATCTACATGCAGGTTACCAGACGCATGGATTTCAATGAGTGTCTGTTTTAATTTTTTGAAGCATGTGTATAGAACCACAGACTTTAATAGACTTTGAAAAAGGGTGGGCTCTGCGCCCCCCCGAGCACACCGTTGTGTGACAATAGCGAATTAATTGACACTGATTCTACTCCCGGCAAATCGGGAAGAGGGTCTTGAGACCCGTTTCCTGATTCTCCAAAAGGAGAAGCGATCTTATTGGCCTAGTAGGAGGAGGGAGGAGACGCGTGGCCACCGCGATGCTGAGGAGGCGACACGGGAAGCTGCCGCCTGAGAGGAAGGAAGGAAGCGCTGCCCATGCCATAGATGGGGTAATTGTGGGGCTGAGCAACCATGGGGAGGGGGGTGATTTGCGATTTACCACAACTGACCCACAGGGGAGGGGTCCCGACCAACGAGGGGGGGAGGTGGCTGTGGGTGCATTGTTTGCCGCCCCCCCAAAAAAAAACACCAGCTGCCACTGGTTGCACAACATATCGGGACAGAAATGGGGAGTATGACATTGCTGACTTGTTTTTTTGAAGATGCCATCCTTGCTTTGCTACCTATTCAGTCACTAAGCATGCAGCCAATGAAGTGTCAAGACACTGTTGCATAGTTTCAGTACATAGTTGGTCAAGGTTGAATAAAGCCACCAATCCATCCAGCTCACCCTGTGAGGGTGTGGATGTGTCTTTATCTCCAATACCATTTCCCATATCCCTTGCGATCGCTAATATGACCAAATCCAATTTTTATTCTATTTTTTTCTTTTAAATTAACACTCCCTGCCAACACCACCAGTTGTGGATGTGGGTTCCACATCCTTATTGCTCTTAACAATAAAGAACCGCATAGTCTGTGATTGGCAGACCAGTCCTAAACCTTTAAATCTAGCCATTCAAAAATGTATCTGTTTTGTAGAAAGTTTTTGGATAACTATTTACTGCTCACTTTCACCCAAACCAGTACCAATACTCTATACCACCACATTTTTGGTGTCGTTCATTATTTGCAATGGAGAAAACTGGGGAACTGGCCTCGGTGAATTTATATGTCAATTTACTTGTAGCTTTTTTTTTTTTTTATTTTTTTTTTTATTGTGTGACATGACTTTGTTTTATTGACAAACCCCGTGTGATAACCGTGTTGGCATTAGAAAAAAAGTGAAAAATCCTAAGCCGCGCTTAACTTATACAAACGACTAATTGTGCAAAAAAAAAAAAAATTGTGTTAGAATAAATAGTAAACAAGGTATAACAACCCTATATAAATTAGTGTATATCTATAACATGCATGATATAAAACACACGTATATTAATATCTCAAAACGTAGAATCTAACCCTTACAATAAATTTCCATAACATAAACCTATATCAACATAAAAATAAAAAAGAGATGAGACAAAAACACCCAGTGTATGAGCAATAAGTCCGTAATACATGAGCCACCAAACTGATTATCGCAGAACTGTAAATAAAGTCCTCCAAAAAATAAGCCACAATATTCGTAGAAAATCCACCACTAAATCCAATGGGAAAAAGGAGTGTTCAATCCACCACCAACATGCGATAAGATTTGACGCTTACCAGAAAGCCATGACCCCCCCCCCCCCCCACTACAGAGGGTCACACGAGACTTGTAAAAATGGATACCACTTCCAGCCGGGGGGGGTCATCGGTGTCCTCCTAGTTCCACCGCTCCAATGGGGGTTGGGAAGAAGACTTACTCCCGGACGTCTTACTCAGAGGTCCAAAAAGGGACTCAAAAAGCAGGGGCATCAAAACCATAAAGGGAAAAATCGAACTCGAAATAGTGTAAAACCCTTTATTATTAAAGATAAAAAAGTAAAACTACACTTACAAATGTATAGAAGAAATTAAGCCTTAAGTCCGTTGCGCCGGCCGGACGCACACGGACAGACCCGTTCTCCTGGAAACCGTCACAAACACGAGGTGATGAATAGCGTACCGCTCAGCCCTACGCATTTCGCAACAAAATTGCGTCATCCAGGGGCACGAAAAGAAAAAAAGTAATATCTTTCTTTTAGAAAAATTTTGTCCAAGAATTCCTCAGAGTGAAATTTTTAAGTCCAAGTTCAATTACATTTTAAAGGCAATTTTCAATTTTTTGCAAAATCGCTCTGTACTTCCCCAACCAACACACAGAACAAATGTAGCAACCACCTCTAGGACCCGGTTCTCACCCAATTGTCCAATGTCTTCCTTCCCATAACCCCACAATGGAAGCATTGTCATTTGGCTGGTACATTGCTCTGCAGAGCAGTCCTTAAAACGCCGGAACAAGTCCAGGAGGAACTTGGCTCTACTCTACTATTCTACCTCACTTTATTTCCTTGCTGATCGGGTTATGTCATCATTGAGAATATCCAAGTTTATTTACAATAAAGTGGCTGTAGCAAAAAATACATCGCGTTACACAGGGTAACAATCTCATTATATAAAAAAAAAAAACAGGATTCCTAAATTAATCCCATCAGAGTCCTTTTGCTAATCAATGTTTGGACAACACATAAGTAACAATAACAATCTTCTATTTCCTATATTCTTGTTGCAGGAACCGGTCCTCTTTTCTTGCTCCATCTCGGAGAACATTGCATATGGGGCAGAGGACCCATCTTCCGTCACCCGGGAGGAGATCCGCCGGGTCGCTGACATCGCCAATGCTTTGAGCTTTGTGGAAAACTTTCCGAAAGGCTTCGATACGGTGGTTGGAGAGAAAGGCGTCTTGCTGTCAGGTAGATTTCTGACTTGCTTTGTAAAGATGCCCTCTCATAACAAAACTCAAGCAATTGCCCTGCAAACACATTCTTCCATATTTAGTTGTGAGCTTTCAGCTTTATATTGTCTTACAAGCTTTTTGTGAAGTGAGATGAGATGATTCTGTAGCCTGGAAAAAGCCTAAGCTTAGGTGAAAATGGTGATTCTCAGCCACCAGCCTGTGGCCCACTGCCGGGCCATGACCTCCCTTCTCCCAGGCCTCCAGTCTGCTGCAGATCTCTTAACCTCCTACAGTGCCTCCCAGCCTCCAGTGCCATACTCCCACAATAACCCCCCAGTATCATCCACCAGTTTGTGGCCCACTGCCGGGCCATGACCTCCATTCTCCCAGGCCTCCAGTCTGCTGCACATCTCTTAACCTCTCAGCTCCTATAATACCTCCCATAGGACCCTCTGAGAGCCATAAGCCTTCACAGGGTCACATAGCCTGTCACAATAACCCCCCAGTATCATCCACCAGTTTGTGGCCCTCTGCCAGGGCATGATCTCCATTCTCCCAGGCCTCCAGTCTGCTGCAGATCTCTTCACCTCTCAGCTCCTATAATACCTCCCACAGGACCCTCTGAGAGCCATAAGCCTTCACAGGGTCACATAGCCTGTCACAATAACCCCCCAGTATCATCCACCAGTTTGTGGCCCTCTGCCAGGGCATGACCTCCATTCTCCCAGGCCTCCAGTCTGCTGCAGATCTCTTCACCTCTCAGCTCCTATAATACCTCCCACAGGACCCTCTGAGAGCCATAAGCCTTCACAGGGTCACATAGCCTGCCATAATAAGCCCCCAGCCACCAGCCTGTGGCCCACTGCCGGGCCATGACATCCTTTTCTCCCAGGCCTCCAGCCGCTTCAGATTACTTAACCTCCCTCAGTGCCTCTCAGCTCCTATAGTGCCCCCCCCAGCCTCCCATAGACCCCTCAGCCTCCATAGTGCCACCTAACCTCCCACAATAACCCCCCAGTTTCATCCACTAGTTTCTGGCCCGCTTCCAAAGCATGACCTCCCTACTCCCAGGTCTACAGTCTGCTGCAGATCGCTTAACCTCTCACAGTGCCTCCCAGCCTCCTATAGTACTTCCCACCGGACCCTCAGAGCCATCAACCTTCACAGGGCCACACAGCTTGCCACAATAAGCCACCAGCCTGTGGTACACTGCAAGGCCATGACCTCCCTTCTCCCAGGCCTCCAGTCTGCTGCAGATCCCCTAACCTACCCCAATGCTTCCCAGCTCCCATAGTGCCTCCCAACCTCCCATAGGGCCCCCTTTAAAAGCCATCGGTCTAAAATGCCCCCCCCCCCCAGACTGCTGCAGAGCCTCCAGTCCTCCATAGTACCCCCAACCTCAAACAGTGACACACAGTGCCCCTCAGCTTCCTCCAGAGATCTCCTCCTCTACAGCATGGGTCTTCAAACTACGGCCCTCCAGTTGTTCAGGAACTACAATTCCCATCATGCCTAGTCATGTCTGTGAATGTCAGAGTTTTACAATGCCTCATGGGACGTGTAGTTTCATAACAGCTGGAGGGCCGTAGTTTGAGGATCCCTGCTCTACAGGGTAACCAGGTTTGATGCAGAGTCTCCTAACCCAGTGGTCACCAACCCTGTCTTCAGGGCCCACTAACAGGCCAGGCTTTATGTATTACCTTGGGGGGAGATGCAGACTAGAATACGGCAATCACTGAGCAGCAAATTATATCACCTGTGATGGATTTCAGTTATCTTGCAAACCTGGCCTGTTAGTGGGCCCCGAGGACAGGAGTTGATGACCGCTGTGCTGACCCACCCCACAACCTCCCCTCCATTCTCCCACAGTGACACCCATCCCCTTCCAGCATTTCAATACGTGGTTTTCATTCCCATTCTTTTATTGCTTGAGAACAAACAATTTTTTTTACAGTTGGAACATGGAATGTTTTACCAGGCCCTGGTCTCGAAAAGATTGAGAACCACTGGCTTAAAATATTTCTCTAACCAAAATGCTTCATTTTAAATGGAGTAGGAAAGGGTTAAAGCCTCTGTCATGGATATAGTTGTCCCCGGCACAGGAGATCTGGAAAAACATTGAAATGAGGGCACTTTGTTTCAGTGACAACTGTCTAAGAGGGGAATTCCCCTCACATTTGGAGAGTTTTCTTGCTGCTTCCTGTTGTAAATCAAGAAGTGAAATTGCCCGACAAAAGTAAATGAAAAATGGCTTTAAATCTACTTTCATTTCCATTCACACAGATGTTATGATTTCCTGAACTTCTGTGGTTTTTTTTTTTTTCTTCAATTTTGTAGGTGGTCAGAAACAACGAATAGCCATCGCCCGGGCACTTCTTAAGGTAAACTAAAATGCACTACAGTCTGTGATCCCTAGGAGGCGCTGTTCTTCAACAGTTTATAGATCCCATTGTGTTAAGGCAATGGTACACTTCAAGTTGGTTCCATACAACTTTATATTCTATTCTTCCCATGCTGTGTGGACTACAGGAAAGGATCAAAGTAGGACTACTCTGTCACCATTGGCTGACTTTTTTTCGTAGGTACCCATACCTGTACACCTGGATGCCTTAAGAGGACTTTCTTAAAGCTGAACTCCATGTATCGTATTTATTGTTAAATATTAACCTCTTGGCGCCTCCCGGCCCCTTAAGAGGTTTAGGATGCTGGGAGGCGGGGTGAGGGTTATGATCATGTGACTGGCTGTCACGGCGGTCACATGACTGATAAGCTCCTGATCACTACTTTCCGTTTTAGACCTGTGCAGAACAAAAAAAATGTGTTTTGATACGTTAATTTTCTGAATTTGTTTTTCGTTCGTTTTCGAATTTTCAAAGAGAATAAAATAGAATAGAAATTAAAGGAATAGAAGCAAAAAAATTATTTTATTTTTTTATATTTTTTCTATTTTGTTCGCTTTGGAAATTCCAAAACTATTTTGAATTTTTATCCACTTTTTTTTTTTTTCCTGATTCATTTAAATTCGGTACTATTCGAATACATCCAAATTTCTGAAAAATTAAAATTCATCGGAATCTTATTCAGAATGAAACAAACTTTCCATTAGCCGTTGGTAACTGTGGCGGGAGCACGCAGGGATGCACTCTCGGCACAGCAGTAGTTACACTAATTCATCATTTGTGTGCGACCAGCATAGATATATATATATATAATATATTGTATATTCTGCAAACATAATATGTGTGAAAATATATAGTGTGTGTGTGTGTATACACACATTCTATACCTGTGGGACAGCTGTGGAAGTAGAGAATCACTGTGGTTTACTGGGTCCTGTGCCAAGATGCCACCCTTCCGCATTTTAAACACAGGGGGTCAGTCGCTGGGCACTGCGGTCATTCAGAAAGGGTCTTTTGTTTTTGTTTTTTAATGAATGTAAGGTGTTATCTGATTGGGTAAGGTGGAGATCATGACTTTGCCACTTCACCTTTCCACCTTACACAGTTCAACTGTCAATAGAGAAGAGATTAAGGTTTATTCTGAACAAAAGTTGGGACAGAACTTTGGCTGTATGGTCATCCGGATAACCATTTATTTTTGGTTCATGTGGTTGAGGAGAAAAGGAGGACACTCGTCCCCTCTCCCTTCCTGGCCTGCCTGGCTGCATGATAAGGGTCTGGAATGTTTTTTGAAGGGGGTGTTTTTTGCATTGGGTCCCCCAAAAATTCATACCAGACCTGAAGGAGGAACCACGTGTGTGTGTTTTTTTTTTTTTTGGAATCCCTCATAAAATTCATTTGCAGAGTACCTCCAACCTGTGTTTTGTTTTTGGGGTGTTTGTTGCATTGGGCCCCCCCACAAATGAATGCCAGACCTTAAAGGGCATTGGATTAAAGAAGGAACCACATTGTTTGTTTATCTTTATTTTTTTGTGGGGTTCCCCAATAAAATTCATTTGACGAGGACTTCAAGATTTGTTTGGGTTTTTTTTTTTCCATTGGATCCCACCCAAAGAAAATCACACCAGACCTGAATTGCATGGTATGCATTAGAGAAGGAACCACAAGTTTTTTTATTTTATTTTTTAGTCTTTTTTTTTTTTTTTTTTTTTGTCGGTTTCCATAATAAAATCAATTTTGAGAGAACCTCTAGCTGTTTGCTTGGTGGGAGGAGTTGCATTGGGCCCACCATAAAACTTACACCAAGCTTGAAGGGCCTGCTATCAATTAGAGAAATATACCCCATGTGTATTTTTTTTTTTTTTTATTTTTTTTTTTTGTGGGGGTTCCCTGAAAAAAATGAAAAATTGGAAAAGACCATAAGCTGTGTGTGTTTTTTTTTTTTTTTTTTTTTTTTTTATTTATTTCTTTTGGAGCTCATTATGCTTTTGTCTTGCAGGTATATATTTTTTTTTTTATTTATTTTGGGGGAGGGGATGGGGGGGGCGGTTACAACCTCTTGAAGAGGTCAGGAACAGTCAAAATACTAGCAATTAAAGCACATTTATTTTCTATGTAAATGTTGATTTTGCTCTAGTAGGTTGTATAAATTGTGCACTTAAGCAGGGCCACGGAATCCCCCAAGCATGCCATTTTAATTGTTTTGCATTCTTTGTTTTTTTTATTTTATTTTTTTTACTTTTCAGTATTACTATAATTGTTGCTGACCGCCAAACAAAATTTTGTAAAAAATGTGTTTTGCTTTTGTTGCGTGTTCCCCAGATTACCTTCACCCTTCCTCATTCCATTTGTTTGATAATCCCTTACCTATTAGCCTAGAAAATGGCAGAACTGTGTTTTTTTTTTTTTTTTAACATTTTGGATCCCATTGGCTTCAGTAGGGCTTGGATTGGACACCTGAACTTTTCTCATGTTCACCCAAATTCCCTGTACACACGGTCGGAAATTCCGATGGAAAAAGTCAGATCGGATTATGTTGTCGAAAAATCCGATCGTGTGTGGGCTCTATCGGACTTTTTCTGTCGGATTTTCCGACGCACAAAGTTTTTGAGAGCTGGATCTAAAATTTTCCAACAACAAAATCCGATCGCATAAATTTTCCGATCGTGTGTAGACAATTCCTGACGCACAAAGTGCCATGCATGCTCAGAATAAACTAAGAGATGAAAGCTATTGGCCACTGGCACGATTATAGTCCCGCCGTACTTGTTGTACGTCGCCTCATTCAGAACAATCGGATTTTCCGACAACTTTGTGCGACCTGTGTGTATGCAACACAAGTTTGGGACAAAATCCGTTGGAAAAAATCCGACGGATTTTGTGGTCGGAATGTCCCACCGTGTGTACGGGGCAAAAGTGTGTTGAGCTCCTCACTAGTTGTCAGGGGTAATGTTATTATTCCCCCCCCCCCCACTGTGAACTATAACTCCGTATTATTCTTCTCCACAGGATCCCAGAATTCTCCTCCTGGATGAAGCGACAAGGTAATAATCTTATCTCAGCTTTGTCATCCAACCAGTTAGGCACTGTCTAAAAGTAGAAAAAATAAAAATTATGAAAACAAAATAAAGGATTTAGAATTACAACAGCCTGAGATTCAGCTGACCTGTATGCCAAGAGTCCAAACATCACAACCCCTTCATATTCCGGAGAAATCTTCCTTGTATAAAGCAAAGTGATGTACATAGAAAATCTCCATGGTGCTAAACAAGTAAAACACGTCGGCTCACATTTTGATAATTGCTGTAGTACTGGTTAAAGTGGAAGTAAACCCTTCTATCGTTTTCAGTCAAGGAAGCCGCCATCTTGGCCTCTAATGATTCTTCAACTGCCATAATGCTGCACATGTGATCAGTTATGAAACCAGCCATTGGATGGTTTGAAAGTTTGGTTGAGAGCACAACCAATGGGAAAGTTAGCATTTCCGGCATGCCGGGAATGTAAGTGTTTTTTGAAACTGGGTTTACTCCCGCTTTTAAAATAAACATTACTGCAAGACATGGCAGCATGCGCACCAATGTACCATTCATTTTGAGTGCCACCACAATACACTGGTGAAGTAGTGGGCGGTATTCCACATGTGGTACCTTGTGGATCAGTCTAATTCCCTCCAAACAAGAGTTCACGTGATCCAGGTGGTCCGCTCTTCTCGTAGACCGGTAAAGCGGTCCGAACACCGGTGGGGAAGTATCCAATGTTATTGGGCTCACCGTGTCCCCAGTCCCACTCAAAGGTCCCTCACTGTCAACACCTTGGTAATGAGTGGTCCCCATCTTCAGGGTCTGCTTCTCCCAAACCAGCCCTCCAAACATAATAGAAAGTATCACACTGCCGTTATGTTGGCCGAAATACAACTTTGTCTTTTTGTAGTGTTGAGAATAACTCACCTAGCTCTACTTTCCCACGCATTTGCTTTAGGGCTTAAGCCTTGTACACACGATCGGATTTTCTGACAGGAATTGTGGGATGACGGACTGTTGGTGGAAAATCCGACCATTTTGTACACTCCATTGGACAATTGTCGGATTTTCCGAGCGCGTGTACACAAGTCCATCGGACAAAAGTCCAAAGTACAAACACGCATCCTCGGAATCGATGCTCACCAGACTAGCAGAAGGAGCCCAAAAGGTGAAGCTAGTAAGATGAAAAAACACGTAGTACGCCCCTACTTTTGTATTTGTTGGCCGACAATTGTGTGCTATTTGTATGCAAGACAAATTCCTGGCCCAAGGCCCTTTGGACAAAAAGTCCAAAGCTTTGTCTGGAAAATCCGACCGTGTGTACGAGGCTTTAATTGTAGATGTACCTGTAGAAATGAGTCTGAAGGAGCAAGGCAGAGCATCCATACATTAGGGATGAGCCCGATGTTTGAGTCGAACATCAGGTGTTCATTTGCTCGCACATGATCCAAACATATGGGGCGTTGGCAGCAAGTTCAAGCGCCATGGAATGCCCCATAATGCACTGCGAGATTGTGGTTTTGTTTATTTTTTTGTATTTTTAAAGCCACATTAGCTTGAAAACGGCTAGGAATCCACCCACTTGTGACACATGCGAATCAAAATTCGCTATTGTCTTCCGGATTCTCCTCCTGGCCAGTCGGGAGAGGAGGCTGATCAGGTTGGCCGGGAGAAGAAGGATTTGTTTGCCACCCCCCTCAAAAAATGTTTATCACCAGCTACCACTGGACTAGTCAGCCATGGTGAGAAGAACATTCTCTATTTGAGTGTCAGGAGCTTTCCCTGAGTCACTCCTGTATGGGATAAACATGTGCAATCGTTTTGGTTCCAAATTCGGTTTTAATGAATTTTGACATTTGTTAATTCCGAAATTTCCAAATTTCTGAATTTTTTTTAATTTTTTTTAATTTCAGAATTTTTTAAAATGTCCAAAAAATTGGAAATTTGAACATTTCGGAAACTTGAAAATTTGAAATTTAGGAAATTCAACTATTCTAAATTTCATAAATTAAAAAATTCTAAAATTTGGAAATTTTGAAAATCGGAAAATTTGAAAACCCGAAAATCTGAAATAATAACTAATTATAGGTATTGGGATTTTATTTCAAATTTGGCTGTTAGTGAACGTAACGAGTACGAATTATCTGAAATAACGAATGCCACATCTAAACGAATGGAATGTAACGATCTAATAATAATAATAATAAAAATGTATTATTTATTATTCATTTGTTCCATTCTATTTGTTTAGATGTAGCATTTGTCATTTTAGATAATTCGTAACTTTAAATGAATTTGTATTTGTGTTCACAAACAGCCAAATTTGAAAGGAAATTCCAATACCTATAATTTAATGGTTAGTTAATTTTTTTGAATTTTAATGATTTTCATTTATTTTTTTTCAGATTGTTCGAATTTTAGAATTTTCGAATTCTGAAAATTTGGAAATTTGACAATTTTTTTATTTTTTTCGGTATTCCAGATTTCCCCCCAAAAAATGAATGAAACGAAAACGACATATTTTTTTTTTTTTTTTTTGTCAATGCACATATCTAGTATGGAATAAGCTGTCAGGTCGTGTGCATGTAGTCAATCAACGTTCTTCTCACAAAAGCCACTCCACCCAAAAGTGACATTCCAGTTGTAGGTGGAGTGTTTTTTTTTTTTTTTTTTTTTTTTTTTTTTTTTTGGTAGGCTCTTTTCCATTCACTGTCAATACCTTTGTTGGAGGGTGGTGAGATCTTCCCTGTCCCAGTTTCTGACTCTGGGAATGCCCAAAAGCCAATAATATGAAACCAAAGTGAGAGTGGAGTAAATCCTCCAAAATGTATTTTATTTATTTTTTATTTATTTTTTTTACATATTTTCTTTTTTTTTTCAGCGCATTGGATGCAGAAAACGAATTCCTGGTTCAGGAAGCCCTGGACCGGCTGATGGATGGACGGACGGTCCTCATCATCGCCCACCGCCTCTCCACCATCCAGAACGCGGACGCGGTGGCGGTGATTGACCAGGGCCGGGTGGTGGAGTGCGGTAAACACGAGCAGCTGCTGAAAAACAAAGACGGGCTGTTCAGTAAACTCATGGACAAGCAGGCCACCCTCCTGCGCAGCAGAGACGCCATCCTCACCGCACAGTGACACCTTTCTCCTCTGGGATGCCAACTTTATTTTTATTTTTAAATCTTATTTTTTATTTTATTTTTATTTTTTTTTTACTTTTTTACATTTTCCCTTTTTTATGTTTCAGTGAAGATAGAAGAGGGGTATTTTTGACATGCTATCTTTTTTTCTTTTTTTTTTCTTTTTTTTTTAATCCAACAATTTTTTTTTTTAAGTGCCGTTCATGTTTACATTGTAATGGTCCTCCTGATTGTTTAATGTTCTGATTCTTGTACTGAAAACATATATATTTATATAAATTGGCAATAATGAAATGATTGAACTTTTTTAATATAAAATAAAAAAATATATAAAAGGATATATTGTAAGGAATAAAAATGACATTTTATGTGAAAGGATATCTGTCTGTCGGTCGTTTTCATTGAGTGGCTGCTAGAAGCAAAGTCTGCTGGGAGTAATACTAGTTCTATGGAAGCCAATGGCTATCAGGCTTGTGAGGCTGGACTTTTCTTAATGCTTTTCTTTTACTGTATGATGAACACAGTATCACGGGGCCCGGGGCCCCATCCATTCAGAAGGGGGGCGACTTTACTGCCTTATTGCTGACTATTCTGGCTCACCTCATATTGCAGGGGGATCTGAGCCGCCACCCCCCCCCCCCCTCCATTGCTGTTTGCCCCCCATGTACATTTTAACAAAAATATTTTTAGATTTTTTTTGAGGGGGGGGGGGGGGGCGGGGGCTGTGTATATTTCTAACAGCAGCCCAGTCTGGCCCCACCCCTTTCATTCATTGAATTTCAGTTCTTTCAATCATGGAGGTTCAACATCGCATGTAGGTCTTACCCAGGGGGGGGTCTGCATGCAAATGCATCCTGCCTAGCAACTCCCACTTAACTGACATCCAGACCATCGAGACATTTTGATATTTGCATAACTCCTCCCCAGGAGGCAGCCCACTGCTTGCCTCAGGGCTGGGAACTCTTGGGGGCAGGGCTGGACTGGGAAAGAAACTTGGCCCTGGACTTCATCCAGACCGGCCCACTTACGTTTTGAGTGTCCTATCAGCACCCCCTTACATCAGTGTCCCCCATCAGCAGCCCCCTTACATCAGAGTGTCCCCCATCAGCAGCCCCCTTACATCAGAGTGTCCCATCAGCAGCCCCTTACATCAGAGTGTCCCATCAGCACCCCCTTACATCAGTGTCCCATCAGCAGCCCCCTTACATCAGAGTGTCCCATCAGCAGCCCCCTTACATCAGAGTGTCCCATCAGCAGCCCCCTTACATCAGAGTGTCCCATCAGCAGCCCCCTTACATCAGAGTGGCCCACTGAGCCATCAGCCCACCGGGAAACTCCCGGTAGTCCCGATGGCCAGTACATGCCTGCTGGGGGGGGGGGGGGGTACTACTGAGGCCATACCGGGTGCTGTGATTTCAGGGAGCTGCGTACAGCCCCTCCCGCCAGCCATGATCTGCTGCATTACATCTACACGCTTCCCGACTTTTTGAGATGGGAAGGAGGGACACCTATCGGCAAAGGTATGCAGGCATAGGACACACCCCTGGCCACACCCCCTTAAAGGAGAATTGTACAAAAAAAAAACAAGATTGGTTAAACCCACAAGTGCTTTTTTTTTTTTTTTTTTTTTATCACTACTATTCCTTTATATTGGCTTTTGGAATCTACAAATGCAGCAATTTAGAAATCTGATGAAAGGTTTAGCGCTGGAAAACACTTTTTTTGATAGAT
This sequence comes from Lithobates pipiens, assembly GCF_037356315.1. Taxonomy (NCBI): domain Eukaryota; kingdom Metazoa; phylum Chordata; class Amphibia; order Anura; family Ranidae; genus Lithobates; species Lithobates pipiens. Next base: position 14,305,976 of record NW_027507784.1, on the reverse strand, counting down.
AAAAAGTGCATTTTATATACATCTATATGGGACAGATGAGGAGGAAGGAGGGACAGAGGGACATTGCTCCGAATCAGGGACAGTTGGGAGCCATGCATATAGAAACACAGAGACTCAGTGATGTCGACGGGACTAAAATAATATAATGAAAACCGTATTATCTAAAAATGTCATTAATATGTTGCTGAGGGAGAAACTAAGGAAGGCAAAAAATATAAGCAGATTAAACTTCAGCTTTAACCCCTTTCCTGCCACTGCCTCCTGACCCTTTAAGAGGTTCTAAATGCTGGGAGGAGGAGGCGGGCATTCCGATCGTGTGACTGCTGTGATTGGCAGTCACGGTGACCACATGATCGCAAGTATGCATTGGGAGCTTTCCGGTACCCATCAGTGGCTGTACCAGGAGCACGCAGGGAGCTTTTCATAGTAGCGCCTCCCCCTTTATACTTACCTGAGCCCGATCTCGGTTTAGCGCTGTGCACGTCTGCAGCAGCTCTTCTTCCCTCTCTCCATTCTCACAGGCTGGGCTGAGATCAGCAAAAGCCATTGGCACCTGCTGCTGTCAGTCAACACCTAGAGGCGATTCAGTTCGCATTGTGCGCTATACAAGTATTTCATTCATTCATTCATTCACCTGTGAGTGGGGGGCCAGGCCAAGCTATGTGTCTGTAACAGCCTGGCTTGGGATCGAGCATGCGCGAGTGCCTCATAGGGAGCGGCTTCCTATGGGGTGGGCACTTGGCAGGGGAGGAGCCAGGATCAGGGCTGCTATTCAAAACCACAGGGTCCCGTACAGCTAACCTGACACCCCCCCCCCCCCCCCACCAAAAAAACCCCACAGTTTATTATGCTTCAGTTATGAATGAGCACAGTGAGTGATTGTCACCGATCACTTATTGTGTTCATTCTGGGAAAGAAAGGGGCTGGTAAATATGACATATGTACTGGACCCTTCCCCCACTCTCCATCCTGAAGGATCATATTGTGTGTTTACAGCTGATGGTGGGAAGGAGAGGAGGGAAGCCGGAAGCACTGTGGGGGTATGGGGGCACAGAGGGGGCTTTGGCAGTAAGTAGAAATGTATGGTACATGGGCGAGGCTGGTGGGGGGGCAATTACTGGAGCCGATCACTTGTATGGCTCTCTCTGCAACAGCTGAAAGTCAGCCAGAGGGAGAGGAGAAGAAGCCGGATTTCGGCAGCTACAGAGAGAGTCGTACAGGTGAAGGGTTCCAGTAAATGCCTCCCCACCATGAAGATCACCCTCCCACATCCAATTCACCCTGCTAGCCTGGGCACCATACAGATAGGGCCATCTTTAAGATTGATTGGGCCCTGGGCAAACATTTTCTTGGGCCCCCCACTCCATTCTGAGACATACAAAAAATAGCAGGTGGACTCAATCAGCTGCAGCAGACCAGACAGTGATTGCAATTGGTTGCCAGAGGTTGCTGCCTATCCTTACCGCTCACTGGTTGGTTGCTAGAGGTTACAAGACATAATCTCTGGTTTGCCTGAGGTTACTGCACATTATTAGCGCTCACTTATTGGTTGCTAGGGGTTACAGCAGATCACTACTGTTCACTGATTGGTTGCTATAAGTTAATGCACATTATAACCACCCACTGAGAAGTGGCGCAATCCCAAGTAGTTGAGCAAGTAAAGTGGCACATTAATACAAATACTGCAGTAGATTATCAGAGACTGTGGACATGCTAGAGGATACAGTCAGAGACTGCAGTCATGCTACAGGGGACAATCAGAGACTGCAGACATGTTACAGGACACAATTAGAGACTGCGGACATGCTACAGGACACAATCGGAGACTGCGGACATGCTACAGGACACAATCGGAGACTGCGGACATGCTACAGGACACAATCGGAGACTGCGGACATGCTACAGGAGACAATCGGAGACTGCGGACATGCTACAGGAAACAATCTGAGACTGCGGACATGCTACAGGACACAATCAGAGACTGCGGACATGCTACAGGTGAAAATCGGAGACTGCGGACATGCTACAGGACACAATCAGAGACTGCGGACATGCTACAAGAGACAGTCAGAGACTGCAGTCATGCTACAGGCGATCATCAGAGACTGCGGACATGCTATAGGGGACAATCAGAGACTGCGGACATGCTACAGGTGACAGAGACTGTGGACGTGCTACAGGTGACAGAGACTGTGGATGTGCTACAGCTGACAATCTGACCATTTTTTTAAATTGTATTAGTGTTATAGGGAACAACAGGTTCCAAGCAAATGAGGAGCCATTTTATGGCACAGGTCCCGGATAGAGGAGAGGGTCTTCCATAGCCCTCAATAATGTTTTTTATAAAGTTCATTACACCCTCATTTAGTCGGCTCCATTGACTCCAATGTAGTTCATCAAAATGGAAACATTTAACAAGAATGTTCATATTTTTGCAAACATTTTTAAAAGTAAAAATGCACAATGTTTCTCATCCATACTCTTGTGAAGTAGCAGACAAAAAAAACATCACTTCCATGTCATAAATACTAAAGTTCTACATTGAAATAGGAAGCCCATATCTGAAATGTGACAATGGCTTTGCAGAATAACTGGTTAAAGTAGAACAAAATGTTAGCATGTTAGATTTTTTAATCGGGAGGTTTGAAAAAAAGGATCAAATTATTATTTATTTAAAAAAAAAAAAAAGTAATATTATACCCTACTGGTAGGATCACTAGGTATAGTTAAACCACTTACAGACCGGACCATTTTGCTGGTCAAAGACCAGACCACTTTTTGGGATTCGGCACTGCGTCGATTTAATTGACAATTGCGACGTGGCTCCCAAACAAAATTGATGTCCTTTTTTTCCCCACAAATAGAGCTTTCTTTTGGTGGTATTTGATCACCCCTGCGTTTTTTATTTTTTGCGCTATAAACAAAAATAGTTTAGGCCGATACGTATTCTTCTACATATTTTTGGTAAAAAAAATCGCAATAAGCGATTATTGATTGGTTTGCACAAAAGTTATAATGTTTACAAAATAGGGGATAGTTTTATGGCATTTTTATTAATAATTTATTATTATTATTATTTTTTTTACTAATAATGGTGACGATCAGCGATTTTTATTGTGACTGAGACATTGCGGCGGACACATCGGACATTTTTGACACATTTTTGGGACCATTGTCAGTTATACAGCAATCACTGCTATATAAATGCACTGATTCCTGTGTAAATGACACTGGCAGTGAAGGGGGTTAAGTGTTCCTAGGGGTGTGTTACTAACTGTTGGGGGCTGGGATTTCATTTAGTGAACACTGATCTCTGCTCCAATCACATGGAGCAGAGATCAGCATCACTAGTTGCTAGGCAGAATGGAGAAGTGCTGTTTACAACGGCACTTCTCCATTCAGCCGTCCCGTCAGACGATGGCGGGTATGCCCACGGCGATCGAGTCCGCAGGACCCGCGACCGGACTCACGGGGGTCCCGACCGGCACGCTCGCGATGGCAGGGCGGCATTGAAGATTGGACGTACCTGTACGCCAATATGCCTGCCCGTGCCATTCTGCCGACGTACATCGGCGTGCGCTGGTCGGAAACCGGTTAAGGACCAAAAGATTTTCCCCCTTAATGATCAGGCCATTTTTTGCGATACGGCACTGCGTCAATTTAACTGACAATTGCGCGGTCGTGTGATGTTGTACCCAAACAAAATTGATGTCCTTTTTTTCCCACATATAGAGCTTTCTTTTGGTGGTATTTGATCACCTCTGCGGTTTTTATTTTTTGTGCTATAAACAAAAAAAAACAATTTTGATTATAATAAATAAATAATAAAATGTCTTCATCAGTTTAGGCCAATATGTATTCTGCTACATATTTTTAGTGAAAAAAAAAATGCAATTAGCATATATTGATTTGTTTGCACAAAAGTTATAGTGTCTACAAATAGGGGATAGATTTATGGCCTTTGTATTATTTATATATATATATATATATATATATATATAATTTTATTTATTTTTTTTACTCACAATGGCAGTGATCAGCAAATTTTAGTGGGACTGAGACAATGTGGTGGAGAAATCGGACACTCTTGACACTTTTTTTTGGGACCATTGACATTTATACAGCGATCAGTGCTATAAAAATGCATTGGTTACTATATAAAAGACACTGACGGGGAAGGGGTTAACACTAGGGGGCGATCAAGGGCTTAAATGTGTTCCCTGGGAAGTGTTTCTAACTGTGGGGGGATGGGACACATAGGCCGTCTGATTAGGTCCGCTCGCCGGTTTTTCCAGGCAGACCTGATCAGACCGTCCAGTCTCCTCTATGGAGTGGCGCCAACTGATCCTGCCCGCAATAACCAGACAGACGGTGGTCCTATTTTCAATCTGTCAGGCGGATCAGGTGGAAACAGACAGTCGGTCCATTTCCAGCCGATTTCCCCTTGGGGGAGAGCAGGACTGTGTCTGTGTCCGCTCTGCACAGCGCAGCAGACACGGACCTGTCATCAGCCTGCACAGTGGGGATCAGTAGAATGATCCACCACTGAGCAAGGGGAATCCGTAACACAGGGAAGCCCGTGTGAAAGGACCTTCAAACACGCTACAAACGTGCCAAAATGTGGGCTGAAAAAATGACCAATGCTCCACACCAGTGGTGGCCAGTTGTACATTTATTTTTGGGGAGGGGGCGGAGGCACAGCCCCCCCCCCCCCCCACCTGGGTGGTCACCCGCAACACCTACCCCGGGCTGCGCTTCCTTCCGGGTGATGGGCGGCTGGCTTCACCTGCGTCTCCTCCTCGGCATCACGGCAGTGTACTCACCATGTGTATCCTCTCTCCTCCCTTGGTCAATAGCGTAGCTTCTCCTTTCAGCCAATCAGAAAACGGGTCTCACGACGCGCTTCCTAATTGGCCGGGAGGCAGAATCAGTGAGACAATAGCGAATATTAAAGCGGAGTTCTGCTTAAAAAAGTAAACAAAAGTCAGCAGCTACAAATACTGCAGCTGCCGATTTTTAATAATCGGACCACTTACCTGTCCCAGGGTCCAGCAATGCGCCGGCATCGTAACTGTGGGCGCCCAGCTGTGCCTTCACAGCTGGGCACCCACTGCACATGCATTGGGGGGGCCTGTGCGCCCCCCATGGACAGGCCGCTACTGCTCCACACACAAAAAAAGGTTCTGGAACAACTTTGTCAGGTGTAAGATAGCCCATTCAAGTGAATGTGTGAAGACCGCAAACATGCAGAGAAAATGCCAATGTAATTCACCAAAATGGCAAAATGTTTACAAAATGTTCCATATTTTGCAAACTTTTTTTTTGCAAAGGGAAAATGGACATTCTCTTATAAAACAACAGACAAAAAAAACTGGGCCCCCCCCCAAAAAAAAATAAAAAATAAAAATAAATAAACATTATCTCCATATCATAAATGACAAAAGTTATACATAGAAATGATAAGCCCATATCAGGAACGTGACATTAATGGCTGTGTGTTGAGTTATTTTGAGGGGACAGGAAATTTACACCGTTATACAAGCTGTACACTCACTACTTTACATTGTAGACAAGTGTCATTTCTTCAGTGTTGTCACATGAAAAGATAGAAGAAAAGTGTACAAAAATGTGAGGGGTGTACTCACTTTTGTGCGATACTGTGTATATATATATCTATATATATATAGATATATATATATTTATTTTTTGTTTAAAATATCTTGTGAGAAAACCAGAATTGTATTATTATTAAAATAAAATCCCTTTACCCTGCTGGTAGGATCACCAGTCGTAGTTTAATTGAAAGCAGGAAATGTAGATAAAAACAACTTTTAGCCATTATAGGAATATCTACAAATAGCCATTTGCACGGCGCGGTCCACCCACCCCGACCAATGCCATGCAGCCATCGCTGGAGTGCATCTAATGGCATAGCTCCCAACTGTCCCTGATTTGGATAAATGTATATATGTTCGACTCGAACATCGGCTGTTCGCCTGTCCGGCGAATCCAGAACTTTGTGGGCCTTTCGGGCCATATTTGTGTGGTGCTCATGGCCCACAATGCACTGCGTCATCGCAGTTCATTGCTGGCTCATGATTGGCCAAGCATGCACTGTGACCCCGCATGCTTGGTCAATCACAGCACCAGCAGCGAGGAGAGCCATAATTGGCCACAGGCAGGATGCCTGTGGCCAATTATAGCTCAGGGGGGTTTAATGCACTCCCCACACTATATAAGGCCGCCAGCGTGGCGGCCTTGTGTAGTATATTGGCGTGCAGGGAAAGAGCAGGATAGGCAGGGACAGTGTCTTTTTGCTTGTGAACCTAGCGCTGTTACAGTGGGTGCACTGTGCCTCCAGCACAGTATAAAGCTGAAGATACCCCTTATTACTGGTGTTGTTCTGTTTCTGTAATACAGGCATCTGCAGCATTTACAGTGGGTGTTGTGTGCCTCCTGCACAGTATACACCTGAAGCTACCCCTTATTACTGGTGTTGTTCTGTTTCTCTAACGCAGGCATCTGCAGCAGTTACAGTGGGTGTAGTGTGCCTCCGCAGCTGCCAACGTGTCCTCTTCCCTCGTCTCAATGTCATCATCAGTCACTCCTTCCCTAGACCCACCACGTCCTCCTGAGGAGTCCCCCAAACTGTTTGAGCACAGTGTTGGGTACATGCTCCAGGTGGATGCCCAGCGTTTTGAAGGCTCTGATGATGATACCCAGCTAGAGGAAGGCAGTAGCGTGAGCGCAGAGAGAGGGGATGCTCAAGAAGGACAGCAATCTGGCAGTCATGTTCCCCCAGCTGCAGCATACTGCTTGGTTTGCTCCAGTGATGAGGAGGGAGGGGATGATGAGGTTACTGACTCCACGTGGGTGCCTGATAGGAGAGAGGAGGAGGAGGCACATCTCCAACGAGGCAGGATGCCCTCCGGGGGACAGCTTAAGGGCAGCACACCGACTGAATCACACCGCAGAGCTCCGCCTATGCAGGGCGCTGCCTCTGCGCGTTTTTCTAAAAGTTCTTTGGTGTGGGCCTTTTTTGAGATGAGTGCATCAGATCGCATCGCTGCTACTTGCAACATATGTCTCAAGCGTATCTCGCATGGCCAAAACATCAGCCGCTTGGGCACCACATGCTTGACCAGACATATGTCGACCTGCCATGCAGTTCGTTGGCAAGCGTACCTTAAAGACCCACACCAAAGAAATAAGCGGACCTCTCCTTGCTCCTCATCAGCTGGGATCTCCAACCCCACTAAACCTTCAGTCCTCTCTGAAACCTGCTCTAAGAGGAATGAAGGTGTAGAATTAGGTGTGTCCCAGCCAAGTACTTGCGGGCACTCTGCTAGCAGTACGCCGACATCCGATTGTACCAGGCAAATTTCCCTGCCCCAGCTGCTGTACCGTTGAAATAAGTTCACTCCCAGCCATCCACATGCCCAGCGGTTGAATGCTGGCTTGGCTAAATTGCTTGCACTTCAACTGCTGCCTTTTCAGTTGGTAGACTCGGCCCCCTTCCGTGAGTTTGTGCAATGTGCGGTTCCCCAGTGGCAGGTTCCCAAACGCCACTTTTTGGCACGGAAGGCGATTCCGGCTCTCTACCGGCATGTGGAAGGCAATGTCCATGCCTCGCTGGACAGGGCAGTCAGCGGCAAAGTGTATATTACCGCTGACTTATGGTCCAGCAGGCAAAGACAGAGACGTTACCTGTCTTTCACGGCCCATTGGGTCACTCTTCTGGCAGCTGGGAAGGATGCAGGACAAGGTGCAGTAGTGTTGGAGGTTGTTCCGCCACCACGCCTCCAAAATGCTACTACTGGTTGTGACACACCTCTCTCCTCCACCCCCTCCTCTTCTTCTTCCTCCATGGCCTCTTCCTGTGATTTGTCCTCGGAACCAGTGGTGCTCCATAGGCATTCAAGGGGCTACGCAAGTACGCAGGCAAAAATATGCCATGCTGTGTTGCGCTGGTTTGTTTGGGGGACAGGAGCCACACTGGGGCAGATATTTTGTCAGCTCTACAGGGGCAGGACAAGAGGTGGTTGACACCATGCCAGCTTAAGTCAGGAATGGTGGTTTGCGAAAATGGCACCAACCTCCTCTCCGCCCTCCAACAGGGACAACTGACCCATGTGCCCTGTGTGGCTCACGTCCTTAACCGTGTGGTGCAGCGGATCTTGGGCAGGTACCCGGGCTTACAGGATGTCCTGAGGCAGGCCAGGAAAGTCTGTGTGCATTTCCACCGATCATTTAATGCCAGTGCTCGGCTGGCTGAGCTCCAAAAGGAGTTGAACCTGCCCAAGAACCGCCTTATATGTGACATGCCCACCAGGTGGAACTCAACGTTGGCCATGCTGCAGCAGCTGCACACGCAGCAGAGGGCCATCAATGAGTACCTGTGTGACTACGCCACCAGGATGGGTCAGGGGAGCTTGGTTATTTTTCAACATGGCAGTGGGGCATTATCAGGGATGCATGCACTGTCCTGCCACCATTTGAGGAGGCCACGAGGATGGTGAGCAGTGACAGTGCATGCATCAGTGACACTGTTCCTCTTGTCCACCTGTTGGAGCAGACGCTGCATGGAATAATGGACAGGGCACTTGAGGCAGAACAGAGGCAGGAAGAGGAGGACTTCCTTGCCTCACAAGGCCCCCTTTATCCAGACAGTGTTCCTGCTTCCCCACCCATCACACAGGAAGAGGACACAGAGGAGGAGGAGGATTGTGTCAGTATGGAGGTGGAGCCTGGCACTCAGCATCAGCAGCATCAGTCTTTTAGGGATGATTTACAGTCCCAAGAAACCCGTGGACTTGTACGTGGGAGGAAGTGGCTGCGGATCATGTCGTCCTTAGTGACCCAGAAAACTCCGGTCCGAATTCCTCAGCTAACCTACGCTACAGTGGTGTGAAAAAGTGTTTGCCCCCTTCCTCATTTCCTGTTCCTTTGCATGTTTGTCAAGTGTTTCGGAACATCAAACCAATTTAAACAATAGTCAAGGACAACACAAGTAAACACAAAATGCAATTTTGAATGTCCGACCATCTGTTCGTGTACTCAAGCTAAAACGAACTTGGGTTCTGCAGCAGGACAATGATCCTAAACACACCAGCAAGTCCACCACCGAATGGCTGAAGAAAAACAAAATGAAGACTTTGGAGTGGCCTAGCCAAAGTCCTGACCTGAATCCTATTGAGATGTTGTGGTATGACCTTAAAAAGGCCGTTCATGCTCGAAAACCCTCTAATGTAACTGAATTAGGACAATTCTGCAAAGATGAGTGGGCCAAAATTCCTCCAGGACGCTGTAAAAGCCTCATTGCACGTTATCGCAAACGCTTGGTTGCAGTTGTTGCTGCTAAGGGTGGCCCAACCAGTTATTAGGTTTAGGGGGCAATCACTTTTTCACACAGGGCCATGATGGTTTGGATTTTTTTTCACCTTTAATAATAAACACCTTCATTTACAAATTGCATTTTGTGTTTACTTGTGTTGTCCTTGAATATTGTTTAAATTGGTTTGATGTTCCGAAACACTTAAGTGTGACAAACATGCAAAGGAACAGGAAATGAGGAAGGGGGCAAACACTTTTTCACAGCACTGTACATGGCCTCCCTGATCCTGCAAAGCCTGCAGAAGGATCCTTGAAATTCTTTCAATCAAGGAGAGGGACCATTACTGGCTGGCTACTCTCCTTGATCTACGGTACAAGGGTAAGGTTGCGGACCTTATCTTGCCGTCGCAGAGGGACGTCTCCGGGAGGCCTTGCAGAAAGGTCTGCGCAACGCGTTCCCAGAGACTGGGAGGTTACAAACTCCTGGTCTTGGACAACGTGTTGCTGAGGCTTTGGTCAGTCACAGAAGGAGCAGTGGAGAAGGTGGCCATCTGACCAGAGCGTTCAGACAATTTTTTAGTCTGCAGCCCCAAGGTATGATCAGTTCCATCAGCCATTGCCAGTGTCTGATTTACATGGTGCAGTAATACCTAGGGGCAAGGTTAGTCTTGGACACCTTTCCCACCTAAAATCCTCTGGCTTACTGGGTCTTGAGGATGGATCACTGGCCAGAGCTTACACAGTATGCAATTGAGCTACTGGCCTGTCCTGCATCCAGTGTTCTTTCGGAATGCACATTCATTGCTGCTGGAGGCTTTGTAACCGATCACAGGGTGCGCCTGTCCACCGACTCGGTTGATCGACTGACCTTCATAAAGATGAATCAGTCTTGAATCACCACCAGCTACCAAGCACCTGAAGCTGATGTAGCCGAATATTTTTTTTTTTAAATGTCACATCCCTTCAAGACTGCCTATGCTGATGCTGAGTGACTGCCTTTTATGATGACTGACTATCCTTTTCCTCCTCAATGATCCTGCTGATAGCTTGGAAGAACATTTTTGGCGTGTAATTACAATTTTTGATGCAATGCTTTGCAGCAGGGCTCATTCCTGCACTCCAACTAGAGTATCTGGGAGAACTTGCAGTGTTGTGGCATCAGCACTAGTGGCTAAGGCACAATTTTTCATCCTCTGTTTAACAGGGGCATGTAATTACAATTTTTGATGCAATGCTTTGCAGCAGGGCTCATTCCTGCACTCCAACTAGAGTATCTGGGAGAGGTTGCAGTGTTGTGGCACCAGCACCAGTGCCTAAGGCCCAATTTTTTAGCCCCTGTTTAACATGGGCATGCAATTACAATTCTTGATATAATATTTTACAGCAGGGCCCATTCCTGCGCCCACTGAGAGTAACTGTGAGGACTTATAGTGTTGTGGCACCAGCGCCACCACCACAACCACCAAAGGCCCAATTTTTCTACCACTGTTCAAAAATGGCATGTAATTACAATTCTTGATATAATTGTTCACAGCAGGGCTCTCCAACGGCCACCAAGAGTCACTTTGAGGGCTTACAGTGTTGTGGCAACACCAACACCTTAGGCCCAAATTTCTGCAGAGCATATAGGGCAGGCCCCTACTTTCAAACATCCAACTTACAAACGTCTCCTACTTGCAAACGGAAGGAGACAACAGCAAGTGAGATGAAAAAAGATGGACGGCAAAAAAAAATTATACAGGGGTGATAACCCTTCCCTATGTTTTCCAAAAAGCTTAAAAATAGATTTTGTGACTGGAGCTTCACTTTAAAAATGTACCAGTTCAAAATTACAAACAGATTCTACTTAACACAACAAGCCTACACAGTCCCTGTCTTGCTTGCGCCGCCTGTATACTGCTGTTCTGTGTATATAGGGCCTGGGGGCCCCCACACCTTTCCTTTTTTTAATTTGGGTACAGGGTTCCCCTTAATATCCATACAAGACCCAAAGGGGCTGGTAATGGACAGGGGGGCTACCCATGCCATTTTTCTCAATGAATTTCATACATATTGCCGGGACCAGATATTACATTAAAACCGCAAGCAGTTTTAAATGACTTTTTTTCCGTTAAATGTCAATTTGCAGAAGGATTGTTCTAAACACTGAAAACACGTGGCACTTCACAGGCATACTATAGACACCCCCAGGCACGATATTTAAAGGAATATTTCACTTTTTTTTTTCACTTTAATCGTCATTAAAATCAGTGCTCCTGAAAAAAACGTCAGTTTAGAAAAAAAAATTGCATTTACCCATGTCCCCTGGGGCAGGACCCAGGTCCCCAAACCATTTTTAGGACAATATCTTGCATATTAGCCCTTAAAATTAGCACTTTTGATTTTGAACATTCGAGTCCCATAGACTTTAATGGGTTCTAAAGTTTGTACAAATTTTTCGGTCCGTTCTAAAGTTCTGGTGCGAACCGAACCTGGGGGGTGTTCGGCTCATCCCTACTCATTTGTCACTCATTTTGGTCTGATCTATATAGCTGTATATAAAATGCACTTTTTATCTATGAAAAAGTGTTTTAAAGCACTAAACCTTTGATCTGATTTCTAAATGGCTGCATTTGCAAATTCCAAAAGCCAATATAAAGGAATAAAAGTGGTATAAAAAAAGGCACTTGTTGGTTTACCCATCTTTTTTTTTTTTTTTGTACAATTCTCCTTTAGGGGGGCGTGGCAGTGGGTGTGTCCAATGCCTGCATACTTTTGCTGAAAGGTTTCCCTCATTCCCATCTCAAAAAGTTGGGAGGTGTGTCTAATGGGGAAGTACATTGTAAATGCAAAGGAACTACAGGAGATCAGCAGCACTAAGTGTATAACATGTTTGTTATTTTAAAAAAAGTAAAATTTTTAACTTTACAATCCCTTTAAGATCATTGTGGTCTGGTCTGTCAGGGTTTACTGTGACTATCTGGTGGGGGGAAGGGCTCAGGAAATGTTAACTCTCACACCAAATATAGTAAAAAGTAGACAAATTACAATCAGTTACAGATGGACTTTTTTCAACCTGACTAACTAAAAAAATACTTTTTATATTTAATTATAGTTTTTTGTTTTTGTTTTTAAATTGTTTGTTGTGTGCTGAAAATATCTGTCCGACTCCCAGGCAGCTGGAGTCATTTCCTGGAATTGTCTAAGTAGAAAGTGAAAGTATCTGAGGCTGAGCTACGGCTATGGCTGCAAAGACACAGAAAATGGAACAAAAAAAAGAAAAACTTAGAAAGATAGGGAAAGAAAGCAAAAAAAATATATTATCAGCAATGGACATTAGACAGTTAAGGGACAAAATTCTGAGCTTCAGCCTGGATGACGGAGATCTGGGCAGTCAAGGTTACACAAAAGTCCTACTACAGCTGTTTGGCTACACCGGCCATGGAAAATCTTCCCTCATCAACTCCTGTAAGTACGTCCTGGGAAAGGGTGAGAGCTTCAAAGAACACGCTGAGGCCGAAGAAACCGACCACGGACTGACCATGGTTAGAAATGCCTATCCGCTTACCGATGTGATCACCATGGTGGACAACAGGGGATGCAGCAAACTGAACGATTTTGAAAGAGCTGAAGTGTATGCCCAGTTGGGTGAGTAACATTCTGAGAGCTCCAAAGGCTACGGGGTTGGCAGGCTAGCCAAAAAAAAACAAATAATGTAGAATTATTTGTGGCCAAAAATCAATTCAGATGATGCCCCTTAGCTCTGTAACACTTTGTTGGTCACTCCATAGTAGACCCTTATATGGCTATTATAGTCTTGGTTGTAGTAGAGGCAACTCTGCTCACTACAGATATGGCAACCTGAAGGTGGAGCTAAACCCCATCGATTTAATTGTGTCCCAAAACGGTTACATTTAGTGCGTTTCGGCTGTAATGGGCTTAATCATAGCATGAGGCTATGATTAAGGCCATTATGGCCGAAACACGTTAGCTGTATGCACTGTGATTTTTTAGCATGTAGTAAATAAATGCCATTGTCAGAAACCATTAATCAGACTGAGACAGAAGTACAGTTAAATCACACTTGTTTAAAGTGGTTGTAAAGTGGTTTTGTGTGAGTTTTACCTATAGGCAAGCCTAGAATAAGGCTTTCCTATAGGTAGTGGAAATATCTCCTTTGTCCGTTTAGGAGATATTTCACTTGTAATGCGCCGATGATGTAATTGGCGCATGCGCTGTGAAGAAATGTACCTCGGTGCCATTTCTATCCCCAGCATGTGCCGTTACTGATGGCTCCCATGCGCATGCGCGGGAGTGATGTCACGCGGCTCCGGTCATTCACAGAGCCGGAGTCCGCGGCCCCCGGAAGGAAAAGGGGCGGAGATGGACGCAGTCTGCACAGAGGACAGCGATGTTTTTTTTTGCAGGTAAGTGTCACATAATGGGCTGGTATGCAATGCATACTAGCCCATTATGCTTTTAATTTACAGGCTTTGCAGGGAGCAAAAGAGGAAGTAAAACCCATCAGGGTTTACTTCCTCTTTAATACTAATAATAAAAAGGTAAAGAGAGTAAACGTAGTCAAAACATAACCAGAGTTCAGGAACTGGAATGGATAGTCAGACAAGCCAAAATGTCAGGGAGCCAGAGATGAGCGTAGAAGAACAGCAAGCAGGATCTGAAGCCACAAGGAATGTCAGCCAAGCAAGTCTATAACAGGAACACAGGCGATTGTCTCTAGAGATGTGGCCAAGGTGAAGGCAGAGATCGTCTGGACTGGACGGCTTAAGTAGGCAGGACTGAGGAGCAGAATCATCAACAGGTGAGTCTCTGTGGAGAGAGATAGGAGCTGGCAATTAGCCGACAGCTGAGCGACCAGCTCAGAGAAGGTAAGGCTGGGCCCAGCCCTGACAGCGCTCTATCGATTATCAGTTCTATACACACATTGGGCACTAGTAAGCATAGTAATTGGCGTAGGTAGCAGTGGCGGGCCGTTCATAGGGGGCACTCGGGCATCACCCCCCCAAGCTGTAAAGAAAAAAAATGTCACTTTAAGAGTGACTGGGCGCCGGACATGCGGTGATCTATGGGAAGCTTCCCAGCCTGCAATCAGCTGATTGCAGGCTGGGAAGCTGATTTTCCCATGTTTTCGGCGTTTGCAGGGTGCAAGCTGTGCGCTCGCACACACTCCCACTGTACTTTGATTCGTCAGTATGCCTAGTAGTGTCTCATGGGATTGGCGTGGCAGGGATCGGAGAAGAGGACAGTGGGCATGGACAGTGCCATTTACATCACTTCCAGCCACAGTGGGGTGAGTCGATTGGAGTGCGTGTGGTGGCATCAGAGAGGAGCGGCGCCACTGAAGGTAAGTGTGGCTGTTCATACCTCCAGCCCCTGCGCCAGCACCCACCCACCCCACGGCTGAATCCACTCTCCAGAGTCCCGCCAGCATCCCTGCCAGTGCCAGCACCAGCAGCCCCTCCCCTCCCAGAATCTGTTCTCTCTGTTCTCCAGAATCCTGCCACTCCACTCCGCTCCTGTTGCAATGCTGAGTGCACTGCACACACTCTCCCATATGTTAGCAGCCAAAAACACCTTCAAGTTCCCCCGCTCCAAATCCCGTATCTTCGGTGGGCTCCTGGTGCTGGTGGGCTACTGGCACTGGTGGGGGGCTGCACCTGTCCTCCTACCTCAATGTGCCGATCGGCAACTGCACTCTCTCCCACCAGCAGCATGTTTACCCCTTCCGCAGCTCCAGCAGGGCTAATGGTGCAGTGGCAATTAGCTTGGTCCCCTTCTGGTCCCCCTTTCCCCTGGGCCCTATCAATGCAGCACTAGGCTAATGCTGCTCACACTGCACTCCTTGAAGGTAAGAGTTTTTTTCTCACTAATGGAGGTCTCCATTGGGGCGGGCTGCTGATACATATAAGGACTCACTCAGAGGGGGGGGGGGGGGGGGGTGCTGCTATTATTAAGGGACTCACTCCAATAATCTAATGGGGGTATCACTTTGTAAGAAGGGTTGCTGATCAGTGGCATTGCTACAGGAGGGGCTCATTCACACCATAGTTGCCACTGGTGCTGCTATAAGGTGACTCTGAACTAATGGGGGTCACCTTATATCAGCACCTCATCCCCGTCCGTTGCCAGCATTCTCCCTGAGAAATGCTATATGCCAGGCTTTGTAAGAAATGTTATATGCCAGGCTTTGTGAGTAATGCTATATGCCAGGCTTTGTGAGAAATGCTATATACCAGGCTTTGTGAGAAATGCTATATGCTAGGCTTTGTGACACATGCTATATACCAGGCTTTGTGAGACATGCTATATATCAGGCTTTGTGAGAATGCTATACACCATGATCTGTGAGGCTGAGCTATATACTCTGTCCTGTGATGCTGGGGCTATATACTCTGTCCTGTGATGCTGAGCTGTATACTCCTGACACTGAGTGGAAGCAAGTGT
This sequence comes from Lithobates pipiens, assembly GCF_037356315.1. Classification (NCBI taxonomy): domain Eukaryota; kingdom Metazoa; phylum Chordata; class Amphibia; order Anura; family Ranidae; genus Lithobates; species Lithobates pipiens. The sequence goes on along the minus strand of NW_027507784.1, from coordinate 14,290,199 downwards.
AATACAGGAGACGGAGTGGGTGGATTCTATAAGGGGTTCCGCTTAAAGAAGTGGGAGGGGCCAACTGGGAAGGGCGGGATCTGGCGCACCCCCAGCCTAAAACTTCACCAGCCACCACTGGTAGGTAGCCTGTCAAATCAGTGGCAGAAATGGACCCTGGAATGTCGCAGAATTTAATATTGTTCCTGCATGAGTGATCTTCCATATCCACTAGTTTAGCCACCATTCTCTGTATGTTGTTTTTCTGTTCTTTGTATGCATCCACAAGATGATTGTGAGCAGAGAAGGCATCCTCCATTTTGTGTTCAGTGTGTGACATTCTTTGCTGCAGATCATGCACAGAAGGCTTGATAGGTTTCATGATATTCACCATGTCAATGTGCAGGGAGTCTCTCAGGGAAATCAGCAGGTCTTTCAAATTAGTCATTGACACAGACTGAGAAGATGAAGGGAAGTGCTCAAGAGGGGTCTGGGTGGAATGCTCTGCAGCATTCTCTTCCATATCATAATCCTCTGCCTGTTGGTCTGCTTTAGCTTTTTTTTTTTATTATTTAGATGGACTGTGGGTAGATGGGCTGTCAGGGGGAGAGATGTCAGTGTCCCCTGTGTTTGCACAGTGTATGACCATACATACCGGAGTGAATGATCTGCTGGGGTCTGAGGAGTGCTCTCCTTCCTCGGCAGGCCGCGTGTGTGCTTCAGTGTCATCTTGGTACACCCGTCCCTTCGTGGTGGGGTAATAATCGGTCAGTTTCTGCGGGGCTGGGCGCTGTGAGCCCCGTTTGCGGATAGCACCTAGTGATGCATCTTCCAGGGAAGCCATAGGTAGTCGCTGGGTATCATAGCTTGTCGGTGGCTCGGAGCAGAAGCTCAGCTAGCAGGCAGCCATCTTCCTGGCTGGCTACACACGCCCCTGGCAGATTTTTTTAAGGTATCTGCCCTCCTAAATTGCTCCCTCTTAGCCCCGCCCCTGAAATGCATCACTCGTACATGCTAATTTTGTTTGAACTATTTAAATGGAAAATATATTTTTGGCCTCTAGCTTTCTGTTGTGATGCATTATCTGTGCCTTGTCAATTCCAGGAAACTTCATCCCCATCGGAGAGAAAGTTGAATGGAAAGACAATTACAGCGCTATGATGGAGGCCATCGAAAAATCTGAATTGGAACCAAATTTCTCAGACTTTATTGTCCCCATCTTTGTGTACAAGTAAGTGGTTCTTGTGTTAGATGATGCATCCTTGGAGCAGATTGGTTTCCAGGAATTAGATGAGGGGCTGATCGAATGATATGTTTGCTGGTGATATGTTCATAACTGAAGGTGAGCATGCTTATTTTTGGTATTTACAAGAAAATCTTATGGTTTGGGGTCAACATTATTTTCTTGAATTACTGTTAAGCATGTATATTTCTGTTCTCTAATTTTTTTCTGGTGATCCCCCTAACAAGAGTACTTCCTGACATTTGTAAGAGATACCAAGTGCAGGTATCCGGCATCAGCAGGGATGACCAGTTCAGTGTAGCTATACTTAGGAAACTGGAATCAGACTGAGTATGGTTAGAATGAAGTTTATTAACCACTTAAGGACCACCCTATAGCATATATATTGCTACAGGGTGGCCCTCCTGCGCATAATCACATACATATAGTTACACAGTTACATAGTTAGGGTGAAAAAAAGACACAAGTCCATCTAGTTCAACCAAAAAACAAATACAATCCCATAGACACATTTCTTCATCCACAGGATCCAGAGGAAGGCGAAAAACCCCAGTAAAGCATGCTCCAACAGAGGCGGCTCTCTAATTAGGCAAATTAGGCAGTCGCCTATGGCCTCGCTATTACAGGGGCCTCATGCCCACCTAATTTACCTAATAAAAGAGCCACCTCTGGGTATTCAGGACCGTGGCTGAGAACAATGCTTCCACTGCGGTGCTGCGCTCCGGTCTGCAGAGGGTTAATGCTGCCTGTGAGCTCCATGGCCAGGCAGTAGAGAGAGAGGATGGAGCCGTAGCTGTGTCTTTGGGAGGAGGCGGGGCCAGCGCTGTATTTTCTGGGGGAGGAGGAGAAGGAGACTTAAATATTCTCACTGCCACCGGAGCTACAGATCGCCCCGTCACCCCCCCCCCCCCCACTGGAGTGCTTTGCTGAGCTGTATACACACACCCGGAGGAAGCATCCCAGGGCTGGATGGAGCCAATGGATCCTGTAGAGGGATGGAAGGGGGAGGTGGGAGAGAAGAGGTGTCTGGGCCGCCCCACTCCAGAGCTGTCAATCAGGGCGGGGGGGGGGGGGGTCTGAGACTCCAGCTGTGGGAAGAGACACAGCTACTATGCTACAACCCCTTTCTGCAGCCAGCGAACACCAGCATGACAGAGAGCCAGGCCCTCCATCTCTGCTCTTCCAACATGCAGCCTCCCTCAGCCACAGTGTCTGGCCTTTATATTCACCCCGTCCCATCTCATCCACATCCTTCCTCCTGATTATCAGTGCCACAAACAGTAAGGACAACTTAGTCCTCTGCCAGTGTCCCAGTGTGATTAACAGCCCCTGGCCCCTCCCCCCACACTGTCCTGCCCTCATCCCCGCCTATGCAGGACTCCACTGCAGGGGAAGGGAGGTCCCAGTCCTGTCCAGTACTGATCTTCAGCTGGTGGGCCAGGCGCTCCACATCCTGCACTGGCACTGCCTGCTTATCAGCTTCTACGCTGCTGTCTCCCGCCAGCAGTTTTTCTCCTACAGGGAGTCCCGGATGACCAACTGCTGCCCAACAGGGATGATGAGACCTCTGAGGTGGTGAACCTCGCACAGCCCCTTCTCTTCTATGAGACTTCAAGGATCTCTATGTGACACAAGCACTGAGATAGAAAGGACTGACACCAGCACCGAGATAGAGAGCACTAACACCAGCACCGAGATAGAGAGCACTGACACCAGCACCGAGATAGAGAGCACTGACACCAACACTGAGATAGAGAGCACTGACACCAGCACCGAGATAGAGAGCACTGACAAAAACACTGAGATAGAGAGCACTGACACCGGCACTGACACCAGCACCGAGATAGAGAGCACTGACACCAGCACTGAGATAGATAGCACTGACAACAGCACCAAGATAGAGAGCACGGACACCAGCACAGAGATAGAGAAACTTGACACCAGCACTGAGATAGATAACACTGACACCAGCACTGGGATAGAGAGCACTGACACCAGTAGTGAGATAGAGAGCACTGCGATAGAGAGCACTGACACCAGCACTGAGATAGAGAGCACTGAGATAGATAGCACTGACACCAGCACAGAGATAGAGAACACTAAAACCAGCACTGAGATAGAGAACATTGACAGCAGCAATGAGCTAGAGAACACTGACACCAGCACTGAGCTAGACAGCACTGACATAGAGAGCACTGACACGGGGCAGAGATAGAGAGCACTGACACCGGGACAGAGATAGAGAACACTGACACCAGCACTGTGATAGAGAACACTGACACCAGCACTGACATAGAGAGCACTGAGATAGAGAGCACTGACACCAGCACTGAGATAGAGAGCACTGACACCAGCACTGAGATAGAGAGCACTGATACCAGGACTGAGATAGAGAGCACTGACACCGGGACAGAGATAGAGAACACTGACACCAGCACTGTGATAGAGAACACTGACACCAGCACTGAGATAGCGAGCACTGACACCAGCACTGAGATAGAGAGCACTGACACCAGCACTGAGATAGAGAGCACTGACACCAGGACTGAGATAGAAAGCACTGAGATAGAGAGCACTGAGATAGAGAGCACTGACACCAGCACAGAGATAGAGAAACTTGACACCAGCACTGAGATAGATAGCACTGACACCAGCACTGGGATAGAGAGCACTGACACCAGTAGTGAGATAGAGAGTACTGCGATAGAGAGCACTGACACCAGCACTGAGATAGATAGCACTGACACCAGCACAGAGATAGAGAACACTAAAACCAGCACTGAGATAGAGAACATTGACAGCAGCAATGAGCTAGAGAACACTGACACCAGCACTGAGCTAGACAGCACTGACATAGAGAGCGCTGACACCGGGACAGAGATAGAGAGCACTGACAATGGGACAGAGATAGAGAACACTGACACCAGCACTGACATAGAGAGCACTGAGATAGAGAACACTGACACCAGCACTGACATAGAGAGCACTGACACCAGCACTGAGATAGAGAGCACTAACACCAGGACTGAGATAGAAAGCACTGAGATAGAGAGCACTGAGATAGAGAACACAGACACCAGCACTGAGATAGAGAGCACTGACACCAGCACTGAGATAGAGAGCACTGACACCAGCACTTTAAAGCTCTTAATATATGCAATGTATACAGTTAAGTTTTTTATCGCTTTAATTATTTTTCCCTTTATGGGCATGAATGGAGCTTCCTGCCTAGGTTTTACCTAAGGCCTCACAAAGCCTAGATCTGCCTCATCCATGTCTCTATGGACCTTGCTTTGCGCACTGGTGGGCAATCATGTTGGAACAGGAAGGGGCCGTCCCCAAACTCTTCCCACAAAGTTGGGAGCATGAAATTGTCCAAAATGTCTGGTATGCTGACGCCTTAAGATTTCCCTTCACTGGAACTAAGGGGCCAAGTCCAATCTCTGAAAAACAACCCCCACACCATAATCCTTCCTTCCCCTGACACCATTATCCCCCTTCCAACCCTGACACTATAATCCCCACTCCACCCCCGACACTATAATCCCCCTCCCCCCACACCACATTCCCCAATCAAAAAAATTATTTGGACCACTGCACACAAAGACATGGATGAGTGAGTTTGGGGTGGAGGAACTTGACTGGCCTGCACAGAATCCTGACCTCAACTCAACAGAACACCTTTGGGATGAATTAGAGTGAAGACTATGAGCCAGACATTCTTGTCCAACATTAGCGCCTGACCTCACAAAAGTACTTCTGGAAGAATGTAGTAATGGCCTAATTACTGGGATCTGCTGGCTGCTGGGAGACACCTGCTGGTGAACACCAGAACCACGCCCTGTAGCTCTGGGGACCACAGTGCCACCAGCAGGTGATCCAGGTCTTGACACATAGGGTGACAGGGTGATAGGGCATTCATTAAAAAACAAACAAAAAACAAAACAAATGTTCAGTATACATTTTACTCAAACTAAAGACACATTAAAGCATGCACATAATTATTAAGGGGTCTTTTTATCCATTTACATGGATACACATTGTGTTCTTCTACTCTTCTCCAGTGTCAGAAAACAAATGTCAGCTGAAGAAAAGCAAGATGTGAAAACATTTATGGAAAACTGCATAAAAATGACAGGTAACATTTTCATGTATAAAGACTTCATGTTGGTGATATGATTCCATTACTCTTGCCCTTCAATTGTCATTCATTCTACTAACCTTGCTGCCATCTCTTTGGCCAGCATGTGATTGGCCACAATACCTGTCAGTCAGACACCAGGGGTGGGATTACTGCAGACAGCTGTAGCAGGGATGAAAATCCTGTACTGCAACATGAGTCCTAGAGAGGAAGAGACAGCCATATGCACCTTATGCTGCTAAGTGAGGGAACTGGGGCAGATTTTTACCAAATATGATTTGACTGCGTGTACATTCATCTTATGCGAATGGGGGGGGGGGGGGGGCAAAAACAAATGTTATTAGCCCTTGTACACACAGTCGGACATTCCGACAATCAAATCCATCGGATTTTGTCCGACGGATTTTGTCCAACGGATTTTGTCTGAAACTGTTGCATACACACTGTCTGACAAGTTGTCAGAAAATACGATTGTACTTAGCGTGATGACGTTATTTCGTTATGACAGGACTACGTTCAGGCTAGTAGCCAATAGCTTTGGTCTAGGAATTTGATCTGAGCATGCGTGGCACTTTGTCCAATCGGAATTCTCTACACAGGATCGGACAAAGTCTGATCGGATCATGTTGTCAGAAAATGTTATAGCCCAGCTGGAAAACTTGGTCCGTCGGATACTCCGACAGAAATACTCCGACAGAAACAGTCCAATGGAGCCCACACACAGTCAGATTATCCGACAACACGGTCCTATCGGACATTGTCCATCGGAATGTCCGACCGTGTGTACAAGGGCTAAGACAATTTTCTTTCCAGGTAAATTTTTTTTCATTTGTAATAGCAAAGTGAGACAGGAAAATACTGCATTATGGTCACTAGATGTAGCTGATGGTCATAGTGAACTGTTTTATTTTTATTTGTTTTAATATATATATATATATATAAAGTATCTAAAAAAAGTAAGTACACCCCTCAGTCACATTTGTGTAAATATTTTCTTTGCATGTGACAACACTGAAGAAATGACACTTGTCTACAATGTAAAGTAGTGAGTGTACAGCTTGTATAACAGTGTAAATTTCCTGTCCCCTCAAAATAACTCAACACAACAAAACATTTACAAGAATGTGACTGAGGGGTGTACTCATTTTTGTGAGATACTGTATATATATATATATATATATATGTGTATATATGTGTATGTGTGTATTGTAGAGCGTCAGCCTGGGGCAGGGTTAAGAGGGGGTAAATTGAAGAAGGCAGGTACTTCCCCTTCAGACCTGCTTATGGTCAGGTGTGCTGAAAGTGTCAGTGTGGAGCTGTTGAGTAGGAGAGAAAGACACAGCAGCACGCTGTGCATAAACGTCCATTGCTGGGTGGTGTACCTGCTGGGTGAGCTTAAACCACAAAAAGACTTTAGCTTTGTTTGGAGCCATGAACTGTTACCTCTAAGCCTGTGGGCTGATTAACTGTGAGCTGTACCTGTGTGCACAGCCGTGTGATAAGACAAGTCTGTCTGATCTTATGTTTTTTTTCTGTTTTGCTGAATAAAAGCCACTTTTATTTTACTGGACTGCCTCTGAGCCAGCTCTTCACCACTCTTCACCCCTCTGATCCCTTACAATTGGTGGAGAATGCGGGCAGTTTGAGGGGTCCAGTCTAATCCCATGTCCTGGGTAGGGATGAGCCGAACACCCCCCGGTTCGGTTCGCACCAGAACTTTCGAACGGACCCCAAATTCGTACAAACTTTAGAACCCCATTGAAGTCTATGGGACTCGAACGTTCAAAATTAAAAGTGCTAATTTTAACGGCTAATATGCAAGATACTGTCCTAAAAAGGGTTTGGGGACCTGGCTCCTGCCCCAGGGGACATGGGTCAATGCCTAAAATGTTTTTAAAAATGGCCGTTTTGGCGGGAGCACTGATTTTAATGACGATTAAAGTGAAAAAAAAAAGTGAAATATTCCTTTAAATATGGTGCCTGGGGGGTGTCTGTAGTATGCCTGTGAAGTGCCACGTGTTTCCCGTGTTTAGAACAGTCCCTGCACAAAATGACATTAAACGGAAATAACACCATTTAAAACTGCTTGCGGTTTTAATGTTATATCTGGTTCCTGCAATATGGTTGAAAATCATTGAGAAAAATGGCATGGGTAGCCCTCCCTGCCCATTACCAGCCCCTTTGGGTCTTGTACGGATATTAAGGGGAACCCCGCACCCATATTAAAAAAAGGAAATGCGTGTGGCCCCCAGGCCCTATATACTCAGAACAGCAGTATACAGGCGGTGCAAACAAGACAGGGACTGTGTAGGTTTGTTGTGTTAAGTTGAATCTGTTTGTAATTTTCAACTGGTACATTTTTAAAGTGTAGCTCCAGTCAAAAAAAACTATTTTTAAGCTTTTTGGAAAACATAGGGAAGGGTTATCACCCCTGTATAATTTGTTTTGTCGTCCATCTTTTTTCATCTCACTTGCTGCTGTCTCCTTCCGTTTGCAAGTAGGAGATGTTTGTAAGTTGGATGTTTGAAAGTAGGGGCCTGCCCTATATGCTCTGCAGAAATGGCGGAACAAGGTGTTGGTTTTGCCACAACATTGTAAGCCCTGAAAGTGACTCTTGGTGGGCGCTGGAGCGCCCTGCTGTGAACGATTATATCAAGAATTGTAATTACATGCCATTGTTGAACAGTGGTAGAAAAATTGACCTTTGGTGGTTGTGGTGCTGATGCCACAACACTATAAGTCCTCACAGTTACTCTGGGTGGGCACAGGAAGGGGCCCTCCTGTGAAATATTATTTCTATAATTCTTTATTTCTTTGCAAGAATATGAAACAACATCATTAATCAATGAAGTACAACATAATGCATTCACGTATATATATTGGAGGATTCCCCCCCTAATTAATGGGCCAGGGTTCAATATGGTCCCTGGATAGTTTAATTTAGTTTACTTTACATAGTATATATACAAGATGATACAAATTAACATGTATAGGATTTATATGTTATTTTCCGCCACCCCAATTTTTTCTTTCCCCCCCCCTTTTTTTTTCTTTCCTTTTTTCCTTTTTTTATGGATTTGGGGTTCACACAGAGTTGAATTGCTATAAGATGGAGGGGTAATGAGGTAGGGGGGGTGGGGATACACGAGGGTAGAAAGATGGATGAGGGGTTGATGTAAAAGTTGTAATTATTATCACGGTTTTAGGGTTCATATGAACCTGGTTTGTTATTGCTCCGGGGGGTAAAATGGCAGCTAAACGAGGGGAGGGATAAGACGGGGATTTTGGAGGGTGGGTGGAAAGGGGATGAAATAGAGAATGTAATTATAATATTCACTATAAAGTACACGTTTAAAATATACACTTATTTCTGGGTTGAGGGTGGGTGGAAAGGGGGGGAAATAAAGATTGTAATTATAATATTCACCATAAAAGTACACGTTTAAAATATACACTTATTTTTGGGTTAAAGGAGGGAGGGTGGAAAGGGGGTGGAATAAAGACTGTAATTATAATATTTATTATAAAGCACACGTTTAAAAATATACCCTTTTTTTTTTTTTTGTTTTATTTTTTCTGGGGTCTATAGACGGAATTCAATTAAAATACATGGAGAGGGTATGGGAGAGTTATATATACTGTGTAATGTATAATAATGAATAGGAGAGGGAACCGAGGAAGAAAAGTTAGGACTAAATTATTACAGTTGCTGGAATAGATGTGAATATTAAGGGATTTTTTTTTTTTTTTTTGGAGGGGGAGTAGCGTTATACGCGCCCCGTATTTGTTAGCTACCCGCCCATACCTTACACCTACGGGAAGCTAAGAACCCATAGGTAGGTGTAGGGGAAATTTTGATAGCTATTCCCCGTAGGGGGTCCCCCCCCCCTTTTTTTTTGTCCCCATGGACAAGATGGAGGGATTACGCATAACATCACTTAATACCAAGGGACTTAATGTCCCAGAGAAACGTAAAATGTTATTAAATGACTTAAAACGCTCTAAAACTGATATTGGCATGGTACAGGAAACACATCTGAAGGAGGGAAAATTTCCTTACCTTCAAAATATAAACTTTCCAAATGTCTATCATGCCATAAATCAAGAGGCTAAAACCAAGGGCGTGGCTATTTTAATATCCAATCGAATACCGTGGTTCCTACTGGATAAATGTCAAGAACCAGGGGGGAGATATTTGTTCCTTAAGGGACTTATAGGACAGGTTAAAGTAACTCTTGCTACAGTTTATGCCCCAAATACATATCAAGATGGATTTTTGAATAAAGCTCTATCAAAATTAATGGAATTTAAGGAGGGGACTCTCATTATTGGGGGGGACTTTAATGTCCCTCTAGACCCAAAATTAGATACCTCTAATAGGACATAATCCGTTTCTGAAAAAATTAGGAAAAATATTCTTCGTAAATTAAATGAACTTCAATTGGTTGATGTATGGAGGGCCTTCCATGCTGATGAGAGGGATTATACATTCTTTTCAAACCCCCATCAACGGTATTCACGCATCGATTTCTTTTTGCTATCTCAGCGAACATTATCATTAGTACAGGACATACGTATAGGAAATATAACATGGTCTGACCATGCGCCAGTAACGATTAATATCCTCTTGAAGGATGCTCTATATAAAACGGACTGGAACTGGAAAATGAATGAAAGCCTTTTACAACGTCCTGAAATCCAAGAAGAGATAATTAAAGAAATCGATTCGTATTTTAAAATTAATGATAATGGAGAGACTGAAATGGGGATAGTGTGGGAAGCCCATAAAGTAGTAATTAGAGGAATTCTAATAAAACATGGGTCCCGAATAAAGAGAGCTCGAGAAAAGGAAACAGGTAGATTATTGGAAATGATAAGGAAGATAGAGATACAACATAAGAGGACAATGGAGAAGGATATGGGGACAGAATTAGCACATTTAAGAAGACAGTTATCAGATCTCCTCCGATATAAGGTAAGGGCTATTTTACAACAAGAAAGGGGAGTAATATATGAATCAGGTGATAAATGTGGCAAAGTGCTAGCAAGGAAATTAAAAAAGCAACGAATCCGCTCATATATACCCTATATCAGGACAAAAGGAAATTCTAAATCCCTAGTACCAAAAGATATTGCAGAGGAATTCAGACAATATTATACTTCATTGTATAATCTTCCAGTTCCCCCCCATTCCTCTTCATCACTAGAGGAATATCTTGAATCCTCACACTTAGCGAAACTGTCATCTTCAGCACGAAGAAAACTTGAATTACCAATAACAACAGAAGAAGTAACCTCGGCAATAAAGATGTTGAGGCAAGGAAGGGCTCCTGGTCCAGATGGATTTTCTCTGCCATATTTTAAAAGTTTTCATTTGCAACTTGTCCCTCATATGGTTAAAACATTTAACATACAAGGGAAAATCAGGCCTCCACCTGTAGAAGCATTAAGGGCACATATCGTACTTATTCCAAATGAAGGAAAGGATCAATCAATATGTAGTAGCTACCGTCCAATATCATTATTAAATACGGATTACAAAATATTTACAAAGATACTCGCAGCTCGCCTAGAACCATTTATGACGCAGCTGGTTCATATGGACCAAGTGGGGTTCGTCCCCACATGTGAAGCTAGGGATAGCACAATTAAGGTCCTGAATTTAATTCAATATGTAAATCAGAGGAAGTTGCTGAGTATCTTTGTTAATACAGACGCAGAAAAGGCCTTTGATAGGGTCAGTTGGTCCTTTATGTTAGGAGTTTTAAAGCAGATGGGCCTTGGGGATCGAATGTTGGACTGGATAGCAGGAATATATTTAAAGCCACAGGCACTGGTAAAGGTTAATGGGATAAACTCTGAAAATTTCCCAATATCTAATGGGACACGTCAGGGATGCCCCCTGTCGCCTCTTTTATTTGCACTATCATTAGAACCTCTGTTAAATAGAATAAGACGGAACCCTGATATTAAAGGTATCTCTATAGCGGATCAGGAATATAAACTCTCAGCATATGCAGATGATTTATTATTTTCACTTTCTAATCCACAAATATCATTACCCAATTTATTGGGGGAAATTGAGCACTATGGTGTTCTATCTAATTTTAAAATAAATTATGGTAAGTCAGAGGCGATGGGGATATCACTGGGGAATCCCACTCAAAAAAATTTAGAGGATAACTTCAAGTTTAAATGGACAGCCACAGCGCTGAATTATTTAGGGATACAGATCCCACCTAACCTAATAGATGCATACGCATTGAACTTTCCACCCTTATTAAGGGAAATTATTACAAGGTTGAATGAGTGGAATAAATCCTCACATTCCTGGTTTGGAAGAAGTAATATCTTGAAAATGAATATAGTCCCTAAGTTTCTTTATCTGTTTCAGGCACTACCAATCCGGATTCCACTGGCCTTCTTTAGCAAAATTCGGACAATTTTTACAAAGTTTATATGGGCAAGTAAGCACCCTAGGATTAATAGGAAATTACTAACTATGCCTAAAGAAGCGGGTGGAATCGCAGCACCGGACTTATATAAATACTATCAAGCTACCCAGTTGGGTAGAATTGTGGATTGGTGCTGCCATAGAGACAGTAAAAGATGGGTTGCTATGGAACAACAAGTAAGTCCCATCCCCTTAGACAGAGCCTTGTGGTGCGGCACAGCTATACCTCTTATATTAAGAGCTCATCCCTTAATAGGACCTACGCTCCAGATGGGAATAAAAGTAGTGCGGAATCCCAGAATCTCAACAGTTAAATCTCCTCTATTTCCTATTCTAGGGAACCCACTATTCCCGCCTGGCATGGAACCAGGTATATTTAGAAATTTAAGAGAGAAGGGTTGTTTCCAGGCATTACATTTCTTGAGATCTAAAAAATGGCTATCAATAGAAACGCTAATGCAACCAGGAGGACAATATGAATTACCCCTCTGGCAGGCGCTACAAGTTAAACATTTTTTGGACACCTTAAGACCGGCTAAGGATTTTGATCGGCCACTTACTAAGTTTGAAAAGTACTGTGAGAATAAGGAGTCCCTTTCCCATATTATCTCCAAAATATATGCATTGCTAATTTCTCCTTTGGAGGATAATGACATAGTGAGTTTGGATAAATGGGAAAGAGATCTCGGACAAACTTTCACTCCGACTCAACGTCAGAAAATAATACACCTGACTTTGAAATCATCTAGGTGTGTTAAGATACAGGAACTAAATTATAAAGTACTAATGCGTTGGTATTATACTCCATCACGAATGCATACCTTTTTTCCAGAGACATCAGATAAATGTTGGAGATGTGGTAAGGAGAGAGGCACTATTGCCCATATTTTTTGGCATTGTCCAGTGATTAGACAGTTTTGGGAAGAAGTTCGGAAAATCTCTCAATTGTTTACTGAGTATCATCTCGAGGAAGATCCGGCTTTCTTCCTATTACAATGTACACATATCCCATTAGAGAGATATAAGAATTCAATGCTATGCCATCTGGTGAATGCAGCTAAAAGCTGCATAACCATCTGCTGGAAAGAAAAGGGAGCACCGCGAATCTCGCAATGGTTAAACAAAGTAAGGAAAATTGGGATCATGGAGAATTTGATCCCTATGCCCTCTGAGGAAAGGGAAGCCATAGCGCAAATTTGGACTCCATGGGACATTTTTTTACAGTCAGAGGAGGGGAAGAGGTTGATTGGAGAAGAAATTGAAGATTAGGTGAGCTGGTTGAGTAATTTAAACTAAACCCGCTGGTGAGTGGGATTGATCCCCTCCCCCCCCCCCTCCCCTTCTTCCCTTTTTTGTTGTTTTTTTTTTGTTTGTTTTGTTTTGTTGGACCACTATGAGGAATAGATACTATATACTGTATTGGATATTGTACTGATACTGTCTTGTTTTTGTTTTGTTCATAAAAAGGGCAGGAATGCATTATGTTGTACTCCTGTGAAATATTATATCAAGAATTGTAATTACATGTCCCTGTTAAACAGGGGCTAAAAAATTGGGCTGCTGGCACTGGTGCTGGTGCCACGACACTGCAACCTCTCTCATATACTCTAGTTGTATTGCAGGAATTAGCCCTGCTGCAAAGTATTGCATCAAAAATTGTAATTAAACGCCCCTGTTAAACAGGGGCAGAAAAATTGGGCTGATGGCATCACCCAAAACCAGAAATGTTCTTCCAACATATCAGCGGAGGAGGAAGAGGATAGACAATAAACATAACAGGACAGTCACTCAGCATCAGCATAGGCAGTCTTGAAGGGATGTGATATTTCAAAAAGGTAGCTGTGGGTTATCCAAGACTGATTCATCTTGATGAAGGTCAGTCGATCAACTGATTCGGTGGACAGGCGCACCCTGTGATCGGTAACAAAGCCACCAGAAGCACTGAAGGTGCGTTCCGAAAGAACGCTGGATGCAGGACAGGCCAGTAGCTCAATTGCATACTGTGCAAGCTCTGGCCAGTGATCCATCCTCAAGACCCAGTAAGCCAGAGTATTTTCGGTGGGAAAGGTGTCCAAGTCTGACCTTGCCCCTAGGCATTCCTGCACCATGTAAATCAGACGCTGGCGATGGTTGCTAGAACCGATCATACCTTGGGGCTGCGGACCAAAAAATTGTCTGAAAGCATCAATCAGACGGCCACCTTCTCCACCGCTCCTTCTGACCGATGCCTCAGCAACACGTTGTCCAGGACCAGGAGTTTGTCACCTCCCAGTCTCTGGGAAGACGTTGCACAGACCTTTCTGCAAGGCCTCCCGTAGATGTCTCATCCTCTGCTCCCTCTGCAATGGCAAGATAAGGTCGGCAACCTTACCCTTGTACCGTGGATCAAGGAGAGTGGCCAGCCAGTAATGGTCCCTCTCCTTGATCCGAAAAATACGAGGATCCTTCCGCAGGCTTTGCGGGATCAGGGAGGCCATGCAGCGTAGGTTAGCTGAGGCATTCGGTCCGGAGTCCTCTGGGTCACTAAGGACAACATGATCCGCAGCTACCTCCTTCCAGCCTCGTACAAGTCCACGGGTTTCTTGGGACTGTAAATCATCCCTACAAGACTGCTGCTGCTGATGCTGACTGCCAGCCTCCACCTCCATGCTGACACAATCATCCTCCTCCTCCTCCTCCTCATCCTCTTCCTGTGTGATGGGTGGCACAACAGGAACACTGTCTGGATAAAGGGGGCCTTGAGAGGCAAGGAAGTCCTCCTCTTCCTGCCTCTGTTCTGCCTCAAGTGCCCTGTCCATTATTCCACGCAGCGTATGCTCCAAGAGGTGGACAAGAGGTACAGTGTCCCTGATGCATGCATTGTCACTGCTCACCATCCTTGTGGCCTCCTCAAACAGTGACAGGACAGTGCATGCATCCCTGATCATGCCCCACTGGCGTGGTGAGAAAAAACCGAGCTCCCCTGACCCTGTACTCATTGATGGCCCTCTGCTGCTTGTGCAGCTGCTGCAGCATGGCCAACGTTGAGTTCCACCTGGTGGGCATGTCACATATAAGGCGGTTCTTGGGCAGGTTCAACTCCTTTTGGAGCTCAGCCAGCCGAGCACAGGCATTAAATGATCAGTGAAAATGCACACAGACTTTCCTGGCCTGCTTCAGGACATCCTGTAAGCCCGGGTACCTGCCCAAGAACAGCTGCACCACCGGGTTAAGGACGTGAGCTACACAGGGCACATGGGTCAGTTGTCCCTGTTGGAGGGTGGAGAGGAGGTTGGTGCCATTGTCGCAAACCACCATTCCTGGCTTAAGCTGGCGTGTCGTCAACCACCTCTCGGCCTGCCCCTGCAGAGCTGACAAAACATCCGCTCCAGTGTGGCTCCTGTCCCCCAAACAAACCAGTGCAAGCACGGCATGGCATCATTTTGCCTACCTACTTGCATAGCCCCTGGAACGCCTACAGAGCACCGCTGGTTCTGAGGACAGAGCACTGGAAGAGGCCATGGAGGAAGAAGAAGAGGAGGGGGTGGAGGAGAGAGGTGTGTCACAACCAATAGTAGCATTTTGGAGGCGTGGTGGCAGAACAACCTCCAATACTACTGCACCTTGTCCTGCATCCTTCCCAGCTGCCAGAAGAGTGACTCAATGGGCCGTGAAAGACAGGTAACGTCCCTGTCCATGCCTGCTGGACCATGAGTCAGCGGTAATATGAACCTTACCGCTGACTGCCCTGTCCAGCGAGGCAAGGACATTGCCTTCCACATGCCGGTAGAGAGCCGGAATCGCCTTCCATGAGAAAAAGTGGCGTTTGGGGACCTGCCACTGAGGAACCGCACATTGTACAAATTCACGGAATGGGGCAGAGTCTACCAACTGAAAAGGCAGCAGTTGAAGTGCTAGCAATTTAGCCAAGCTAGCATTTAACCGCTGGGCATGTGGATGGCTGGGAGTGAACTTCTTTCGCCGGTCCAGCAGCTGGGGCAGGGACATTTGCCTGCTATAATCGGACGTGGGTGTACTGCTAGCAGAGTGCCCGGAAGCACTTGGCTGTGACACACCTAATTCTACACCTTCATTCCTCTCAGAGCAGGTTTCAGAGAGGACTGAAGGTCTAGTGGGGTTGGAGATGCCAGTTGATGAGGAGCAAGGAGAGGTCTGCTTTGTTCTTTGGTGTGGGTCTTTGAGGTACTTTTGCCAACGAGCTGCATGGCAGGTCAACATATGTCTGGTCAAGCATGTGGTGCCCAAGCAGCTGATGTTTTGGCCACGCGAGATACGCTTGTCACAAATAGCAGTGGTGGGATTTGATGCACTCGTCTCAAAAAAGGCCCACACCAAAGAACATTTAGAATAACGCGCAGAGGCAGCGCCCTGCACAGGCAGAGCTCTGCGGTGTGATTCAGTCGGTATGCTGCCCCTAAGCTGGCCCCCGGAGGGCATCCTGCCTCATTGGACATGTGCCTCCTCCTCCTCCTCTCTCCTACCAGACACCCACGTGGAGTCAGTGCCCTCATCATCCCCTCCCTCTTCATCGCTGTAGCAAACCTGGCAGTATGCTGCAGCTTGTGGAACATGACTGCCAGATTGCTGTCCTTCTTGAGCATCCCCTCTCTCTGCGCTCACGCTACTGCCTTCCTCTAGCTGAGTGTCATCATCAGAGCCTACAAAACACTGGGCATCCTCCTGGAGCATGTACCCAACACTGTGCTCAAAGAGTTCAGGAGACTCCTCAGGAGGACGTGGTGGGTCTAGGGAAGGAGTCACTGATGATGACATTGAGACGAGGGAAGAAGATGCGTTGGCAGCTGCTTTGCTAGTACCCTGAGACTGGGTGAGAGAGGATGAGGAGGATGAAGAGGGCTTGGTCATCCACTCTACCAAGTCGTTGGCATGTTGCGGCTCAACATGTCCAGCTGCCGAAAAGAAGGACAAGCATGTCCCATGGCCACGTGCTGATGACAATGCACCGCGTCCACGATTAGCACTGTTGTCTCTAGACACAGAGCCTGCTTGCCCTCTTTTATCGGCTCGCGCCTGTCTGCCTCTCCTTGCTGGCCTTCCAGACATGGTAATGGCCTGAAGGGAGTTGGGTAAAACAGCAGTTGGGTAGTGTATATTGTGCTGGAGGCAAACAACACCCACTAACTCCTGCAGATGCCTTTATTATAGAACACCAGCAATAAAGGGTAGATAAAGGGGTATACTGTACTGGAGGCACACAACACCCACTAAGCCCTGCAGATGGCTCTATTAGAGAACAGCAATAAAGGGTAGATACAGGTGTATATTGTGCTGGAGGCACACAACACCCACTAACTCCTGCAGATGCCTTTATTATAGAACACCAGCAATAAAGGGTAAATACAGATGTATACTGTGCTGTGCTGGAGGCACACACAACTAGTGATGGCCGAACGGTTCGCCCGGCGGTCGTTTCGCGGCAAATTTCGGTCGTTTGCGGTCCGCTCGTTCGCTCGACTATTGGCGTCGTTCGCCCCGGCGGACTTACGTGTTTAATGTGTAAAAGAACTTTGACCTATGTTGACACATCCATCATGGGGTACAGGACAGCCAATTGAGATATGACAGCACATGGACACTTGGACATTCCCCCTAACTTATAAATACACCCGATCCGGCAGCCATTTTACATTCTTTCTTCTGTCACTATAGGGAAAGGTTGCTGTTTGGAGCAGGGACAGATAAACCACTAGCTATTTGGTACACAAAAGTTCTTTTCAGGACTGGTATAGGTGTTAGGTGTATATAGGTTTGCTGTGCTACTGATTGTTGCAGCAGCCTGAGTGTCTTTTGTCAGTTTAGAGAAAGGGACAGAGCGCTGTGTCTGCTGCTATTTTAGGGACAGCCAGATTGGTCATCATCATCATCATCATCATTAGCTGTTACTATCAGGTCCACAAAAGTGCAATTCGAGTGACCAGTAATTGTTCCAGTCTCCTCTGTTTTGCCAGTTTGTATAGGGACAGGAAGGAAGCAGTGTGTCAGGCAGTGAGGGTCAGTTTAAAGAGTTGCTGTTACTATTAGTTCCACAAAGGTTCTTTTCAGGACTGGTATCAGTGGTATGGTAATAGGCTTGTACACGTATAATATTCTTTCTTCCAAATATAGAAAGAATATTATACTTGACTGCTGCCCTTCTGCTGCAGTCTGCTAATCATTCACAACTCACTTGTTCCACAAAGCTCTTTATCAGGACTGGTAACTTGGTCTGTGTAGGGTGCTACAGTACATAGGGTTGAGTGCGGTACAGTCTGCTGTTCTGTAAGGACCGCTATTGGTCCACAATAGATAGGGTTGAGGTGCACCACTGCTGACCACTGCCCTATACTGCAGCAGTCCTTCAGCAGTATAGGGACTGACGTACAGTCTGCTAATCAGTCACACACAACCTACTTGGTCCACAAAGGTCCTTATAAGGACTGGTAACTTGGTTAAGGGTGCTACAGTACATAGGGTTGAGTGCGGTACAGTCTGCTGTTCTGTAAGGACCGCTATCGGTCCACAATAGATAGGGTTGAGGTGCACCACTGCTGACCGCTGCCCTATACTGCAGCAGTCCTTCAGCAGTATAGGGACTGACGTACAGTCTGCTAATCAGTCACACACAACCTACTTGGTCCACAAAGGTCCTTATAAGGACTGGTAACTTGGTTAAGGGTGCTACAGTACATAGGGTTGAGTGCGGTACAGTCAGCTGTTCTGTAAGGACTGCTATCGGTCCACAATAGATAGGGTTGAGGTGCACCACTGCTGACCGCTGCCCTACACTGCAGCAGTCCTTCAGCAGTATAGGGACTGACGTACAGTCTGCTAATCAGTCACACACAACCTACTTGGTCCACAAAGGTCCTTATAAGGACTGGTAACTTGGTTAAGGGTGCTACAGTACATAGGGTTGAGTGCGGTACATTCTGCTGTTCTGTAAGGACCGCTATCGGTCCACAATAGATAGGGTTGAGGTGCACCACTGCTGACCGCTGCCCTATACTGCAGCAGTCCTTCATCGGTATAGGGACTAAGAGTTTTGTCACAGGGTGATTTAAAACTACCTCACATTTCTAAAAATGAATGAGGCATGGATCTCGGAGGAATTCAACACATGTGACCAGTAGACCATGTATATGTCTATAAACAATTTTTTTAATCAAGCACACAGACCTTCTTTCTTCATTTGGCTCACTTCCTTGTCCCAAAAAAGCACACCGTACTATATGCCCCTACCCTCCTCTTTGAAGAGGTTGAGCGGTGTCATATTTCTACTGGGGCTGCTTATGAGGGGATCACACCATCCCTGTGCTGTGCTGACTTCCTCCTGGGAGTTCTTATTATGAGGGGATCACACCGTCCCTGTGCTGTGCTGACTTCCTCCTGGGGGTTCTTATTATGAGGGGATCACACCATCCCTGTGCTGTGCTGACTTACTCCTGGGGGTTCTTATTATGAGGGGATCACACCATCCCTGTGCTGTGCTGACTTACTCCTGGGGGTTCTTATTATGAGGGGATCACACCATCCCTGTGCTGTGCTGACTTCCTCCTGGGGCTGCTTACGGTGCTGCTGTCAGTGCTGTATATCACGGTGCTGGTGTGAGTGTTTAATGTCACGCTGCTGATGTCAGTGCTCTCTGTCACTGTGCTGCTGTCAGTGCTGTATATCACGGTGCTGGTGTGAGTGATTTATGTCACGCTGCTGATGTCAGTGCTCTCTATCACGGTGTTGCTGTCAATGCTATATGTCACGGTGCTGGTGTTAATGCTTTATGTCACGCTGCTGATGTCAGTGCCCTCTATCACGGTTCAGGTGTCATTGCTGTATGTGATGCTGCTGATGTCAGTGCTCTGTATCACGGTGCTGATGTCAGTGCCCTCTATCACGGTGCTGTTGTCAGATGCCTCTATCACGGTGCATGTGTCATTGCTGTATGTTACGCTGCTGGTGATCATCTCCTGCACCCTCTTCTTTGCCTACCCTGGTCCCTGACCTTCCCTCTCCTCCATTGCCTTCATGCGCTCCACAGTCCTGAATTGTCAGAACAATTTCCCATATAAAAAAAGAATGCTTGTAGTTATCAATCCCAAATTCACCTCATACATGTGTTATGTCATTGGCCATGTGGTGGGACTATGTTTGCCCAGCTAATAATTATCCTGTGGCTGCAAATTCGACCTAAAGGTTTGAAACGTTCGCCTCCCATTGAAGTCAATGGGGCCCGCCGCGAACGTTCGGTTTCGCGAACGGTCGGCCTCGTTCGCGGTCCGCGTTCGCGAAACGTCCCGTCAGAAGTTCGTCCATCACTACACACAACTTCCAATAACTCCTGCAGATGGTTCAAATAGAGAAGAGCTATGTAGGTGGATATAGCGGTGTGTACTGGGTACAGAGCACGCAGACAGCATGCACAAAACCCTAACACTGACTGCAAGCTCTATTATAAAAGATAGATATATCTCTAGCTATATAGGTGAATATAGCGGTGTATACTGCGGTCAGGGCACGCAGACAACAACCACTACAGAAGAGCAAGATCGAAAAATCGGCCGATAACGATCGGTGTATACTGTGTTGATGGTACACAGAACTCCCACTAACTGCTTCAGACGGCGGCCTTATATAGTGTGGGGCGTGTACTACACAGCCTGAGCTATGATTGGCCACAGGCATCCTGCTAAGGTCATCCCTAGTCCTGGGTTAAAGCTGCACAGACAGTGAAAGCTTCTGAACAAGCCATGGAGGATGTGCTTAAGCAGCTGGTACTGGCTAATACACAAGCACAGGCTCTGCAGGAGCAGATCCTGGTGCAGACAGTCGCTGTACAACAGGAAACAAATCGCTTACTGAGTGAACAGATAGCGGGATTACAAAAGATGGTGACCCAGCAGGCTGAAATGACGAAAAGTAACCCCACTTTAAAAAGTGACCCCCAGAAGGCAGTGCAGCGGACCCTGCAAAAGATGACTGCCTTAGACAATGTGGAAGCATACCTTAACTATGTTTGAGCAGGCTGCAGCAAGGAAGGGTCTGCCTGATAAGACTGGGCAGATGTACTGGCTCCTTTCCTGACCGCGGAACCCCAACAAGCATACTGGGACTTGGCCCCGGAATCAGCACGCGATTATAAGCTCCTGAAAGCAGAAATCCTAGCAAGGCTGGGAGTGACTGTCGCTTTAAGGGCGAACTGAGTCCATGGCTGGTGCTTTGACAAGGATAAGCCTGCCCATGCGCAGCTCTACCACCTGATGCACTTGTTCCAAGATTGGCTGAAACCTGAGGAAAAGACACCCACTCAGATTGTGGAAAGAGTCGCACTCGATTGTTTCCTGCATGGACTACCCAGGGAGCTCCACTGATGGATGGCTCAGTCCGAGCCTCAGTCACTGGATGAGATGGCTACAGCTGTTGAGCGCTACAGTTGTGCGGAAAAGTTCCAGGAGAGTCCCTCTGTCACAAGAGAGCTGGCCCATTTCAAAGTGTGCCTCCCGGTGATCGCATAGTGGCTGCTCGGAGGGATAATACAACTACCAAGAGCACCACAGGACCTAAGCTTCCAGGGAACTAACAGGGGGAACCCCGTGAGGTTCGCTGTTGGTCCTGCCATCAACTGGGTCATCTGGTGGCCCAGTGTCCAAGTCGGGAAGAACCAATGGAGTGTGACATGGGTCGCCGTCGCTCCATGTATATCCATACATTATGTGCTGCAACCAACCTAAATCCGCATGAGTGTGTGGTGAGGGTCAATGGACAGGAGGTGGTAGCACTCCTTGACTCTGGGAGTGTCATTACCCTGCTCCAATCGGACGGGTTGCCAAGAAAGCTGGTACCAAGGGAACAGGTTGGGGTCATCTGTGTGCATGGTGATGTTAAAAACTATCCGGTGGCCTGTGTGACCCTGTGTACACCAGCAGGAATGGCTAAACTAAAAGTGGGGGCGCTCCCGGGACTACCTCATGATTTACTAATCAGGCGAGACTGCCCCATGTTTTGGGACTTGTATGGGAAAAAGCTCAAAGGTTCGGGGGTTTCCCTCAAAAGCAAGAGCCCACAGAGGTGGTGAATAATACTGTGTTGCAGGAGGTATTTACTAAGGATTAGTACCAGGTTGCTGAACCTGCAGAAAGTGAGCCCGGTCCCCTGGAGGTGTTTGCGGGATTGGTAGCGGAAAGTACATCCTCTGAGCCAGACTTGTCAGATATCGGGGGCTCCCGGGAAGATTTCCTTAGTGCTCAGATGAGGGACCCCACTTTAATCCCCACCAGGGAACAGGCCACGGTCTTAAACGGTGAACCACAGCACCCTGGGAGGGACGTGAAGTTCCCCCATTTTGCTGTGAATCATGACTTGTTGTACCGAGTAACTAAGGTCAATCAAGAAGTGTTGGAACAACTGGTGGTACCCAAACCTTTTAGGTCTAAGGTGTTGCATTTGGCTCATAGTCATGTACTTGAGGGTCACCTTGGCGCGGCTAAAACTCAGGAACTGGTTTTACAGCATTTTTTTTGGCCCGGTGTATATCGAGAAATTAAGGACTACTGTGAGTCCTGCCCTACTTGTCAAAGAACCGTGTCAATACCCCATTTTCGCAGTCTGCTGGTACCGCTTCCAATTATCGAGGTTCCCTTTGATCGCATAGCCATGGACTTGGTGGGCCCCTTACCTAAGTCAGCTAGGGGACACCAATACATTTTAGTTGTCCTTGACTATGCCACCAGGTATCCGGGAGTGGTCCCTTTAAGAAATTACTCATCCGAGGTCATTGCACGGGAGTTGTTTCATATGTTCATGAGAACAGGGCTCCCATCCAAGATCTTGACAGACCAAGGTACCCCGTTCATGTCAAAAGTGATGAGGGAACTCTGTAACCTGTTTAAGATTAAACACTTGCGGACTTCAGTGTTTTACCCACAAACTGATGGGTTAGTGGAGCGGTTCAAGAAAACCTTAAAGGGAATGCTAAAGAAAGCAGTTGAGGAGGATGGTCGGGATTGGGATTGCTTGTTGCCTCCCTTGTTGTTTGCCATAAGAGAGGTACCCCAGGCCTCCACGAGCTTCTCCCCCTTTGAGCTGGTTTATGGGAGACACTCCCGTGGACTACTGGATATAACGAAAGAGACGTGGGAACAAGAAGCTTCCCCGTATCGGAGTGTGGTAGAACACGTGTCTCAAATGCAGGACCGGATAAGAAAAGTTATGCCCATAGTACAGGAACATTTGCAGGCTGCGCAAAACGCCCAGAGTCATGTATACAACCGGTCTGCCAAGATTTGAGAGTTTAAACCTGAGGATCGGGTGCTGGTCATAGTGCCTACCATCGAGAGTAAGTTTTCTCACCAAGTGGCAAGAACCCTTTGAGATAGTTGAGAGGGTGGGCAAGGTCAACTATAAAGTCCATCAGCCCACCAAACGTAAACCCTACCAGATTTACCACGTCAACTTGATCAAACCATGGAAAGGTAGACAGGTTTTGGCAGTCAGTCTGAAAGTCCCGGAAGACCCTAAAGCTCAGATTAAGAAGGTAGGGATTGCAGAGGCTCTCTCCCCTTCTCAAAAACAGGAGTCCTGGGAGTTTTTGCAGAGGAATCGAGACATTTTTTTCAAACCTAACAGGCCTAACCTCGGTAATTGAACATAATGTCATTACAGACCCTGGCGTTCGAGTAAACCTCAAACTCTACCGCATACCCGAAGCTCGTCGGAATATTGTCTCGGCTGAGCTTAAGTGCATGTTGGACCTTGGGGTCATTGAGAAGTCTTCAAGTTGCTGGTCTAGCCCTATAGTCCTTGTACCCAAGCGGAATGGAACCTGGCGGGAACCTGGCGGTTCTGCAATGACTTTCGCAAGTTAATTGAAGTCTCCAAGCCAGACGCGTATCCCATGCCCCGGGTCGATGAATTAATCAAGAGATTAGGACCGGCCCAGTACATCACTACTCTTGACTTGACCAAGGGATACTGGCAGATCCCGCTTTCCCCAGAGGCTAAAGAAAAAACTGCATTTGCCACACCCGAGGGCTTATGGCAGTATGCTTGAATGCCATTCGGGCTACATGGGGCCCCAGCCACTTTCCAGAGGGCCATGGACTTCGTCCTGAGACCTCATAAGGAATTCTCAGGAGTCTATCTTGATGACATTGTCATCTTTAGTAAGGACTGGGAGAGTCACTTACCGAAGGTTCAGTTGGTCTTGAATGCCCTCCAAAGGGCGGGGTTCACAGTGAACCCAGAAAAGAGCAAGGTTGGGTTGGAGGAGGCCCACTACCTGGGGTATGTTGTAGGCAGGGGTGTGATTAAGCTCCAACTAAACAAGGTGGAAGCTATACAGAAATGGCCCCCGTCCACTCACAAAGAAACAAGTGTGTTCTTTCCTTGGCATTGTAGGCTATTATAGGAGGTTTATCCCCAACTTTGCCAGTCTAGCAGCACCTCTGACTGATCTCACCAAGGGAAAGAACTCAACTGTTGTTCAGTGGAGTGCAGAAGCAGAAGCAGCGTTCTGCCATTTGAAGCAAGCTTTGTGCCAGGAACCAGTGTTGGTAGCTCCCGACTTCCAAAAAGAGTTCCTGGTACAAACAGATGCCTCAAAATTGGGTCTGGGTGCAGTACTGTCCCAGATGATTGGGGGCGATGAGCACCCTGTTGTGTACTTGAGCTAGAAGCTCAAACCAGCTGAGAGGAACTGTTCCATTGTGGAAAGGGAGTGTCTCGCAATAAAATGGGCTTTGGAGAAACTCCGCTACTACTTGTTGGGCCGACCCTTCAAGTTAGTTTCAGATCATGCGCCCCTTAAGTGAATGGCCCAAAATAAAGATAAAAACTCCAGAATCACCCGGTGGTTCCTTGCTCTACAGGACTTCAGGTTTGTAGTGGTACATAGACCGGGATAGGTACATCAGAATGTGGATGCCCTTTCCCGTGTCTACTGCCACTGGAGTCGTGGTGTCCAGACCCCTGGCCTGGAACAGAGGGGGGAGATATGTAGAGGGTCAGCCTTGGGCAGGGTTAAGAGGGGGTTAATTGAAGAAGGCAGGTACTTCCCCTTCAGACCTGCTTATGGTCAGGTGTGCTGAAAGAGGAAGTAAACCCTTCCAAACAACTTGGACCTACAGGTAAGCCTAGATTAAGGCTTACCTGTAGGTCCAAGCAATATCTCCTAAACCTATATGGTTTAGGAGATATTTGCCCGAAAATGGGCACCGCTGTCTACGGCGCATGCGCCGTAGACAGCGGCGTGCAGGCGCACTAAATGCGGCAAATCCATGAATGGATTTGCCTAATTTGTCGACTCCCGTGCGCATGCGCGGGAGTGACGTCATCGCGGCTTCGCCGAGTGGCAGCGGCGGAGCTGCGAGACGCGACTCCCGTGCGCATGCGCGGGAGTGATGTCATCGCGGCTTCGCCGCTGTGATTCGTCGGAGCTGCGAGACGCCACCAGCAACATGGATGCGGCGGACTACAGGGATCAGCGGCGACTTCGCTGGCTCCTGTGTCAGGTAAGTGACACATAATGAGCTACTATGCGATGCATAGTAGTCCATTATGCTTTACCTTTGCAGGGAAAAAAAGAGGAAGTAAACCCATCAGGGTTTACTTCCTCTTGAAAGTGTCAGTGTGGAGCTGTTGAGTAGGAGAGAAAGACACAGCAGCACGCTGTGTGTAAACGTCCATTGCTGGATGGTGTACCTGCTGGGTGAGTTTAAACCACAAAAAAGACTTTAGCTCTGTTTGGAGCCATGAACTGTTACCTCTAAGGCCGCGTACACACGGGCGGACTGTTCGCCCAACCTTGTCCGCTGAACAGTGTTTGGGCGGACAGTCCGCTCGTGTGTGGGCTTTCAGCGGACAGTTTCAGCGGACAGTTGGACGGACAAAGTCTTTCGGAAATTCCGAAAAACTGTCCGCTGAAACTGTGTTTGAGCGAACAGTCCGCCCGTGTGTGGGCTTGTCCGCTGTACTTTCGAAATGAGCGGACTGTTCCCGCTCGGAAAGTCCGCCCATTTCGAGCGCGTGTACAGGTAGGCGGGGCCCGCGAAGGAGACGTCGTGGGCTCCGCCGCCTGGAATGGGCTTAAAGGGGAACCCCAACGCCGAAAAAAATCGGCGTGGGGGTTCCCCCAAAGTCCACACCAGACCCTTGTCCGAGCACGCTACCCGGCCGGCCAGGAAAGGGGGGCGAGCGAGCGCGCCCCCCCTCCTGAGCCGTACCAGGCCGCGTGCCCTCAACATGGGGGGGTGCCTTGGGGAAGGGGGGGGCCGCGCGGCCCCCCCACCCCAAAGCACCTTGTCCCCATGTTGATGAGGACAAGGGCCTCTTCCCGACAACCCTGGCCGTTGGTTGTCGGGGTCTGCGGGCGGGGGGCTTATCGGAATCCGGGAGCCCCCTTTAAGAAGGGGGCCCCCGGATACCGGCCCCCCACCCTATGTGAATGAGTATGGGGTACAATGTACCCCTACCCATTCACCTGTGAAATAAAGTACAAAAAAAACACAACACAGGGAAAAAATATTTTATTGCACAGCTCCGGGGGTCTTCCGTCTTCGGGGGTCTTCTCGCCGGACTCCTCCGCTATCTGTGTGTAGCTCTTTTACTAGCGGAGGAGTCCGGCTTTCTTCCTCCCCGCCGCCGGCCTCTTATCCCTACTTCGGGGGTCTTGTCCCCCTCTTCGGTTCTTCTGCCGGGCCACCGCGCCTTCTTGTAGCTCTTTTACAGGCGGTGGCCCGGTCTTCTGTCGCCGCTGTCGTCGTCGTCGCCGCCGCCGCCCGTTCTTGTTCTTCTTCTTGTTCTTCTTCTTCTTCTCCTGGAGATGTTGACTCGACGATCTCTCCGGCCGGAATGCCAGAGCCGCGCTGTGCGGTCACTTATATAGTGACAATGGGGCGGTGTCACATGGTATATGTCACATGGGTTGGTCACATGGGTTGATGTCACATGGGGACTATGACATCGTAAGGGGGCGGGGTCACCATGTGACCAACCCATGTGACATATACCATGTGACACCGCCCCATTGTCACTATATAAGTGACCGCACAGCGCGGCTCTGGCATTCCGGCCGGAGAGATCGTCGAGTCAACATCTCCAGGAGAAGAAGAAGAAGAACAAGAAGAAGAACAAGAACGGGCGGCGGCGGCGACGACGACGACAGCGGCGACAGAAGACCGGGCCACCGCCTGTAAAAGAGCTACAAGAAGGCGCGGTGGCCCGGCAGAAGAACCGAAGAGGGGGACAAGACCCCCGAAGTCGGGAGAAGAGGCCGGCGGCGGGGAGGAAGAAAGCCGGACTCCTCCGCTAGTAAAAGAGCTACACACAGATAGCGGAGGAGTCCGGCGAGAAGACCCCCGAAGACGGAAGACCCCCGGAGCTGTGCAATAAAATATTTTTTCCCTGTGTTGTGTTTTTTTTTGTACTTTATTTCACAGGTGAATGGGTAGGGGTACATTGTACCCCATACTCATTCACATAGGGTGGGGGGCCGGTATCCGGGGGCCCCCTTCTTAAAGGGGGCTCCCGGATTTCGATAAGCCCCCCGCCCGCAGACCCCGACAACCAACGGCCAGGGTTGTCGGGAAGAGGCCCTTGTCCTCATCAACATGGGGACAAGGTGCTTTGGGGTGGGGGGGCCGCGCGGCCCCCCCTTCCCCAAGGCACCCCCCCATGTTGAGGGCACGCGGCCTGGTACGGCTCAGGAGGGGGGGGTGCGCTCGCTCGCCCCCCTTTCCTGGCCGGCCGGGTAGCGTGCTCGGACAAGGGTCTGGTGTGGACTTTGGGGGAACCCCCACGCCGATTTTTTTCGGCGTTGGGGTTCCCCTTTAAGCCCATTCCAGGCGGCGGAGCCCGCGACGTCTCCTTCGCGGGCCCCGCCTACCTGTACACGCGCTCGAAATGGGCGGATTTGCCTCCTCCTTACGTGGGCGAGTCCGTTCATTTCAAAAGTTGAGCGAACTGTTTGCCCAACCTTGTTCGTCAAACAGTCCGCTCGTGTGTGGGCAAGTCCGCTCATGCAAATTTTGAGCGGACTGTTTGCCGAAACTGTTTGACGAACAAGGTTGGGCAAACAGTCCGCGCGTGTGTACGCGGCCTAAGCCTGTGGGCTGATGAACTGTGAGCTGTACCTGTGTGCACATCCGTGTGATAAGACAAGTCTGTCTGATCTTATGTTTTTTTTTCTGTTTTACTGAATAAAAGCCACTTTTATTTTACTGGACTGCCTCTGAGCCAGCTCTTCACCCCTCTTCACCCCCACAATATATATATATATATATATATATATATATATATTCAATAAATGTTTTTATTGAAAAAAAAGTTTAACATATTAAGCAAGAACACATTTTTATGTACAATAAAGAAAAAGTAATCATGACTAGGGATGGCCATGCTTGGCCAATCATAGCGAGGAGAGCCATAATTGGCCACGGGCAGGATGCCTGTGGCCAATTATAGCTCAGGGGGGTTTAGTACATGCCCCACACTTATAAGGCCGCCAGCGCGATGGCCTTGTGTAGTGTCCTGGCATGCAGGGAGAGAGCAGGATAGGCAGGGACAGTGTCATCTTTGCTTGTTAACTTAGCGCAGTTACAGTGGGTGTTGTGTTCTCCTGCACAGTATACACCTGAAGCTACCCTTTATTACTGGTGTTCTGTTTCTGTAATACAGGCATCTGCAGAAGTTACAGTGGGTGTTGTGTGCCACCTGCACAGTGTACACCTGAAGCTACCCCAATTGCTGGTGTCCTTCCGATCCTATACCACAGGCAGGCAGCTGCAGTAATTAACCACTTGGGATCCGCGCTATTGCCAAATGACGGCATTAGCGCGGATCTACTTTTCCGGGACTACGTCTATTGACGTCGTCCCAGGTACGAGCGGCCTGCGCGCGCCCTGAGGGGAGCGCGCGGCGCGCTCTGTGATCGGCGAGTCCATGAGACTCGCCTGATCACCGATCCGTGCAAGGGGTCGATCCCGACCCCCTTATCACGTGATCAGCTGTCAGCCAATGACAGCTGATCATGTGATAGAACGGAGCCGGTAATCGGCTATTATTCCTCCTCGCGCTGACAGCGCGAGGAGAGAAAAAAAAAGCCGATCACCGGCGGCCGTGATCGGGACATCAGTCCCGATCACGGCCAGCAATACAGCTGACCACCTGCCCCCTGCCAGTGCCCACCTGCCCACCGCAGTGCCATCCTGAATAAAAGTAAGTGCCCCCCATCAGTGCCACCCAGCAGTGCCCATAGTGCCCACAGTGCCACCCACAGTGCCACCCACAGTGCCATCCAGCAGTGCCACCAACAGTGCCACCCACAGTGCCCACAATGTGCCTCAAAGGTGCTGCACCCCAGTGCCGCCCATCAGTGCCCAGCAGTGCCGCCCATCAGTGCCCAGCAGTGCCGCCCATCAGTGCCCAGCAGTGCCACCTATCAGAGCCACCTATCAGTGCCACCTATCAGTGCCCATCAGTCCCATCTATCAGTGGTACCTATCAGTGCCCATCCGTGCCACCCATCCGTGCCACTTATCCGTGCCACCCATCCATGCCATCTTATCTGTGCCCATCTTTGCCCATCAGTGCCGCCTTATCTGTGCCCATCGGTGCCGCCTTATCTGTGCCTATTAGTGCCGCCTTAACTATGCCTATCAGTGCCCACCAGTGCAGCCTATCAGTGCCCACCAATGCAGCCTATCAGTGCCCACCAATGCAGCCCATCAGTGCCCACCAATGCAGCCATCAGTGCCGCCTAATCAGCGCACTTCAATGAAGGAGAAAAATGACCCGTTTGCAAAATTTTATAACAAACTATTAAAACATGATTTTTTTTTTTTTTGCATCTTTTTTTGTTTGTTTAGCAAAAAATAAAATTCCCAGCTGTAATTAAATACCACCAAAAGAAAGCTCTATTTGTGGGAAAAAAATGATAAAAATTTCATTTGGGTACAGTGTTGTATGCCCGCGCAATTGTCATTCAAAGTGCATCAGCGCTGAAAGCTGAAAATTGGTCTGGGACTGAGGGGGGTTTAAGTGCCCAGTAAGCAAGTGGTTAAAGTCAGTGTACTGTGTCATCTGCTCAGTGTGCACCTAAAGCTACCCCAATTGCTGATTTTCCCATCTCCCTGCAGGCCATTACTATGTCTGGAAGGCCAACAAGGAGAGGCAGACAGTCACGAGCCAATAAAAGAGGGCAAGCAGGCTCTGTGTCTAGAGACAACAGTGCTGGTCGTGGACGCGGTGCATCGTCATCAGCACGTGGCCATGGGACACGCTTGTCTTTATTTTTGGCAGCTGGACGTGTTGAGCCGCATCATGCCAACGACTTGGTAGAGTGGATGACCAAGCCCTCCTCAATCTCCTCATCCTCTCTCACCCAGGATCAGGGTACTGGCAAAGCAGCTGCCAATGCATCCTCTTCCCTCGTCTCAATGTCATCAGTCACTTCTTCCCTAGACCCACCATGTCCTCCTGAGGAGTCCCCCAAACTGTTTGAGCACAGTGTTGGGTACATGCTCCAGGAGTATGCCCAGCGTTTTGAAGGCTCTGATGATGATACCCAGCTAGAGGAAGCTAGTAACATGAGTGCAGAGAGAGGGGATGCTCAAGAAGGACAGCAATCTGGCAGTCATGTTCCACCAGCTGCAGCATACTGCCAGGTTTGCTCCAGTGATGAAGAGAGAGGGGATGATGAGGTTACTGACCCCATGTGGGTGCCTGATATGAGAGAGGAGGAGGAGGAGGCACATCTCCAGTGAGGCAGGATGCCCTCCAGGGGCCAGCTTAAGGGCAGCACACCGACTGAATCATGCCGCAGAACTCCGCCTGTGCAGGGCGCTGCCTGTTATTCTAAAAGTTCTTTGGTGTGGGCCTTTTTTGAGACAAGTGCATCAGATCGCACCGCTGCTATTTGCAACATATGTCTCAAGCATATCTTGCGTGGCCAAAACATCAGCCGCTTGGGCACCACATGTTTGACCAGACATATGTTGACCTGCCATGCAGCTCGTTGGCAAGCGTACCTTAACCACCTCAATACAGTGCACTTACACCCCCTTCCTGACCAGACCAATTTTCAGCTTTCAGCGCTCTCACAGTTTGAATGACAATTACTCAGTCATCCAGCACTGTATCCATATGAAACTTGCGTCCTTTTTTCCACACAAATAGAGCTTTCTTTTAGTGGTATTTAATCACTAGTGGGCTTTTTATTTTTTGTGCTATAAATAAAATAAAACGTAAATTTTGTGGAAAAAAGGCCTTTTTCTTTTTTTCTGTCATAAATTTTTGCTAATTAGCAATTTTTCTTCATGAATTTTGGCCAAAATTTATACTGTTACCTATCTTTGGTAAAAAATAACCCACATTAGTGTATATTATTTGGTCTTTGTGAAAGTTATAGAGTCTACAAACTATGGTGCCAATTGCTGAAAATTGATCACTTCTGATCAGACCTTCAGTACATCAGGTGTATCTCATTTCTTGAGACACTAACAAGTCAGGAAAGTACAAATACCCCCCAAATGACCCCTTTTTACAAAGTAGACATCCCAAGGTATTAAGTAAGTAGCATTGTGAGTTTTTTTAACCACTTTCAGACCGGACCATTTTGCTGGTCAATGACCAGAGGTCTTTTTACAATTTGGCACTGTGCTGCTTTAACTGGTAATTGCGCGGTCATGCAATGTTGTACCCAAACAAAATTTGCGTCCTTTTCTTCCCACAAATAGAGCTTTCTTTTGATGGTATTTGATTGCCTCTGCGATTTTTATTTTTTGCGATATAAACGTAAAAAGACCGCAAATTTTGAAAAAAAATGATATTTTCTACTTTTTGTTATTAGAAAAATCCAATAAACTCAATTTTAGTCATACATTTAGGCCAAAATGTATTCAGCCACATGTCTTTGGTAAAAAAAAAGTCAATAACTGTATATTTATTGGTTTGCGCAAAAGTTGTCACATCTACAAACTAAGGTACGTTTTCTGGAATTTACGCAGCTTTTAGTTTACGACTGCCTATCTCATTTCTTGAGGTGCTAAAATGGCAGGGCAGTACAAAACCCCCCCAAATGACCCCATTTTGGAAAGTAGACCCCCTAAGGAAATTGATAAGTGGCATGTTGAGCCCATTGAATATTTTATTTTTTTGCCTCAAGCGATTGAATAATGACAAAAATAAAAATTTTATTTTTTTTTTTTACACAAAGTTGTCACTAAATGATATATTGCTCACACATGCTATGGGCATATGTGAAATGACACCCCAAAATAAATTCTGCTACTTCTCCTGAGTACGGGGATACCACATGTGTGGGATTTTTTGGGAGCCTAGCCGCGTACGGGGCCCCGAAAGCCAAGAACCACCTTCAGGTTTTCTAAGGGCGTAAATATTTGACTTCACTCCTCACTACCTATTACAGTTTTGAAGGCCATAAAATGCCAAGATGGCACAAAACCCCCACAAATGACCCCATTTTAGAAAGTAGACACCCCAAGCTATTTGCTGAGAGGCATGTTGAGTCCATGGAATATTTTATATTTTGCCACAAGTTGCGGGAAAATTACAAACTTTTATTTTATTTTTATTTTTTTCACAAAGTTGTCACTAAATGATATATTGCTCACGCATGCCATGGGCATATGTGAAATGACACCCCAAAATAAATTCTGCTGCTTCTCCTGAGTACGGGGATACCACATATGTGGGACTTTTTGGGAGCCTAGCCGCGTACGGGGCCCCGAAAACCAAGCACCGCCTTCAGGCTTTCTAAGGGCGTTACAGTTTCGAAGGCCATAAAATGCCAAGATGGCACAAACCCCCCCCCAAATGACCCCATTTTGGAAAGTAGACACCCCTAAATTTAGGGGTACACTAGTGAGACTAGGTAATAAATGGCGGGTGCCCTGAAACTATAAAAAAATAACTAACCAACCAGCGTCACCTGTAACAGTTATATGGTGATCACTGGTAAAAGGGTTAACTAGGGGGCAATCAGGGGGCTTTATGCGGTAGTATATGGGGGTCCCTGGCACTATAAAAAGCTGCGGCGAACCTAAATACCTACCTGCCTAACTAGCGTCACCTGTGACACTAATACAGCGATCAGAAAAATGATCGCTTATTAGGCTGGGTTCACACTGGAGTGATGCGGGAACGCCACGAATCCGCGGCGGGTTCCCGCATCGCATGCCTCCCGGCGGCAGTTCACACTGCCCTATGCGAACTGCTGGGAGTGTCAGTGAAATGTTAATGACACCCCCAGATCAGTTCGCATATCGCAGTGCGATCTGCAAACTCGGATCGCATGGTGTGAACACCCATGCGATCCGATTCTGCTGCGGACCAAAAAAAGGGTCCCGTGCGAATTTGCGGCGGGTGCGGCGGGTGCGGCGTGAATTCAGCCATACTATCTGTATGGCTGAACTCGAATCGCACAGAGATCGGATGTGATTTGCACTGCAGTGCGGTGCGAATCACATCCGTTCTCATAAACCGCTGCAATGTGAACCCAGCCTTAGTGACACTGGCGACGGGGGGTGATCACGGGGTTAAACCTTTATTGGGGGGGTTAGGGGGGTACATTAGAACTAAAGGGGGCTAACCCTAACTGCCCTAACAGTTATTACAGTCACAAATGACACCAATGCAAAAAAAAAATGCAATTGGTGTCACTGTGACTGGGGGGGCAGGGGTAATTGGGGGGGTGATCGGGGGGTGAAGGGGGGGTGTGAGTGTGCCTGGCATGTTCTACTGTGTAGTGTCGTGTTGGTGCAACTCACCGATCCTCTCTCCTCGGTGCCGGAATGAAAAATACCGACACGGAGGAGAGATTACATCACTTCCTCTCCTGTGTTTACATTACAGGAGAGGAAGTAATGTCACGGAGCATTTATATTCGTCGGGAGCGATCGCGAGGGGGTGGCCGTGAATGAATGGCCGCACCCTCATCTCGGATCGCTCCCGAACGAATACCGACCGCCGCAGGCACCGGGGGGGCCCGATCGGGCCCCCCACCCGTGGGAAGGCAGGGACGTATATATATGCCCATATGCCTGCCCGTGCCATTCTGTCGACGTATATCGTCGTGCGGCGGTCGGCAAGTGGTTAAGTTGTCATTTTTTCCCACAATTCTTTGCAAAATGAAGATTTTTTTTTTTTATTATTATTATTATTTTACAAAATTGTCATATTATCAGGTTATTTCTCACACACAACATATGCATACAACAAATTACACCCCAAAATACATTCTACTACTCTTCCCGAGTACGGCGATACCACATGTGTGAGACTTTTACACAGCCTGGCCACATACAGAGGACCAACATTGATGTAGTACCTTCAGACGTTCTACGAGCAAAAATGACGCATCTCATTTCTCAACCACCTATTACACTTTTGAAGGTCCTGGGGTACCAGGACAATGGAATTTCCCATAAAATGACCCCATTTTGGAAAGCAAACACCCCAACGTATAATCTGTGAGGCATAATGAGTCTTTTCAACAGTTAATTTTTTTCCAGAAGTTTTTGGAATATGTGGAAAAAAATTAAAATGCATTTTTTTTTACACAAAATTGTCAATTTATAAGATATTTCTAACACATAGCATGTATATAGCAAAAATTACACCCCAAAATACATTCTGCTACTCCTCCCGAGTATGGCGATACCACATATGTAGGACTTTTACACAGCCTGGCCACATAGAGAGGCCGAACATTGAAGTAGTACGTTCAGGCATTCTAGGAGCATAAATGACACATCTCATTTCATTCCTACCCATCACACTTTTGAAGGTCCTGGACCACCAGGACAGTGAAATTACCCACAAAATGACCCCATTTTGGAAAGCAAACACCCCAACGTATATTCTATGAGGCATGGGCTGCAAATAGGTACTTGGGTACTCTGATGGCCTGGTGACAGGTACTCGGTTACTCTGATGGCCTGGTGGCAGGTACTCGGGTATTCTGATGGCCTGGTGACAGGTACTCGGGTACTCTGATGGCCTGGTGACAGGTACTCTGATGGCTTGGTGACTGGTATTTGGGTACTCTGAAGGGCGGTGACAGGTACTCATATGGACTGTGACAGGTACTTGGGTACTCAGATGAACTGTGACAGGTACTCAGATGAACTGTGAAAGGTACTTGGGTACTCAGATGAACTGTGATAGGTAATCGGGTACTCGGATGGACTGGGACAGGTACTCGGGTACTCATATGGACTCGGACAGGTACTCGGGTACTCTGATGGACTGGGACAGGTACTCGGGTACTCAGATGGACTGGGACAGGTACTCGGGTACTCAGATGGACTGGGACAGGTACTCAGGTACTTTGATGGGCTGTGACAGGTACTCAGGTACTTTGATGGGCTGTGACAGCTACTCGGGTACTCGGATGAACTATGACAGGTACTCGGGTACTTTGATGGGCTGTGACAGGTACTCGGGTACTTTGATGGGCTGTAACAGGTACTCGGGTACTTTGATGGGCAGTGACAGGTACTTGGGTACTCTGATGGACCGTGACAGGTACTCGGGTACTCTGATGGACTGTGACAGGTATTCGGGTACCCTGATGGACCGTGACAGGTACTCGGGTACTCTGATGGACTGTGACAGGTACTCGGGTACCCTGATGGACCGTGACAGGTACTCGGGTACTCTGATGGACCGTGACAGGTACTCGGGTACTCTGATGGGCCGTGACAGGTACTCGGGTACTCTGATGGGCCGTGACAGGTACTCGGGTACTCTGATGGGCCGTGACAGGTACTCGGGTACTCTGATGGGCTGGGACAGGTACTCGGGTACTCAGATGAACTGTGACAGGTACTCGGGTGCTCAGATGGACTGGGACAGGTACTCGGGTACTCTGATGGGCTGTGACAGGTACTCGGGTACTCTGAGGGGCTGTGACAGGTACTCGGGTACTCTGATGGGCTGACAGGTACTCTGATGGGCTGTGACAGGTACTCGGGTACTCTGATGGGCTGTGACAGGTACTCAAATACTCTGATGGACTGTGACAGGTACTCTGATGGACTGTGATTGACAGGTACTATGAGGGGTGGTGACAGGTCCTCTTTATTGGGAAGGGGCAATCAGTGTGCTTGTTGTGTACTGTAGGCGGTAACGAGATGTTACCGCAATCTCCTCCTCACACACGATCGGTGTGTGAGGAGTAGAACCCAGTAACATCTCGTTACCGCGGTTTGTTTACATTTTAGTGATCGGCTGTGAAAGGATCACAGCCGATCACGTGGGTAAACAGCCGGCCAATGGCTGTTTACCAGCATCGGTGACGAGCAGTGTTTCCGGGGAACACGCCGCCACCGACGTGCAGGCGCAGCGCGCTCACGATTGCGTGCATGCGCCGTGCACAGTCGGGGTGTGACCATCTGTGATCGCCGTGACTTCATCACGGCTGATCACGTTGTAAACAGCCATAACCAATGGCTGTTCCCCCCCTCCCGGTGGCGAGCGGTGTCTCGTGACACGCCGCCACCGAAGAAACAAGGGTGCGCGCGCACGATCACGCGCATTCCCTGTTTAAACGGGAGGCCGTCATATGACGGCCTCCCGCCACAATAGGTGCGCCACCTGGCCGTCATTTGACGGCCGGTGGTCAGCAACTAGTTAAGGATCCACACCAAAGAACAAAGTGGACCTCTCCTTGCTCCTCATCAGCTGGGATCCTCAACCCCACTATACCTTCAGTCATCTCTGAAACTTGCACTAAGAGGAATGAAGGTGTAGAATTAGGTGTGTCACAGCCAAGTACTTGCGGGCACTCTGCTAGCAGTACACCGACGTCCGATTGTACCAGGCAAATTTCCCTGCCCCAGCTGCTGGACCGTCGAAAGAAGTTCACTCCCAGCCATCCACATGCCCAGCGGTTGAATGCTAGCTTAGCTAAATTTTTAGCACTGCAACTGCTGCTTTTTCATTTGGTAGACTCTGCCCCCTTCCGTGAGTTTGTGCAGTGTGCGGTTCCTCAGTGGCAGGTTCCCAAGCGCCACTTTTTCTCACGGAAGGCAATTCCGGCTCTCTCCATAGGCATGTGGAAGGGAATGTCCTTGCCTCGCTGGACAGGACGGTCAGCGGTAAGGTGCATATTACCGCTGACTCATGGTCCAGCAGGTATGGACAGGGACGTTACCTGTCTTTCACAGCCCATTGGGTCACTTTTCTGGTAGCTGGGAAGGATGCAGGACAAGATGCAGTAGTGTTGGAGGTTTTTTCCGCCACCACACCTCCAAAATGCTACTATTGGTTGTGACACACCTCTCTCCTCAACCCCCTCCTCTTCTTCTTCCTCCATGGCCTCTTCCTGTGCTTTGTCCTCGGAACCAGCGGTGCTCCGTAGGCGTTCAAGGGGCTATGCAAGTACGCAGGCAAAAAGATGTCATGCCGTGCTTGTGATGGTGTGTTTGGGGGATAGGAGCCACACTGGGGCAGATATGTTGTCAGCTCTGCAGGGGCAGGCTGAGAGGTGGTTGATGCCAAGCCAGCTTAAGCCAGGAATGGTGGTTTGCGACAATGGCACCAACCTCCTCTCCACCCTCTGACAGGGACAACTGACCCATGTGCCCTGTGTGGCTCACGTCCTTAACCTGGTGATGCAGCGGTTTTTGGGCAGGTACCCAGGCATACAGGATGTCCTAAGGCAGGCCATGAAAGTATGTGTGCATTTTCGCCGATCATATAATCCCAGTGCTCGGCTGTCTGAGCTCCAAAAGGAGTTGAACCTGCCCAAGAACCGCCTTATATGTGACATGCCCACCAGGTGGAACGTCGGCCATGCTGCAGCAGCTGCACACCCAGCAGAGGGCCATCAATGAGTACCTGTGCGACTACGGCACCAGGACAGGGTCAGGGGAGCTTGTTTTTTTTCACCACGCCAGTGGGGCATGATCAGGGGTGCATGCACTGTCCTGCCACCATTTGAGGAGGCCACTAGGATGGTGAGCAGTGACAGTGCATGCATCAGTGACACTGTACCTCTTGTCCACCTGTTGGATCATACGCTTCGTGCAATAATGGACAGGGCAGAACAGAGGCAGGAAGAGGAGGACTTCCTTGCCTCTCAAGGCCCCTTTTATCCAGACAGTGTTCCTGCTGTCCCACCCATCACACAGGAAGAGGAGGAGGATTGTGTCAGCATGGAGGTGGAGCCTGGCACTCAGCAGCAGCAG
The DNA here is from genome assembly GCF_037356315.1 of Lithobates pipiens. Classification (NCBI taxonomy): domain Eukaryota; kingdom Metazoa; phylum Chordata; class Amphibia; order Anura; family Ranidae; genus Lithobates; species Lithobates pipiens. The sequence goes on along the minus strand of NW_027507784.1, from coordinate 14,252,181 downwards.
TCTTTTAGGGATTATTTACAGTCCCAAGAAACCCGTGGACTTGTACGTGGCTGGAAGGAGGTGGCTGTGGATCATGTCGTCCTTAGTAACCCAGAGGACTCCGGACCGAATGCCTCAGCTAACCTACGCATTGGCCTCCCTGATCCTGCAAAGCCTGCGGAAGGATCCTTGTATTTTTCGGATCAAGGACAGGGACCATTACTGGCTGGCAACTCTCCTTCATCCATGGTACAAGGGTAAGGTTGCGGGCCTTATCTTGCCATTGCAGAGGGAGCAGAGGATGAGACATCTCCGGGGGGCCTTGCAGAAAGGTTTGTGCCACGCGTTTCTAGAGACTGGGAGGTTACAAACTCCTGGTCCTGGACAATGTGTTGCTGAGGCTTCGGGCAGTCACAGAAGGAGCGGTGGAGAAGGTGGCCCTCTGACCGATGCATTCAGACAATTTTTTAGTCCGCAGCCCCAAGGTATGATCAGTTCCAGCAACCATCACCAGCGTCTGATTTAGATTGCAGGAATACCTAGGGGCAAGGTCAGACTTGGACACCTTTCCCAACGAAAATCCTCTGGCTTACTGGGTCTTGAGGATGGATCACTGGCCAGAGCTTGCACAGTGTGCAATTGAGCTACTGGCCTGTCCTGCATCCAGCATTCTTTCGGAACGCACATTCAGTGCTGCTGGTGGCTTTGTAACCAATCACAGGGTGCGCCTGTCCACCGACTCGGTTGATCGACTGACCTTCATAAAGATGAATCAGTCTCGGATCACCACCAGCTACCAAGCACCTGAAGCTGATGTAACCGAATATTTTTTTTTTTTTTAAATGTCACATCCCTTCAAGACTGCCTATGCTGATGCTGAGTGACTATCCTGTTATGTTGACTGACTATTCTCTTCCTCCTCAAGAACATTTGGAAGAACATTTTTGGTTCTGGGTGCCGGCCCAATTTTTCAGCCCCTGTTTAATAGGGGCATGTAATTACAATTTTTGATGCAATACTTTGCAGCAGGGCTCATTCCTGCACTCCAACTAGAGTTTCTGTGAGGGGTTGCAGTGTTGTGTTTAACAGGGACATGTAATTACAATTCTTGATATAATATAATTATAATATAATTTCACAGCAGGGCCCATTCCAGCGCCCACCGAGAGTAACTGTGAGGACTTACAGTCCAATTTTTCAGCCCCTGTTTAATAGGGGCATGTAATTACAATTTTTGATGCAATACTTTGCAGCAGGGCTCATTCCTGCACTCCAACTAGAGTTTCTGTGAGGGGTTGCAGTGTTGTGTTTAACAGGGACATGTAATTACAATTCTTGATATAATATAATTATAATATAATTTCACAGCAGGGCCCATTCCAGCGCCCACCGAGAGTAACTGTGAGGACTTACAGTGTTGTGGCACCAGCACCACAACCACCAAAGGCCCAATTTTTCTACCACTGTTCAACAATGGCATGTAATTACAATTCTTGATATAATTGTTCACAGCAGGGCTCTCCAGCGCCCACCAAGAGTCACTTTGAGGTCTTACAGTGTTGTGGCAACACCAACACCTTAGGGCCAAATTTTTTGCAGAGCGTATAGGGCAGGCCCCTACTTTCAAACATCTAACTTACAAACATCTCCTACTTGCAAATATAAGGAGACAACAGGAAGTGAGATGAAAAAAGACGGACGGCAAAAAAAATTATACCTTCCCTATGTTTTCCAAAAAAGCTTAAAAATAGAGTTTTTTTACTGGAGCTACACTTTGAAAATGTACCAGTTCAAAATTACAAACAGATTCTACTTAACACAAGAAACCTACACAGTCCCTGTCTTGTTTGCGCCACCTTTATACTGCTGTTCTGAGTATATAGGGCCTGGGGGCCCCACGCTTTTCCTTTTTTTTATTTCGGTACGGGGTTCCCCTTAATATTCATATAAGACCCAAAGGGGCTGGTAATGGGCGGGGGGGGGCTACCCATGCCATTTTTCTCAATGATTTTCATCCATATTGCCGGAACCAGATATAACATTAAAACTGCAAGCAGTTTTAAATGACTTTTTTTCCGTTAAATGTCATTTTGTGCAGGGACTGTTCTAAACACGGGAAACACGTGGCACTTCACAGGCATACTATAGACACCACCCAGGCATGATATTTAAAGGAATATTTAACTTTTTTTTTCACTTTAAGCATCATTAAAATCAGTGCTCCCGAAAAAAACGTCCGTTTAAAAAAAATAATAATTGCATTGACCCATGTCCCCTGGGGCAGGAGCCAGGTCCCCATACCCTTTTTAGGACAATATCTTGCATATTAGCCATTAAAATTAGCACTTTTGATTTTGAACCTTCGAGTCCCATAGACTTCAATGGGGTTCTAAGGTTCGTACGAATTTTCGGTCCGTTCGAAATTTCTGGGGCGAACCGAACCGGAGGGTGTTCAGGTCATCCCTAATCATGACAAATGCATGTCAAAGCAAAGTGGAATACAAGCATTATGCATAATTTACTATAATAATACAATTGTCAGCTCCATCTGATGGCCTTAACCACTTTCTACAAGAGCTATTTTTGCATCCATGTTCAAAGGCACAATATAGGCCTAAAAATTAATAAATCCGCAAACTATCTCTTATTCATCAGAGATAGGGTTGCCACTTGTCTGGGAATCATGTGTCCGGGTTTCAGACCACCTGCAGCCCGGACACATTATTTAGACTGGACTATGGCTTCCCAGCAGGGTTGCTGGCTGCAGTTGTGTAAGCCGAGAGTGTCTGTTACACTCTTTCACAATGCCCAAAGCCAACATTAACAATTACCCCTCCCACCACACAGACAGGAGAGGAGAGAGGGCTCGATCTGCTTCTCTTCCTCCTGCCCCCGCCCCTCTGTGTCTGCCCACACTTCAATCCCTGGTGCTGTGCCTCAGAAAAGGAAAGGGGGGGTGGGGAATTTGAAGTCCAGCAGCCTCAGCTACATCTGGATGAGAGGTGCTGACTGCCAAGGGGTGAGTGAGCTCACCATCCATCCCTGTCTGCACCTTCCATCCCTGACTGAAGTTGCATTGATGGAGGCACTGATCAGGCTGCATTGCTAGGAACTGATCAGTCTGCATTGCTGGGCACTGGTAGTGAGGCTGCATTGCTGGGCACTAGTGAGGCCGCATTGCTGCACACTGGTAAGACTGCATTGCTGGGCACAGATAAGGCCGCATTGCTGGGCACTGGTAAGGACGCATTGATTGGCATCGATAAAAATGCATTGTGAAGTGGAACGAAATCTATTGGATTTTTGAAACTTTTTTAACTAATAAAAAAATGAAAAGTGGGGCGTGCAAAATTATTCGGCCCCCTTGCGTTAATACTTTGTAGAGCCACCTTATGCTGCGATTACAGCTGCAAGTCGCTTGCGGTATGTCTCTATCAGTTTTGCACATCGAGAGACTGAAATTCTTGCCCATTCTTCCTTGCAAAACAGCTGGAGCTCAGTGAGGTTGGGTGGAGAGCGTTTGTGAACAGCAGTTTTCAGCTCTTTCCACAGATTCTCAATTGGATTCAGGTCTGGACTTTGACTTGGCCATTCTAACACCTGGATACGTTTATTTGTGAACCATTCCTTTGTAGATTTTGCTGTATGTTTGGGATCATTGTCTTGTTGGAAGATAAATCTCCGTCCCAGTTTCAGGTCTTTTGCAGACTCCAACAGGTTTTCATCCAGAATGGTCCTGTATTTGGCTGCATCCATCTTCCCCTCAATTTTAACCATCTTCCCTGTCCCTGCTGAAGAAAAGCAGGCCCAAACCATGATGCTGCTACCACCATGTTTGACAGCGGGGATGGTGTGTTGAGGGTGATGAGCTGTGTTGCTTTTACGCCAAACATATCGTTTTGCATTGTGGGCAAAAAGTTGGATTTTGGTTTCATGTGACCAGAGCACCTTCTTCCACATGTTTGGTGTGTCTCCCAGGTGGCTCGTGGCAAACTTTAGACGAGACTTTTTATGGATATCTTTGAGAAATGGCTTTCTTCTTGCCACTCTTCCATAAAGGGCAGATTTGTGCAGTGTACGACTGATTGTTGTCCTATGGACAGACTCTCCCACCTCAGCTGTAGTTCTCTGCAGTTCATCCAGAGTGATCATGGGCCTCTTGGCTGCATCTCTGATCAGTCTTCTCCTTGTCTGAGCTGAAAGTTTAGAGGGACGGCCAGGTCTTGGTAGATTTGCAGTGGTCTGATACTCCTTCCATTTCAAAATGATCACTTGCACAGTGCTCCTTGGGATGTGTAAAGCTTGGGAAATCTTTTTGTATCCAAATCCGGCTTTAAACTTCTCCACAACAGTATTACGGACCTGCCTGGTGTGTTCCTTGGTCTTCATGATGCTCTCTGCGCTTTCAACAGAACCCTGAGACTATCACAGAGCAGGTGCATTTATACAGAGACTTGTTTACACACAGGGGGGTTCTATTTATCACCATCAGTCATTTAGGACAACATTGGATCATTCAGAGATCCTCGCTGAACTTCTGGAGTGAGTTTGCTGCACTGAAAGTAAAGGGGCCGAATAATTTTACACGCATCACTTTTCAGTTTTTTATTTGCTAAAAAAAGTTTAAAATATCCAATAGATTTAGTTCCACTTCACAATTGTGTCCCACTTGTTGGTGATTCTTCACAAAAAATTTAAATTTTATATCTTTATGTTTGAAGCCTGAAATGTGGCAAAAGGTTGAAAAGTTCAAGGGGGCCGAATACTTTCGCAAGGCACTGTATATACACACACACACACACACTTTTTTTATTTTTGAGGAGGGGGGGCAGGAATCCTGGGTGAGTTCCCATACTTTTTTCCCCAGGACTTGACACCTGCCAGGAACCACCATGAGCAGGCGGATAGGTACCCTTAGCAGTGCTGTAAAAGTGATCAGTCAATCGCTGGCGGAAATAAAAAAAAGCTGCAGTCCATTTGTATTTGTACGTATGACCATTTGCTGACAAGACAATTTTATGCATACGTCGTTCAGCAAGTGGTTCAAATCATTGTCCACCGTTTATAAATAGCTCTGGTAGACAAATGCTTATTGCTAAATTTTCCTTATTCGCTCTATGCTGTTTGAATGAGGAAAACTCAAACTGAAAATAGCCTAATAACATTCTATGTTGCCCTCATGTGCACAGAACGAATGTAATGTAACAGGGGCCCAGTAATACACAACCACCCCTAGGCACAGGCCTGCCATGCCTAATTAGAAATGTTCCTTTGGTTACCGAGATTTCTTTGAGATGCTCACAGTGTTCCTCTTCTTCAGGTATCGTTCCCATCATTGTCCTCAGCTTCAAAACCAGCGCAGACTACCTGGAAATCGAGAAACAGTTTAGACTGATGGGTGCGGAGACGGTGATCGCCATTGACAATTACACAAAGATGAGCCACATAAAGACTCTGGGAAGAACCACCGACATCCTGATGGTGATAGACATCGCCTTGAAGAATGTCAGATTCCGCCTGGAACTGCCGAGAAACCCGAAAAGAGAACGGATAGAGAGGAAGAAATTTATGTACAACTACATCCATCAGATCTAAGTTCAGAAGGAGAGAGAAAGACATGAGAGAGAAAGATTAGAGAGAGAACAAAACAATGATGGAGAAAGATTCATGATACTAGAAGATCATTTCTTTGGAAGGCAGGAGAGAAATGCATGTAGGCCTTCTTAAAATGCCGACCTTATGTTTACATTATGAGTTATGTTTGGAAATTGCTCCATTTTTAAACCAAAAAACAACCTGCAGATAAAAAGTTCAGGCACTTAGGGGTGCTTATACCTGCATCGGCCCCAATAAGGTTGGATTCCAATCCATTCTGACAAGCAAAGCTCCGACACGTCTTCATAGTGTAACAGCCCGTTCACACCTGAACGTTTTGTAGCCCTACGCCTGAAGCTACAAAACGCTGGAGGGGAAAAAATCCATTATTCTCAATGGAGATGGTTCACATCTCCACTCCATGTCGCCTGAAGCCCTACGCCTGAAGCTCAAACAAGTTCCGGACCCTTTTTTGTCGCGCGAATTGGGCTGATTTGGGCGTTTTCATTCCCATAGAAACTAATGGAAACGCTCGATTCGAGCGTTTAGCGCGACAACGAGCGTTTCTACGGGCGTTTTGACGCTGTATCTGCTCAAGAAAAAATAAACAGAAGAAAAATATTTTTCCTATTGGCTGAAAAAAAAACGCCGAAGTTAAAAAACGCTCGTTGTCGCGTGACAAAACGCCGGTAAAAACGTTCAAACACGCTACGCTCAGGTGTGAATGCAGCCTTAAAGTTCTCCCGTACCTCCCTGTCTCTTACACATTTGTATTAGTCATTTTGGTAGCCCATCATAATCATTGGCCAATAAAATGTGGGGAAAGATCCTCTAGACGTGTCACTGCTTTGTCTACCAGAACGGCCTGGAATTGGCCAAATCTGCAGGTTTTTTTTTTTAGAAGTTTTAAATGTTTTTTTTGTTTTTTTGGCTCATCAAGATATCTGTCTTTAATTGTTAAAATATGATCTACTGTATAACATATGCCATCGATGGTCCTTTATGAGTAGGGGGTCAGTGGTGTATCACTGGCGGCTGCAGCTTATAGGTCAGTTCTGTGTGGTCACTAATGTACTGAGCAGCTTATGGATTGCCAGCTCAGAGTCGAGGGAAGTGCTCTGAAAGTCCTTCAACCCACCTAACCACCTCCATCGCTGGGTGCCAGGACCACTAGCTAGTGTATGGAACTAGTGTTGCTAGGACCACTCCTAATGTAAGAGGGCACATTTATGTAAGGGGGTAGATTGATGTAATGGGGTAGATTGATGTAAGAGGGCACATTTATATAAGGGGGTAGATTGATGTAAGAGGGCACATTTATGTAAGGGGGTAGATGGGTGTAATGGGGTAGATTGATGTAAGAGGGCACATTTATGTAAGGGGGTAGATTGGTGTAATGGGGTAGATTGATGTAAGAGGGCACATTTATGTAAGGGGGTAGATTGATGTAGGAGGGCACATTTATGTAAGGGGGTAGATTGATGTAAGGGGGCAGCCTGATATAAGGGGGGGTTTGATATAAGGGGGCACATTAATGTAAGGAGGTAGATTCAGATTGATGTAAGGGGAGGCTCTTATGTAAGGTGGCATATTGATGTAAGGGGGGCTCTTATGTAAGGTGGCATATTGATGTAAGGGGGGCTCTTATGTAAGGTGGCACACAAATGACTTAAGTGGGTCAGGCTTCTGATGGGGTACATTCCCATTTATCAAGATATAGACTTTCCCCAAACGACGTCCAGTGTCCACTAGAGGGCGTTTTCTTGTCTGTTACTTGTGGATTTGCACCCTTAGCCAGTCCAGCCCTGAGATCACCGTCCCCCTCACCCCTCCCCATCTATTAAAATAGACATGCCTGTCATCCTAACATATTTCAGGCACTGGGAATTCAATACCAACTGCAGGATGTGAGTAGAGATATCATCTCTGGGTAAATAGCATGGCAAGTGTAAGTCACAAGACCGGCTCAACAGCAAAAACAGTGTAAAGAAATATTTGTATTTCATCCACGGTACATTGATCATGGTACAGATGTTTTGGAACTACATTTGCCATGATTCTAAACTTCACTGCAGAGTGCATGAGCATCATGGGAAATGTAGTTCCAAACATCTGGGGTGCCAAGATCCACCATCACTGACCTATTCCATATAGTGTTGCCACCTTTTCTGCAAGCCAAACCCAAATACTTCTGCAACCTGTGACACCTTTGGGTGACTAAAGGAGAGTAGTAATGTGGTGCGCATAGCGCGCTGCAACCAACAGTGGGCGTGACCAAATCACTCTTGTTGACATCATTGCCCTGCCCCCCCAGTGATGCCGAACCTGTCCCCAGACAAGCGCCCACAGCTTCTGGGTAGCAACAGATTTGTGTGTGACTATCTTGGTTACTTGTGAGCCGCAGCCCGGTATGAATAATGTGTCTAGGTTAAAGTCCGCCCGAAACCCAGACACATGGTTCAAAACCCGGACTGTCCGGGTGAATCCCTGGACAGGTGTCAACATAATCCCATAGTCCATCTTCGGAGCAAGCAAGAGAGGGTGGCTACATTCCTACACAGAGTGAGACCAGAGAGACCGAACAAAGACACCCTCCAACAGGACGTTAAATCACAACGGCAAGAAAATTAAGAAAATGTCGATTTGGAGGAGGCTAAGCGCAAGAGAAGGGAGTTTAGTGTCACTTTATTGAATATGAATATAACGTACTTCACCGATGTGTACTTTGTATCCTTTACTCTGTATGAAATGTAACCTATGTATTCAAATATCAAATAAATACATTGAACCCTGATAGATATCATTTGTAGAGTTCTAATCTGTCACTATGCAGCCTGTTCTTGGGCTGTGATGTCAGAGGTCCTGGCTACTCTTCATCCTATCATCTCTCAGTGGGCGGAGTTTTGGTGAATTCACCCTTGCTGTGGATATTCTGTACACTTTAGTCCTATTATTGTACCTCTGATCAAATTAAGGTGGACGATTATTCCTAAAGGTAAACTACAAGGATTTATTATTTTAATAAAAATATTTATATTTACTAGCACTGAATGGGCAAGGTAGGAGTGCTGAGAGCAATGAGGGGGGTGTTGCAGGAGCAGTGGTGATGGTCACTGGATGCCAAGAGAGGGGGTACACTTCTTGCAGGATGGGGCATGGAAGGGGTAGGGGGATGGGGAGCTGCAGGAGCAGTATTTAGAGCAGTAAGGGAGGATGAGGGTGATGGGCACTGGATGCCACTTCCTGCAGGTGGGGGGCATGGAAGGAGGGTAGGGAGCAGCAGAAGCAGTGTTCAGGGCAGGAAGGGAGGATGAAGGTGATGGGCACTTAATGCCAAGAGAGGGGGTATGCTTTCTGCAGGCAGGGGGCAGTGAACAGAGCAGGAGGAGAGGATGAAGGTGATGGGCACTGGATGCTAAAAGAGGGTGTAAGCTTCCTGCAGGTTGGGGGTATGGAAGGGGAAGGGGGATGGGGAGCTGCAGTAGTGTTCAGAGCAAGAGGGGAGGATGAAGGTGATGGGCACTGGATGCCAAGAGAGGGGGTATGCTTTCTGCAGGTGGGGGAGGGGGGCTTGGAGTGTAAATGGGAGAAGTGTGCACAGGCTGGTTGAGGGAGGGGGTATTGACATGGCAGTAAAGGAAGGGGCATAACCATGGAATTGAGAAGGGAGTTTGAGGGCACTCATTTTTATAGTGGTGGGAAGATTTTTGAAAACGTGGGGTGAAAGATGGGTCTGTGGGTTCAGTAGGGGTAATGGTGATGAAGGTGTGTTGGTGAGAGATGGGGGGTCCATGCTTTGTGAAGGCATGGCATTGCAGTGGGAAGAATATAGAGTTGGGGGGTACAGGTGTGGCCACACGTGTAAGGTACATAGGTGATGTAGGGGTAAGAGGAGGTGCAGGTTTGGTCTTGAGAATTCAGGGGTGAGATGGACAATCAGGTACAGAAACACCTGCAGGCACATTGGAGTTGTGGGTGTAGGGGTGGTGGTGAGAGCGGGGGAAGTGTGCAGGCATGATGGTGAAAGTCGAAGAGGTGGCATTTAGGTGTTAGGTGTGAATGGGGGGGGGGGGGTTGTTGTGGTGCTCTCGTGAGAGCTGGGGAGTAGGCATGCAGGTTCTGGGAGCATACATAGGGGTAATGGTGAGAGAGGAGTATGATGCAGGCATGTAGGTAAGATTTGGGGGGAAGCATGCACAGATGAATTAGTAAGAAGAAGGGTACAGGTGTGGAAGTGCAGACATAGTAGCAGGTGTCAGAAGGTGGGGTTCAGGTACGATGAGTGCTGAGATAAGAGGGATGCAGGCAGGATGGGTGCTGAGTAGGGATGAGCTTAGAGTTCGAGTCGAACTCATGTTGGACTCAAACATTGCCTGTTCGCCTGTTCAGCGAACAGTGAACAATTTTGGGTGTTCGCGGCAAATTCAAAAAGCCGGAACACCCTATACAAGTCTATGGGAGAAATCTAAAGTGCTAATTTTAAAGGCCAATTTTAAAGGCTAATATAAGTCAAGCTAATCCAAGTTACTGTCCTAAAAAGTGTTTGGGGACCCGGGTCCTGCCCCAGGGGACATGGATCAATGCAAAAAAAAGTTTAAAAAACGTCCATTTTTTCAGGAGCAGTGATTTTAATAATGCTTAAAGTGAAACAATAAAAGTGTAATATTCCTTTAAATTTCACACGGGGGGGGGGGTCTATAGTACGCCTGTGAAGGGGCGCATGTTTATGGTGCTTAGAACTGTCCCTGCACAAAGTGTCATTTCTGCAGGAAAAAAAGTCTTTTAAATGAGTGTTCTCTGTATTACGGGAGCCGACAATTCATTCATTGATAAAAAAAAAAAAAGCGTGGGGTTCCCCTAAATTAAATTACCAGGCCCTTCAGGTCTGGTATGGATATTAAGGGGAACCCTGCGTCAAATTTAAAAAAGAAATTGATGTGGGGTTCCCCCTAAATATAATGGATATTAAGGGGAACCCCGCATCAAAATTTAAAAAAAATTGACGTGGGGGTCCCCCTAAAAATCCATACCAGACCCTTTATCCGAGCACGCAACCTGGCCGGCCGCAGGAAAAGAGGGGGGACAAGAGAGCACCCCCCCTCCTGAACCATACCAGGCCACATGCCCTCAACATTGGGAGGATGCTTTGGGGGTCTGCGACCCCTCAAAGCACCATGTCCCCATGTTGATGGGGACAAGGGCCTCACCCCCACAACCCTGGCCGGTGGTTGTGGGGGTCTGCGGGCGGGGGACTTATCAGAATCTGGAAGCCCCCTTTAACAAGGGGACCCCCAGATCCCGCCCCCCCTGTTTGAAATGGTATGGGGGTACAAAAGTACCCCTACCATTTCACAAAGAAAGTGTAAAAAATGGTTAAATAAGACAAACACACTTTTGAAAAATTCCTTTATTAAAAATAAAAAAAATAAAAAAAAGATTCCAGTGGTGCTAATCCACTCTTGCTATCCAGCGATGGATGATCATCTCTCCGGGGTCCAGCGATGGCTGATCTGATCCAGCGACGGGTGATTTTCAGTCCAGCGCAGTCCATCCATGCATCCGTCTTCTGACTCCACTGAGGAGACACTGCGGGGATCCCAGCGCTGACGTTTCTTATATTAGGAGGGCGGGGCCACCCGTCACCTGACCCTGCCCCCTCTGACACTAGTGAGGGAAGCCATGGGTTCCCCAATGACGTATGGGTGACCCCGCCCCCCTCTTATGTAACGCAGGTTTCCGTTACAAATAACTCAGGTTATCTGCACTTGCACGCTGCGAATCCCCACATATGCTGATCAGACACAGCAGAGACAATGAGCGCACATCCGCCAACAACCAATCTTTGCAGAGCAAACATTTCCCCTCAGACGATCATCTGTGCAATGCACAGGGGCCCTTCACTGGCGGACATACCCCCACTCTGCAAACACCTCTTTCCAATCCCAGGAAGTTATCAACTACCTAACCGATCTCAACCAGTGTCAGTCTGCCCCAGTATGTTCTTTTAGAGCGGGCTAGGGGAGAATGAACACAGGGGGACTCTTATGACAATACATATTAACCACTTACAGACCGGACCATTTTGCTGGTCAAAGACCAGACCACTTTTTGCGATTCGGCACTGCGTCGCTTTAACTGACAATTGCACGGTCGTGTGACGTGGCTCCCAAACAAAATCGACGTCCTTTTTTTCCCACAAATAGAGCTTTCTTTTGGTGGTATTTGATCACCTCTGCAGTTTTTATTTTTTGCGCTATAAACAAAAATAGAGCGCCAATTTTGAAAAAAAATGCATTATTTTTTACTTTATGTTATAATAAATATCCCCCAAAAATATATAAAAAAACCATTTTTTTCCCTCAGTTTAGGTCGATACGTATTCTTCTACATATTTTTGGTAAAAAAATCGCAATAAGCGATTATTGATTGCTTTACGCAAAAGTTATAGCGTTTACAAAATAGGGATAGTTTTATGGCATTTTTATTAATCATTTTTTATTATTTTATTTTTTTACTAGTAATGGCGGCGATCAGCGATTTTTATTGTGACTGCGACATTGTGGCGGACACATCGGACATTTTTGACACATTTTTGGGACCATTGTCATTTATACAGTAATCACTGCTATATAAATGCAGTGATTCCTGTGTAAATGACACTGGCAGTGAAGGGGTTAACCAGTGGGTGGCAGTGTAGGGGTTAAGTGTTCCTAGGGGTGTGTTACCAACTGTGGGGGGGGGGGTTGGGCTTTAATTTAGTGAACACTGATCTCTGCTCCAATCACATGGAGCAGAGATCAGCGTCACTAGTTGCTAGGCAGAATGGAGAAATGCTGTTTACAACGGCATTTCTTCATTCGGCCGCTCCGTGAGACGATCGCGGGTATGCCCGCGGCGATCGAGTCTGCGGGTCCCGCAAACGGACTCACGGGGGTCCCGACCAGCGCGGGAGCGCGCCGCTGGCGGCGCGCTCCCGATGGCAGGGCGGCAAATTTAAAGGGACGTACAGGTACGCCCATTTGCCTGCCCGTGCCATTCTGCCGACGTACATCGGCGTGCGCTGGTCGGCAACTGGTTAAAATACATCTAAAACATCTTCATAAAATTTTCCACAACTGCTATAAATAGAAATAATAAGAAGCTCAACTTATTTAAGTACTCCCACATACAAATATTTTAAGATAAAATATATTAAGATAAGACTCTCCAAACTTTCTAAACAAAGGGCCAGTTTTCTGTCCTTCATGCTTTGGGGGGGGGGGGGGGGGGCAGACTTTGGTTGATGTGAGTAGGGGATGCCTTTGTTGGTGTCATTGGTAGAAACAGTGCCCCCTTGTTGGTGTCATTGGGAAAAACAGTGCCCCATTGTTGGTGTCATTGGGAAAAACAGTGCCCCATTGTTGGTGTCATTGGGAGAAACAGACTGATAAAAGAAAATGTTGTAAATTTGAACAGCTTCCCTCCAAAGAAAGTCCCTCTTTATTGTACATATGCTTGTTGATAAATCCCAATCTGTGTCATAAATGGTACCTCATCCCTAATGGACTGTAATTACTCAAAAAGGGGGAACTGGATGGGACTTTAGCACTAGACATGTGCATGACGAAAAAAAAAAGGGGCCTGGTTTTGTTTAGATTTGTTAATCTAGATATTAATTTTACTTAAATTTGGTTGATTTGTTCAATTCGTATTCGGAATTCGTTTAATGTCTTTTTCTAATTTTGTTCGAATTTGCAGTTTTTTTATATTCAAAAAGTTCATAATTGATCAATTTTGAATCGGCCAAATCGAAAACTTCATTTTTTTTCAATGGGGACAAACAATGACTCTTTAACCGCTTGCTGACCATTGCACGACGATATACGTTGGCACAATGGCACGGCTGTGCAAATGGGTGTACAGGTACGTCCCTTTTAAGAAGCGGCATTGTGGGCGCCGCCTCTTGCTCCGTGGCCGGACCCGTGGACTCGATGTCCGCCGGTGTCCTGCGATCGCGTCACGGAGAGGCAGAACGGGGAGATGCCTATGTAAACAAGGCATTTCCCCATTCTGCCTAGTGTCATGACAGAGATCTACTGCTCCCTGTCATCGAGAGCAGTGATCGATGTCATGTCAGTGGTAGCCCATCCCCCTCACAGTTATAATCACTCCCTAAGACACACTTAACCCTTTGATCGCCCCCCTAGTGTTAACCCCTTCCCTGCCAGTGTCATTTACACAGTTATCAGTGCATTTTTATAGTACTGATCGCTGTATAAATGACAATGGTCCCAAAGTAGTATCATAAGTGTCCGATGTGTCTGCCATAATGTCGCAGTCACAATAAAAATCGCTGATCGCTGCCATTATTAATAAAAAAAAAAAAACCTAATAATAAAAATGGCATAAATCTATCCCCTATTTTGTAAACGCTATAACTTCTGCGCAAACCAATCAATAAACGCTTATTGCGATTTTTTTAACCAAAAATATGTAGAAGAATACATATCGGCCTAGACTGAGGAAACAAAATTGTGTTATTTTTATAAATATTTTGGGGATATTTATTATAGCGAAAAGTAAAAAATATTGCTATTTTTTCAAAATGGTTGATCTTTCTTTGTTTATAGCGCAAAAAAAAACGCAGAGGTGATCAAATACCACCAAAAGAAAGCTCTATTTGTGGGGAAAAAAGGACGCAAATATTGTTTGGGTAAAATGTTGCACAACCGCGCAATTGTCAGTTAAAGCGACGCAGTGCCGAATCACAAAAAGTGCCCTGGTCAGGCAGAGGGTAAATTCTTCCAGGGCTGAAGTGGTTAAATCACCTTTGGCTTAACCACTTGGCGCCCATGCTACGTCTATTGACGTCATGGGCTTTGTGGTGTAATATCTGAATGATGCCTGAGGTCACAGACATCATTCAGATATCGACGTTTTCAGCCAGCGATTCCCTGCACCATAAGAATGATCATAGCAGCTGTTCTGCCGCTTGATCATTCTTACGGGCGGCGGGAGGGGACGCCGCCCTCCCGCCACCCTCCGGTGCTTGCACCGACTCACCGCTTCCCTCGGTGAGTCGGTCACAGGATCCGCCGGCCCCCGGATAATACCATAGAGATTTCCGGTGGACCAGATCGTCTCTATGATCGTCTGGAGGCCGGGCGCACCACGAAAGCCAGGATACTTTTTTTTTTTTTTTTTTAGTTTAGGCTTCCCAGCCTAGAGGTGAGATGTGGGGTCTTATTGACCCCCATCTCTCACTGTAAATAGGTCCGATCGTGCCATATTCCTATTACAAGGGATGTTTACATTCCTTGTAATAGAAATAAAAGTAATCAATTTATTTTTATTTTTTTAAAGTGTCAAACTAAAAAAAATAAAAATAAAATGAACAATTAAAAAAATAAAAAAATAAAAATTAAAGCGCCCCTGTCCCCGTGAGCTCGTACGCAGAAGCGAAAGCATACGTAAGTCCCGCCCACATATGAAAACAGTGTTCAAACCACACATGTGAGGTATCGCCGCGAACATTAGAGCGAGAGCAATAATTCAAGTTCTAGACCTCCTCTGTAACCCAAAACATGTAACCAGTAAAAAAATGTAAAGCGTCGCTTATGGGGATTTTTAAATACCAACGTTTGGCGCCATTCCACCAGCGCGTGCAATTTTGAAGCGTGACATGTTGGGTATCTATTTACTCAGCGTATCTTCCTCTTTCACATTATGAAAATTGGGCTAACTTTACTGTTTTTTTTTTTTTTAAAGCATGAAAAAAACGTGTTCGAAAAATTGCTGTGCAAATACCGTGCAACGAGCGCCATTGTATTCTCTAGGGTCTTTCTAGCAAAAATATTATGAATTTTACATGTAGGAGAGAAATGTCAGAATTGGCCTGGATGCGAAATGGTTAACAAAAAAACAGCATTATTTAGAAATGATACTCTAATAACACACACAGGCTTTGATTTCAAAGAAATTAGTTTACAGTTCAAATTTGACTGTAATTTAATGTAAAATTTGATTCAAATTTCAATACGGATTTTCGGAAATTTCGACTAATTTCTTTTTGTTATTCGGAGCATTCGGTAAACTTCACTTAACCAGTTCCCGACCAGCGCACGACGATGTACGTCGGCAGAATGGCACAGGCAGGCATATTGGCGTACAGGTACGTCCAATCTTCAATGCCGCCCTGCCATCGGGAGCGCGCCGGCGGCGGCGTGCTCCTGCGCTGGTCGGGACCCCCGTGAGTCCGGTCACGGGACCCGCGGACTCGATCGACGCGGGCATCACCGCGATCGTCTGACGGGACAGCTGAATGGAGGAAATGCCGTGTAAACAGCATTTCTCCATTCTGCCTAGCAACTAGTGACGCTGATCTCTGCTCCATGTGATTGGAGCAGAGATCAGTGTTCACTAAATGAAAGCCCAACCCCCCCACAGTTAGTAACACACCCCTAGGAACACTTAACCCCTACACTGCCACCCACTGGTTAACCCCTTCACTGCCAGTGTCGTTTACACATGAATCAGTGCATTTATATAGCAGTGATTACTGTAGAAATGACAATGGTCCTAAAAATGTGTCAAAAATGTCCGATGTGTCCCCCACAATGTCGCAGTCACAATAAAAATCGCTGATCGCCGCCATTACTAGTAAAAAAAATAAAATAATAAAAAATGATTAATAAAAATGCTATAAAACTATCCCTATTTTGTAAACGCTATAACTTTTGCGCAAACCAATCAATAATCGCTTATTGCGATTTTTTTTACCAAAAATATGTAGAAGAATCCGTATCGGCCTAAACTGAGGGAAAAAAATGTTTTTTTATATATTTTTGGGGGATATTTATTATAACAAAAAGTAAAAAATAATGCGTTTTTTTCAAAATTGACGCTCTATTTTTGTTTATAGCGCAAAAAATAAAAACCACAGGGGTGATCAAATACCACAAAAAGAAAGCTCTATTGGTGGGGAAAAAAGGACGTCAATTTTGTTTGGGAGCCACGTCGCATGACCGCGCAATTGTCAGTTAAAGCGACGCAGTGCCGAATCACAAAAAGTGGTCTGGTCTTTGACCAGCAAAATGGTCCGGTCTGTAAGTGGTTAAACTGTAATTCAGGTATTCGGATATATCCAAATCTCCAAATAACAAAAAATTTTATCGAATATTTATTTCGGAACTAAATGGAGATGGATTCAGCGAACAATACTAAAGTTTGGGTGCCAAATCTGAACCCTGTTTATGATTAAAGAGGAGCTTCACCGAAAAAAAAAATATTAAAAGCCAGCAGCTACTAATATTGCAGCTGCTGACTTTTAATAAAATCACATTTACCTGTCCCAGGGTCCAGCGATGTCGGCGGCAGATGACGAGCGATCGCTCGTCTCGCTGCTGCCACCGCCGCCATCCTCTGTCAGGGAATCGGGAAGTGAAGCATGACGGCTTCACTGCCCGGTTCCCTACTGCGCATGCGCGAGTCGCGCTGCGCGTCTCTTATGGTCCCCCGCTGTGTCTCTGGGAACTGTGTGTTTCCCATAACACAAACAGGTGGGGGGGCGGGGCGTCTGCGGGGGTCTGCGGCGGTCTGGCCGGAAGTGGGTGCAGTTACCTGGATTATCCAGGTAACTGCACCCCCCTCCCCCCTGAAAGGTGCCGATTGTGGCACCGGAGGGGGGGGGAGGGATCAGATTAGCAGAACTTCCCCTTTAGGGTAAAGAACCGCTTTAAAGTGGGGTTCCACCACCGTTTTTTTTTTTTTTTTACGTTTTCTATTTATGTTACTTACTTTTTTTTTGCTAAGTGTCTTGCTGCTGTTTTTTCTGTACTCGAAAGTCTTTATAAAAACGTCTCCTGACGTTTTCCATTTTGCCTGTGGGCATGTGAAGCCCACAGGCATTGTCTTCCGGGACACTGTGCTGCTATTGTCCCAGCATGCACCACCCGTATAATCTTCGATCTCGCGCATGCGCCGATTAAACCACTCGAGAGCAGACAACAACTTAGGTTGCCATCACAACGGGCGGCGTCTTAGGAAGTCCTGCCCCGTTGTGATGGCAACTGAGATGCGCGCGCGCACGAGAACTCGAGCCAGTGCGGCCGACAGGAAGCGCTGACCTGCCGCTGAAGCCCCGCCCATATCCGCAGCAGCACCGCCCCTTTTCCGGAATCTCAGGGAGCAGGAGATTTAAAAAAATAAAAAAAGACAAGATGACAGCAGCAAGGTAAGGGGGATATCCAGCGGTTAGAGGACAAGATAATCCCATAGGCATAGGAGTAGGAATTCGGGTGGAGCTCCGCTTTAATAATAGTGGATTGGTAAAAATAGTAATGGCCAATTTCTAGGCCAAAAGACAAGGTATTTGCCCCATTTACCTGTATTCTTCTGGCTATACATATTTATATCAAGAAATACAGTATCTCACAAAAGTAAGTACACCCCTCACATTTTTGTAAATTTTTTCTTCTATCTTTTCATGTGACAACACTGAAGAAATGACACTTGTCTACAATGTAAATTAGTGAGTGTACAGCTTGTATAACAGTGTAAATTTGCCATCCCCTCAAAATAACTCAACACACAGCCATTAATGTCTAAACTGCTGGCAACAAAAGTCAGTGCACCCCCTAAGTTAAAATGTCCAAATTGGGCCCAATTAGCCATTTTCCCTCCCTGGTGTCATGTGACTCGTTAGTGTTACAAGGTCTCAGGTGTGAATGGGGAGCAGGTGTGTTAAATTTGGTGTTATCGCTCTCACTCTCTCATACTGGTCACTGGATGTTCAACATGGCACCTCATGGGAAAGAACTCTCTGAGGATCTGAGAAAAAGAATTGTTGATCATTCTTACGGGTGGCGGGAGGGGACGTAATGTAGTTCCAAAACATCTAGAGTGCCAAGGTTGGCCATCACTGGCCTAGGCTAAAAGAAGATTAAAAAGTGCAAAGATTCTATTATATGGTGCACTTAAAGTGCTTGTAAACCCTTACAACACACTTTTTCCTACAGGTAAGCCTATAATAAGGCTTACCTGTAGCTACCCCGGATATCTCCTAAACTTGCACAGTTTAGGAGTTATCCCTGTATTTGCATGTGCCAACTTCATCGGCACATGCGCACTACAGCAAACTGAAGCAAGCCCGCGATACCCGGAAGTAACTCCGGGAGAGATGTTGCCGGAGTGATGAACGAGGACTGCTGCGGGGGCTTCGATCTGAGGTAAGTAATGCATAATGAGCAAGTTGCATATATATGACATCACAAGGAAGCAGGGCCACCAGGTGACGTAGCCAGGTGGCCCTGGCCCTTACCTACATATAAGAAATGTCAAAGCGGAGAGAAGGCAGATGGCGGGAGATTTTGATTGATGATGGATTTACATCGAAGGACACTATTTTTTTATAGTGGGGTTCCCTCATTTAAAGTCCCACAAATTCTTCCTTTCTAAAGCCCGAAAAACTGTTTGCTAAAGACAAGCAGACTAAGGACATGGATTACTGGAACCATGTCCTGTGGTCTGATGAGACCAAGATAAATGTATTTGGTTCAGATGGTGACAAGCGTGTGTGGGGGCAACCAGAGGAGGACAAAGACAAGTGTGTCTTGTCTACAGTCAGGCATGGTGGTGGGAGTGTCATCGTCTGGGGCTGCATGAGTGCTGCCGGCACTGGGGAGCTACAGATCATTGAGGGAGCCATGAATGCCAACATGTACTGTGACATACTGAAGCAGAGTATGATCATCTCCCTTCAGAGACTGGGCCGCAGGGTAGTATTCCAACATGAAAACGACCCCAAACACACCTCCAGGATCACCACTGCCTTGCTAAAGAAGCTGAGGGTAAAGGTGATGGACTGGCCAAGCATGTCTCCAGACCTAAACCCTATTGATCATCTGTGGGACATCCTCAAACAGAAGGTGGAGGAGTGCAAGGTCTCCAACATCCACCAGCTCTGTGATGTCATCATGGAGGAGGGGAAGAGGACTCCAGTGACAACCTGTGAAGCTCTGGTGAACTCCATGTCCAAGAGGGTTAAGGCAGTGCTGGAAAATAGTGGTGGCCACACAAAATATTGACACTTTGGTCCCAATTTGGACATTTTCACTTAGGGGTGTACTCACTTTTGTTGCCAGCGGTTTAGACATTAATGGCTGTGTGTTGAGTTATTTTGAGAGGACAGCAAATTGGCACTGTTATACAAGCTGTACACTCACTATGTCACGTACCTGGTGGTAGAGCCTGATATGCAGAGGGGGGCCTCACTTACACCTCTGACTCGAGGCCCCTGGTAGAGTAAACAGAAGGCGCGGGAGTGCAGAGTCACTCAAGTGCCTGGCAGAGTTGCTAGCAGTGGAGCTGGACCGGAACTGATGGTGGAGCTCGGATAGAACCAGGAACAGCTGTCAGGCTGGAGACTGGAGCTCTAGCAGGTGCAGGCAGGCTGGCTGGAGGCACAGGTAAACAAGTCCAAAACAGATGTGGATACAGTAGCAGAGTCAGGTGCAGGCAGGTTTGACAACAGGCTGGCAGCAAAGTAGCAGAAGGAGCAGGCAGGAACGTAGTCAAAGACAAGCCAAGGTCGAGTGCAGGCAGATAACAGGAATAGTCAGGGACAAGCCAGGTAGCTCAACTGGAACAGGTACAGGCAAGTGGTTATCAGGAATCACAGGTAACACTGTAGACCATTCAGCACTGATCCAGGGTAGGGATGAGCCGAACACCCCCGGTTTGGTTCACACCAGAACTTTCGAATGGGCCAAAAACTTTAGAACCCCATTGAAGTCTATGGGACTCGAACGTTCGAAATAAAAAGTGCTAATTTTAATGGCTAATATGCAAGATATTGTCATAAAAAGGGTTTAGGGACCAGGCTCCTGCCCCAGGGGACATGGGTCAATGCCAATTTTTTTTTAAAAACGGCTGTTTTTTCAGGAAAAAAGTGAAATATTCCTTTAAATATCGTGCCTGGGGGGTGTCTATAGTATGCCTGTGAAGTTCCACGTGTTTCCCGTGTTTAGAACAGTCCCTGCACAAAATGACATTTAAAGGAAAAAAAGTCATTTAAAACTGTTTGCGCTTTTAATATAATATCTGGTTCCGGCAATATGGATGAAAATCAATGAGAAAAATGGCATGGGTAGTCCCCCCTGCCCATTACCAGCCCCTTTGGGTCTCGTACGGATATTAAGGGGAACCCCGTACCCAAATAAAAAAAAAGGAAAGGCGTGGGGCCCCCAGGCCCTATATACTCAGAACAGCAGTATACAGGCGGTGCAAACAAGACAGGGACTGTGTAGGTTTGTTGTGTTAAGTAGAATCTGTGTGTAATTTTGAACTGGTACATTTTTAAAGTGTAGCTCCAGTTAAAAAATCTATTTTTAAGCTTTTTGGAAAACATGGGAAGGGTTATCACCCCTGTATAATTTTTTTTTGCCGTCCGTCTTTTTTCATCTCACTTCCTGTTGTCTCCTTCCGTTTGCAAGTAGGAGACGTTTGTATGTTGGATGTTTGAAGGTAGGGGCCGGCCCTATATGCTCTGCAGAAATGGGGTCCTAAGGTGTTGGTTTTGCCACAACACTGTAAGCCCTCAGAGTGACTCTTGGTGGGCACTGGAGTGCGCTGTTGTGAACAATTATATCAAGAATTGTAATTACATGCCATTGTTGAACAGTGGTAGAAAAATCGGGCCTTTGGTGGTTGTGGTGGTGGTGCTGGTGCCACAACACACAAGTCCTCACAGTTCCTCTCGGTGGGCGCAGAAACGGGCCTTGCTGTGAAATATTATATCAAGAATTGTAATTACATGCCCCTGTTATACAGGGTCTGAAAAATTGGGCCTTAGGCACTGCTTGCTGGTGCCATGACACTGCAACCTCTCCCAGATATTCTTGTTGGAGTGCAGGAATGAGCCCTGCTGCAAAGCATTGCATCAAAAATTGTATTACATGCCCCTGTTAAACAGGGGCTGAAAAATTGGGCTGGTGGCATCACCCAGAACCAAAAAATGTTCTTCCAAGATATCAGCGGGATCATTGAGGAGGAAGAGGATAGTCAGTCAACATCTGCATAGTCTTGAAGGGATGTGACATTTCAAAAAAAAAATATTCGGTTACATCAGCTTCAGGTGCTTGGTAGCTGGTGGTGATCCAAGACTGATTCATCTTGATGAAGGTCAGTCGATCAACGGAGTGGGTGGACAGGTGCACCCTGTGATCGGTTACAAAGCCACCAGCAGCACTGAAGAACGCTGGATGCAGGACAGGCCAGTAGCTCAATTGAATACTGTGCAAGCTCTGGCCAGTGATCTATCCTTAAGACCCAGTAAGCCAGAGGATTTTCGGTGGGAAAGGTGTCCAAGTCTGACCTTGCCCCTAGGTATTCCTGCACCATGCAAATCAGACGCTGGCGATGGTTGCTGGAACCGATCATACCTTGGGGCTGCGGACTAAAAAATTGTCTGAATGCATCGGTCAGATGGCCACCTTCTCCACCGCTCCTTCTGACCGAAGCCTCAGCAACACGTCCAGGACCAGGAGTTTGTAACCTCCCAGTCTCTGGGAACGTGTTGCACAGACCTTTCTGCAAGGCCTCCTGGAGATGTCTCATCCTCTGCTCCCTCTGCGACAGCAAGATAAGGTCCGCAACCTTACCCTTGTACCATGGATCAAGGAGAGTGGCCAGCTAGCAATGGTCCCTCTCCTTGATCCGAAGAATACGAGGATCCTTCCGCAGGCTTTGCAGGATCAGGGAGGCCATGCAGCTTAGGTTAGCTGAGGCATTCGGTCCTGAGTCCTCTGGGTCACTAAGGACAACATAATCCGCGGCCACCTCCTCCCAGCCACGTACAAGTCCACGTGTTTCTTGGGACTGTAAATCATCCCTAAAAGACTGCTGCTGCTGATGCTGAGTGCCAGGCTCCACCTCCATGCTGACACAGTCCTCCTCCTCCTCCTCCTCCTGCTCCTCGTCCTCTTTCCTGCAGAAAGAAGGCTAGCGTAATTCATTACCTCATTAAATGGAAAGGGTATGGCCCTGAGGACAACTCCTGGGAGCCCGAGAGCAACTTGCATGCTCAGGAACTTTTACGGGCTTTCAAGAACCGACATGCTTCCCATTTGGCCCAATTGGGCAGCCGGAGTCTGCCTTTAAGGAGGGGGTACTGTCAGAGAAGTTACCTGGTTGGTCGCAGTGCTGGCCGTGCTGGTTGTCATCGATGTGCGATGGTGCATGCTGGCTCGCGTGTGTTCCTGTGCGTGCTCACCCCTGCGGGTGCTGGTGCACTCTGGTGTGCACCTGTGCACGCTCCTGTTAGCATCGGTGCGCGCCGATGCGAGTCGGTGCGTGCTGTTGTGAGCACTCCTGGTGGCACTCGATTGGCGCCAAACACCGCGCACATGGCAACCCGCATAAGCGCACACGCACCCGCGTGCGCATGTGTTTATGCGCGCGCCTGTGCGTGTTGGCACACGTACGTGCACGGTGTTTGGCGCCAATCAGCCTATTTAGGTCTGCCGCTTACTCCATTCAAATGCTGCCTGATCATCAGCTCTTCCGTTCCCTGCTCCGTTGCCTGTATCTGCATTCCTGTATCTCCAATCTCCTGACGACCCGGCTTGCTCTTTGGACATCCCTGATCTCCGCCTGCACCTGACCTTGGCCTGTTCTGACCTCGCTCCTGCCTGTTCCTATTGTACCATTGCAGCTCGCCTGTTGCCGAATCCTGCCTGTACCTGGACCCGCCTGCTCAGCTCCTGCTCCGCACCCGATTGCCTGTGTTTCAGCCTACTCACCTGCTGCTTCGGGGTTCATCCTACTTCCAGCTCCTGGACCCTCTTCATAGGCTCTCATACCACTCTGCACTCCTAGCCTCCTGTCTACTCTACCAGGGGTTGTGAGTCGGACACATACGGGAGACCGCCCTCTGCCCAAACGGACTCACTGGTCTGGTAAGTGGAAGTCTGACAGTGCTGGAGGCACACAACACCCACTAACTCCTGCAGATGCCTGTATTACAGAACACCAGCAATAAAGGGTAGATACAGGTGTATACTGTGCTGGAGGTGCACAACACCCACTAACTCCTGCAGATGCCTTTATTATACAACACCAGCAATAAAGGGTAGATACAGGTGTATACTGTGCTGGAGGCACACAACACCCACTTTAACTCCTGCATATGCCTGTAGTAGAGAACAACAGCAATAAAGGGTAGATACAGGTGTATACTGCGCTGGAGGCACAGAACACAAGTCCTACTACAACTCTTTGGCTACACAGGCCATGGAAAATCTTCCTTCATCAACTCCTGTAAGTGCGTCCTGGAAGAAGGTAAGCGATTCATAGAATATGCGAAGGCCTGAGAAATTCACCACGGACTGACCATGATAAGAAAAGCCTATCAACTTTCCAGAAAGGTCACCATGGTAGACAACAGAAGATGCAGCAGAATGAACGATTTTGAAAGAGCTGAAGTGTATGCCCAACTGGGTGAGTAACATTCTGAGAGCCCCAACGGCTACGGGACTGTCAGGCTAGCCAAAAAAAGGAAAAACATTAAATTAGGTGTTTTCCAAAAATAAATCCAGATGATGCAACTTATGCCACGTACACACGATCAATCAGTCCCAGAGGATGCTAGACAAGACCCCCGAAGTTGGAAAAAAGACCACCGGACGGCAGCAAAGAAGAAAGCTGGGCTCCTCCGCTAGCAAAAAGAGCTAGCAAAAGAGCAGAAGATAGCAGAGGAGTCCGGCGAGAAGACCCCCAAGATGGAAGAAGACCCCTGTGCAATAAACTATTTTTAACCCTTGTGTGTTGTGTTTTATTTACATTTTTTCACAGGTGAATGGGTTGGGGTACATTGTACCCCCTACTCATTCACATAGGGTGGGGGGCCGGTATCCGGGGGCCCCCTTATTAAAAGGGGCTCCCGGATTCCGATAAGCCCCCCGCCCGCAGACCCCGACAACCAATGGCCAGGGTTGTTGGGAAGAGGCCATTATCCTCATCAACATGGGAACAAGGTGCACCCCCCCATGTTGAGGGCACGCGGCCTGGTACGGCGCTCGCTCGTCCCCACCCCCTTTCCTGACCGGCCGGGTAGCATGCTCAGATAAGGGACTGATATGGACCTGGGGGGACCCCCACATCGTTTTTTCGGCGTAGGGCTTCCCCTTTAAGTCCATACCAGGTGACAGGGCCAGCGACGCTTCCTTCACTAGTCCCGGCTACCTGGAGCCGTGCTCAAAATAACGGACTTTCCTCCGTGTGTGTGGGCAAGTGCGTTCATTTCAAAAGTACGGCCTAGTCCGCCAGAAAAGTCCCATGTGTAGGCAGGTCCGCTCGTTCGGACAGTCCGGCGGACTTTACGGCGGTTTGTCCGCCAGACTAAGTCCGCCGGATAGTCTGATCGTGTGTATGCGGCATTAGCTTTAGTTAATGTTTTGTTAATCAATCCCTAGAGGAGTTACTGTAAAATCCAAAATCCATCATATAAACAAAATGGCAAATAAAAAATATAAAAAATAAATATAAAGAATAAACAATATGTATTCAAATGTAAAACCCCTTGCTATTTTCCTTTCTTTGGATGGCCACAGAAAATACTCTATATGCGGAAGACCTACATACTCCTATAATCTCCTAGAGGGGACATTATATATATAATATCATTCTTAGTTGTGTCTTAAGTGGAGACTAGGAATGAGCCGAACACCAGAACCTGTGAACAGAACTAAAATTTGTGTGAACTTTAGAACTCTATTAAAGTCTATGGGACTCAAACGTTTTTTATATGATTTTGTGATTTTAATAATGATTAAAGTGAAACAATAAAAGTGTAATATTCCTTTAAATTTCATACCTGGGGGGTGTCTATAGTATGCCTGTGAAGGGGCGCATGTTTTCCGTGCTTAGAACTGTCCCTGCACAAAGTGTAATTTCTGCAGAAAAAAGTCATTAAAAATCACTCACGGCTATAATGAATTGTCGGCTCCCCATAATACAGAGAACAGTCATTGAAAGTCATTGATTAACCACTTACAGACCGGACCAATTTGCTGGTCAAAGACCAGACCACTTTTTGCGATTCGGCACTGCGTCGCTTTAACTGACAATTGCGCGGTCGTGCGACGTGGCTCCCAAACAAAATTGACGTCCTTTTTTTCCCACA
The DNA here is from genome assembly GCF_037356315.1 of Lithobates pipiens. Lineage (NCBI taxonomy): Eukaryota > Metazoa > Chordata > Amphibia > Anura > Ranidae > Lithobates > Lithobates pipiens. The sequence continues at coordinate 14,226,449 of NW_027507784.1, read as the reverse complement.
AATAGAGCTTTCTTTTGGTGGTATTTGATCACCCCTGCGGTTTTTATTTTTTGCGCTATAAACAAAAATAGAGCGACAATTTTGAAAAAAACGCATTATTTTTTACTTTTTGTTATAATAAATATCCCCCAAAAATATATAAAAAAACATTTTTTTCCCTCAGTTTAGGCCGATACGTATTCTTCTACATATTTTTGGTAAAAAAAATTGCAATAAGCGATTATTGATTGGTTTGCGCAAAAGTTATAGCGTTTACAAAATAGGGATAGTTTTATAGCATTTTTATTAATAATTTTTTATTATTATTTTTTTTACTAGTAATGGCGGCGATCAGCGATTTTTATTGTGACTGCGACGTTGTGGGGGACCCATCGGACATTTTTGACACATTTTTGGGACCATTGTCATTTATACAGTAATCACTGCTATATAAATGCAGTGATTCCTGTGTAAATTACACTGGCAGTGAAAGGGTTAACCAGTGGGTGGCAGTGTAGGGGTTAAGTGTTCCTAGGGGAGTGTTACTAACTGTGGGGGGGTTGGGCTTTCATTTAGTGTACACTGATCTCTTCTCCAATCACATGGAGCAGAGATCAGCGTCACTAGTTGCTAGGCAGAATAGACAAATGTTGTTTACACAGCATTTGCTCTATTCGGCCGCTCCGTGAGACGATCGCGGGGATGCCCGCAGCGATCGAGTCCGCGGGTCCCGCGACCGGACTCACGGGGGTCCCGACCAGCGCAGGGCGGCATCGAATATTGGACGTACCTGTACACCAATATGCCTGCCCGTGCCATTCTGTCGACGTACATCGTGCGATGGTCGGGAAGTGGTTAAAAAAAAGGGGGGTTCCCCCCAAATTAAATTTCCAGGCCCTTCAGGTCTGGTATGGATATTAAAGAGAACCCGTGTCAAATTAAAAAAAAAAATTATGTGGGGGTCCCCCTAAATATCCATACCAGACCCTTTATACGAGCACGCAACCTGGCAGGCCCCCACCTGAACCGTACCAGGCCACATGCCCTCAACATTGGGAGTATGCTTTGGGGGTCTGTGACATGTCATGTTGATGGGGACAAGGGCCTCATCCCCACAACCCTTTTTTTTTTAAAAATTGTCGCGGGGTTTCCCTTAATATCCATACCAGACATGAAGGGCCTGGTAATTGAATTTGGGGGTAACCCCACGCTTTTTTTAAATTTTTTATCAATTACTTTCAATGAGTATTCTCTGTATTACGGGGAGCCGACAATTAATTATAGCCGCGAGTGATTTTAAATGACTTTTTTTGACTTTGCGCAGGGACAGTTCTAAGCACAGGAAACATGCGCCCCTTTACACAAGGCTGGTGCAAGAATTTTTGACACCCTAGGCGAAACCTCATTTTCCCGCCCCCATTGGCTCCGCCCATGACTCCACCCCCTTTGCAATATGTGACCCAATTGACCATTACACATACACTGACCTACCTACCTGACACATACACTGACCCACCTGACCATTACACACACTGACCCACCTACCTGACACATAACCTGACCATTACACACACACTGACCCACCTACCTGACACATACACTGACCTACCTGACCATTACACATACACTGACCTACCTGACCATTACACACACACTGACCTACCTACCTGACACACATGCACTGACCTACCTGACCATTACACACACACTGACCCACCTACCTGACACACATGCACTGACCTACCTACCTGACACATACACTGACCTACCTACCTGACCATTACACATACACTGACCTACCTAACCAATACACACACACTGACCTACCTACCTGACTCCTATTTCCTGCACTACTCACCCCCCCATCCCCCACACACAGCTCATTGTAGATAGGGAGGATCCACCCTCTTCCTTACCTCTGCTTGATCGGCCATTACATCCGGGGCTCTCCTCAGTGCTGCACACACAGACACTGTGAGATTTTACTCTATGAGGAGAGTGAGGGAAGAGCGGGGCACTCAGCAGGACACATACGCAGAGGGGATTGGAGGCATGCAGTTCCCGGGACAGAGGCCCTGGCTGCGCCCTGGGGGCAGTGTGCCCTTGGTGGCTGCCTACTTCGCCTAGTGGTAGCACTGGCCCTGCCTTTACAGGCATACTATAGACACCCCCCGGTACGAAATTTAAAGGAATATTACACTTTTATTGTTTCACTTTAAGCATTATTAAATCACTGCTCCCAAAAAAGTCAGTTTTAAAAACTTTTTTTTGCATTGATCCATGTCCCCTGGGGCAGGACCCAGGTCCCCAAACACTTTTTATGACAATAACCTGCATATTAGCCTTTAAATTTAGCACTTTAGATTTCTCCCATAAACTTTTACAGGGTGCTGCGCGGCTTTTCGAATTTGCCGCGAACACCCCAAATTGTTCGCTGTTCGGCGAACGGGCGAACAGGCAATGTTCGAGTCGAAGCTCATCCCTAGTGGAGACAAATCAATATATAAGGAAAGACCTAAAAATAATTAATCCAATAATTAAATGATGTTCATTATTCTATGCTGTAATATAAAACAATTTCAATCAAATTCTATGTTGAGGCCATTAGGGGTCAAGTGGTATTGATCACAGCAAGAGATGGAGGTGTTTTGTAGTGCAAAAAGATTTTAAAAACATTGATTTTGTGGATTGGGGCAAAGACACACGCACTGTAATCTTGATCTCCTTTTCCTGATATCATGTTAGTTATACAGGGTTCTACTCCTATGGTAGATGTAAACCCTATAGGATGATAAAAAATAGACAAAGAAAGATCACATAATTTAAATCCAGCGTTACCCAAAGGTTTTTTTTTAGGTAAAAAAAGCTTGTCACCTGTCAGAGTACCCATGTCACATACCTTCTTTTGTGCCCTTGTGGTCAACAATATGTTAGCTGCACTATACACAAGTTAACCACTAAACCAGGAGAGCATTTAAACACTATAAAAAAGGGGTACAAAGAACATAGCCTCTCTAATCATTTTATGTTATATCATAATAAGGATCCTAACCTTTTAACTTTTTGTTGTATAGATAAAATAGAGCGACATTGGAGGGGCACCGATATTGGCAAGGCAGTGTCAAAAAAATGAAACACGTTGGATATATGAATTATGTACTTTAAGTCCAGAAGGTTTAAATATTAATATAGATATCAATTGTTTTATATCAAATTTTTAATGAAAGTATTATTCTCAGAATAATAAGGTGAAAATTATGTAGATTTCTTATAATTTTTAAACGTTTTTAAATATTTTAAAATTTTGAAAGATTTTCAATAAAATATATATTAGTGTGAGAACGTTTTTTTACTAATGTTGAATACCCATACATTATTTAGATTTTTATTATTTTTTTTGTCGACAAGATGGCACCATAGGAGGAGATTGTGCTTACAAAAGTTTTTATTTGGAAGACAAAAAATTTTGATACAGTGAAGGCGATATCATTCAGTAATACAATGTTGTACATTAGTCATACAATAAGTGGTTTAAACTCTTTTGGTTTTCAAATTATGTTATAGACATAGCATATATGATAAGAAGACATCGTAGTGTCCAAAGAGGATATGAAGCAGATAATAAAATAGGAGTTGGGTATACTAGTGTGACTGCAATTGATTCTATACAAAAAATGCATCTCATGTTTGTAAATAATTATGGTAAATTCCAATAAATCAATTTTTTGTTGAAAATATGCATACTATCATATAAGGTGATATTCTGTTTCTAGCCCCGGTGTGTGGCTAGAAACATAGCGAAGGTCCCCTCTCATTCCTATTGACAGGAAACATCTAAGGGAGCAAACTCTCATTATTTTCTAAGGTCGGGGTTTTCTTTATATCTACTTTTAATCACCGACCAGAACACAACCCTTCCCCTTGATCAGGGTACCCCTGGACGGTTGCACCTGGAGTAGCATAACCGCCTTGAGGATTTTAAAAATCACGGTTTACACTCCTTTCTCCCCTCCTCCCCCTCCTTTTGTGGAGTTTCCTGTTCCCCTTCGTGTATGCCTTTTAAAGGCTACAGTACTACTTTTACTTTTGTAGAGGCGTTTCTTCGTTTATCCATAGGGAATAAAAACGTCATAAGCTCCTGATGAAGCCCTTTAGAGAACGCGTAACATGTAGAGCATCCCTGAGCTGAGTCATCCATGAGACACTGTTTTTTAAATTCTTTCCTCCGTGTTTTTGGCTCTTTTTAATATTTTTTCTTGTTTCTAATTTATATATGTACTATGACCAAATGGGAATGTAGGAGTCATTTGTATAAACTGTGATGTTGTCACGACCGTCCTGGCGTCCCGATCGTTCTTGGAAGATCTACTCACAGAGGTCCCATGTTGAGAACCCGTCGTTCCCCTTTAGCGCGTGTCAACGCGAACGGACGCACACGGTTGCGTCCCGGTACGACCAGGCGCATGCGGGTGCGCGACGTGGCAAACGAGCGCACGCGGGTGCGCGACGTGGCAAACGAGCGCACGCGGGAGCGCGGGGTCACGAACGGGCGCACGACCTCCCACCGGGGCACGCAGACCAGTCATGCGACCGCTTTGGCGCCCTAAAGGCTTCTTAAGGACTCGGTTTCCACTCCCCCCTCGCTGTCCAGTCTACAGCGTGTTCGGAGATTCTGTTTACCAGTTACCTGCTACCTTGATTCCTGTGACCCGGCTTGTTCTTGACCACGTTTGCTTGCTGCCTGCCACCGACTACCTGCCTGCCTGACCACGTCTCTGCCTCTGCCCTTGTACTGTGTTGCCCGTCTGCTGCCGACCCTGCCTGTACCTGACTACGCTGCTGTCTACTGATCCACCCGGATCTGCTTGTGCCTGCTGTTCCTGCCTTGACCTGCCAGTGTCCGCTGTCTCCACTGACAACCGTCATCTTGCCAGTCCACCAGTCTGTTCCTGCTGTCTCCTGCTGACTGCTGTCCGTGTTGCTGTTGTTGTCCGGACCTGCCTACACCTGCCAGGCACTTGTGCCCTATGAACTTTCGAATCTCTGTTACCACCTCCAGGGGTTCTTGAGCCAGGGGCTACGAGGGGCCGCTCCCTACACTCCAGGCTCGTCCACCAGGTACGTGACAGATGTATTTAGACCATACCAGACAGTGTAATCATTATGCTCTGAGCCGTTGAATGTATGTTTCTCATTTTTAGAAATAAAATATTGTTAAAATTTTCCTTTTTTTAAAAAAAAGTGTGTTTTTGCCTAAAAAGTCCATCACTATCAACAAATAGTTGTTCTGTTTTTTAATTAATCCAAGTATCGGGACGTGGCATGTCTATTCTGTATCCTTAGTAGCACCCTGTGTCAGATCCACATTTAATTTAATAGGTATGGTGAATCCCTAATAACTAATGGAGAAAATAAATCATTACACACCAAACCGCAGTCTTCGATCAGCCAACAAAAACCTCCTCCTCGTGCCCAAAGCCCGGTATAAATCCAAGGGGGATCGGAGATTCGCTGTCCAAGGGCCTCGGCTATGGAATGCTCTACCAATCAACATCCGCCTGGAAGAAAATCACCTGGCCTTTAGGAAAAAACTCAAGACCTTCCTCTTTTAGCAGATGATCAAAGCTCGTCACAGCGCCTAGAGGCGATTCAGTTCGCATTGTGCGCTATACAAGTATTTCATTCATTCATTCATTCAGCTCTTGCATTGCCACCATCAGTCAATGAGCTCTGAAATTTATCAAAATGGTGGAGTGCATTTTAACAGAAACTACATGCAAAAATACTGCACAAGTTCAGCAGCACTGAGATGTAATAAAACAAATAAAAAAAATATATATATATTTTTTTTTTATAAAAAAAAAATTATGATGTTTATGATACACAGTGCACAGAGCAAACTAATTGTCGTTACATTAGAGTTTACATCTAATTTCAGTTTAAAATAGGAAGGAATATAAATAAAACAATTCTGACAGATGGGCAGATGTTTTTTGGAACTCTTATCATCTCTAGTCATATTTTTTTTAATGTAAGCATCATAAAGAGGATAAGGATAATATGAATATTAATACCAACATTATTAATGATAGTGATTGATTTCTAAGTAGCGGTATTTCCTGTGTCTGTGTACAGAATCCTTGCAAAGCCCTAGAACTTTTTGGTCTTTCAAGGGTTGCAATGTACTTGTTGGGGAGAAGAGGACACAGAAAATGTTTGAATCGCTCGGACACAAACAAAATCTTAAAATAAAATTGAATTTTTTACAAAAAAAAATATTTTGTGTCTTTTAGTACATTGTATTTGTAATTAACCTCTACGCTTTAAAAGTATTTATTGTGTGTTAAAAATATTGCCTCCTTTCTTTCAACTCCCTCCTTTTATAATCACATGAAAGGGAAAATAAATCCAGAGTCAAGTCCTTGCTATAACTTAAGTTCTAACGAAAAAACTGAGAGAGAGTGAAAACTATCCAAAAAATAGAAAACTATAAGCCCCTGTACACACGGTGGGACATTTCGACAACCAAATCCGTCGGATTCTGTCCGTCGGATCTTGTCCGAAACTGTTGCATACACACGGTCGGACAAAGTTGTCGGAAAATCCGATCTTTCAGAACGTGATGACGTAATTTCGTTACGATGGGACTACGTTCAGGCTAGTAGCCAATAGCTTTGATGTAGGAATGTGATCTGAGCATGCGTGGCACTTTGTCCGATCGAAATTCCCTACACATGATTGGAGTATATCAGATCGGACCAGTTGGTAGGAAAATATTTCCAACATGTTGTAAAACTTGGTCCGATGGATATTCCGACGGAAACAGTCCGATGGAGACCACACACAGTTGGATTATACGACAACACGGTCCGATAGGACACATTCCAACGGATTCTCCGACCGTGTGTACAAGGGCTTAGAAATGGACATTAAACAGTTGAAGGACAACATTCTGAACTTCAGCCTGCATGATGGAAATCTGGGAAGTCAGGGCTATAGACATGTCCTAATACAACTGTTCGGCTACACAGGCCATGAAAAATCTTCCTTCATCAACTCCTGTAAATACATCCTGGAAGAAGGTGAGCGATTCGTAGAATATGCAGAAGCTCGAGAAACCAACCAGGGACTGACCATGATAAGAAATGCCTATCAACCTTCCAGAATGATCACCATCGTATGCCCAACTGGGTGAGTAAAATTCTGAGAGCCCCAAAGGCTACGAGACTGGTAGACTAGCCAAAAAAAGTAAAAACATAAAATTAGGTGTTGCCAAGAATAAACCCAGATGATTCATCTTAAGCCGCGTACACACGGGCGGACTGTCTGTCCAACTTAGTCCGCCGGACAGTCCGCTCGTTTGTGGGCTTCAGCTGACTTTTTCAGCATACAGTCTGGCGGACTAAAGGCCCATACACACGATCAGACTTTTTGACAACAAACATGCAAATTAGCTGTTTTGGAGCAACATCCGACTGTGTGTACGCTCCATTGGACAAACTTTTTTGGTTTTCATCAGACTTTTGTTGGCTGTGCGAACGGACAAACTTTCTGGCAACAAAAGTCCGATGGAGCAAAGTCTGATCGTGTGTACAGAAAACCATAGGACTTTTGTACAAAGTGCAAACAGGCATGCTCAGAACCAATGCAAAAGATCAGCCAACAATACAGAAGTTGACCAAAGGTGGTGGTAAAGAGCAGAAAAACCACGTGGTTTGGTGAAAGTTGGCTGAAAAAGTCCTGCTGTGTGTATGCAATACAAGTTCAGGGCCGACGCCCTTTGTACAAAAATCCAAAGGAAAGTTTGTACAAAGTCCTATCGTGTGTATGAGGCTTAAGTCTTTCGGAATTTCCGTAATATTGTCCGTCCAACTTTGGTTTCAGCGGACAATCCGCTCGTGAGTAGGCTAGTTGGACGGACTAAGTATGGCGCATGCTCAGAAAGGATTTACATGGCGGAAGGTTACATTGCTGTGTATTGGACGTCCTATTTCTAGTCCCGTCGTACGTGCTGTACACGTCATCGCGCAAGCTTTCAAGGGACTGTTTGTTCATCGTGTGTGGTCAAGTCCATTCATTCAAAAGTAGGACGGACTGTCCGTCGGATTGTCTGACGGACTAAGTTGGCCATACAGTCCGCCCGTGTGTACGCGGCTTTAGCTTTAGTGTAATGCTTTGTTGGTCATTCCCTAGAAGACTCTAAAGCCCCGTACACACAATCAGAAATTCTGCCAGCAAAAGTCTGACGAGAGCTTTTGGTCATAAATTCTGACCGTGTGTACGCTCCATCGGACTTTTGCTGGCAGAATTCCAGCCAGCAAAAGAATGAGAGCAGGTTCTCATTTTTTCGGTTGGAAAAAGTTCCGATGGTCTGTACAAATTCCGACGTGAAAAATTCCTACGCATGCTCAGAAACAATTTGACGCATGCTCGGAAGCATTGAACTTCATTTTCTTGACTCGTCATAGTGTTGTATGTCACCATGATCTTAACGGTCGAAAGCTACGAGAATTTTCGTGTGACCGTGTGTATGCAAGCCAAGCTTGAGTGAAATTCCGTCGGAAAAATCATCCAAGATTTCTCAGACGAAAAATCCACTCGTGTGTACGGGGCATTACTGTAAAATCCATGGTATAAAAAAATCGGCCTAATAAAAAAATAGAAAAAAATTATCTAATAAAAAATATGTATGTAAATATAAAATCCCTTCCTTTCCCTTCCGTCATTTTCCTTTCTTTGGATGGCCACAGAAAATACTTTATGTATGGAGGACCTACATAACCCTTTAATCTCCTAGAGGGGACATATTATTCTTTGTTGTGTCTCAAGTGGAGACAAATCACTAGCCTAGTCTCAAAATACCAACCAAATCATTGTCTTCATTTCTCCCAAGACCTCCTGCTCTCTAGCTCCCTCATCACCTTCTCCCACTCTTGACTTCTCCCGAGCCTCTCCCATCCTATGGAACTCCCCAACCCAATCTGTCCGATTACCTGCTACTCTGCTTTTAGACGATCCCTGAAAACCCTCCTCTTCAGAGAAGTCTATCCTGCCCACACCTAACAACTGTATTTTCATTTTCTCCATCACCTCCTCAACACAGTTATTACCTTGTGTATCACTTGACCCTTCTTCCTAGATTGTAAGCTCTAAGGCATCATTCACGCCTGAACGTATCGTTTTCAGGCAGAAAATTTTGCAATTTTGCAGCGTTTCTGCAGTGTTTTTACCGCAATTTTGCGTAGGTTTTGTACCGCGTTTTGCCGCAATTTAGTGCAGGGCAAAAGGTCACCAATGTAAAAAGAAGAAAAATGCCCAAATCTGTCTGATTTTAGAAACAAAAAAGGGTCCAGAACTTGTTTGAGCTTCAGGCGTTCGACTTCAAGCGACATGGAGTGGAGATATGAACCATCTCCATTAAGAATAATAGATTTTTTCCCCTCCAGCATTTTGTAGCTTCAGGCTTCAAGCTACAAAATGTCCAGGTGTGAATGGGGCCTTAGGAGCAGAGCCCTCTGATCCCTCCTGTATTGAATTGTATGTGTAACTGTATTGTCTGCTCTCATGTTGTAAAGCGATGCGCAAACTGTTGGCTCTATATAAATCCTGTATACTAATAATAATAATAATATACATGGAAAGACTTAAAATAATGAAGTCAATAATTAAATAATGTCCATTCTATGCTGTAATTATAAAACAATTTAAATCAAATTCTATTTTGAGGCTGCTAGGGGCCAAGTGGTGGTGATCTCAGCAGGAGGTGGTAGTTAAAGTGGTTGTTTACCCTCTTTTACTACCAGCTGCCATCCGCTCTGTACCATTATAAGGAGTTTCCTTGTGTAGCAGATGACATTTGGGACCAAATGTCATACGCATTGTAAATTTAGTTTTTGCCTCAGAACAATAAAGGTTCCGAGGGTCAATTATGTAGGTAGGCCTTAACACCAGTCTGATCAGGCTGTGTTTGAAAATTCTGCCTGGTCATGTGAGCGGTGAGGTGCACATGACAGGCCAAAACCAAGTCTAGTTGGATGTTTGGGTATCAGCCTTCTCGCCAATCAGTGGGAGCGCCGGGGCCCGCTGAGGAGTCTGGGAGGGGGTACTTAAGCAGGTGTGGGTCATGTGCTTGGGGTTCCGGAGGTGTTCGTGAGACCCGCGGGGTATGTTTTGGTTCCAGGACCGGGGTAGCCCCGTGAGGGGTCCCGGTCACGGGGTGTTTGACACCTCGCAACATGTTCCTATCGGTGGCCCCTGATAGACCTGCCTGGTCTGGGGTAGGGATCCATCTGTTTCCAAGTCTCGGAACCGGCTGGTCCGAGGCGCAGTAACTGAGGGAGGATTCAAGGTCTCCGGGTGTGCTCTCGGCTTGGAGGGACACCGCAGCTTGTGGAAGTGACCGGGGGAGGACTCTTCGGAGGAGGGCTGGCAAGTGGCATCCTGGGAAGGGCCTGGTTCCTGAGTTGGGAAGGATATTGGCGAATTCACGCTTTTCCAGTACCATTGAGGAGACAGGAAATATTCCAGTTTCGGCGGGAAAAGGTTCCTGTTCACCCTTAGTTGGTTGTTTAAGTTTTGAATCAATGTGCTGACTGCCATGATCTCTGGCTAGAGATCTATTCAGCCTTGGGGTGCCCAGCTGCGAGTGGCTAATCTCTGGGTGGAAATAGATACTTTGCTAGACCTGTAGTTCAAGGTGCCTGAGTTCTTCACCCGTGCCCTCTGTTCCCTAAGAGACTGTGTTATTTGAAAGTTCTACTGCAAAATAAAACCTCTTAAAGAGGACTTCATCTGTGTCTGTGTACAAGTCGTTGGGTATCAACCCTGGGAACCCCTAGAAGTGGAAGATCAGGCCAAGAGAAGGTAACCCCATGATGGTATGCCCATTAAGTCAAGGCCGCCCTACAATGGGTTATGGTCTCTACACTTGTGTTCTGTAAAAAAAAAACTGCACAAATGTACTTGTATGAGCTCTGTTCTGGGCACACAGCTGATTCCTCTCCTCCTTCTCTCTCCCTTCTCTCTCCCCGGCTCAAAGCTGCAGTGGTCGGGGCAGAGCTCTCCTGCTGACGATACAATGGGCCCAATTTTTTACAGAACACAGGCACAGGGAAACTTCTTATAATGGTACAGAGAAGATGGCAACATTTAATCGCAGATTTGCGATCAGTGGGCGCAGGTACGAGCAGGGAGGGGAGGCGGGGAGTACAAAGGACACAGACACAGGAAGAGCTGCAGATAGCAGGCTGTGGCTGATGGAATTATGCAAACAGACCACAATGTCAGGGCTCAGCAGCCATGATTATTGTGCTCTGTTTGCACAGGGGAGGGCATATCCAAGGTTTTTTAGGGTATACAGGGGGCCAAATTACACAGCACAAGAACTGTGCTGTATAACATGCTTTAAGGGAACAGGATCTTTTTATTTTATTTTTTATTTTTTTGGGGGTTAACAAATGCTTTAACCACAACAAGAGGTGGAGGTATTTTGTAGTGCAAAAATATAAAGACACAGGTGATTTTGTGGACTGGTACAAGGACACAAGCACTGTAAACTTTTATCTCCTTTTCCTCATATAATGTTTGTTAGAACACCGGTATTTTGAAAGAATTTTGATGGGTATTTTGCAGGAGTATCGTAAATTTGTTTATGTGCACTGAATAATCATATAATATATAGTTATATTTGATTATAAATATTGTTTATAAGTTTTTTTTAATGCACTATATTTTAATAACACAATTGCTGCATCAATAACCATCATTAGAAAAAAAAATATTTACAAAAAAAAATTGAATCATTAATTCAAAATATTACAGGTTTATTAATGTCATTAAATATTTAAAAACAAAAAATAATATATTAAAATGTATATGACCTGTGAGTGGGGGGGGGTGGAGTCAAGCCAGGCTATGTGTCTGAATAGACATAAACAGCCTGGCTTGGGATCGAGCTTGCGCAAGTGCCTCATAGGAAGCGGCTTCCTATGTTGGGCACTTGGCAGGGGAGGAGCCAAGATCAGGGCTGCTATTAGAAACCACAGGGTCCCGTACAGCTAACCTGACAGCCCCCTCCCCACTCAAAAAAAAAATCCCCCACAGTTTACTATGCTTCAATTATGAATGAACACAGTGAGTGATTGGTACCGATCACTTCTTGTGTTCATTCGGGAAAGAGAGGAGCTGATGGTGGGAAGGAGAGGAGGGAAGCCGGAAGCATTATGGGAGCACAGAGAGGGGCTTTGGCAGTAGATAGAAATGTATGGTGCATGGGTGTGGCTTGAGGGGGGGCGCAATTACTAGAACCAATCACTTGTATGGCTCTCTTTGCAGCAGCTGAAATCCAGCAGGAGGGAGAGGAGAAGAAGCCAGATTTCAGCTGTTACAGAGCGAGTCATACAGGGGGTGGGTTCCAGTAAATGCCCCCTCCCCACCATGAAGATCACCCTCCCACATCCAATTCACCCTGCTAGCCTGAGGCCCCATACAGGTAGGGCCATCTTTAATATTGATTGGGCCCTGGGCAAACATTTACTTGGGCCCCCCACTCCATTCTGAGACGTACATAAAATAGCAGGTGGACTCAATCAGCTGCCGCAGACCAGACAGTGATTGCAATTGGTTGCCAGAGGTTACAGCCTATCCTTACCGCTCACTGGTTGGTTGCTAGAGGTTACAACACATAATTTCTGCTTGCCGATTTGTTGCTAGGTTACTGCACATTATTAGCGCTCACTGATTGGTTGCTAGGGGTTACAGCAGATCACTACTGTTCACTGAGTGGTTGCTACAAGTTAATACACATTATTACCAAAGAGAAGTGGAACAATCCCAAATAGTTGAGCAAGTAAAGTGGCACATTAATACAAATACTACAGGAGATGATCAGAGACTGCAAATATACTGCAGGAGATTACCAGAGACTGCGGACATGCTACAGGTGACAGTCAGACACTGCAGACATGCTACAGGTGACAATTAGAGACTGTGGACATGCTACAGGTGACAGTCAGACTGCGGACATGCTACAGGACACAAGCAGAGACTGCTGACATGCTACAGGTGACAATCAGAGACTGTGGACATGCTACAGGTGACAGAGACTGCGGACATGCTACAGGTGACAATCAGAGACTGCGGACATGCTACAGGTAACAATCAGAGACTGCGGACAGGCTACAGGTAACAATCAGACTGCGGACATGCTACAGGTTACAATCAGAGACTGCGGACATGCTACAGGTGACAATCAGAGACTGAGGACAGGCTACAGGTAACAATCAGACTGCGGACATGCTACAGGTGACAATCAGAGACTGTGGACATGCTACAGGTGACAATCAGAGACTGCGGACATGCTACAGGTGACAGAGACTGCGGACATGCTACAAGTTACAATCAGAGACTGCGAACATGCTACAGGAGACAATCAGAGACTGTGGACATACTACAGGTGACAATCAGACAATTTTTTTTGTATTAGTGTTCACAATACCTAAGGTCAGGTTCCAAGCAAATGAGGAGCCGTTTTATGCATTTTATGGCACAGGTCCAGGATAGAGGAGAGGATCTTTCATAGCCCTCAAGAATGTTTTTTTTTAATTCATTACACTGCAATTCATCAAAATGGAAAAATTTAACAAGAATGTTCATATTTTTGCAAACATTTTTAAAAGTAAAAATGCACAATGTTTCTCATCCATACTCTTAAAAAAACTAAAATAATAATAATATATATACATGTACTGACTTTTGTTGCCAGCGGTTTAGACATTAATGGCTGTGTGTTGAGTTATTTTGAGGGGACAGGAAATTTACACTGTTATACAAGCTGTACACTCACTACTTTACATTGTAGACAAGTGTCATTTCTTCAGTGTTGTCACATGAAAAGAGAGAAGAAAATATTTACACAAATGTGACTGGGGGGTGTACTTACTTTTGTTAGATACTGTACATTATATATATATATATATATATATATATATATATATATATATATACAGTATTTATTTAATAAAAAAATCTTGTGGGAAAACCAGAATTGTATTATTATTAATTAAAATGAAATCCCTTTACCCTGCTGGTAGGATCACCAGTCGTAGTTTAATTGAATCAGGAAATGTAGATAAAAACAACTTTTAGCCATTATAGGAATATCTACAAATAACCATTTGCATGGCGCGGTCCACCCGCCCTGACCAATGACATGCAGCCATCGCTGGAGTGCATCTAATCGCACAGCTCCCAATTGTCCCTGACTTGGATAAATGTCCCTCATTTGTCCTTCATTTTGGTCTGAACTATATAGTTGTATATAAAATGCACTTTTTATCTATCAAAAAGCGCTAAACCTTTCATCCGATTTCTAAATTGCTGCATTTGTAAATTCCAAAAGCCGATATAAACAAATAGTAGGGGTATAAAAAAGCACTTGTGGGTTTAACCAATCTTGTTATTTTGTACAATTCTCCTTTAAGGGGGTCTTTAAGGGGGAGTGGCAGTGGGTGTGTCCTATGCCTGCATACTTTTGCTGATAGGTGTCCCTCATTCCCATCTCGAAGAGTTGGGAGTAGGGATGAGCTTCGTGTTCGAGTCGAACATACGGCACAGTGGTGGCGGCACAGTGGTTAGCACTCTCACCTAGCAGTAAGAAGGGTCACTGGTTCGAATCCCAACCATGACACTACCTGCCTGGAGTTTGCATGTTCTCCCTGTGCCTGCATGGGTTTCCTCTGGGTACTCCGGTTTTCCTCCCACAATCCAAAGACATGCAGGTAGGTTAATTGGCCTCTGCCCAAAATTGGTCCTAATATATGAATGGGGACCTTGGATTGTGTTCTCCTTGAGGGTGGGGATCGATGTGAGTGTGCAATGTACAGGGATAGGGAGAATTGTAGACACTCACTCAGGTTGAACTGGATGGACTGGTGTCTTTATTCAACCTTAGCAACTATATGTTCAACTCAAACATCAGCTGTTCGGCGAATTCCGTTCGTGCCAAATTCGTGTGGCACTCACTGCCCACAATGCACTGCGTCATCGCAGTGCATTGCTGGCTCATGATTGGCCAGCATGCACTGTGACCCCGCATGCTTGGCCAATCACAGCGCCAGCAGCAAGGAGAGCCCCACACTATATAAGGCCACCAGCATGGCGGCCTTGTGTAGTGTGTTGGCGTCTGAAGCAGTTAGTGGGTGTTCTGTGTACCTTCAACACAGTACACACCGATAGTTATCGGCTGATTTTCGATCTTGCTCTTCTGTAGTGGTTGTTGTTTCATAGTTTCATAGTTAGTAAGGTTGAATAAAGACACCAGTCTATCCAGTTCAACGTGAGTGAGCATCTACAATTGTCCCCATCCCTGTACATTGCACACTCACATCGGTCCCTACCCTCAATGAGTGCCCATTCATATACTAGGGCCAATTTTTGGACAGAAGCCAATTAACCTACCTGCATGTCTTTGGATTGTGCGAGGAAACCGGAGTACCCGGAGGAAACCCACGCAGGCACAGGGAGAACATGCATACTCCAGGCAGGTAGTGTCATGGTTGGGATTTGAACCAGCGACCCTTCTTACTGCTAGGTGAGAGTGCTATCCACTACACCACTGTGCCGTTGTCTGCATGCCCTGACCGCAGTATACACCGCTATATTCACCTCACCTATATAGCTAGTGATCTATCTTTTATAATAGAGCTTGCAGTCAGTAATGTTAGGAGCTTGTGCGTGCTGTCTGCGTGCTCTGTACCCAGTACATACCGCTATATCCACCTACACAGCTCTTCTCTATTTGAGCCCACTTGCCATCTGCAGGAGTTATTGGAAGTTGTGTGTGCCTCCAGCACAGCACAGTATACATCTGTATATACCCCTTTATCTCTGCTGTTCTCTAATAGAGCCATCTGCAGGGCTTAGTGGGTGTTGTGTGACTCCATTACAGTATACCCCTTTATCTCTGGTGTTCTATAATAAAGGCATCTGCAGGAGTTAGTGGGTGTTGTGTGCCTCCAGCACAATATACACTACCCAACTTCCTTTTTACCCAACTCCCTTCAGGCCATTACCATGTCTGGAAGGCCAGCAAGGAGAGGCAGACAGGCGCGAGCCGATAAAAGAGGGCAAGCAGGCTCTGTGTCTAGAGACAACAGTGCTGGTCGTGGACGCGGTGCATTGTCATCAGCACGTGGCCATGGGACACGCTTGTCCTTCTTTTTGGCAGCTGGACATGTTGAACCGCAACATGCCAACGACTTGGTAGAGTGGATGACTAAGCCCTCTTCATCCTCCTCATCCTCTCTCACCCAGTCTCAGGGTACTAGCAAAGCAGCTGCCAACGCATCACCTTCCCTCCTCTCAATGTCATCATCAGTGACTCCTTCCCTAGACCCACCACGTCCTCCTGAGGAGTCTCCTGAACTGTTTGAGCACAGTGTTGGGTACATGCTCCAGGAGGATGCCCAGTGTTTTGTAGGCTCTGATGATGACACTCAGCTAGAGGAAGGCAGTAGCGTGAGCGCAGAGAGAGGGGATGCTCAAGAAGGACAGCAATCTGGCAGTCATGTTCCACAAGCTGCAGCATACTGCCAGGTTTGCTACAGCGATGAAGAGGGAGGGGATGATGAGGGCACTGACTCCAGAATTAGGTGTGCCACAGCCAAGTGCTTCCGGGCACTCTGCTAGCAGTACACCCACGTCCGATTATAGCAGGCAAATGTCCCTGCCCCAGCTGCTGGACCGGCGAAAGAAGTTCACTCCCAGCCATCCACATGCCCAGCGGTTGAATGCTAGCTTGGCTAAATTGCTAGCACTTCAACTGCTGCCTTTTCAGTTGGTAGACTCGGACCCCTTCCGTGAGTTTGTACAATGTGCGGTTCCTCAGTGGCAGGTCCCCAAACGCCACTTTTTCTCACGGAAGGCGATTCCGGCTCTCTACCGGCATGTGGAAGGCAATGTCCTTGCCTCGCTGGACAGGGCAGTCAGCGGTAAGGTGCATATTACCGCTGACTCGTGGTCCAGCAGGCATGGACAGGGACGTTACCTGTCTTTCACGGCCCATTGGGTCACCCTTCTGGCAGCTGGGAAGGATGCAGGACAAGGTGCAGTAGTGTTGGAGGTTGTTCCGCCACCACGCCTCCAAAATGCTACTATTGGTTGTGACACACCTCTCTCCTCCACCCCCTCCTCTTCTTCTTCCTCCATGGCCTCTTCCAGTGCTCTGTCCTCAGAACCAGCGGTGCTCTGTAGGCGTTCCAGGGGCTACGCAAGTACGCAGGTAAAACGATGCCATGCCGTGCTTGCGCTGGTTTGTTTGGGGGACAGGAGCCACACTGGGGCGGATGTTTTGTCAGCTCTGCAGGGGCAGGCCGAGAGGTGGTTGACGCCACGCAGCTTAAGCCAGGAATGGTGGTTTGTGACAATGGCACCAACCTCCTCTCCGCCCTCCGACAGGGACAACTGACCCATGTGCCCTGTGTAGCTAACGTCCTTAACCTGGTGGTGCAGCGGTTCTTGGGCAGGTACCCCGGCTTACAGGATGTCCTGAAGCAGGCCAGGAAAGTCTGTGTGCATTTCCGCCGATCATTTAATGCCTGTGCTCGGCTGGCTGAGCTCCAAAAGGAGTTGAACCTGCCCAAGAACCGCCTTATATGTGACATGCCCACCAGGTGGAACTCAACGTTGGCCATGCTGCAGCGGCTGCATACGCAACAGAGGGCCATCAATGAGTACCTGTGCGACTACGGCACCAGGACAGGGTCGGGGAGCTCGGTTTTTTCTCACCACGCCAGTGGGGCATGATCAGGGATGCATGCACTGTCCTGTCACCGTTTGAGGAGGCCACAAGGATGGTGAGCAGTGACAGTGCATGCATCAGTGACACTGTACCTCTTGTCCACCTCTTGGAGCATACGCTGCGTGGAATAATGGACAGGGCACTTGAGGCAGAACAGAGGCAGGAAGAGGAGGACTTCCTTGCCTCTCAAGGCCCCCTTTATCCAGACAGTGTTCCTGCTGTGCCACCCATCACACAGAAAAGGAGGATGAGGAGGAGGAAGAGGAGGAGGAGGATGATTGTGTCAGCATGGAGGTGGAGGCTGGCACTCAGCATCAGCAGCAGCAGTCTTGTAGGGATGATTTACAGTCCCAAGAAACACGTGGACTTGTACGTGGCTGGGAGGAGGTAGCTGCGGATCATGTTGTCCTTAGTGACCCAGAGGACTCCGGACCGAATGCCTCAGCTAACCTACGCTGCATGGCCTCCCTGATCCTGCAAAGCCTGCGGAAGGATCCTCGTATTCTTCGGATCAAGGAGAGGGACCATTACTGGCTGGCCACTCTCCTTGATCAACGGTACAAGGGTAAGGTTGCCGACCTTATCTTGCCATCGCAGAGGGAGCAGAGGATGAGACATCTCTGGGAGGCCTTGCAGAAAGGTCTGTGCAACGCGTTCCCAGAGACTGGGAGGTTACAAACTCCTGGTCCTGGACAACGTGTTGCTGAGGCATCGGTCAGAAGGAGCGGTGGAGAAGGTGGCCGTCTGACTGATGCTTTCAGACAATTTTTTTAGTCCGCAGCCCCAAGGTATGATCGGTTCCAGCAACCATCGCCAGCGTCTGATTTACATGGTGCAGGAATACCTAGGGGCAAGGTCAGACTTGGACACCTTTCCCACCGAAAATCCTCTGGCTTACTGGGTCTTGAGGATGGATCACTGGCCAGAGCTTGCACAGTATGCAATTGAGCTACTGGCCTGTCCTGCATCCAGCGTTCTTTCGGAACGCACCTTCAGTGCTGCTGGTGGCTTTGTTACCAATCACAGGGTGCGCCTGTCCACCGAATCAGTTGATCGATTGACCTTCATCAAGAGGAATCAGTCTTGGATCACCCACAGCTACCAAGCACCTGAAGCTGATGTAACCGAATAATTTTTTTTGAAATATCACATCCCTTCAAGACTGCCTATGCTGATGCTGAGTGACCGTCCTGTTATGTTGATTGTCTATCCTCTTCCTCCTCCGCTGATATGTTGGATGAACATTTCTGGTTCTGGGTGATGCCTAAGGCCCAATTTTTCTGCCCCTGTTTAACAGGGGCGTTTAATTACAATTTTTTATGCAATGCTTTGCAGTAGGGCTAATTCCTGCAATAAAACTAGAGTATATGGGAGAGGTTGCAGTGTCGTGGCACCAGCACCAGTGCCTAAGGCCCAATTTTTCTGCCCCTGTTTAACAGGGGTGTTTAAGTACAATTTTTGATGCAATGCTTTGCAGCAGGGCTAATTCCTGCAATAAAACTAGAGTATATGGGAGAGGTTGCAGTGTGGTGGCACCAGCACCAGTGCCTAAAGCCCAATTTTTCTGCCCCTGTTTAACAGGGGCGTTTAATTACAATTTTTGATGCAATGCTTTGCAGCAGGGCTAATTCCTGCAATAAAACTAGAGTATATGGGAGAGGTTGCAGTGTCGTGGCACCAGCACCAGTGCCTAAGGCCCAATTTTTCTGCCCCTGTTTAACAGGGACATGTAATTACAATTCTTGATATAATATTTCACAGGAGGGCCCGTTCCTGTGCCCACCCAGAGTAACTGTGAGGACTTATAGTGTTGTGGCACCAGCACCACAACCACCAAAGGTCAATTTTTCTACCACTGTTCAACAATGGCATGTAATTACAATTCTTGATATAATCATTCACAGCAGGGCGCTTCAGCGCCCACCAAGAGTCACTTTCAGGGCTTACAATGTTGTGGCAAAACCAACACCTTGTTCCGCCATTTCTGCAGAGCATATAGGGCAGGTCCCTACTTTCAAACATCCAACTTACAAACATCTCCTACTTGCAAACGGAAGAAGACAACAGCAAGTGAGATGAAAAAAGATGGACGAAAAACAAATTATACAGGGGTGATAACCCTTCCCCATGTTTTCCAAAAAGCTTAAAAATAGTTTTTTTGACTGGAGCTACACTAAAAATGTACCAGTTGAAAATTACAAACAGATTCAACTTAACACAACAAACCTACACAGTCCCTGTCTTGTTTGCACCACCTGTATACTGCTGTTCTGAGTATATAGGGCCTGGGGGCCACACACATTTCCTTTTTTTAATATGGGTACGGGGTTCCCCTTAATATGCGTACAAGACCCAAAGGGGCTGGTAATGGGCAGGGAGGGCTACCCATCCCATTTTTCTCAATGATTTTCAACCATATTGCAGGAACCAGATATAACATTAAAACCGCAAGCAGTTTTAAATAATGTTATTTCCGTTTAATGTCATTTTGTGCAGGGACTGTTCTAAACACGGGAAACACGTGGCACTTCGCAGGCATACTACAGACACCCCCCAGGCACCATATTTAAAGGAATATTTTAATTTTTTTTCACTTTAATCGTCATTAAAATCAGTGCTCCCGCCAAAACTGCCATTTTTAAAAACATTTTAGGCATTGACCCATGTCCCCTGGGGCAGGAGCCAGGTCCCCAAACCCTTTTTAGGACAGTATCTTGCACATTAGCTGTTAAAATTAGCACTTTTAATTTCAAACGTTCGAGTCCCATAGACTTCAATGGGGTTCTAAAGTTTGTACGAATTTGGGGTCCGTTCGAAAGTTCTGGTGCGAACCGAACCAGGGGGTGTTCGGCTCATCCCTAGTAGGTAAACTAAGCTGTAGAACACTTGTAGGATACCTGGATCTTTCAACCTGCTTGGCGATATCCATAAGACTGGATTATTTCAGTAACTTCAGCCCTTCCAGGCTCTTGTTAAGAAAAGCAACCCGTATGTGGTGTTCTTCTAAAGAGTCCTCCCCTGGAATGCTTGGAGTACAATGGGTCTCACCCGAACCGGAGACGGCACCCAACCACCTCAGATTCCTCCTTTAGTCTCCTTGCCTTGGGTTAGCCAGCCCAGAGGCATTCAAGTTGGGTGGATCTGCAACCCCAGGTCATAGCCTTCCTGGAGGCTGGTCAGGAGGACCAGGACTAAGTAGTCAGCACATAATACTGGACCGGAACCCCGAACCATGTGACGACCGCATCTTAAATACCCTCTCCCAGAGGGCACAGCGAGAGGGCCACTCCCACTGACCTGGCTCCAAAAGAGAGTAACTTAAGCACCTGACCAGACCATAGTTCCACGCCTGCCACAAGAGACAGTGCCCCCAGTGGACAGACTGAACATCTCACAGTCCAGTCAAACTGATACAGAAGTCAATTTTAGACAAATAATACCCACACCTAACTGCAGTTTAGGTAGATTTTAATTTTGAAAAACACATAGCGTGTGCTCTTCAGGAGCCCGCCACTACACTTATCTGGTGGGGTGAAGGGCTCAGGAAATGTTTATTCTCACACCAAACATTGTAAAAAGTAGACAAATTACAATCAGTTACAGATGGACTTTTTTTTCAACCTGACTAACTATGTAACTATGTAAGATGGAGGTGGTTTTAATGAATTTTACAGAAAAGAAGTACTTTTTGTATTTAATTATACTTTTTTTTTTTTAAGTGTTTGTTATGTGCTGAAAATCCCAGAGACTCGAGTCATTTCCTGTAATTGTCTAAATGGAAAGAAAGTATCTGAGACTGAGCAACTGCTACGACTGCAACTGACACAGAAGATAGAGCATAAAAACTTAGAAAGATAGGGAAAGAAACAAAAAAAAAATATCAGCAATGGACATTAGACAGCTAAGGGACAAAATTCTGAGCTTCAGCCTGGAAGACGTAGATCTGGGCAGTCAAGGTTACACAAGAGTCCTACTACAGCTATTTGGCTATACCGGCCATGGAAAATCTTCCTTCATCAACTCCTGTATGTATGTCCTGGAAGAGGGTGAGAACTTCAAAGAACATGCTGAGGCTGGAGAAACCGACCACGGACTGACCATGGTCAGAAATGCCTATCCGATTACCGATATGATCACCATGGTAGACAACAGAGGATGCAGCAAAATGAATGATTTTGAAAGAGCTGAAGTGTATGCCCAGTTGGGTGAGTAACATTCTGAGAGCTCCAAAGGCTACGGGCCAAAAAACAAATAATGTAAAATTACTTGTGACCAAAGATAAATCCAGATGCCCCTTAGCTCTGTAACACTTTGTTGGTCACTCCATAGAAGACACTTATATGACTATTATAGTCTTGGTTGTAGTAGAGGCAACTCTCCTCACTACAGATATGGGCACCTGAAGGTGGAGCTAAACCTCATCGATTTAATTGTTTCCCAATTGTTTCCCGAATTATTTTCGAACTGTCAAGCCATCACATGCCTGGTGTCATTACTGATCACCTGGGCAACATTACGGCAACTGCAGATCAAACAGAACTCTGTGATGAGTAGGGATGAGCTTTATGTTCGAGTTGAACTCATGTTTGACTCGAACATTGGCTGTTCGCCAGTTTGCCGAATAGAGAACAATTTTGGGTGTTTTCAGAAAATTCGAAAGCTTCGGAGCACCCTTTAAAAGTATATGGGCAAAAGTGCTAATTAGAAAGACTTATATGCATGGTATTGTCATAAAACATGTTTGGGGACCCGGGTCTTGCCCCAGGGGACATGTATCAATGCAAAAAAAGTTTTAAAAATGGCCATTTTTTCGTGAGTAGCTGGAGAACAAACCCACCATATGCTTCAAAGGTTGAACCCCTTTCATTCAGTTGGGACTGAATGACTTGGATTCCTTTATCATGTGTGATGGAATTGTAAAGGCATTCAACGTCCAGAGCCACCAGCCAGGTGTTCAAAGGAAGCTTTTTACCATCCAGTATACGTAGTAGGTCAATGGTATCCTTAACATATGATGGTAAGGAGAGTACGTGTGGAAAAAGGTATTTGTCAACGAATGCACTAGCATTTTCAGTTAATCCTTGACACCCAGGCACAATAGGTCGGCCTGGGGGGTTAATGAGGGACTTTGGGTAAGGAAAAGAAAGTGGAAGTTTTGGGATCTTTCACATTAAGATATTTCCAAGTATTAAGATCAATAATGCCCTGCTGGTAGGCCTTAAAGATAAGTTGATAATATTTTGTATTGGAATTCTCAACGACTGATTTGGAAATGGGGCGGTACCAACCTCTGTTTCAAAGCAAATAAAGCAGTTATTCACAATCACCACAGAGTAAACGTAGTCAAAACATAGCCAGAGTTCAGGAACCGGAACGGAGAGTCAGACAAGCCAAAACGTCAGAGAGCCAGAGATGAGCGTAGTAGAACAGCCAGCAAGATCTGGAGCCAGAAGGAATTTCAGCCAACCAAGACTTTATCACAGGAGAGTGTCTCTAGAGATGCGACCAAGGCGAAGGCAGAGATCATCTGGGCTGGACGGCTTAAGTAGGCAGGACTGATGAGCAGGATATCATCAACAGCTTTGTCACTGTGGAGAGATAGGAGCTGTAAATTAGCCGACAGCTGAGCGGCCAGATCAGAGAAGGAAGGGCTGAGCCCAGCCCTGAGAGCGCTCTGACGATTATCAGTTCTATATCAGTCGCATTGGGCACTAGTAAGTGTAGCAATTGGCGTAGGCAGCCTATCAAAAATCAACGGCAGAAATGGCCTCTGGAATGTTGTGGAATTTAATATTGTTCCTGCGTGAGCGATCTTCTATATCCGCCAGTTTAGCCGTCATTCTCTGTATGTCATTGTGCTGTTCTTTTTATCCACGAGATGATTGTGAGCAGAGAAGGCATCCTCCATTTTGTGCTCTGTGTGTGACATTCTTTGCTGCAGATCATGCACAGAAGCCTTGATAGGTTTCATTATATTCACCATGTCAATGTGCAGGGAGTCTCTCAGGCAAATCAGCAGGTCTTTCATATTAGTCATTGACACAGACTGAGAAGATAAAGGGAAGGGCTCAAGAGGGGTCTGGGTGGAATGCTCTGCAGCATTCTCTTCCATATCAGAATCCTCTGCCTGCTGGTCTCCTTTAGCTTTTTAAAATTTAGATGGGCTGCGGGTAGATGGGCTGTCAGGGGGAGAGATGTCATTTTCCTCTGTGTTTGCACAGTGTATGGCCGTACATACCGAAGTGGATGATCTGCTGGGGTCTGAGGAGTGCTCTCTTTCCTCGGCAAGTCTGGTGTGTGCTCCGGCGCCATCTTGGTACACCCGTCCGTTCGTGGTGGAGTAATAATCTGTCAGTTTCTGTGGGGCTAGGCGCTGTGAGCCCCGTTTGTGGATAGCACCTTGTGCTGCATCTTCCAGGGAAGCCATAGGTAGTCGCTGGGAGTACCTCAGTTGTTGGGTATCGTAGCTTGTCGGTGGCTTGGAGCAGGAGCTCAGCTAGCAGGCAGCCATCTTCCTCACTGGCCGGACATGCCCCTGGCAGATATTTTTTTAGGGAAGTATCTGCCCTCCTAAATTAGCCCCCTCTTAGCCCCGCCCTTGAAACGCCCCGTACATGTAAATTTAGTTTTAACTATTTAAATGGAAAAAATGTTTTTGGACTCACTTTCTGGTGTGATGCATTCTCTGTTCCTTGTCAATTCCAGGAAACTTTGTGTCCATTGGAGAGAAAGTTGAATGGAAAGACAATTACAAAGCTATGATGGAGGCCTTAGAAGATTCTGAATTGGAACCAAATTTCTCAGACTTTATTGTCCCCATCTTTGTGTACAGGTAAGTGATTCTTGTGTTAGATGATGCATCCTTGGAGCAGATTGGTTTCCAGGAATTAGATGAGGGACTGATCGAATGATATGTTTACTGGTGATATGTTCAGAACTGAAGGTGAGCATGCTTATTTTTGGTATTTACAAGAAAATTTTATGGTTTGGGGTTAGCATTAATTATTATAGAGAGCACTGACACCAGCACTGAGATAGAGAGCACTGATACCAGCACTGAGATAGAGAGCACTGATACCAGCACTGAGATAGAGAGCACTGACACCAGCACTGAGATAGAGAGCACTGACACCAGCACTGAGAGAGAGAGCACTGATACCAGCACTGAGATAGAGAGCACTGACACCAGCACTGAGATAGGAAACACTTACACCAGCACTGAGATAGAGAACACTGACACCAGCACTGAGATAGAGAGCACTGACACCAGCACTGCGATAGAGAACACTGATACCAGCACTGAGATAGAGAGCACTGACACTAGCACTGAGATAGAGAACACTGATATCAGCACTGAGATAGAGAGAACTGACACCAGCACTAAGATAGAGAGCACTGATACCAGCACTGAGATAGCGAATACTTACACCAGCACTGAGATAGAGAACACTGACACCAGCACTGAGATAGAGAGCACTGACACCAGCACTGCGATAGAGAACACTGATACCAGCACTGAGATAGAGAGCACTGACAACAGCACTGAGATAGAGAGCACTGATACCAGCACTGAGATAGAGAGAACTGACACCAGCACTAAGATAGAGAGAACTGACACCAGCACTAAGATAGAGAGCACTGATACCAGCACTGAGATAGAGAGCACTGACACCAGCACTGCGATAGAGAACACTGATACCAGCACTGAGATAGAGAGCACTGACACCAGCACTGAGATAGAGAACACTGATACCAGCACTGAGAAAGAGAGAACTGACACCAGCACTAAGATAGAGAGCACTGATACCAGCACTGACACCAGCACCAAAATAGAGAACACTGATACCAGCACTGAGATAGAGAGCACTGATACCAACACTAAGATAAAAAGCACTGACACCAGCACCCAGATAGGGAGCACTGACACCAGCACTGCTATAAAAAGCACTGACACCAGTACTGATAGAGAGCACTGACACCAGCACCCAGATAGAGAGCACTGACACAAGCACTGAGATAGAAAGCACTGACACCAGTACTGAGATCAAGAGCACTGACACCAGCACCCAGAAAGAGAGCACTGACACCAGCACTGAGAGAGAGAGCACTGATACCAGCACTGAGATAGAGAGCACTGACACCAGTACTGAGATAGGGAACACTTACACCAGCACTGAGATAGAGAACACTGACACCAGCACTGAGATAGAGAGCACTGACACCAGCACTGCGATAGAGAACACTGATACTAGCACTGAGATAGAGAGCACTGACACCAGCACTGAGATAGAGAACACTGATACCAGCACTGAGATAGAGAGAACTGACACCAGCACTAAGATAGAGAGCACTGATACCAGCACTGACACCAGCACCAAAATAGAGAACACTGATACCAGCACTGAGATAGAGAGCACTGATACCAGCACTAAGATAAAAAGCACTGACACCAGCACCCAGATAGAGAGCACTGCCACCAGCACTGCTATAAAAAGCACTGACACCAGTACTGATAGAGAGCACTGACACCAGCACCCAGATAGAGAGCACTGACACAAGCACTGAGATAGAAAGCACTGACACCAGTACTGAGATCAAGAGCACTGACACCAGCACCCAGATAGAGAGCACTGACACCAGCACCCAGATAGAGAACACTGACAACAGCACTGAGATAGAAAGCACTGACGCCAGCACTGACATAGAAAGCACTGACACCAGCACTGACATAAAAAGCACTGACACAGCACTGATATAGAGAGCACTGACACCAGCAACCAGATAGAGAGCAATGACATCAGCACTGAGATAGAAAGCATTGACACCAGCACTGAGATAGAGAGAACTGAGATCAGCACTGAGATAGAAAGGACTGACACAAGCACCGATATAGAGAGCACTGACACCAGCACTTTAAAGCTCTTAATATATGCAATGTATACAGTTAATTTTTTATCACATTAATTATTTTCCCATTATGGACATTAGGGATGAGCTTGGTGTTCTAGTCGAACGCATGTTCGACTCGAACACCGGCTGTTCACCTGTTCGGTGAAGCCAGAACTCTGTGGGCCGTTCACACCAAATTCGTGTGGCGCTCACGGCCCACAATGCACTGCGCCATCGCAATGCATTGCTGGCTCATGATTGGCCAAGCATGCACTGTGAGCCCGCCTGCTTGGCGAATCACAGCACCGGCAGCAAGGAGAGCCATAATTGGTCACAGGCAGGATGCCCGTGGCCAATTATAGCTCAGGGTGTTTAGTACATGCCCCACACTATATAAGGCCGCCAGCGCGGCAGCCTTTTGTAGTGTTCCGGCATCTGCAGGAGTTAGTGGGTGTTGTGTGCCTCCAGCGCAGTATACACCTGTGTCTACCCTTTATTGCTGTTCTCTAGCCATCTGCAGGAGTTAGTGGGTGTTGTGTGCCTCCAGCGCAGTGTACACCTGTATCTACCCTTTATTGCTGTTCTCTAATAGAGCCATCTGCAGGAGTTAGTGGGGGTTGTGTGCCTCCAGCACAGCACACTATACACCTGTATCTACCCTTTATTGCTGGAGTTCTCTAATACAGCCATCTGCAGGAGTTAGTGGGTGTTGTGTGCCTCCAGCACAGCACAATATACACCTGTATCTACCCTTTATTGCTGTTCTCTAATAGAGCCATCTGCAGAAGTTAGTGGGTGTTGTGTGCCTCCAGCACAGCACAATATACACCTTTATCTACCCTTTATTGCTGTTGTTCTCTAATACAGCCATCTGCAGGAGTTAGTGGGTGTTGTGTGCCTCCAGCGCAGTATACACCTGTATCTACCCTTTATTGCAGTTGTTCTCTAATACAGCCATCTGCAGGAGTTAGTGGGTGTTGTGTGCCTCCAGCACAGTATACACCTGTATCTACCCTTTATTGCTGGTGTTCTATAATAAAGGCATCTGCAGGAGTTAGTGGGTGTTGTGTGCCTCCAGCACAAATATACACTACCTACTTGCTGGTTTTCCCATCTCCTTGCAGGCCATTACTATGTCTGGAAGGCCAACAAGGAGATGTAGACAGTCACAAGCCAATAAAAGAGGGCAAGCAGGCTCTGTGTCTAGAGACAACAGTGCTGGTCATGGACGCGGTGCATCGTCATCAGCACGTGGCCATGGGACACGCTTGTCCTTATTTTCGGCAGCTGGACGTTTTAAACACTGGAAACACGTGGCACTTCACAGGCATACTATAGGCACCCCCCAGGCACGATATTTAAAGTAAAATTTCACTTTTTTTTTCACTTTAATCGTCATTAAAATCAGTACTCCCGAAAAAACGTCAATTTTTAAAAACAATTTTGGCATTGACCCATGTCCCCTGGGGCAGGAGCCAGGTCCCCAAACCCTTTTTAGGACAATATCTTGCATATTAGCCATTAAAATTATCACTTTTTATTTCGAATGTTCGAGTCCCATAGACTTCAATGGGGTTCTAAAGTTCGCACAAATTTTCAGTCTGTTCGAAAGTTCTGGTGTGAACCAAACCGGGGGGGGGTGTTCGGCTCATCCCTAATGGAGTGGGCCCTCCTGTCTAGGTTTTGCCTAAGGACTCACAAAGCCTAGAACCGCCTCTGTGTATGGGAATGTTTGACCATCCTTCCATTTATGAGAGGCACCAGTGTTGGACAAGAAGTCTCCACACTAATTCATCCCAAAAGTGTTCTATCAGGTTAAGGTCAGGACTCTGTGCAGGCCAGTAAAGTTCCTCCACCCCAAACTCGCTCATTCATGTCTTTATGGACCTTGCTTTGTGCACTGGTGAGCAGTCATGTTGGAACAGGAAGGGGCCGTCCCCAAACTGTTCCCACAAAGTTGGGAGCATGAAATTGTCCAAAATGTCTTGATATGCTGACGCCTTAAGAGTTCCCTTCACTGGAACTTAGGGGCCAAGCCCAACCCCTGAAAACACCCCCCCTCCCCCCCATCACCATAATCTCCCCTCCAAAAAATTATTTGGACCAGTGTACAACGCAAGGTCCATAAAGACATGGATGAGTGAGTTTGGGGTGGAGGAACTTGACTGGCCTGCAGAGAGTTCTGACCTTAACCTGATAGAACACCTTTGGGATGAATTAGAGCAGAGACTATGAGCCAGGCCTTCTCGTCCAACATCAGTGCCTGACCTTGCAATTGGGCTTCTGGAAGAATGGTCAAACATTCCCATAGACACACCCATAAACCTTGCGGACATCCTTCCCAGAAGAGTTGAAGCTGTTATAGCTGCAAAGGGCGGAGCCAACCCAATATTGAACCATACGGACTAAGACTGGGATGCTATTAAAGTTCATGTGTGTGTAAAGACAGGCGTCCCAATACTTTTGTTAATATAGTGCACTGTCCCAGCAGCCAGCATCAGGTTGAGCCTAATTACTGGGATCTGCTAGCTGCTGGGAGAGATCCAAGTCCTGGCACATAGGGTGACAGGGTGATAGGGCATTCATTAAAAACAAAACAAAAAAAACTTACTAAATATATACTTTTCACTCAAACTAAAGACACATTAAAGCATGCACATACGTGTTTAAGGGGTCTTTTTAACCATTGACGTGTATAAACATTGTGTTCTTCTACTCTTCTCCAGAGTCAGAAAACAAACATCAGCTGAAGAAATGCAATATGTGAAAACATTTATGGAAAACTGCGTAAAAATGACAGGTAACATTTTCCTGTTTAAAGACCTCATGTTGGTGATATGATTCCATTACTCTTGCCCTTCAATTGCTATTCATTCTACTAACCTTGCTGTCATCTCTTTGGCCAGCATGTGATTGGCCACAATACCTGTCAGTCAGACACCAGGGGTGGGATTACTGCAGACAGCTGTGGCAGGGAAGAAAAATAGGATTTTTTTAACAGCTTATCTGTAAAATCCTTTTCTTGAAGTACACCACGGGACACAGAGCAACATAGTAATAACTATATAGGTTATACGCCACCTATAGGTGAATGGACACTGGTACACCCAAAAAAAAAATGGAAGTCCCGCTCCCTATATAACCTCTCTGATACAGGCAGTACCCCAGTTTTTGTAGCAAAGCAATATATACCTATCCCAATAAGAGGAGCCCGATCCAGGCAGGCCTGGACTGGGACAAAAAATAGGCCCGGGCATTTTAGACTTAGCAGACAACTTTTCCAGGGGCATTTGCGGGGGTGGCTGGTGTTGGTCCTCCACACAGTAATGTGCAGGGACACAGTGATATAAAGGGAACTGCACTGAAAAGGGGCACTGCAATGATTACAGTGCAGTCCCCTCTATATTACAGTGTGCCAGTCCTATTGTAGTCATACAATGTGAGTACTGTCTGTCTCCTATTGTGCCCACACTGCCCAGTGACACTGACCTGCTCTCTTTTTGGTGGTGCGTTACAGCGTGGCTCTCTCTCTTTGGTGGTGTGGTACAGCGTGGCTCTCTCTGGTGGTGTGGGTACAGCGTGGCTCTCTCTGGTGGTGCGGGTACAGTGTGGCACTCTTTCTGGTGGTGCGGGTACAGCGTGGCTCTCTTTCTGGTGGTGCGGGTACAACGTGACTCTCTCGCTGGTGGTGCGGGTAAAGCCTGACTCTCTCTGGTGATGTGGTACAGTGTTGCTCTCTCTGGTGGTGCAGTACAGCGTGGCTCTATCTAATGGTGTGGTACAACGTGGCTCTCTCTTTGGTGGTGCGGTACAGTGTGGCTCTCTCTCTGGTGGTGCGGTACAGCGTGGCTCTCTCTCTGGTGGTGCGGGTACAGCGTGACACTCTCACTGGTGGTGTGGTACAGCGTGGCTCTCTCTGGTGGTGCTGTACAGCGTGGTTCTCTCTGGTGGTGCGGTACAGTGTGGCTCTCTAGCTGGTGGTGTGGTATAGCATGTCTCTCTCTGGTGGTGTGATACAGTGTGGCTCTCTCCGGTGGTGCGGTACAGCATGGCTCTCTCTGGTGGTGTGGTACAACGTGGCTCTCTCTCGGGTGGTGCGGTACAGCGTGGCTCTCTCTCTGGTGGTGAGGTACAACGTGTCTCTCTCTCTCGGGTGGTGCGGTACAGCGTGGCTCTCTCTCTCTCTAGTGGTGCAGTAAAGCATGGCTCTCTCTCTCTCTGGTGGTGCGGGTACAGCGTGACTCTCTCTCTGGTGGTGCGGGTACAGCGTGGCTCTCTCTCTGGTGGTGCGGTACAATGTGACTCTCTCTCTGGTGGTGCTGGTACAGCGTGGGTACAGGTACAGCATGGCTGTCTCTCTGGTGGTGTGGGTACAGCGTGGCTCTCTGATGGTGTGGTACAATGTGGCTTTCTCTCTGGTGGTGCGGTACAGCGTGGCTCTCTCTCTGGTGGTGTGGTACAACGTGGCTCTCTCTCTGATGGTGCGGTACAGTGTGGCTCTCTCTCTGGTGGTGCAGTAAAGTGTGGTTCTTTCTCTGGTGGTGCGGGTACAGCGTGACTCTCTCACTGGTGGTGTGGTACAGCGTGGCTCTCTCGTTGGTGGTGCGGTACAGCGTGGCTCTCTGAGTGTGTGGTACAACGTGGCTTTCTCTCGGGTGGTGCGGTAAAGCGTGGCTCTCTCTCTGGTGGTGTGGTACAACGTGGCTCTCTCTCTGATGGTGCGGTACAGTGTGGCTCTCTCTCTGGTGGTGCGGTACAGTGTGATTCTCTCTCTGGTGGTGCGGGTACAGAGTGACTCTCTCACTGGTGGTGTGGCACAGCGTGACTCTCTCTGGTGGTGCTGCACAGCGTGGTTCTCTCTGGTGGTGCAGTACAGCATGGCTCTCTCTGGTGGTGTGGTACAACGTGTCTCTCTCTCGGGTGGTGCAGTACAGTGTGGCTCTCTCTCTGGTGGTGAGGTACAACGTGGCTCTCTCTCTGGTGGTGCGGTACAGCGTGGCTCTCTCTCTGGTGGTGTGGTACAGCGTGGCTCTCTCTCTGGTGGTGCGGTAAAGCGTGGCTCTCTCTCTGGTGGTGCGGGTACAGCGTGACTCTCTCACTGGTGGTGTGGTACAGCGTGACTCTCTCTGGTGGTGCTGTACAGCGTGGCTCTCTCTGGTGGTGCGGTACAGCATGGCTCTCTAGCTGGTGGTGTAGTACAATGTGGCTCTATCTCGGGTGGTGTGGTACAGTGTGGATCTCTCTCTGGTGGTGAGGTACAACGTGGCTCTCTCTCTGGTGGTGCGTTACAGCATGACACTCTCTCTGGTGGTGCGGTACAGCATGGCTCTCTCTCTGGTGGTGCGGGTACAGCGTGACTCTCTCACTGGTGGTGTAATACAGTGTGGCTCTCTCTGGTGGTGCGCTACAGGGTGACTCTCTCAATGGTGGTGTGGTACAGCGTGACTCTCTTTGGTGGTGCTGTACAGAGTGGCTCTCTCCGGTGGCGTGGTACGGCATGGCTCTCTAGCTGTTGGTGTGATACAGCGTGTCTCTCTCTGGTGGTGCGATATAGTGTGGCTCTGTCTGGTGGTGTGGTACAATGTGTCTCTCTCTCTGGTGGTGCGGTACAGCGTGGATCTCTCTATGGTGGTGTGGTACAACGTGGCTCTCTCTCTGGTGGTGCGGTACAGCGTGGCTCTCTCAGGTGGTGCAGTACAGCATGGCTCTCTCTCAGGTGGTGCGGGTACAGCGTGTCTCTCTAGCTGGTGGTGTGGTACAGCATGGCTCTTTCTGGTGGTGCGGTACAACGTGGCTCTCTCTGGTGGTGAGGTACAGCATGGCACTCTCTGGTGGTGTGGTACAGCATGGCTCTCTCTGGTGGTGCGATACAGTGTGGCTCTCTCTGGTGCTTCGGTACAGCATGGCTCTCTTTGGTGGTGTGGTACAACGTGGCTCTCTCTCGGGTGGTGTGGTACAGCGTGGCTCTCTCTCTGGTGGTGAGGTAAAATGTGTCTCTCTCTCTGGTGGTGCGTTACAGCGTGGCTCTCTCTCTGGTGGTGCGGTACAGCATGGCTCTCTCTCTGGTGCTGCGGTACAGCATGGCTCTCTCTCTGGGGGTGCGGGTACAGCGTGACTCTCTCACTGGTGGTGTGATACAGTGTGGCTCTCTCTGGTGGTGCGGTAAAGGGTGTCTCTCTCTCTGCTGGTGAGGTACAACGTGGCTCTCTCTCTGGTGGTGTGTTACAGCGTTGCTCTCTCTTTGGTGGTGCAGTACAGCAGGGCTCTCTCTCTGGTGGTGCGGGTACAGCGTGACTCTCTCACTGGTGGTGTGATACAGTGTGGCTCTCTCTGGTGCTGCGGTACAGGGTGGCTCTCTTTCTGGTGGTGCGGTACAGCGTGGCTCTCTCTCTGGTTGTGCGGTACAGCGTGGCTCTCTCTGATGGTATGGTACAACGTGGCTCTCTCTCTGGTGGTGCGGTACAGCGTGGCTCTCTCTCTGGTGGTGCAGTACAGAGTGGCTCTCTCTGGTGGTGTGGTACAGCATGGCTCTCTAGCTATTGGTGTGGTACAGCATGGCTCTCTCTGGTGGTGCAATACAGTGTGGCTCCCTCTGGTGGTGCGGTGCAGCATGGCTCTCTCTGATGGTGTGGTACAACGTGGATCTCTCTCTGGTGGTGCGGTACAGCGTGGCTCTCTCTGGTGGTGTGGTGCAGCGTGGATCTCTCTCTGGTGGTGCGGTACAGCGTGGCTCTCTCAGGTGGTGCGGTACAGCATGGCTCTCTCTCAGGTGGTGCGGGTACAGCGTGACTCTCTAGCTGGTGGTGTGGTACAGCATGGCTCTTTCTGGTGGTGCAGTACAGCGTGGCTCTCTCTGGTGGTGCGGTACAGCGTGGCACTCTCTGGTGGTGCGGTACAGCGTGGCACTCTCTGGTGGTGCGGTACAGCATGGCTCTCTCTGGGTGTGCGGTACAGCATGGCTCTCTCTCTGGTGGTGCGGTACAGCGTAGCTGTCTCTCTGGGGGTGCGGTACAGCGTGTCTCTCTCTTCGGTGGTGCAGTACAGCGTGGCTCTCTCTCTGGTGGTGCGGTACAGCGTGGCTGTCTCTCTAGTGGTGTGGTACAGTGTGTCTCTCTCTCTCCGTGAGTGAGGGAAGAACAATAGGCAGGAAGCTTTCTCCTCACATGTGCTGCCGATAAGAGAAGGGTAGGGGTGGAAAAATCCTGACAGTAGCCCTCCCCCTTGCCCCACCATGCGGACACCTTGGCTGGAGGAGGAGGAGGAGCAGTCCCTGGGAGCAGAGAACTGTCAGCACGGTTCTGAGGCTGATCTGTGTGTGAGAGAGACACACAGCTCAGCTCATGCAGCTGAAAGTTCCGCCGAAGAAGACACAGGCATGGGCGCTTAGCGCTAGCGGTGAGTGGCGCACACGGCCTGTGTTAACCATGTTCAGGTCCCGGTCGCCGCTTACCTCCGGCTGTGCGACCTGAACAGTAACATGCTATAGAGCGGGTGGCCCTGGTCTGCCCTATGGCCAGTCTGGGCCTGGCGGGATCTCTGTGTCCCGTGAAAGGATTTTACAGGTAAGCTGTTATAAACATCCTATTTTCTTTATCGTACATCACGGACACAGAGCACCATAGTAATAACTATGTGGAATGTGCCAAAGCAGTGCTACCTGAGGGGAGGGAAACACAAAGCAAAACAGCCATCGCCAGGCATGAGGACCTATACCGCTGTGCCCGAAGGTGAGGGCCTCCTGCCATCTTACATCCATTTGATAGAATCTTGTGAATATATGTACTGACGATCAAGTAGCGGCCTTGCAAATCTGAGCCAAAGAGGCTTGGCGATGCACTGCCCATGATCACTGACTGCCCGGGTTGAGTGTGCCTTAATCTGAAAGAGAGGAACCCTTCTTTTCAGACCATAAACTGGACTAATCACTTGACAAATCCACTTAGTAATAGTAGATTTCGATGCTGCCTGGCGCTTTCTAGGGTTTTCTGGGAACACAAGCAAAACATCAGTTTTCCGTATCTGAGCTGTCCCTTTCAGATAAGCCTTAACTGCTCTCACTACATCGAGAGAATGCAATTGTTTTTCTTCTGCACAACGAGGTTCTGGAAAAAAGGAAGGTAGGGGAACATCTTGATTCAGATGAAAACCAGACACTACCTTTGGTAAAAGGTTGGGTGAGGAAACAGCACCACCTTATCCTTATGAATGATTAAGTATGGCTCTTTACAGGAGAAGGCAGCTAACTCTTAAACTCTTCTTGCAGAGGTTACCAATTTCCTTGTCAAATGGAGCAAAGGAATAATACATATCGGTTCAAAGGGTTGTCTTTGCAACACTGAAAAAAACAGATTCAAATCCCATAGGCACAAGGGTGCTCTAACTGGTGGAGTTATCCGAGTTACCCCTTGTATGAATGCCCGGACTAAAGAATGTGAAGCAATCGGCCTTTGGAAAGACACTGCCAAGGCTGAAATCTGACCCTTCATTGTACTCAAGGGCAGCTTCATTTCTTCTCCTAACTGTAGAAAGGCCAGAATTCTTCCTATGGCATACTTTCGAGGATGCCAACCCTTGGTTTCACACCAGGCAACATAGGCCTTCCAGACCCTGTAATAAATGGTCCTGGAGGCCGGCCTTCTGACATTAATCAGGGTGGTTACTACTGAACCTGAAAGCCCCTGATTTTTTAGAATGTGGGCTCCAATAACCAAACCGTTAAATTTAGCTACTATAATGCCGTGTACACACGAACAGACTATCCGGCGGACTTAGTATGGCGGACAAACCGCCGGAAAGTCCGCCACATTTCCGAACGAGCGGACCTGCCCACACACCGGACTTTTCCGGCGGACTAGGTCCGGCGGACCTAGTATGCCGGACTATGGCGGGAGTCCGCCATACTTTTGAAATGAACAGACTTGCCCACACATGGAGGAAAGTCTGTTCATTTTGAATGCGCTCCAGGTAGCAGGGACTAGCAAAGGAAGTCAATGTCGCCGACTTTGGTGCTTCCGTCAGTATACCGCTTCCTAACTCTGTATATAGATATCAGATATTCCAACCGCTCACAAGCACAAAACAAGACGACACTTGCTTAGCTGCTCAACATGGACTCCTTTATTAGAACCAAAATGACAAGTATTTATAATACTGAAACGTCTGTTAAATCCCCAGTCTCTGGAATTGCTAAAAGTGTGGGACAGAGGTCTTGGACCCTCTGTTCAGTTACCAGATCTTCAGCTGGAGAAGTTTGTTGCAACTCCATAGATGCTGCTGGCAGAAAATCACATGTCCCTGTCAGTGTTGTGGGAGAAAGGCCGACTACCTCTTCTCTCAAGAAGGCCAGAGCCATTGTTTGTGCTGGACAGAGGTTAGCAGAACTCTGCCCTTTTGTCAGAACTTCAGGTTTGGGGACGACAATATCCAGAGTTTCCACTGCTGATTCTCTGGCATGCTGCTGAACGTGTTCTAGCAGTTTCCTGTATGCCCATTCCAGATTCTGTTCCTTCCTTAACAAATGGTCCAGATCAGGTTTAAGCTCTGAGACCCCTGCAAGACCAAGCATAGCCTCTTTATATTCTTGCAGGTCCTCAAGGGTAGGTTCCCCTTCATCGCCAAACACAAAACGATCTGTAAGGCTCTCCCACAGCAATCCAGGGCCTCCAAAGTCATATCCCTCTGGAGAGCATTCTGTTGTCTCCCCTAAATATCCCTGCTCTGCGTGCCATTGAAGAGCCCGATAATAATTGTCCAGCTCTATCTCCTGCTGGACCAGCCTGTCCAAATCAGTCACCCATTGCTCCTGGGGCCGCTCTCCCAGGAATGCCATCCGCAATGCCCGTTGGTCACTGACCTGCTGCTCTTGGGGTGGAAAGCACTTGCCCTGTTTTATAACAGCGAGCTGGAGGGCTGCAATCCAGAGCTCCACCCGAATCTGCTGCCTGATCTCTGCTGCCTGATCTCCAGGTATTCATCCTCAGACACAGTCCTGGTGTATGCTGAAAGGATGATCCGCATCAGCCCCGGGAACGCTGATGCCAGGTCCATATCTCCGCTGGGGTGACCTAAGTCTGCTATCCTGATCTTGGATCCCAGTGGAGGTTTGGATGTCCCAGACTGCAGGAAGTGTCCCAATGCTTGCCAACAATGTGACGGAACCAATCCCACACTCCAATTGAGTGCTTCCGTCAGTATACCGCTTCCTAAATCTGAATATAGATATCAGATATATCAACCGCTCACAAGCACAAAACAAGACGACACTTGCTTAGCTGCTCAACATGGACTCCTTTATTAGAACCAAAATGACAAGTTTTTATAATACAGTAGAAGGGGAGGTCCCCCCTCCTGATCATTTATTCTAACAATACAACTGTAGCCAGAAACAGAATTAACCTGAGCTAATTATCTAAATTAACACTCAGCCCTTGTATACACGGTCAGACATTCTGATGGACAATATCCGATAGGACCATGTTGGCGGATAATCCGACAGTGTGTGGGCTCCATCGGACTGTTTCCGTCTGAATATCCGTCGGACCAAGTTTGAGAGCTGGGCTATAAAATTTTCCGACAACATGATCCGATCACGTCAGTTCCCATCGTGTGTAGCCTAGTCCGATGGACAAGGTGCCACGCATGCTCACAATAAAATTCTGAGACGGAAGCGCTCGCTCAGGTAAAACTACTGCTCGTAATCGATATAGCACATTCGTCACGCTGCAATGTTAAAAATTGTTTCATGCAGCGCATTCTCTTATTCTTTTTACTTATTTCATCAATACAATATTTTAATTCATCACATCTCCCCAATATTTTTTTTTTTTTCAATAATTTTTTTTTTTTTAATCAACATGTCCTTTTTTGACAGTTTACTCATCTTTGCATTTTTTGGGTGTGTTTTGTGTGTCAACTTACTACAACACCATTATTATCTTTTTATTTTATTGTTTTCTTTTTTAATCTAGAGGAGGTTGTTTGGTGTTGGTGCCCCTTGTTATTCATTTGACTTTGTATTTTTGAAATGTACCTGCCTACTCACAAATAAACTGTCCTTTTTGAAGTAAAACACATAGGCAAGTATTTCTTCAACCAAAAAAAAACGTTATTTAGGTGTCAGTAACAGATAAAGAGGGAGGCAGCGCTGGAGAAACTAGGGAGATTAGCGAAGCCTTTGGCCCCCAGGCACACATCAACTATTTAAACGCAAAAATTGGTGGCCTGAGGAGTACATGTCTGAGGGAGAGAAGTCTGGTCCTGAAGTCCAAGAAACCTGCAACAGCAGCAGATGACATCTATGTTCCCAGGCTGTGGTCCTACAAGAGGCTGCATCTTCTGTCAGACCAGACTGAACCCAGGTTATCACTCTCTGGTCTTCTTTCCACACTTCCTTCCAGGCTGTGGCTGTGGTGCTGGAGGTGTGGCAGAAGGAGGAGGAGAAGGAGGGGCATGGGCCAAATCACACAAGTGCGTTGCTTGTGTGATTTGGCCCAACAGCCCCTTGTTGAGGGTGTGGATAATTAGCTCCTCACACAAGATATGTTGCCCCTCCTCCATTTGCTGGAGTTTGCAGGCAGCCAAGGCGGCAAAGGCCTCTTGATATGTGGGGGTGGCTTTGAGGGCCGCTGAAGCCTCCCCGATGAGCTTCAGAGCCGACTCCTCCACATTCCTCCCCTTTCTGGCCCTTTTGTGTGGAAGGCGGAGGGGAGGGACCTGTGATTCAGTCAGGCTCCTCCGCCTGCCCACCGCTTGGCTGCCGCTTACCCCTGCCTCCTCCTGGCTGCCATTTTCCGCAGCCACCTCCTGGCTACTGCATTCCACACCATCCTCTTCATGGCTGAGGTCTTCCTGTGTATGAAAAAGGGACATAGTTTTAGTTTTTGGTTCATCAAACACACACAATTTTCAGCTCAAGACTGTTGCAAATTGTTAACAAATAGAAAAGACTATCATTCTCAGCCCAGCATGTTTCATTCTTGGCCCAAAGGTTTTGGCCACTACTGTCTATTGATATGTGAAACACTTTCTAAAATCAGCAATTAGAGAGCAAAAATCAAGTTAAAGAGGGATTTCACTGTGAAAAAAAATATTAAAAGCCAGCAGCTACAAATACTGCAGCTGCTGACTTTTACACCCCTTTCACACCAGGGCGTTTTGCAGGCGCTATAGCATTAGAATAGCGCCTGCAATCCGCCCTAAAGAAGCTGCACCATTGTTTGTAGTGTGAAAGCCCGAGGGCTTTCACACTACAGAGGTGCGCTGGCAGGACGTCAGAAAAAAGTCCTGCCAGCAGCTTCTTTGGAGCGGTGAAGGAGCGGTGTGTTTACCGCTCCTCCACCGCTGCTCCCCATTGAAATCAATGGGACAGCGCTGTAATGCCGCCGGCAAAACGCCGCTATTGTGGCGTATTGCCGGCGGTTTTAACCCTTTCGCGGCCGCTAGCTGGGGTAAAAGCACCCCGCTAGCGGCCTAAATGCGCCACAAATTGTTTTACCGCCGATGCAAAGGGAGGTGTGGTGTGAAAGGGGACTTAATGAATGGACACTCACCTGTCCCAGGATCCAGCAATGTCGGCAGCCGAGGCCAATCGATCGCTCGGCTCTCGGCTGCTGCCATTCTAGGTGAGGGAATCAGGAAGTGAAGCGTTGCGGCTTCACTTCCCAGTTCCCTACTGCAAATGCGCGAGTCGTACAGCGCAATAGGAATGGTCCGCGCTGTCTCTGGGACCCGTGTGTTTCCCAGCAGACAGCGCATAGGGACAGGAAGAGGCATAGACTCCCGTGGGTGCAAATACCTGTCTTACTCCCAAAATATGTAGAACAATACTATACCTGGCTCAAGCTGGGCTCCTCCAGTTCTTCCTGAGTGGAAGGCCCAGGTTGGGCATTGAAACACTCAGCAGGTATGGAATGTAGCATATAAGGATGCGTGGAAGGAAGGGTAGAGAGGGATTCCCTGACCTCAGTCTGGTCTGACAGAAAACGCATCCTGTCATAATACCACAGCCTGGGGACATAAACGTCATCTGCTGCAGCTCCAGTTTGCATGGACTTCAGCACCTTCTTCCGCTCCCTCAGATATGTACTCCTGAGGCCACCAATTTTCGTTCTTAAATAGTTGATGTCTGCCCTGGGGACCACCGGCTTCACAAACTCAACCAGTTTCTCCATCGCTGCCTGCCTCTTTAATTTGTTACTATATAATGTTACTCCTATAATATGGATGCTTAGATTGCCACAGACAGGGCAGCTCCCTGTACATATCGATGAACAGAGGGAGGAAACTGTGGTCATTAAACCCGTCCATAATCTCTGCAAGACACAACACAAGACAAACCCTAATGTCAGGCTAAACTCAACTAAATCTTGTCCCAATACAGGCCTCAATCTAGAAGCAGTATAGGCTAGTGATGTACCAAGTTAAAAATTGTACCTTTGTTTGCACAATCGGCGCCTCAGCTTCTCCCTCTGTTCACAGATCGTACGTATGACACACGCTTGTTGCGTTTTATATACAGTGCGTATGCGTGAAACCCCGCCCCTGACGTTCTTTCTAGACTATTCCCCGCCCCTTCTCTTTCGGCGCAGTGAGGAGAGCACATGGCGGAGACACAGCAGGTGTGCAATAATAGTTCCACTAACGAGGAGGAGGGCGAGGAAAGCCCGGAGCCTGAAATGTCCCGATCCTGGAGGAGAAGTTTTAAGGCCTCAAATATGTCTTTTGGAGAGATGTTGGAGATGGTGGACATATTGAAGAGGAACGACTATGATGGGAAGTATGGACCTTACCCAAACCCAAATATCAGAAAGGCTAAGATCATGATTAAAGTTGTGAAGAGTCTTCAGAAGAATTTTGGGGTACGACGATCCATGGATCAACTGAGAAAACGCTGGTCAGACCTGAAACTGAGGGAGCACGATCAGTACAGAAGGATCAAGCGAGTTCTTCAAAAAAGTAAGTAGTTGTCGTGTGTTCATATTATTATTATTATTGCTTGCATACTGCTCCATGTGCTTTGATTTAATGTTGTACAGTTTAAAATGGCCACTTTCATGTTCATGGGTTCAATCGTTCATACTAAACATCGTTCGTTAGCCCACTCCAAAAACCATGTTTTGCCAAATTGCACTTCACTAAATTTGTTCACACTA
Source organism: Lithobates pipiens (assembly GCF_037356315.1). Taxonomy (NCBI): domain Eukaryota; kingdom Metazoa; phylum Chordata; class Amphibia; order Anura; family Ranidae; genus Lithobates; species Lithobates pipiens. The sequence continues at coordinate 14,185,634 of NW_027507784.1, read as the reverse complement.
CAGGTAAGTATTCCAGCTTTCGAAAGTGTCAAAAATAATGTTTTCACCTTTTGAACTCTGCCAAAAAACACAATTGTACCACACTTCCAAGCAATGTTTCATATTCCTATTTCTGCCCTCTGTATGCTAAGTATTCCTTTTTTACATTCTCATAGGGGAGAGAAGACTCGGGGCGTCTGAGGACACCAGGGACCCCACACCTCCCAAAGAAGGGGAAATACCAACACCAGAAGCAGAGGAGGAGGAGGAAGGAGAGATTGTTGAAGTTGGCCAAATTGTCACCACAACAGGTGAGTGTCAAAGACCACAGCTTCTGGTAAGCTAATCAATGTATGTTTGCATATTTGTAATACATGGTGTGTTTTTTTTTTTTAGGTGATGTGGAAGAAGAATCACATTTTACCAGTGAAAGTGCCCAGATCCTCATTGGGGAGATAATGGGGTGCAATCGCGATTTAGAGAATATACAGAAAAACATCAATGATGTTCAACAAAAAATGAAGAACATCATTGATGTTTTGGGGAGAGTCTGAAACACCCCAAACTAGCTAACATAGTTTTTAAATTTACAAAAACACTTTTATATTTTAAAAAAAGCCAAATTTGGAAGATGCACACAGTGTCAACATGTACTATCTCCCATCATGGGGGATCAATGTACGTGTTCTGTGGGTGCAACCCCTTCCTTGCTACTAAAGTGGCTGAGATGAAGGAGTTGCACGCCCAGAACATGTACATTGATACCCCATGATGGGAGATAGCACATGTTGACATTAGGCATGGGATCAGGAGGAAACTGGCCACTTTTTGATTCTCAATTTGTGTGCATCTTCCACATTTGGCTTTTCCAGGGGTGACACCCCATCTGATGAAGGCAATATCAGTACAGTGTGTACATACTCATGTCTGATATTGTCTTCACTTTTCAAAGTTGAACTTTGTAAGTTCCTGTGTCCTGTATGTTATGCTTTGATACATGCCTGTTTACGCAAAAACGCCAAGTTATAAAAATGTTACCCAAAATAATGTGTTCTATACACCAAATATGTTGGTTTGTTGTAAAACCCTTTTCTAAATGCACATGTGAATGTGCTTTGAGTAAAAACTGAAATTATCAACAATGTGTGGCTTCCTTTTTCAATGCACAAAAGCAGTATTTGTAGTAAAGTTGTTGTTTTCTGTGGCAATGGGTGTTATTTACTAAATGCAAATCCACTTTGCACTACAAGTGCAGTTTCAGGTGCACTTTTTGCAGTGCACTTGTAGTGCATAGTGGATGTGCCTTTAGTAAATAACACCCACAGTGATGTTTACATTTCCCCAATCACGACATTTTCATGACACCACATATTTCTGCCATGGTGCTGAAAATTAGCAATATTTTTGTCAGTAATGCACTACATACATTATCAAAAAAACAAGGTGTGTGTGTAGCAGACCCACAACATAATAAGATTATCTGAAGAAGAGACTGTCTCCTCATCTTGCTCAGAACTTGAGTTTGCACTGTTGTTAAAAAAGGCCCAAAAAGACAGCAAAAACACCTATGAGACACCTAAAACAAAGCCAAGCAGTAAATGAAAACAAAGATTATTGGAGTTTCAAAGTAAAATGTATTAAATAATGCCTCTCAGACATTGTCTGGCATATCAATGGCCCCCCTACCCACAAAGTACTCCATGTATTGGTTTCTGACCTCGTGGGCGCTCTGGGGGGGGGGCAAGCCAGGACAAGCAGCTTCAAGTGCCGTGAGGTTGTCATTTTCCAGCAAGTCTGCATCTGGGCCAACTGAGACCACATATTTGAGGAATGTTTTTTCAAAAAATTGTGCAGAACACAGCAAGCAAGCACAATGTGATTTCGTTTATATTCCTCCATGTGTATTGGCTTGAAAAATAGGCGGAACCAGCTGGCCAGTATTCCGAAAGTGTTCTCCACAACTCTTCTGGCTCTGGCCAGCCGGAAATTAAAGATCCTCTGATCCGGGGTGAGGGTCCTCATCGGGAAAGGCCACATCAGATGGTTTGCCAGAGCAAACGCCTCATCCGTGACGAAAATGAACGGGAGTCCTTCGAGATTATCCTCTGGAGGTGGCAAGCCCAGACTGCTACTCTGGAGACCCCAGTAGAATTCTGTCTGTGCGAACACTCCACCATCCAACATCCGGCCATTTTGCCCCACGTCCACATACAGGAAATCATAGGTCGCTGACACCACCACCAACATCACAATACTATTAAACCCCTTGTAATTATAATAGTACGACCCCAAGTTGGGGGGTGGAATGATGCAGACGTGTTTCCCATCAATTGTACCTCCACAATTGGGAAAGTCCCAACGGCTGGCAAAGTGGGAGGCCACAGTCTGCCTTCCTGTGCCGTTGAATGAAATCGTGGAGTGAAACAAGAAAAATAATTAGTAATTTTGCACATCAACATTGCAAGCAGATTAGGCAAAAACATTTTTGGACAATATCAGGATAACATTTTGGGAAATTAGTATATAAAGCCTAAAGTATAAGGTCCCTTTGTCAGATTCATCACCCCCCATCCCTCCCCCACCCCCCATCCCCCCATCTGATGGGCCATTGCAAAAAATGAGGGGGGGTGTTTTGGACAGGTAACCCTCTCCACTTCATTGAGAGCTGAATGCATAAATAATGTGTGATACTTTGGCCGGGCCCTCCTTACTTACACTATTGGCAGCCCACCAGACAGGCAAGAAGTGTCATAATACAAAAAAAAGGAACAAATGGAAGCACATTTTGACATTTTGCTATTACCTATCAAGATAATAATAGGAGAAAAAAATACTTTAAACTGTAGCATTTGAAAGTATTGAGACAGGCCCTTGCACTACATGCTTTGGTGAATTTGTCCATAAAACTTACCAGAGAAAAGGTAGATATAGTGTGTATTGGGTTTGGCAAAGTCAGCAGATAGAGGATTGCTATCAGCTGACCCAGCAGTTGGGGGAGGGGGGTTCCAAATGAGTTTGGCCCAACCAAAAAAAAATTATCTGGCACTCTGCATGAATTTAAGCACACAAATAACATTTGTACACATTTTAGGGGGTGTTTAGGGGAAAGCAATACTATGGAGCTGACAAAATACATTACTAAGTGACTAGACTATAGGTTTATGGGCCCAGAAGAGCATGCTGGGGAAGTTAGTGAAGTCAAATATGCATGAAGGACAAAAAAAGGAACTTGATAAGCTTCCAGCATGCATGAGGACAAAGGGGCACAGCATATCAATTAGGGCATATTCCAATCATGGTAATTAGGGAATGAGGAAAGAAATCCAATACATTATCAATCATTAAATACATAGAATGTGATGTTAAAGGAGAAAACTTACCTTCATATAGTCCTTCTGCAGGACCTGAATGATGGCAGAACAGGTCTCTGGAATAATGATCCCCAGAGCCTGGGGGGAGATGCCTATGGAGAACTTCAGGTCCTGAAGGCTTCTCCCTGTCACCAAGTAGCGCTGAGCCTCTGCCCTGAAGTGATGGCTTGCCGCATGCAGGTATCATGCCTGCTGATATAAGGGGACAGCAAAGCCAGCAGACAGTGAAAAACGGGGTCCGTCATCCGGAGATAATTTCCGAAATCATCAGGATTATTCTCCCGGATCTCACGAAGCAAAGGCATATGCAAGAACTGGTCACGCTGGCGCAACCAATTCTTGGTCCACAAACTCCTCCTCGCCCTGTTCATGGACCGGGCTTGTGTCAAAGCTAAAAGCCCAACACCAAGCCCCACACAGCACAAACTCTACGACCAGTACATACACGAAACATGGTTTAAAACGGTTGGCTGGTCAGAACGGACAACAGAAAGCACCGATAAACAGCAAAGCCTGAAAGAACGAACTGAAACCCAGAAACGAGCAGACAATAAGCAATGAAAATCAAAGCGTACTATACCAAGATATAGTCCACAATGAGCAACAAATGCTAACTGACACTCGCACTGATAAGCAGATACGCACCCACAAGCACAAACTGAAGAGCAGTAACGAATTGAAGCACAAATCTGAAAAGCGCGAATTGTCTCTAACCAAACTTCTACTAACACGCGATAAACACGAGATCAGCAGAAGGAGCCCAAAGGGTGCCGGATGTGGTGCTGAACTTCCCTTTTCTAGTGCCGTTGTACGCGGTTTACGTCATCGCGTTCTTGGCAACTGGAAATTCCGACAACTTAGTCCGACCATGTATACGACACCACTTCCTGACCACTTCCGGACTAAATCCGTCGGAATTTATCCCACGGATTTGGTTGCCGGAATGTCCAACCGTGTGTACGGGGGCTCAGACTAGTTGACTGAGGGATAAGATTTTTCGGCTCCTAGCTCACTAACAATTCAATAAACATTACCATAAACATCAACACAGGGTTAATTAGCCCAAACAACAATGTGTGGAATACTATTACAAGCCAGACTAGACTCATTTACATTATACAAGCCAACAGACAGGTGGCTGGAGTTCATGACATTAGCATCTGACAGTGTGTGTCCCAACAGCATGAGACAACACACATTATATATACATATATACAGCATTGAATCTGACTAGCACAGATTATAGTGGGGTTCTCATTCACCCTGTACCCCTTAAAATCCAGGACACATAATCAGTCGGCAAGCGGCTTGCATTCAGTCCTCTCAAAAAGCCTGTGTCCCCGGCTAGGTCTGTCACACACATCTTTGATATCTATGTATGCTAGAACTTCTCCTCCCCCGTAGGGTGGATACAACTGACCAGATTGACTCCATTTGAAAGGAACAAATGTTTAGGAAGTGATTCAGATCTTTGAGATCTAGAATGGGTCTGACATCTCCATTTAGCTTTGGTACCGTAAAGAGATTTGAATAAAACCCCATGTCCCTCTCTTCTGAGGGGACCTCTATTATTACTCCCTGAGACCTTAACTGGTCCAGAGCCAGAAATAAGGCCTTTTTCTTTACTGGGTCCTTGGGAACCTTTGATCTTAGAAAACAAGATAGTGGAAACTCTTGGAACTCTAGTTTGTAGCCCAGGGCTACCACAGAGCTGACCCATTTGTCTTGGATTTGCAATGTTTTTGAACCACCGAAGTCTTCCCCCTACTCGATCGAGCAGGGGCGCCCCTTCACAAAAAAAGCCTTGGGACTTTGTTTTGTGGACTTCTGACCCCAGGATTTTTTCTGGCCCTGTGTTTGGCAACGGAGGTGAAGCATGTTTGAAAGAAGGACATTTATTCTTTTTCTTAACTGACAGGAGGGTACTCTTACCCCCAGAAGTCTTTTGGATATACTTATTCGAATTTCCCCAAAACAACCTTTCTTCATGAAAGGGAAACCCAGCCAAGAGATTCATTCATGGTAACTCGACCAGTTCTTTAGCCGCAGAATCCTATGAATATGTATCGACATGAGCGCAAGGCAAGACGCCCGATGGATAGAATCCTTGATAGTGTCCACTGCAAAGCATAAGGCCCTAGGTATCTCAGCTAAACTTTGGGCCTCTTCCGTTTTGAGCAGGAACTCTTTTAATAACCTACTTGAATTCGTCCCTAAGGGATTGACAAATGCCTATTTTCGGCAACTGCAAGTATTGCTACTACACCATCTACAGCAAATGAGGCTTTAAGTAGAGATTCCAACTTCTTATCAGCTGGATCTCTACACACTTGTACATTGTCCACTGGACAAGTTAAACCGGGAGTCCGCCGTTTTTTTTTTTAAAAGCCAGCAGCTACAAATACAGCAGCTGCTGACTTTTAAAATAAGGACACTTACCCGCCCAGCGCGCCCGCGATGTCGGCACCCGAAGCCGATCTTTCGATCGTCACTCAGGTGCTGCCGCTGCCATCTTGGGTATGGGAATCAGGAAGTGGAGCCTTTCGGCTTCATTTCCCGGGTTCCCTACTGCGCATACGCGAATCGCGCTGCGCAATAAGGACGGGCCCGCTGCCTCTGGGATCTGTGTGTTTCCCAGCAGGCAGCGGGGGACTTTTGGAAAGGGGCGTAGATCTACGCCCCTTTCCGCAGAGAGCTATCCCGGAAGTGGGTGCAGTTACCTGGATTATCCAGGTAACTGCACCCCCCTCCCCCCTGAAAGGTGCCGATCGTGGCGCCGGAGGGGGGGAGGATTCCATTGAGCGGAAGGTCCACTTTAGGGTGCACCTCTGCTTTAAACTCCTGTTCACAGAGGAGATAGCAGCATCTACTGCTGGAAAATCCCACCTCTTAAACTTTTTCTCCATAGGATAGAGAAGAGAGAACGTCTTAGGAGGAGAAAACAGCTTATATGGGTGATCCCAGTCAGCCTAAATCAGTTGCTATAGTAACAGGTGCATTGTGAACCCTGTGGAGGTTTTAGCAAACCCAAGGAGGAGAAGGAAAACATCATCCACCTCTGCAGGGGGCAACTTATATCCAGAACATTGTAAGGGATTGGATTAGCAATTCCTGAGATTGTGAAGTTAAGAAAGGTTCTTCAGATGCTGAACCCTCAGAAGAGGAGTCATCCAAACTTCTTTCTGCCTGATCCCCCAAAGATACCCCAATATCTCCAAAAACAGAAAAAAGGAGACACCTAAAGGGAAGATGGAAAGCGCTGCACACCCCTGAATGCAAGTTATACCAAAAAAGAAAAGATTTCCCCAATGGGGCTTTTTAGCAGCGGAATAGCAAAGTCAAAAATCTTTGTCATAATTGTATAGAAAGAAATTGATTTATTCAAAAATGTCCAATGTCATGGTGTAGTTCAATACAGTACAGTATATCATCTGGTTCAGAGATTGTATATTACATATTCCACAATCCAATAAAAACAGACATGTATAGTTACAAATTGTTATGATATTATATAGTAGTAGAGCCCCGACGCGTTTCGACCAACATAAGGTCTCTTCAGGGGGACAGGTGGATCTGAAAAAATATACATGAATTCAGAGTTAAGAAACACATGTCAATGTAGATACCATTGGGTGAACCAATGATGGTATATTTACCGCTCAGAGGTGGAATACGTATTCCTATCACCCAGGATTCTAAGAGCCATTTACGGAATCCGAAAGGTCTCCGATGTTCGCCCCCGTCTACCCAGGAAGGGAGAAAGCACACCCCAGGGGACTTACAAGGAGCCACACTGTTCACGCCCCCGGAGGGGCGGAGGGACCTGCGCCTGCAATTAATACCCAATAGTAATCAAATTAAGTAATTATATAAAGTTAGTAAACTCATAGCGGTTTCACCAGAGTATCATTATAATATAAATGATTCTAAGTGTATACAAGTATATAAATAAAAGGACTGACGATAAGAAAGGGGGTTATTAATTGATAATTTGGCACTGTATTGTATATGTCCCATAAACATAATAATTTAATCAGTATTGAAAGATATAATGTAAAGAGTATAAAAGTAAAAAAGTGTACAAATGGTTAACATAGCAGTGAAAGTGCATGGTGAGGTGTGGATAGCAAAAGTGTATGTGTGTGAGTGAATAAGCACCATCAGCGAATGCTATGGATACAATGAAACAAAACAAAAAACAAAACTTGCATGCTGTGAATAAAAGCTGAAAATAAATAAAAAAGTGATGGATGCTAAAACGCAAGTATGAAGGGGTGTGTGTGGTGATATGAAGTGCCATCATAATAGCAATAGAATTTACCTTATGCGGAGTGAGTACGTAAGAGCTTTTGAAGTATTAGAGTTTGTGACGATTGTTTGTTATTAGGACCGACCTGCTATTACGCAGGAAGGGTAGGGACTCAAATGCCAGAAAATAATAGGTGCAATACCGTCCATCCAGGCAAACATGTAGTTCTGAATTGCTGGGAGACGTCCAGTCTTTTATACCTAATTGTAAACAAGTAGGGTCATTCTGCGCAGGCGCCTGTCCCCCCCCCTCCCAAAAGATATGGCATGAGGGCCGCTGGGTAAGCCGCCCACGTGTGGCTCCCTCGGCGTTCCGGAAGGCTGTAAAGCCCCGACCTCTGTCGTCATCTCCTCCGCAACACGCGTGACGTCATGGCTCAGCACGCACGCCACACGCGCATGCGCACTTCGCCGAAGACAGTCAGGAGACAAACACGGGACGCCGCCGGCAAGGATAGGCTAAACCCGGCGGCCGGATTGACCCCCAACCGCCGGTTACAGCACAAAAGGGGGCGGACATGTGGACAAGTCCACAGGCCGCCCCACCTTGCCGGGAAGTCCTCGGGGGGCCGAACCCCACCCCTAAGGATCCGGGGGCGAACAGTCAGAAATCAATCATGACTCACAGTGGCCCCAAATCAAATAGCATAAATCGTGACAAATGGACATTAAAAATTGCATTTGTAAAATCATAAAATCATAAAAAAATCCAATAAGGACTGTTTATGTTTGACTATTGCGCAAGAGCTGTCTACTGCCATATCCACCCTGGTTATCTGCATGAGTTCCAATTATAGTGTATCCACAAAAATCATTTAAGATATTTGGACATCATACCATGCAGGGATCCATAGTGGATACATCCTGGTACATGGAGAGGGAAAAGATTGGATCTCAATCCAATCCCCCTATGTGGAATTTACTGTTGAAAATTGGAAAATGTGGAGGTCGGGTGGTGACGGAGAGACACATAGCCCTTGTCTTCTCTTAAAAGGTGTCATAATGGGGAAGGGGTGTTTAACCACCCAAAATTGGAATACCAAAAACAGAAAAAAGGAGACACCTAAAGGGAAGATGGAAAGCGCTGCACACCCCTGAATGCAAGTTATACCAAAAAAGAAAAGATTTCCCCGATGGGGCTTTTTAGCAGCGGAATAGCAAAGTCAAAAATCTTTGTCATAATTGTATAGAAAGAAATTGATTTATTCAAAAATGTCCAATGTCATGGTGTAGTTCAATACAGTACAGTATATCATCTGGTTCAGAGATTGTATATTACATATTCCACAATCCAATAAAAACAGACATGTATAGTTACAAATTGTTATGATATTATATAGTAGTAGAGCCCCGACGCGTTTCGACCAACATAAGGTCTCTTCAGGGGGACAGGTGGATCTGAAAAAATATACATGAATTCAGAGTTAAGAAACACATGTCAATGTAGATACCATTGGGTGAACCAATGATGGTATATTTACCGCTCAGAGGTGGAATACGTATTCCTATCACCCAGGATTCTAAGAGCCATTTACGGAATCCGAAAGGTCTCCGATGTTCGCCCCCGTCTACCCAGGAAGGGAGAAAGCACACCCCAGGGGACTTACAAGGAGCCACACTGTTCACGCCCCCGGAGGGGCGGAGGGACCTGCGCCTGCAATTAATACCCAATAGTAATCAAATTAAGTAATTATATAAAGTTAGTAAACTCATAGCGGTTTCACCAGAGTATCATTATAATATAAATGATTCTAAGTGTATACAAGTATATAAATAAAAGGACTGACGATAAGAAAGGGGGTTATTAATTGATAATTTGGCACTGTATTGTATATGTCCCATAAACATAATAATTTAATCAGTATTGAAAGATATAATGTAAAGAGTATAAAAGTAAAAAAGTGTACAAATGGTTAACATAGCAGTGAAAGTGCATGGTGAGGTGTGGATAGCAAAAGTGTATGTGTGTGAGTGAATAAGCACCATCAGCGAATGCTATGGATACAATGAAACAAAACAAAAAACAAAACTTGCATGCTGTGAATAAAAGCTGAAAATAAATAAAAAAGTGATGGATGCTAAAACGCAAGTATGAAGGGGTGTGTGTGGTGATATGAAGTGCCATCATAATAGCAATAGAATTTACCTTATGCGGAGTGAGTACGTAAGAGCTTTTGAAGTATTAGAGTTTGTGACGATTGTTTGTTATTAGGACCGACCTGCTATTACGCAGGAAGGGTAGGGACTCAAATGCCAGAAAATAATAGGTGCAATACCGTCCATCCAGGCAAACATGTAGTTCTGAATTGCTGGGAGACGTCCAGTCTTTTATACCTAATTGTAAACAAGTAGGGTCATTCTGCGCAGGCGCCTGTCCCCCCCCCTCCCAAAAGATATGGCATGAGGGCCGCTGGGTAAGCCGCCCACGTGTGGCTCCCTCGGCGTTCCGGAAGGCTGTAAAGCCCCGACCTCTGTCGTCATCTCCTCCGCAACACGCGTGACGTCATGGCTCAGCACGCACGCCACACGCGCATGCGCACTTCGCCGAAGACAGTCAGGAGACAAACACGGGACGCCGCCGGCAAGGATAGGCTAAACCCGGCGGCCGGATTGACCCCCAACCGCCGGTTACAGCACAAAAGGGGGCGGACATGTGGACAAGTCCACAGGCCGCCCCACCTTGCCGGGAAGTCCTCGGGGGGCCGAACCCCACCCCTAAGGATCAATCCGGCCGCCGGGTTTAGCCTATCCTTGCCGGCGGCGTCCCGTGTTTGTCTCCTGACTGTCTTCGGCGAAGTGCGCATGCGCGTGTGGCGTGCGTGCTGAGCCATGACGTCACGCGTGTTGCGGAGGAGATGACGACAGAGGTCGGGGCTTTACAGCCTTCCGGAACGCCGAGGGAGCCACACGTGGGCGGCTTACCCAGCGGCCCTCATGCCATATCTTTTGGGAGGGGGGGGGACAGGCGCCTGCGCAGAATGACCCTACTTGTTTACAATTAGGTATAAAAGACTGGACGTCTCCCAGCAATTCAGAACTACATGTTTGCCTGGATGGACGGTATTGCACCTATTATTTTCTGGCATTTGAGTCCCTACCCTTCCTGCGTAATAGCAGGTCGGTCCTAATAACAAACAATCGTCACAAACTCTAATACTTCAAAAGCTCTTACGTACTCACTCCGCATAAGGTAAATTCTATTGCTATTATGATGGCACTTCATATCACCACACACACCCCTTCATACTTGCGTTTTAGCATCCATCACTTTTTTATTTATTTTCAGCTTTTATTCACAGCATGCAAGTTTTGTTTTTTGTTTTGTTTCATTGTATCCATAGCATTCGCTGATGGTGCTTATTCACTCACACACATACACTTTTGCTATCCACACCTCACCATGCACTTTCACTGCTATGTTAACCATTTGTACACTTTTTTACTTTTATACTCTTTACATTATATCTTTCAATACTGATTAAATTATTATGTTTATGGGACATATACAATACAGTGCCAAATTATCAATTAATAACCCCCTTTCTTATCGTCAGTCCTTTTATTTATATACTTGTATACACTTAGAATCATTTATATTATAATGATACTCTGGTGAAACCGCTATGAGTTTACTAACTTTATATAATTACTTAATTTGATTACTATTGGGTATTAATTGCAGGCGCAGGTCCCTCCGCCCCTCCGGGGGCGTGAACAGTGTGGCTCCTTGTAAGTCCCCTGGGGTGTGCTTTCTCCCTTCCTGGGTAGACGGGGGCGAACATCGGAGACCTTTCGGATTCCGTAAATGGCTCTTAGAATCCTGGGTGATAGGAATACGTATTCCACCTCTGAGCGGTAAATATACCATCATTGGTTCACCCAATGGTATCTACATTGACATGTGTTTCTTAACTCTGAATTCATGTATATTTTTTCAGATCCACCTGTCCCCCTGAAGAGACCTTATGTTGGTCGAAACGCGTCGGGGCTCTACTACTATATAATATCATAACAATTTGTAACTATACATGTCTGTTTTTATTGGATTGTGGAATATGTAATATACAATCTCTGAACCAGATGATATACTGTACTGTATTGAACTACACCATGACATTGGACATTTTTGAATAAATCAATTTCTTTCTATACAATTATGACAAAGATTTTTGACTTTGCTATTCCGCTGCTAAAAAGCCCCATCGGGGAAATCTTTTCTTTTTTGGTATAACTTGCATTCAGGGGTGTGCAGCGCTTTCCATCTTCCCTTTAGGTGTCTCCTTTTTTCTGTTTTTGGTATTCCAATTTTGGGTGGTTAAACACCCCTTCCCCATTATGACACCTTTTAAGAGAAGACAAGGGCTATGTGTCTCTCCGTCACCACCCGACCTCCACATTTTCCAATTTTCAACAGTAAATTCCACATAGGGGGATTGGATTGAGATCCAATCTTTTCCCTCTCCATGTACCAGGATGTATCCACTATGGATCCCTGCATGGTATGATGTCCAAATATCTTAAATGATTTTTGTGGATACACTATAATTGGAACTCATGCAGATAACCAGGGTGGATATGGCAGTAGACAGCTCTTGCGCAATAGTCAAACATAAACAGTCCTTATTGGATTTTTTTATGATTTTATGATTTTACAAATGCAATTTTTAATGTCCATTTGTCACGATTTATGCTATTTGATTTGGGGCCACTGTGAGTCATGATTGATTTCTGACTGTTCGCCCCCGGATCCTTAGGGGTGGGGTTCGGCCCCCCGAGGACTTCCCGGCAAGGTGGGGCGGCCTGTGGACTTGTCCACATGTCCGCCCCCTTTTGTGCTGTAACCGGCGGTTGGGGGTCAATCCGGCCGCCGGGTTTAGCCTATCCTTGCCGGCGGCGTCCCGTGTTTGTCTCCTGACTGTCTTCGGCGAAGTGCGCATGCGCGTGTGGCGTGCGTGCTGAGCCATGACGTCACGCGTGTTGCGGAGGAGATGACGACAGAGGTCGGGGCTTTACAGCCTTCCGGAACGCCGAGGGAGCCACACGTGGGCGGCTTACCCAGCGGCCCTCATGCCATATCTTTTGGGAGGGGGGGGGACAGGCGCCTGCGCAGAATGACCCTACTTGTTTACAATTAGGTATAAAAGACTGGACGTCTCCCAGCAATTCAGAACTACATGTTTGCCTGGATGGACGGTATTGCACCTATTATTTTCTGGCATTTGAGTCCCTACCCTTCCTGCGTAATAGCAGGTCGGTCCTAATAACAAACAATCGTCACAAACTCTAATACTTCAAAAGCTCTTACGTACTCACTCCGCATAAGGTAAATTCTATTGCTATTATGATGGCACTTCATATCACCACACACACCCCTTCATACTTGCGTTTTAGCATCCATCACTTTTTTATTTATTTTCAGCTTTTATTCACAGCATGCAAGTTTTGTTTTTTGTTTTGTTTCATTGTATCCATAGCATTCGCTGATGGTGCTTATTCACTCACACACATACACTTTTGCTATCCACACCTCACCATGCACTTTCACTGCTATGTTAACCATTTGTACACTTTTTTACTTTTATACTCTTTACATTATATCTTTCAATACTGATTAAATTATTATGTTTATGGGACATATACAATACAGTGCCAAATTATCAATTAATAACCCCCTTTCTTATCGTCAGTCCTTTTATTTATATACTTGTATACACTTAGAATCATTTATATTATAATGATACTCTGGTGAAACCGCTATGAGTTTACTAACTTTATATAATTACTTAATTTGATTACTATTGGGTATTAATTGCAGGCGCAGGTCCCTCCGCCCCTCCGGGGGCGTGAACAGTGTGGCTCCTTGTAAGTCCCCTGGGGTGTGCTTTCTCCCTTCCTGGGTAGACGGGGGCGAACATCGGAGACCTTTCGGATTCCGTAAATGGCTCTTAGAATCCTGGGTGATAGGAATACGTATTCCACCTCTGAGCGGTAAATATACCATCATTGGTTCACCCAATGGTATCTACATTGACATGTGTTTCTTAACTCTGAATTCATGTATATTTTTTCAGATCCACCTGTCCCCCTGAAGAGACCTTATGTTGGTCGAAACGCGTCGGGGCTCTACTACTATATAATATCATAACAATTTGTAACTATACATGTCTGTTTTTATTGGATTGTGGAATATGTAATATACAATCTCTGAACCAGATGATATACTGTACTGTATTGAACTACACCATGACATTGGACATTTTTGAATAAATCAATTTCTTTCTATACAATTATGACAAAGATTTTTGACTTTGCTATTCCGCTGCTAAAAAGCCCCATCGGGGAAATCTTTTCTTTTTTGGTATAACTTGCATTCAGGGGTGTGCAGCGCTTTCCATCTTCCCTTTAGGTGTCTCCTTTTTTCTGTTTTTGGTATTCCAATTTTGGGTGGTTAAACACCCCTTCCCCATTATGACACCTTTTAAGAGAAGACAAGGGCTATGTGTCTCTCCGTCACCACCCGACCTCCACATTTTCCAATTTTCAACAGTAAATTCCACATAGGGGGATTGGATTGAGATCCAATCTTTTCCCTCTCCATGTACCAGGATGTATCCACTATGGATCCCTGCATGGTATGATGTCCAAATATCTTAAATGATTTTTGTGGATACACTATAATTGGAACTCATGCAGATAACCAGGGTGGATATGGCAGTAGACAGCTCTTGCGCAATAGTCAAACATAAACAGTCCTTATTGGATTTTTTTATGATTTTATGATTTTACAAATGCAATTTTTAATGTCCATTTGTCACGATTTATGCTATTTGATTTGGGGCCACTGTGAGTCATGATTGATTTCTGACTGTTCGCCCCCGGATCCTTAGGGGTGGGGTTCGGCCCCCCGAGGACTTCCCGGCAAGGTGGGGCGGCCTGTGGACTTGTCCACATGTCCGCCCCCTTTTGTGCTGTAACCGGCGGTTGGGGGTCAATCCGGCCGCCGGGTTTAGCCTATCCTTGCCGGCGGCGTCCCGTGTTTGTCTCCTGACTGTCTTCGGCGAAGTGCGCATGCGCGTGTGGCGTGCGTGCTGAGCCATGACGTCACGCGTGTTGCGGAGGAGATGACGACAGAGGTCGGGGCTTTACAGCCTTCCGGAACGCCGAGGGAGCCACACGTGGGCGGCTTACCCAGCGGCCCTCATGCCATATCTTTTGGGAGGGGGGGGGACAGGCGCCTGCGCAGAATGACCCTACTTGTTTACAATTAGGTATAAAAGACTGGACGTCTCCCAGCAATTCAGAACTACATGTTTGCCTGGATGGACGGTATTGCACCTATTATTTTCTGGCATTTGAGTCCCTACCCTTCCTGCGTAATAGCAGGTCGGTCCTAATAACAAACAATCGTCACAAACTCTAATACTTCAAAAGCTCTTACGTACTCACTCCGCATAAGGTAAATTCTATTGCTATTATGATGGCACTTCATATCACCACACACACCCCTTCATACTTGCGTTTTAGCATCCATCACTTTTTTATTTATTTTCAGCTTTTATTCACAGCATGCAAGTTTTGTTTTTTGTTTTGTTTCATTGTATCCATAGCATTCGCTGATGGTGCTTATTCACTCACACACATACACTTTTGCTATCCACACCTCACCATGCACTTTCACTGCTATGTTAACCATTTGTACACTTTTTTACTTTTATACTCTTTACATTATATCTTTCAATACTGATTAAATTATTATGTTTATGGGACATATACAATACAGTGCCAAATTATCAATTAATAACCCCCTTTCTTATCGTCAGTCCTTTTATTTATATACTTGTATACACTTAGAATCATTTATATTATAATGATACTCTGGTGAAACCGCTATGAGTTTACTAACTTTATATAATTACTTAATTTGATTACTATTGGGTATTAATTGCAGGCGCAGGTCCCTCCGCCCCTCCGGGGGCGTGAACAGTGTGGCTCCTTGTAAGTCCCCTGGGGTGTGCTTTCTCCCTTCCTGGGTAGACGGGGGCGAACATCGGAGACCTTTCGGATTCCGTAAATGGCTCTTAGAATCCTGGGTGATAGGAATACGTATTCCACCTCTGAGCGGTAAATATACCATCATTGGTTCACCCAATGGTATCTACATTGACATGTGTTTCTTAACTCTGAATTCATGTATATTTTTTCAGATCCACCTGTCCCCCTGAAGAGACCTTATGTTGGTCGAAACGCGTCGGGGCTCTACTACTATATAATATCATAACAATTTGTAACTATACATGTCTGTTTTTATTGGATTGTGGAATATGTAATATACAATCTCTGAACCAGATGATATACTGTACTGTATTGAACTACACCATGACATTGGACATTTTTGAATAAATCAATTTCTTTCTATACAATTATGACAAAGATTTTTGACTTTGCTATTCCGCTGCTAAAAAGCCCCATCGGGGAAATCTTTTCTTTTTTGGTATAACCCCAATATCTCCTGCCCATTTTGGTTCCAATACTGGAAAGTCAAGGGCAGGAGAAGGGGGATCTGCCACATTTTCTCCCCTCCTGGGAGGAAGATGCAAGCATGTCAGTTATATTCCTTTCCAAACTAGCCAGAGCCAAAGCCAGCAGGGGGGAACCTGACCGCTGTGCTAAAGGCTAAAGGCAGATGATCCTCCCAAAACCCCTACTGATGGCTGACAGAGTGGAGAGGGAGCAACGCTGTCCGCAGAAGCCTTTGCTGACACTGAGCATAATACAGAGGAAGCATGGAATGTTGAAAGCCAGGTATGTTGCCTTTATGTCCTCTAGTGGCAAAACACAGGCAAGGCAACGCATACTCACAGAAGAAAGTCCAACGTGAATTATATATATATATATATATATATATATATATATATATATATATATATAATTTATTTTTAAATTTCTTAGGATCTTTCTGACTTACCCGTCCCACCACAGGACTGCTGGAGATTAGCACAGACAGATCCAGCCTTCACCCATCCGTCATGACAGACGTTCAAGGTCCCCCTTCACAGAGTCCACTCCCTTGGACCTGTACAGCACCCTGCCGGAGAACTCTTTGGTTGTATAAACATGACGAAGGTGTCTGATCCCAGGGTCCAGCTCTCAAAAGAGAATGCATTACAGGCAAAAACCTTGTTTCTTCTTCCACGAGGCCCAGGTACCATCCATTTTGGCTTTCAGGCACTTTGGATGGATCAGTTTGCACAGGTCCTTGATCCCATCAGGGATTACTTAGCAGAGCTCTCTTAGCACTTCCTCAACCGTGACCAACACCTTAGACACTGGCGAAAAAACGGAGGTACTCCCGGTATTGGAGGGGTCATATAGGGAGGGGGACTTCCGTTTTTTTGGGTGTAACAGTGTCCATTCACCTATAGGTGGTGTATAACCCACATAGTTATTACTATGGTGCTCTGTGCCCCATGACGTATGATAAAGAAATACTGCACTGCAACACATGAGTCCTAGAGAGTAAGTGACAGCCATATGCACCTTATGCTGCTAAGTGAAGTAACTGGGGCAGATTTTTACCAAATATGATTTGAAAATAAGGGGCATATTTCTAAAAAAGCAGAGTCCAGTGCCACTGCGTGTACATTCATCCTATGCAAATGGGGGGGGGGGGGGGGGGGGGCAAAAACAAGTGTTATAAGACTATTTTCTTTCTAGGTCAAATTTTTTTCATTTGTAATAGCAAAGTGAGACAGGAAAATACTGCATTATGGTCACTAGATGTAGCTGATGGTCATAGGGAATGTTTTATTTTTATTTGTTTTATTTTATTTTATTTTATATGTATATATATATACACAGTAGTGAGTGTACAGCTTGTATAACAGTGTAAATTTGCTGTCCCCTCAAAATAACTCAACACACAGCCATTAATGTCTAAACCGCTGGCAACAAAAGTGAGTACACCCCTAAGTGAAAATCTCCATATTGGGACCAATTAGACATTTTCCCTCCCCGGTGTCATGTGACTCGTTAGTGTTACAAGGTCTCAGGTGTGAATGGGGAGCAGGAGTGTTAGATTTGGTGTTATCGCTCTCACTCTCTCATACTGGTCACTGGAAGTTCAACATGGCACCTTATGGCAAAGAACTTTCTGAGGATCTGAAAAAAAAAGAATTATTGATCTATATAAAGATGGCCTAGGCCAGGGTTATGCAATAAGCGGACCTCCAGCTGTTGCAAAACTACAAGTCCCATCATGTCTCTGCCTCTGGGTGTCATGCTTGTAGCGCTCAGAGTCTTGCTATGCCTCAAGGGATTTGTAGTTTTGCAACAGCTGGAGGTCTGCTAATTGCATATCCCTGGCCTAGGCTATAAGAAGATTGCCAAGATCCTGAAACTGAGTTGCAGCACGGTGGTCAAGACCATACAGCGGTATAACAGGACAGGTTCCCCTCAGAACAGGCCTCGCCAAGGTCCACCTAAGAAGTTGAGGTCACGTGCTCAGTGTCAAATCCAGAGGTTGTCTTTGGGAAATAGACATATGAGTGCTGCCAGCATTGCTGCAGAGGTTGTAGGGGTGGAGGCCTGTCAGTGCTCAGGCCATACACCGCACACTGCATCAAATTGGTCTGTATGGCTGTCATCCCAGAAGGAAGCCTCTTCTAAAGATGATGCACAAGAAAGACCACAAACAGTTTGCTGAAGACAAGCAGACTAAGGACATGGATTACTGGAACCATGTCCTGTGGTCTGATGAGACCAAGATAAACGTATTTGGTGTCAGATGGTGACAAGCGTGTGTGGGGGCAACCAGGTGAGGAGGACAAAGACAAGTGTGTCTTGTCTACAGTCAAGCATGGTGGTGGGAGTGTCATGGTCTGGGACTGCATGAGTGCTGCCGGCACTGGGGGGCTACAGACCATTGAGGGAACCATGAATGCCAACATGTACTGTGACATACTGAAGCAGAGCATGATCCTCTCTTCAGAGACTGGGCCGCAGGGCAGTATTCCAACATAACGACCCCAACCAACCTCCAAGACCACCACTGCCTAGCTAAAGAAGCTGAGGGTAAAGGTGATGGACTGGCCAAGCATGTCTCCAGACCTAAACCCTATTGAGCATCTGTGGGGCATCCTCAAACGGAAGGTGGAGGAGCGCAAGGTCTCCAACATCCACCATCTCTGTGATGTCATCAAGGAGGAGGGGAAGAGGACTCCAGTGGTGACCTGTGAAGCTCTGGTGACCTCCATGCCCAAGAGGGTTAAGGCAGTGCTGGAAAATAATGGTGGCCTCACAAAATATTGACACTTTGGGCCCAATTTGGACATTTTCACTTAGGGGTGTATTTACTTTTGTTGCCAGTGGTAAAGACATTAATGGCTGTGTGTTGAGTTATTTTGACAGCAAATTTACACTACTATACAAGCTGTACACACACTACTTTACATCGTAGACAAGTGTCATTTCTTTAGTGTTAAACAAGATATTTGGGGGGCATGGTGTTGCCATAAGACCATACAATAGAACAAAAATATTACAGCACACACATGCAAAACTAACATTTACCTCCAGCAAGGCTTTTTAAAAACACCTATACATTTTCAAAAAACATTTCTTCAGTGTTGTTACATGAAAAGATAGAAGAACATATTTACAAAAATGTGAGGGGTGTACTCACTTTTGTGAGATACTGTATATAAATATTAACCACTTAACAACCGGCCCATAGCCGAATGACGGCTACAGGGCGGTTTCTTAACTCTGGGAGGCCGTCATATGACATCCTCCCAGAATTCCGCTCTCGCACTCCCCTGGGGCACGCACTCGAGAGCATCCGTGACCGCCGGGTCCATAGGACCCGGCGCATCACGGATCACGGTAAATGGCCGCTCATCACGGCCGTTTACCACGTGATCGCTCCGTCAAATGACAGAGCAATCACTTGTAAACAAACTGGCGCCATGTCATGACGCCGGTTTCTCCCTCCCCTCTCTGTACTGATCGATACAGCGGAGGAGGAAAGATCAGTGTCAGCAGCGCTGTGGGCTGGATCTGCAGTGCCCACAGTGCTGCTCACTGACAATTAAGACCTCAATTCCTTGCCAATACTCTGCAATACCCAATACTCTGCCAATACTCTGCATTACCCTACCAATGCCCTGCCAATACTCTGCAATACCCAGAAATAATCTGCAATACTCTGCAATAGCCTGCAATACCATGCCAATACTCTGCAATACCTTGCCAATACTCTGCCATAAATTGCCATACCCAGCCATACTCGGAGATACCCTGCAATACCCAGCCATACTCTGCAATACCCAGCCATACTCGGTGATACCTTGCAATACCCAGCCATAGTTGGTGATACCCTGCAATACCCAGCCATAGTCGGTGATAGCCTGCAATACCCAGCTATAGCCGGTGATATCCTGCAATACCCAGCCATACTCGGTGATACCCTGCAATACCCAGCCATACTCGGTGATACCCTGCAATACCCAGCCATACTTGGTGATACCCTGCAATACCCAGCCATACTTGGTGATACCCTGCAATACCCAGCCATAGTCGGTGATATCCTGCAATACCCAGCCATACCCGGTGATACTCTGCAATACCCAGCCATACCCGATGATACTCTGCAATACCCAGCCATAGTCGGTGATATCCTGCAATACCCAGCCATACTCGGTGATACCCTGCAATACCCAGCCATACTCGGTGATACCCTGCAATACCCAGCCATACTTGGTGATACCCTGCAATACCCAGCCATACTTGGTGATACCCTGCAATACCCAGCCATAGTCGGTGATATCCTGCAATACCCAGCCATACCCGGTGATACTCTGCAATACCCAGCCATACCCGATGATACTCTGCAATACCCAGCCATACCCGGTGATACTCTGCAATACCCAGCTATACTCGGCCATGCTCAGCCATACTCGGTGATACCCTGCAATACTCGTTGATACCCAGCCATGCTTGGCTGTACTCAGCCTCTGTATGTGACCAGGCTGTGGAAGCCATAGTCAGTGATATCCTGCAATACCCAGCCATACCCGGTGATACTCTGCAATACCCAGCCATACCCGGTGATACTCTGCAATACCCAGCCATACCCAGTGATACTCTGCAATACCCAGCTATACTCGGCCATGCTCAGCCATACTCGGTGATACCCTGCAATACTCGTTGATACCCAGCCATGCTTGGCTGTACTCAGCCTCTGTATGTGACCAGGCTGTGGAAGTCTCACACATGTGGTATCGCTGTACTCAGGAGGAGTAGGAGAATCTATTTTGGGGTGTAATTTTTGGTATGTACATGCTATATGTTAGAAATATTTTATAAATGGACAACTTTGTGTTAAAAAAAATTGCGTCATATGACGTCCTTGAATTTGTGCGGGGATATCTGAATGATGCCTGTAGCTACAGGCATCATTCAGATATCAGCTTTTTCAGCCAGCGATTCCCTACACCATAACAACAATCATAGCAGCTGTTCCGCTGCATGATCGTTCTTACAGGAGGCGAGAGGGGACGTCACCCCCCTCCCGTCACCCTCCGGTGCTTCTACCGACTCGCCAATATGATCAAAGCCAGAATCGTTTTTTTTGTTTTTTTATTTCAGGCTTCCCAGCCTAGAGGTGAGATGTGGGGTCTTATTGACCCCATATCTCACTGTAAAGAGGACCTTTCATGCCATATTCCTATTACAAGGGATGTTTGCATTCCTTGTAATAGGAATAAAAGTGATCAAAAAATTTTTTGAGGGGGAAAAAAATGTCAAACTAAAATAAATAAAGCAAAATGAACAATAATTAAAAAAAAAAAAAATGAAAGCGCCCCTGTCCCCATGTGCTCGCATGCAGAAGCGAACGCATACGTAAGTCCCGCTCACATATGAAAATGGTGTTCAAACCACACATGTGAGGTATTGCTGCGAACGTTAGAGCGAGAGCAATAAGTAAATAAAAAAGAAAAAAAAATCTTGATTTTGCAAAGAATTGTGGGAAAAAATGACAACTTCAAAAAACACATTATGCCTCTTACTAAATACATTGGAATGTCTTCTTTCCAAAAAGGGGTCATTTGGGGGGTATTTGTACTTTCTGGCATGTTAGGGTTTCAAAAAATTAGATAGGCCGTCAGTCCTTCAGATGTGATCAATTTTCAGATATTGGCACCATATTATTATTCAGGATTTATATAGCGCCAGCAATTTACGCAGCTCTTTACAATATAAAAGGGAGACAATACAGTTACAATACAATTAAATACAAGAGGATTAAGAGGACCCTGCTCAGAAGAGCTTACAATCTAAAAGAGTGGGGCAGGTGGTACAGAAGGTTATAACTGTTGGGAATGAGTTTATGGAAGTGGTAGGAGATTAGTTTGAGACGTGATAGGCTTCCCTGAATAGATGAGTTTTCAGGGATCGTCTGAAGGTAGCAAGAGTAGGGGATAGCCGGACCAGTGGAGGTAGCGAGTTTCAGAGGATTGGAGAGGCTCTGGAGAAATCCTGGAGACGAGTGTGGGCTTGTGGACTCTATAACTTTCACAAAGACCAAATAATATCCACCAATTTGTGCTTATTTTTACCAAAGATATGTAGTAGTATAAATTTTGGCCAAAATTTATGAATAAAAATGACTAATCTGCTAAATTTTATAACAGAAACGAAGAAAAATTCATTTTTTTACAGAATTTTCAGTCTTTTTTCTTTTATAGCAAAAAATAAAAACCCCAGCGGTGATTAAATACCACCAAAAGAAAGCTCTATTTGTGTTAAAAAAATGACAATTCATATAGGTACAGTGTTGCAGGACTGAGTAATTGTCATTCAAAACGTGAGAGCACCGAAAGCTGAAAATTGGTCTAGTTATTAAGGGTGTTTAAGCGCCCAGTGGTCATGTGGTTAATTCCAATAAATGTTTTTATTGAAAAAAAAAAAAAGAAGTTTAACATGTTAAGCAAGAACACATTTTCATGTACAATAAAGAAAAAATATGCATGTCAAAGCAAAGTGGAATACAAGCGTTATGCATCATTTATTTGTATTATTTCCTACGATTGTCAGCTCCATCTGATGGCCTTAACCACTTTCTACCAGAGCTGTTTTTGCACCCATGTTCAAAGGCACAATATAGGCCTAACGATTATTAAACTCTCCAAACTTTCTGTGTTATTCATCAAAGAACAAACGTTCCTCCATCTTCTCTGTGGGAAGCCGTCCCAACCATTTACTGTGGTCCTGGGCTTCCTTGAGAAATGAGAGAGCTTGGGAACCAGGGCTCGAGTGCAGCGGGAATGCATGGGAACAACGTTCCAGCACTTTTTTCACAGCAGGAACTTCATTCCCGTAAACAGCCATGTCCTGCAGGACTGCAAGCTGTGGCAGGCAGTGTGGGCGGGCAGGAGGGGAAGGCGTCTGTGCCGACAGGGATTAATGGACATTGGGGAGGGGGGTGTCATCCCAGCATGTCCATCCTCCCCTCCCGCCTCCAAGAGTTCAGTAATAGGTGGAACAATTCCGGTGTCACCGCCATGTATTATAGCAGGTAGGGCCTTGTTACTGGGGCTGCTGGAGGAGGAGGATGGAGGGAGGGGAGGATGGGCAAACTGGGATGACACCCCCCTCCCCCAATGTGTGGCACTCGAGGCAGACTGACCCCCGTTGGCACTGGTCAGGCTGCAATGATTGGGACACTGATCTGTCTACACTGATGGGGACACTGATCAGGCTACATTGATGGGGGCACTGATCAGGCTGCATTGATGGGGGCACTGATCAGGCTGCATTGATGGAGGCACTGATCAGGCTGCATTGCTGGACACTGGAGACCACATTGCTGGGCATTGGTGAGGCTGCATTGCTAGGCACTGGTGAGGCTGCATTGCTGGGCACTGGTGAGGCTGCATTGCTGGTCACAGGTAAGACTGCATTGCTGGTCACTGGTAAGACTGCATTGCTGGACACTGGTATGACTGCATTGCTGGACACTGATCAGGCTGCATTGCTGGGCACAGATAAGGCCGCATTGATTGGCACTGGTAAAGCTGCAGTTGTTGGGCACTGATAATAGCTTAATAACATTCTATGTTGCCCTCATGTGCACATAACAAATGTAATGTAACAGGGGCCCAATAATACACAACCACCCCTAGGCACAGGCCTGCCATGCCTAATTAGAAATGTTCCTTTGGCTACCGAGATTTCTTTGAGATGCTCACAGTGTTCCTCTTCTTCAGGTATCGTTCCCATCGTTGTTCTTACCTTCAAAACTGAAGCAGATTACCTGGAAATCGAGAAAATCTTTAGAATTTTGGGTGCGGAGACGGTGATCGCCATTGAGAATTACACAAAGATGAGCAACAAAAAGACTCCGGAAAGAACCACCGACATCCTGAAAGTGATAGACAGCGCCTTGAGGAACGTCAAGTTCCGCCTGGAACAGCCAAGAAACCAGAAAAGAGAACGGATAGAGAGGAAGAAATGTATAAACAACTACATCCATCAGATCCAAGTTCAGCAAGAGATCAAAAAACATGAGATAGAAAGATTAGAGAGAGAAAAACATGAGAGAGAAAGAAGGAAGAAATCAGTTTTTAAAGTGTGGGGGAGAAGTGCTTGTGGAATTTTTTAAAATGCCGGCCTTATGTTTACATTATGAGTTAAAGGAATGTTTGAAAATTTCTCCATCTTTAAAACAAAAAACAATCTTCAGATAAAAAGTTCAGGCACTTAGGGGTGTTTATACCTGCATCGGCTTTAAAAAGTGTCCCAATAAGGTTGGATTCCAATCCGTTCTGACAAGCAAAGCTCCGACACTTCTTCATAGTGTTAAAGTTCTCCTGTGCCTTCCTGCCTCTAAAGCCGCGTACACACGTAGCCGTCTGTCCGACGTACTTAGTCTGGCGGACTTCCCGCCAGACTGTCCGTCGGACTTTCCGAACGGGCTACTTGCCCACACACGGCACTTTTTCAGCAGACTAATACGGCGTACTAAGTCCGCCGTACTATCCACCCTACTTTTGAAATGAATGGACTCGCCCACACACGCGGAGGAAAGTCCGCTCCTGAGCCGTACCAGGCCGCGTGCCCTCAACATGGGGGGTGCCTTGGGGAAGGGGGGCCACGCGGCCCCCCACCCCAAAGCACCTTTTCCCCATGTTGATGAGGACAATGGTCTCTTCCCGACAACCCTGGCCGTTGGTTGTCTGGGTCTGCGGGTGGGGGGCTTATTGGAATCCGGGAGCCCCTTTAATAAGGGGGCCCCCGGATACCGGCCCCCCACCCTATGTGAATGAGTATGGGGTACAATGTACCCCTACCCATTCACCTGTAAAATAAAGTACAAAAAAAACACAACACACAAGATAAAATAATTTATTGCACAGCTCCGGGGGGGGTCTTCCGTCTTCGGGAGTCTTCTCGCCGGACTCCTCCGCTATCTTCTTGTAGCTCTTTTACTAGCGGAGGAGCCCGGCATTCTTCTTCGTCGCCGCGGCCTCTTCTTCCGACTTCGGGGGTCTTGTCCCCCTCTTCGGTTCTTCTGCCGGGCTACCGCGCCTTCTTATAGCTCTTTTACAGGCGGTGGCCCGGTCTTCTGTCGCCGCCGAGATGTTGACTCGACATTCTCTCCGGCCGCAATGCCAGGGACGCGCTGCGCTGCGACTTATATAGGGACAAGGGGCGGTGTCACATGGGTTGATGTCACATGGGTTGGTGTCACATGGTGACCCCGCCCCCTTACAATGTCACAGTCCCGGAGGATGCTGGGACTGTCGCCATATGACATCAACCCATGTGACCAACCCATGTGACATCAACCCATGTGACACCGCCCCTTGTACCTATATAAGTCGCAGCGCAGCGCGTCCCTGGCATTGCGGCTGGAGGGAACGTCGAGTCAACATCTCCAGGAGAAGAAGATGAAGAAGAAGAAGAACGGAAGGCGGCGGCGGCGGTGGCGACAGAAGACCGAAGAGGGGGACAAGACCCCCGAAGTCGGAAGAAGAGGCCACGGCGACGAAGAATGCCGGGCTCCTCCGCTAGTAAAAGAGCTACAAGAAGATAGCGGAGGAGTCCGGCGAGAAGACCCCCGAAGACGGAAGACCCCCGGAGCTGTGCAATAAATTATTTTATCTTGTGTGTTGTGTTTTTTTTTGTACTTTATTTTACAGGTGAATTGGTAGGGGTACATTGTACCCCATACTCATTAACATAGGGTGGGGGGCCGGTATCCGGGGGCCCCCTTATTAAAGGGGGCTCCCGTATTCCGATAAGCCCCCCGCCCGCAGACCCCGACAACCAACAGCCAGGGTTGTCGGGAAGAGGCCCTTGTCCTCATCAACATGGGGACAAGGTTTTTTGGGGTGGGGGGGCCGCGCGGCCCCCCCTTCCCCAAGGCACCCCCCATGTTGAGGGCACACGGCCTGGTACGGCTCAGGAGGGGGGGCCCTCGCTCGCCCCTCCTTTCCTCGCCGGCCGGTTAGCGTGCTCGGACAAGGATCTGTTGTGGACTTTGGGGGGACCCCCACGCCGATTTTTTCTGGCGTTGGGGTTCCCCTTTAAGTCCATACCATGCGGCGGGGCCAGCGACGTCTCCTTCGCGGGCCCCGCCTACCTGGAGCCCCGCTTGAAATGAGCGGACTTTTCTCCGGGCGGGAAAAGTCCATTCATTTCAAAAGTACGGCGGACTGGCATACACACGGCCGGATTGTCCGCCGAAATGCGAGTCCGGCGGGAAGATTGGAGTGTAACTACATTCTAAGTCCGCCGTACTTTCGGGTCAAAAAAGTATGCCGGAGGCTACACGCGGGGGGATTGTTTGGCGGACTTGAGTTTGCCGGACTTTTCCACCCGCTTGTTTGATCGTGTGTACGCGGCATTATGCCCCGTACACACGAGCGGATTTTCCGTCAGAAAAAATTTGGTTTTTCCGACAGAATTCCGCTCAAGCTTGTCTTGCATACACACGGGTCACACAAAAGTTCTCCGAACTTTCGACCGTTAAGAATGCGGTGATGTACAACACCACGACGAGCCAAGAAAATTAAGTTCAATACTTCAGAGCATGCGTCGAATTGTTTCCGAGCATGCGTCGGAATTTGTAGAGACGATCGGAATTTCCGTTCCCAACTTTTTCCAACCGAAAAATGAAGAACCTGCTCTCAATCTTTGGCTGGCGGGAATTCCGCCAGCAAAAGTCTGATGGAGCGTACACACACGGTCGGAATTTCCGACCAAAAGCTCTCATCTGACTTTTTGCTGGTGGAATTTCCGATCGTGTGTCCACGGAATTACACATTTGTATTAGTCATTTTTGTAGCCCATCAAAATCATTGGCCAATAAAATGTGGGGAAAGATCCTCTAGACGTGTCACTGCTTTGTCTACCAGAACGGCCTGGGATTGGCCACATCTGCAGGCTTTTTTAGATATTTTAAATGTTTTTGTTTTTGGCTCATCAACATATCTGTCTTAGGCCACCCCTCCAATTCATTTGGTGGAGGGGGGGGGGGGGGGTTATGGTGTGGGGATATATATATATATCTCTCAGTAGAAAAAGAGTGTTCTAAAGTGCGCCCCAGTTGAACACCACCCTCCGCCTTATTGGTCTAATCCCCATGGGTTAAATGTATTAAAAATAGATATATACAATAAAGGAATTAGTAACTATATCTATAAGCAGCTACTTTAAAACATAATACATATATATATATATATATATATATATATATATATATATATATATATAGTAATATATATATATAAAAACAACATATATATATATATATATATATATATATATATTGTTAGAGAAATTAAGGATTATACCTTTAAATGTCAGATATGAATATGCATAGAAATATAGCTTTATCTTCATTAAGTTTAAAATGCTTAGAAATATGTTTTATATAACCCTATTATACCTCAATATGCTGAATAATCATATAACTGTGAAAATGCTGCATTAGCAGAAATTGAAAAACATAGCTCACAACAATGAAATGTTTAGAATCTCATGTATAAAACATCCTGCGGCAGAGTGTTGCCTGTAAAACGGACATTCCCTCCTTCCTGCTTTACGTTGAAATAAAGGTTGCAATTATACAAGACATTACAAGCAGGAAGAGGGAAGGTTTAAAGTGGTTGTAAACCCTTACAAACCACTTTGACCTACAGGTAAGCCTAGATTAAGGCTTACCTGTAGGTCCAAGCAATATCTCCTAAACCTATACGGTTTAGGAGATATTTGCCTGAAGACAGGCACCGCTGTCTACGGCGCATGCGCCGTAGACAGCGGCGCGCAGGTGCACTGAACGCGGCAGTTCCAAACATGGAGCTGCCGCATTTGTCGACTCCCGTGCGCATGCGCGGGAGTGACGTCATCGCGGCTTCGCCGAATGACAGCGGCGGAGCTGCGAGACGCCACAAGCAAGATGGATGCGGCGGACTGCAGGGGACAGCGCGACTTCGCTGGCTCCTGTGTCAGGTAAGTGACACATAATGGGCTACTATGCGATGCGATGCGATGCGATGCATAGTAGTCCATTATGCTTTACCTTTGCAAGGAAAAAAAGAGGAAGTAAACTCATCAGACCTTTAAGAGTGATAAAAAGGAGCATGCAATCCTATGACAGGCAGAAATGGATTTTTGAAGCCTGAACGTACATGTAACCATTTCTCTTGCATATGCATTAAATGTCTTAACTTGAATCGAGAGACGGTCTGAGAGTACAAATTATTCTCCAACATATATATATATATATATATATATATAAAGATTTGCACTGAATGTCCTCTTTAAAGTATTGTAGCAGCGCTTCCCAGTGAGAGGAGATGACATCAACAGTTCATAAAAACAAGTCAATCAGATGGCAGAGTAAAGCTGTTAGAAGGTCCTTATTGTGATATGTAGAAAACTTACACCAAACCACATGCGGCTTAAGACTCCCCTATGGGGATGCACTCACCAAAAGCCAAGTATTAAAGTGGTTGTAAACCCTTATAAACCACTTTGACCTACAGGTAAGCCTAGATTAAGGCTTACCTGTAGGTCCAAGAAATATCTCCTAAACCTATATGGTTTAGGAGATATTTGCCCGAAAACAGGCACCGCTGTCTACAGCGCGCAGGCGCACTGAGCGCGGCATTCTCAACGACGGAGCTGCCGCGCGTGTTGGCTCCCGTGCGCATGCGCAGGAGTGACGTCATCGTGGCTTCGCCGAATGACAGCGGCGGAGCTGCGAGACCCCACCAAGAAGATGGATGCGGCGGACTACAGGGGACAGCGGCGACTTCGCTGGCTCCTGTGTCAGGTAAGTGACACATAATGGACTACTACGATGCATAGTAGTCCATTATGCTTTACCTTTGCAGGGAATGAAAGAGGAAGTAAACTCATCAGGGTTTACTTCCTCTTTAATGCGCCTTCATCAAAATCACTCATCTGCTCATCCTTCCTCATCCACTAGATGTCAGTATTAATTTGTTCAGGGCTCCCATATAGCATGTGAAAACAATGAAGATGATACCATAGAGCAGGGATATGCAATTAGCTCACCTCCAGCTGTTGCAGAACTGCAAGTCCCATGAGGCATAGCAAGACTCTGAGAGCCACAAGCATGACAGCTAGGCTTGTGCAATTCGTTTCGTAACGAATCGAAATTCGGCCGAATTTTGCATCTTTCAGACATTCGGATGCATCCGAATGTCCAAATAAAAAAATAACAAGTTACAACGAATACGAAAGAAATATAACGAATGAATTTGAATGAATTCGACATGATTCGAAATTATTTCAACTGCATTCGACATTATTTCAACCACATTCGAAAATATTTTGTGACCCGAATTTAGGGCCATGTATCTCGGGGTCACTTGGTGCTAGACACTTCAATTTGGATATGTTGTAGTGCTAGTACTATTGTGTTTGCATACCAAATTTGGGGTTTCTAGCTATAAGTGACCCCGAGATATGTGGCCCCAAAATCGGGTCGCAAAATGTTATTAGTTATTAGAGCAGAGAATGACATTTTGCGACTCGATTTTGGGGCCACATATCTCGGGGTCACTTATAGCTAAAAACCCCAAATTTGGTATGCAAACACAATAGTAATAGCACTACAACATATCCAAATGTGGAGTTTTTAGCACCAAGTGACCCCGAGATACATGTGTATCGTGTTGAAATAATTTCAAATCGGGTAGAAATATTTTCGAATTTGGTTGAAATATTTTCGAATGTGGGCGATTTTTCGAATTCGGTAGAAAACTAAACGAAATCCGAAAACGAATTTAAGGAAGTTAACAAATATAACTAAACGAAATTAATGAATTAACAAATTAAAACGAAACGAAACTAAACAAATTTTTTCCTTTTGCACATGTCTAATGACAGCCAGAGGCACGATGGGACTTGTAGTTTTGCAACAGCTGGAGGCCCGGTAATTGCATATCCCTGCCATAGTGTAACCTGATTGCACAATTTTATTAAATAACAGCCCCCCAAAATATATTAAGCGTACCAGATAAACAATCTTTAGAGCATAAAATTAACGTGCACTGTGCCTGTTTGGTGAGTCCCAGTCGTCGGAAGGAGACAGAGCGTTCGCTCTGTACACCAGCGAGCGACTTCCTGCTTGTTCAGCCTGTGGAGCGCAAAGTTGAGGCGTAGACGCCACGGCGCTGATGCGTTTCGTCATTTCCTAACTTCGTCTGAGGGCGGGACCTACCTACCGGAAGGAGCTATTTATATGCACTCCTTGGTATTTCAACCAATCCGGCACACACTTTCCCAGACAGACAGTCATAGTGCCCTATCCCGAATGCTGTTGATCGATCTACGGCCGTCGAAAGTGTTTACATTTAAAACAATATACAGGCATACCCCACTCTTAAGTACACAATGGGGGTTTATTTACTAAAGCTGGAAAGTGATAAATCAGGCTCACTTCTGTATAGAACCCAATGTGCTTCCAACCCCAGCTTGTCCAATTAAGCTTTGGTAATAAAACCTGGAAGCTCATTGGTTTCTATGCAGAAGTGAGTCTGATTTTGTACTTTCCAGCTTTAGTAAATAAACCCCATTGTGTACTTAAAAGTGGGATATGCCTGTAAAACAATGATGCAGTCATTAATAATTACATTGCATTGGGCAGCACTGGGTAAAAAAAAAAAAAAACCCTGAAAGTCACTCAACGTTAAAACTTAAATCAATCTCAGAAAATTTCATATGGCTAGTTGGCTTAGTATTACAAATCTACTGGTGGAAAAAAAAAACATAATGTAATACAATATTTAAAATACGAGATATTAAAACCATAAATATTCCTGTATATAAAAATCATTTTAAATGACTCTACATATGGCAATCTATCTCATATGTTATGTAATGAGCTTCAATAGACAATATTGCATGTACCAATGAATTCATCGTACATAGCGAACCACACATCTATATGTGTGTGAATGGGGCTGGATATTAAACCTTTCCCTGCTTTAAAGTTTGATATCTTTTCACTTAGAAAAGATACATCGCCTTTCCAACACCGGCCAAGTTTTCTTCTTAATCATTTAGAAGAACACGTTTCCCGATAGACATCGGACAACGATTTTACCATGTATGAATATTGTCTATCTTTTAAAAAAAAGGGGGGGTAAATTATATCAATTTTTTCCGCGGGTCTATTATTTCACCTGAGGATACATGTATATGTATGTGTACTCTAACGTGCTAAAATAGTGGGCATCTAATGAGGTGCTATACAACTAATTATGCCATAATAAAACCATCTTGTGGGAATAATGTAGCTCCCTCGCATACCCCACTAAGATGAATGAACCCCAGTCATCCGTCTATGTACAAAATGATGATAAATATTACTAAGGTCAGATGTAATAAATATTACTAAGGTCAGATGTAATAAATATTACTAAGGTCAGATGTAATAAATATTACTATGGTCAGATGTAATAAATAATACTAGAAAAGAACACACGGCCACAAAGGGATTGGAGGGTGCTGCTCACCCCACACGAATGAAAAAAATGGAACAAGTTCCCCCCACAATCGGGGTTTTTAGGCAGCAAAAAACAATAATAAATGCATATCAGGGTAACATGAGAAATATTTTAATATTTATTACCATGAAAAAATAGCAACATGGCACAGAGGTAAAAACATAAGCTCCACCTGAACAGTTATAAGAGACTCCTATATAAAGAGTACAATAATAACAATGGATGTGCACAAGCAGACACAACTATAAATGACACTGTACAATATAACAACAGTAGAGGTATAGTCCTAACGCGTTTCAACCCAATCAAGGGGTCTTCTTCAGAGAAATGGTCTGTTATAAAACAAAGATGCAATAAATAAATACACCAAATATTAAGTATACTGGGAATACCTTGTATTTTTTAGTATAATTTACCCAGTCCAGTCCGGTACAGTCCAAGGAGATAAAATAAATAAAGTGCTTTTAGTGTATTTCCCCCTCGGGGTGGTGACTCGATTTCCCTTCACGTATCAAGAGTGTTACCAGATCCAAAAATATCACCAAATGCCAGGAGGGAAAGGTCAAAGGTCCAGAGGCGTGGCTCAGGTGTAATAAATATTACCAAGGTCAGATGTAATAAATATTACTAAGGTCAGACCAGGAGGATCAATAAAAAGAGGATCAGGACCAGATCAATCCCATAGAGCAGTAAAAAGGATAAATAAAATAAAAATAAAAAGGGATCAATAAAAAAGATATCGATAAAAAAAGATCGATCAAAAAAGGGGATCAGTAAAAAGCGAGCGGGAGCGTAAGAAATGGCTTAGGTGTCGCTGATGAAGCAATTGGTGTCCAGCTCAATATTCAAGCCTCAGTACGTCCACCAAATAGATCCACGGGGTTTTGCGTTTTGACAACTCCCGGACCATATTCATCCCTCTCCAGTGTGGTTGTATTTGTTCTATCCCCAGAACTCGAGTGCTGTGGCATCCATATTGTGTTTTAATTTAACCACTTAAAGCGGGGTTCCACCCTAAAGTGGAACTTCCGCTCATCGGAACCCTCCCCCCCCTCCGGTGTCACAGTTGGCACCTTTCAGGGGGGGAGGGGGGTGCAGATACCTGTCAAAGACAGGTATTTACACCCACTTCCGGGCATAGACTCCCACGGGAGTCTATGCCTCTTCCTTTCCCTGCGTGCTGTCTGCTGGGACACACACGGGTCCCAGAGACAGCGCGGACAATTCCTATTGCACTGCGCGACTCGCGCATGCGCAGTAGGGAACCGGGAAGTGAAGCCGATTCGCTTCACTTCCTGATTCCTTCACCTAGAATGGTGGCGGCAGCAGCCGAGAGCCGAGCGATCGATCGGCCTCGGCTGCCGGCATCGCTGGACCCCGGGACAGGTGAGTGTCCATTTATTAAAAGTCAGCAGCTGCAGTATTTGTAGCTGCTGGCTTTTAATATTTTTTTCCACAGTGCAGTCCCACTTTAAGGACCGCCTCATGCCGATCTACGTCGGCAGAATGTCACGGCTGGGCACAATCACGTACCTGTACATGGCTCTTTAAGTGCCCAGTCGTGGGTCGGGAGCGTGGCGCCACGCTCCGTGACTGTACCTGCGGACCTGAATGCTGCTGGTAGCCCACGATCGGGTCACAGAGCTGAAGAACGAGGAGAGATCTGTGTAAACAAACCTCTCCCGGTGCTTCCCAGTGTGGCTGTCACCGATCGTCTCTTCCCTGTTATAGGTAAAGACGATCCGTGACGTCACAGGCCAGGCCACGCCTCCCTACAATAAAAAAAACACTTAACGTTATACATAACCACTCCCCGCCCCCTAGTGGTTAACTCCTTCACTGACAGTGTCATTTAGTATCATTTGTACATATTGTATTATGCATGCATGTGGTGACTTAAAGTGACACTAAATGATATCCTTATTCTCCTGAAATACATCCACTATGTCCTGTGTTTTCTGCCTCCTTGTAACATCCTCAGTGAGCTCCTGAACCTCTTCTTCTCCCCATCACATCTGTTTGTCTGGTGTGCAAGCAGTGCCCATTAGTTGGGGTCATGTGCACAGCCCTCTGGGGACTACCTATCCCAGTGATGGTGAACCTTGGCACCCCAGATGTTTTGGAACTACATTTCCCATGATTTTCAACTACACTGCAGAGTGCATGAGCATCATGGGAAATGTAGTTCCAAAACATCTGGGGTGCCAAGGTTCACCATCACTGATCTAACCCATATAGTGTTGCCACCTTTTTTGCAAGCCAAACCCAAATATTCTGCTGCCTAGGACACCTTTGGGTGACCAAAGGAGAGTAGTATTGTGGTGCACATAGTGTGCCGCAATGGACAGTGGGCGTGGCCAAATCACTCTTGTTGACATCATTGCCCTGCCCCCTTCCAGTGATGTGGAACCTGTCCCCAGACAGCCACCCACAGCTTCTGGGGAGCAACAGATTTGTGTGTGACTATCTTGGTTACTTGGTGTGCCACAGCCCAGTCTGAATAATGTGTCCAGGTTAAATTCCGCCTGAAACCCGGACACACGGTTCAAAACCCAGACTTTCCGGGTGAATCCCTGGACAGGTGGCAACCCTAATCCCATAGTCCATCTTCAAAGCAAGCAAGAGAGGGTGGCTACATTCCTACACAGAGTAGGACCATAGAGACCAAACAAAGATACCCTCCAACAGGACGCTAAATCACAGTGGCAAGAAAAATGTTGATTTGGAGGAAGCTGAGAGCAAAAGAAGGGAGTTTAGTGTCACTTTATTGAATATGAATATAACATACTTCCCTGATGTGTACTTTGTATCCTTTACACTGTATGAAATGTAAACTATGTATTCAAATATCAAATAAATACATTGAACCCTGATAGATATCATTTGTAGAGTTCTAATCTGTCATTATGCAGCCTCAGTGGTGGCTGGTGCTCAA
Organism: Lithobates pipiens; assembly: GCF_037356315.1. Taxonomy (NCBI): domain Eukaryota; kingdom Metazoa; phylum Chordata; class Amphibia; order Anura; family Ranidae; genus Lithobates; species Lithobates pipiens. The sequence goes on along the minus strand of NW_027507784.1, from coordinate 14,150,997 downwards.
TGTAACTGTTAGTAATGCAGGGCTGTAAATAACCATTTATTTGGTGATTATGTATCGTTACTGCTAGGTAAAACTGTCCCCGTCAATTGCAGCCTCACTGTGCCCACTATGAGGGATTCCCACTATCCCTGTGCTGAGTTCCTGGGTCTGTACATCTGCTCCTGCAGCTCCCTGCCCCATTCCACGCCCCCACCTGCAAGAAGCACACCCCTTCTGGATTCGAGGGAGGGGGTATTCTTCTTGCAGATGGGGGGCATGGAAGGGGGTGGGGAGCTGCAGGAGCAGCGTTCAGAGCAGGAAGGGAGGATGAGGGTGATGGGCACTGGATGCCAAGAGAGGGGGTACACTTCCTGCAGGTGGGGGGGCATTTAAAGGGAAGGGGGTTAGGGAGCTGCAAGAATATTTTTCAGAGCAGGAGAAGGAGAGGAGGATGAGGTTGATGGGTACTGGATGCCAAGAAATGGGGGTATGCTTCTTGCAGGAGGGGGGCAGGATGATGGAAGGGGGGTGGGGAGCTACAGGAGCAGTGTTCAGAGAAGAAGGGGAGGATGAAGGTGATGGGCACTGAATGCCAAGAGAGGGGGTACGCTTCCTGCAGGTGGATTGCATGGAAGGGGAAGGGTGATGGTAAGCTGCAGGAGCAGTGCTCAGAGCAGAGGGGAGGGTGAGAGTGATGGGCACTGTATGCCAAGAGAGGTGGTATGCTTTTTGCAGGTGGGGGGCATGGAAGGGGGGTGGGGAGCTGCAGGAGCAGTGTTTAGAGCAGGAGGAGGATGAGGGTGATGAGCAATAGATGCCAAGAGAGGGTGTTTGATTCCTGCAGTTGGGAGGCATGGATGGGAAAAGGGGGTGGGGAGCTACAGGATCCGTGTTCAGAGCAGGAAGGGGGGATGAGGGTGATGGGCACTGGATGCCAAGAGAGGGGGTATGTTTCCTGCAGGTGGGGGAGGGGGGCTTGGAGTGTAAATGGAAGAAGTGTACACAGGCTGGTTGATGGAGGGGGTATTGACATTAAAGTTAAAGGAAGAGGCACAACCATGAAAGTGAGAATGGGGTTTGAGGGCATTCATTTTTATTGTGGGGGGGGGGGGAGAGAGAAAATGTGGGGTGAAAGATGGGTCTGTGGGTACAGTAGTGGTGATGAAGGTGTGTTGGTGAGAGATGGGGGATTCCATTTTTGTGCAGGCATGGCATGACTAATGTATAACATATGTGCATATGCTACCAACCTATACTCCAACTTACCCCATTTATGTAATAAATAAGTCCATACAACTTCTGGAGTAAAATAGGCCGTAACAGCCATTCATTTATTAACCAAACTGTATAAATATCCAAAAATAGATATCTCTTTAACCACTTGCTTACTGGGCACTTAAACCCCCCTCAGTCCCAGACCAATTTTCAGCTTTCAGCGCTGATGCACTTTGAATGACAATTGCGCGGGCATACAACACTGTACCCAAATGAAATTTTTATCATTTTTTTCCCACAAATAGAGCTTTCTTTTGGTGGTATTTAATTACAGCTCGGAGTTTTATTTTTTGCTAAACAAACAAAAAAAGATGCAAAAAAAAAAAAATCATGTTTAATAGTTTGCAAACAGGTCATTTTTCTCCTTCATTGAAGTGCGCTGATGAGGCGGCACTGATAGGCTGCACTGGTGGGCACTGATAGGCTGCATTGGTGGGCACTGATAGGCTGCATCGGTGGGCACTGATAGGCTGCACTGGTGGGCACTGATAGGCATAGTTAAGGCGGCACTAATAGGCACAGATAAGGCAGCACCGATGGGCACAGATAAGGCGGCACTGATGGGCAAAGATGGGCACAGATAAGATGGCACGGATGGGTGGCACAGATGGGTGGCACGGATGGGTGGCACTAAGGGGCACTGATAGGTACCACTGATAGATGGGACTGATGGGCACTGATAGGTGGCACTGATAGGTGGCTCTGATAGGTGGCACTACTGGGCACTGATGGGCGGCACTGCTGGGTACTGATGGGCGGCACTGCTGGGCACGGATATGTGGCACTGGGGTGCAGCACCTTTGTTGAGGCAGATTGTGGCCACTGCTGGGTGGCACTGTGGGCACTGCTGGGTGGCACTACTGGGTGGCACTGTGGGCACTGCTGGGTGGCACTGTGGGCACTGCTGGGTGGCACTATGGGCACTGCTGGGTGGCACTGACAGGGGGGACACTTTTTTTATTCATGTGGCAAAGCAGGGGGAAGGTGGGCACTGGCAGGGGGCAGATGGGCACTGGCAGGGCTGGCCGTGATCGGGACTGCTGTCCCGATCACGGCCGCCGGTGATCGGCTCTTTTTTTTTCTCCTCGCGCTGTCAGCGCGAGGAGGAATAATAGCCAATTACCAGCTCCGTTATATCACATGATCAGCTGTCATTGGCTGACAGCTGATCACGTGATAAGGGGTCGGGATCGACCCCTTGCTCGGATTGGTGATCAGGCGAGTCTCATAGACTCGCCGATCACAGAGCGCGCCGCACGCGCCCCTCAGGGGGCGAGCAGGCCGCCCGTGCACGGGATGATGTCAATAGACGTAGTCCCGGCAAAGGAGATCCGCGCTGTAGCCGTCATTCGGCTATAGCGCGGGTCTCAACTGGTTAAATAACTTAAACATTAACAAATAACAAAACACTAACAAACATCACTTATGACAAACATCAGCTCCTCCTAGTGTTGGTCTTTGCAGGTCCACCAATAACCACTCATCTGTATCCAAAATACAACACTGTGGTCCCTCTGACGTGGGTTATTAGGCCTCAAGAAGACAGGCTGGCTCAGAGACACCCACCTACCACAGTGCCTCCATAACCAATTTCCAGATAACCTCCGTTAACTGTGGTACCACCCTCAGGACCAGTACCACCAACAGATCCTGACTCTTCATTCAGAACTCTCTTCCTTCTCCCGCAAAGACCAAACACCAGCCACAGTTACCAAGGGTAACCCCTTACCCTTGGGAGCCCCTCCACACTCTCAATGCTCTCTGCACTCAATCCTGAAGCCCCAGGGCCCACAGATCAGTCCCCGCATCATTGAGGTGCACTCCATTCCTCTTCAAATACCGCCATGTCTCCACCTCCAACTCCAGGTGCCTTATCCCTAAACACCCATTCTTTACCACAAACCTACTCATGTTCCTGTTTATTTTACGTCTGGCCCTGTTCACTCCCTCCACTGATCCAACCATCCTCAAAGACTTACGAGCCACCATGTCAGACCACACTATGATAGTATACGGGTAAGACATATGCAGCCGCAATATGTCAAACTTCATATCCCATGTGATATCGAGCATGGATCTAACTCCTAAATCATTTCCACCCACATGTAAAATCAAAACATTAGGAGGCATGTCCAGCTATGCAAAACGGTGCAACCCTGATACCATTTTGCTCCACAACATACCCGGAAATCCCAACCAACGGACACATGCTTATTGCTTAGAAAAACCCAGCTGTCGGCCATTTGGTCTGACATCCGCCCTTCTCGCCCCCCAGCAAACATATGAATGGCCCAAAATCCAAATCAGGCACTGCTCCGCATTTGTAATAGAAGAAAACAAACGCGCCACCATGACCCCACAAAACCAACTTAAACACAACTCCACATATCCTTAGCCCCAAGCTAACTGTCGTCACAACAATTGAGGGCGAACATATAGTCTAAACCTCTTGGACTCCCACCGCCCAATCCGTTTCACTGCTTCCTCATCCAACCCGGACCTGGCTGCCTCTGACGCCACCCCTATCCAAAACGAATGAGAAGAAAAATCTTTGTTCCCTAAACCCAGACACCGTAAACACTTCCTAAAAATAGTGGCAAATTGAAACTTCGAAACGGGGACCCATCCACATGCATTAAGAAAGAACCCGGAACCAGTGGTCTATTTTCCAAAAACACCCTTATCGCCTTCACTGGACATAAAGATGATCCTGGCAAGGTATAGACATGTACCATCTTACCCTTGCCATTTTGATCGGTTTTGGATCTACGCAGAAGTATGGAAAACCCTTCCTCTGTGCACTACACATCCTGGTACTAGGGATGAGCCGAACACCCCCCGGTTCGATTCGCACAAGAACTTTCGAACGGACCAAAAATTAGTGCGAACTTTAGAACCCCATTGAAGTCTATGGGACTCAAACATTCGAAATAAAAAGTGCTAATTTTAATGGCTAATATGCAAGATACTGACCTAAAAAGGGTTTGGGGATCTGGCTCCTGCCCCAGGGGACATGGATCAATGCCTAAAATGTTTTTTAAAACGCCCATTTTTCGGAAGCACTGATTTTAATGACGATTAAAGTGAAAAAAAGTGAAATATTCCTTTAAATATCATGCTTGGGGGGTGTCTGTAGTATGCCTGTGAAGTGCCACGTGTTTTCCGTGTTTAGAACAGTCCCTGCACAAAATGACATTTAACGGAAAAAAGTAATTTAAAACTGCTTGTGGTTTTAATGTAATATCTGGTTCCGGCAATACGGATGAAAATCATTGAGAAAAATTGCATAGGTAGCCCCCCCGACCCATTACCAGCCCCTTTGGGTCTTGTACGGATATTAAGGGGAACTCCATACCCATATTAAAAAAAGGAAAGGCGTGGGACCCCCAGGCCCTATATACTCAGAACAGGAGTATACAGGCGGTGCAAACAAGACAGGGACTGTGTAGGTTTGTTGTGTTAAGTAGAATCTGTTTGTAATTTTGAACTGGTACATTTTTAAAGTGTAGCTCCAGTGAAAAAATCAATTTTTACTATTTTTGGAAAACATAGGGAAGGGTTATCACCCCTGTATAATTTGCTTTGCCGTCCGTCTTTTTTCATCTCACTTCCTGTTGTCTCCTTCTGTTTGCAAGTAGGAGACGTTTGTAAGTTGGATGTTTGAAAGTAGGGGCCTGCCCTATATGCTCTGCAGAAATGGCGGAACAAGGTGTTGGTGTTACCACAACACTGTAAGCCCTCAAAGTGACTCTTGGTGGGCGCTGAAGCACTCTGCTATGAACGATTATATCAAGAATTGTAATTACATGCCATTGTTGAACAGTGGTAGACAAATTGGGCCTTTGGTGGTTGTGGTGGTGGTGCTGGTGCTACAACACTATGAGTCCTCACAGTTAATCTCGGTGGGCACAGGAACGGGCCCTGCGCTGAAATATTATATCAAGAATTGTAATTACATGCCCCTGTTAAACAGGGGCTGAAAAATTGGGCCTTAGGCACTGCTTGCTGGTGCCACAACACTGCATCCTCTCCCAGATACTCTAGTTGGAGTACAGGAATGAGCCCAGCTGCAAAGCATTGCATCAAAAATTGTATTACATGCCCTTGTTAAACAGGGGCTGAAAAATTGGGCCTATGCACTGCAACCTCTACCATATACTCTAGTTGGAGTGCAGAAATGAGCCCTGCTGCAAAGCATTGCATCAAAAACTGTAATTACATGCCCCTGTTAAACAGGGGCTGAAAAATTGGGCCTTAGGCACTGGTGCTAGTGCCACAACACTGCAACCTCTCCTATATACTCTATTTGTAGTGCAGGAATGAGCCCTGCTGCAAAGCATTGCATCAAAAAATGTAATTACACGCCCCTGTTAAACAGGGGCTGAAAAATTGTGCCTTAGGCACTGGTTCTGTTGTCACGACACTGCAACCTCTCCCATATACTCTATTTGTAGTGCAGGAATGAGCCCTGTATTACATGCCCCTGTTAAACAGGGGCTGAAAAATTGGGCCTATGCACTGCAACCTCTACCATATACTCTAGTTGGTGTGCAGAAATGAGCCCTGCTGCAAAGCAGTGCATCAAAAATTGTAATTACATGCCCCTGTTAAACAGGGGCTGAAAAATTGGGCCTTAGGCACTGGTGCTGGTGCCAAGACACTGCAACCTCTCGCATATACTCTATTTGTAGTGCAGGAATGAGCCCTGCTGCAAAGCATTGCATCAAAAATTGTAATTACATGCACCTGTTAAAGAGGGGCTGAAAAATTGGGCCTTAGGCACTGGTGCTGGTGCCAAGACACTGCAACCTCTCGCATATACTCTATTTGTAGTGCAGGAATGAGCCCTGCTGCAAAGCATTGCATCAAAAATTGTAATTACATGCCCCTGTTAAACAGGGGCAGAAAAATTGGGCTGGGGGCATCACCCAGAACCAAAAATGTTCTTCCAAGATATCAGCAGAGGGGGGAGAGGATAGACAGTCAACATAACAGCACAGTCACTCAGCATCAGCATAGTCAGTCTTGAAGGGATGTGATATTTAAAAAAAAAATATTCGGTTATATCAGCTTCAGGTGCTTAGTAGCTGGTGGTGATCCAAGACTGATTCATCTTTATGAAGGTCAGTCGATCAACCGAGTCAGTGGACAGGCGCACCCTGTGATTGGTTACAAAGCCACCAGCAGCACTGAAGGTACTTTCCGAAAGAACGCTTGATGCAGGACAGGCCAGTAGCTCAATTGCATACTGTGCAAACTCTGGCCAGTGATCCATCCTCAAGACCCAGTAAGCCAGAGGATTTTCGGTGGGAAAGGTGTCCAAGTCTGACCTTGCCCCTAGGTATTCCTGCACCATGTAAATCTAACGCTGGTGCTGGTTGCTGGAATCGATCGTACCTTGGGGCTGCCGACTAAAAAATTGTCTGAGCGCATTGATCAAACGGCCACCTTCTCCACCACTCCTTCTGACGAAGCCTCAGTAACGTGCATCAAGGAGAGTGGCCAGCCAGTAATGGTCCCTCTCCTTGATCTGAAGAATACGAGGATCTTTCCGCAGGCTTTGCAGGATCAGGGAGGCCATGCAGCATAGGTTAGCTTAGGCATTCGGTCCAGAGTCCTCTGGGTCACTAAGGAACCCATGATCTGCAGCCACCTCCCCCCAGCCACGTAGAATTCCACGGGTTTCTTGGGACTGTAAATCATCCCTACAAGACTGCTGATGCTAAATGCCAGGCTCCACCTCCATGCTGACACAATCATCCTCCTCCTCCTTATCCTCCTCCTTGTCCTCTTCCTGTGTGACACTGTCTGGATAAAGGGGGCCTTGAGAGGCAAGGAAGTGCTCCTCTTCCTGCCTCTGTTCTGCCTCAAGTGCCCTGTCCATTATTCCACGCAGCGTATGCTCCAAGAGGTGGACAAGAGGTACAGTGTCACTGATGCATGCACTGTCACTGCTCACCATCCTTGTGGCCTCCTCAAACGGTGACAGGACAGTGCATGCATCCCTGCTCATGCCCCACTGGTGTGGTGAGAAAAAACCGAGCTTCCCTGACCCTGTCCTGGTGCAGTAGTCGCACAGGTACTCATTGATGGCCCTCTGCTACGTGTGCAGCCACTGCAGCATGGCCAACGTTGAGTTCCACCTGGTGGCCATGTCACATATAAGGCGGTTCTTGGGCAGGTTCAACTCCTTTTGGAGCTCAGCCAGCCGAGCACTGGCATTAAATGATCAGAGGAAATGCACACAGACTTTCCTGGCGTGCTTCAGAACATCCTGTAAGCCCGGGTATCTGCCCAAGAACCGCTGCACCACCAGGTTAGCCACATGAGCCACACAGGGCACATGGGTCAGATGTCCCTGTCGGAGGGCGGAGAGGAGGTTGGTGCCATTGTCGCAAACCATCATTCCTGGCTTAAACTGGCGTGGAGTCAACCACCTCTCGGCCTGCCCCTGCAGAGCTGACAAAATATCTGCCCCAGTTTTGGCTCCTGTCCCCAAACAAACCAGCGCAAGCACGGCATGGCATAGTTTTGCCTGCGTGCTTGCGTAGCCCCTTAAACGCCTACAGAGCACAGCTGGTTCCGAGGACAGAGCACTAGAAGAGGCCATGGAGGAAGAAGAATAGGAGGGGGTGGAGGAGAGAGGTGTGTCACAACCAGTAGTAGCTTTTTGGAGGCGTGGTGGCTGAACAACCTCCAATGCTACTGCACCTTGTCCTGCATCCTTCCCAGCTGCCAGAAGAGTGACCCAATGGGCCTTGAAAGACAGGTAACGTCCCTGTCCATGCCTGCTGGACCATGGGTCAGCGGTAATATGCACCTCACCTCTGACCGCCCTGTCCAGCGAGGCAAGGACATTGCCTTCCACATGCCGGTAGAGAGCCGGAATCACCTTCCTTGAGAAAAAGTGTTGTTTGGGGACCTACCACTGAGGAACCGCACATTGCACAAACTCACGGAAGGGGGGCCGAGTCTACCAACTGAAAAGGCAGCAGTTGAAGTGCTAGCAGTTTAGCCAAACTAGCATTCAACTGCTGGGCATGTGGATGGCTGGGAATTAACTTCTTTCTACGGTCCAGCAGCTGGGGCAGTGAAATTTGCCTTCTACAATCGGACGTGGGTGTACTGCTGGCAGAGTGCCCGCAAGCACTTGGCTGTGGCACACTTGATTCTACACCTTCATTCCTCTCAATGCAGGTTTCAGAGAGGACTGAAGGTCTGGTGGGGTTGGAGATCCCAGCTGATGAGGAGCAATGAGAGGTCCACTTTGTTCTTTGGTGTGGGTCTTTGAGGTAAGCTTCCCAATGAGCTGCATGGCAGGTAAACATATGTCTGGTCAAGCATGTGGTGCCCAAGTGGCTGATGTTATGGCCACGCGAGATACGCTTGAGACATGTGTTGCAAATAGCAGCGGTGCGATCTGATGCACTCGTCTCAAAAAAGGCCCACACCAAAGAACTTTTAGAATAACGCGCAGAGGCAGCGCCCTGCACAGGCAAAGCTCTGCAGTGTGATTCAGTCGTTGTGCTGCCCCTAAGCTGGCCCCCGGAGGGCATCCTGCCTCGTTGGAGATGTGCCTTCTCCTCCTCTCTCCTACCAGGCACCCACGTGGAGTCAGTGACCTCATCATCCCCTCCCTCTTCATCAATGGAGGAAACCTGGCTGTATGCTGCAGCTGGTGGAACATGACTGCCAGATTCCTGTCCTTCTTGAGCATTCCCTCTCTCTGCGCTCACGCTACTGCCTTCCTCTAGCTGAGTATCATCATCAGAGCCTACAAAACACTGGGCATCCTCCTAGAGCATGTACCCAACACTGTGCTCAAACAGTCCGGGGGACTCCTCAGGGGGACATGGTGGGTCTAGGGAAGGAGTGACTGATGATGACATGGAGACGAGGGAAGAGGATGCTTTGGCAGCTGCTTTACTAGTACCCTGAGCCTGGGTGAGAGAGGATGATGAGGAGGAAGAGGGCTTGGTCATAAACTCTACCAAACCTTCGGCATGATGTGGCTCAACACGTCCAGCTGCTGAAAATAAGGACAAGTGTGTCCCATAGCCACGTGCTGATGACGATGCACCGCGTCCACAACCAGCACTGTTGTCTCTAGACACCGAGCCTGCTTGACCTCTTTTATTGGCTTGTGCCTATCTGCCTCTCCTTGTTGGCCTTACAGACATAGTAATGGCCTGCAGGGAGATGGGAAAACCAGCAATTGGGTAGTGTATATTGTGCTGGAGGCACACAACACCCGCTAACTCCTGCAGATGCCTGCGTGATAGAACACCAGCAATAAAGGGTAGATACAGGTGTATACTGGGCTGGAGGCATACAACACCCACTAACTACTGCAGATGCCTGTATGAGAGAACACCAGCAATAAAGGGTAGATACAGGTGTATACTGTGCTGTGCTGGAGGCACACAACACCCACTAACTCCTGCAGATGGCTCTTTAAGAGAACAGCAATAAAGGGTAGATACAGGGGTATACTGCGCTGGAGGCACACAAGACCAACTAACTCCTGCAGATGGCTGTATTAGAGAACACCAGCAATAAAGGGTAGATACAGGTGTATATTGTACTGTGCTGGAGGCACACAACACCCACTAACTCCTGCAGATGCCTTTATTATAGAATACCACCAATTAAAGGGTAGATACAGGTGTATACTGTGCTGTGCTGCAGGCACACAACACCCACTAACTCCTGCAGATGGCTTTATTTGAGAACAGAAATGAAGGGTAGATACAGGTGTATACTGCGCTGGAGGCACACAACCACCCACTAACTCATGCAGATGGCTGTATTAGAAAACACCAGCAATAAAGGGTAGATACAGGTTAGTATATTGTGCTGGGCTTGAGGCACACAACACCCACTAACTCCTGCAGATGGCTCTATTAGAGAACAGCAATAAAGGGTAGATACAGGTGTATACTGCGCTGGAGGCACACAACACCAACTAACTCCTGCTGATGGCTGTATTAGAGAAAACCAGCAATAAAGGGTAAATACAGGTGTATATTGTGCCGTGCTGGAGGCACACAACACCCACTAACTCCTGCAGATGCCTTTATTATAGAACACCAGCAATAAAGGGTAGATACAGGTGTATACTGTGCTGTGCTGGAGGCACACAACACAAACTAACTCCTGCAGATGGCTCAATTAGAGAACAGTAATATAGGTAGCTACAGGTGTATACTGTGCTGAAGGCACACAACACCCACTAACTCCTGCAGATTGGCTCAATTAGAGAACAGAAATATAGGTAGATGCAGAAGTATACTGCACTGGAGGCACACAACACCACTAACTCCTGCAGATGGCCCTATTAGAGGACAGCAATAAAGGGTAGATACAGGTGTATACTGCGCTAAAGGCACACAACGCCCACTTTAACTGTGGCCAATCATGGCTCTCCTCGCTGCCGGCGCTGTGATTGGACAAGCATGCGGGGTCACAGTTCATGATTGGCTAATCATGAGCCAGCAATGCACTGCGATGGCGCAGTGCATTGTGGGCCATTAGCGCAACACGAATTTGGTGCGAACAGTGCACAGAGTTCTGGCTTCGCTGAACGGGCGAACGGCCGGTGTTCGAGTCGAACTTGCGTTCAACTCGAACACCAAGCTCATCCCTACCTGGCACCCAATGCACCTTCTTGGATGGGCTAACCAGTCCCCCAATTCTAAACGCCCCAAAAAAAGCTAACAAAAAAGCCACCCTGAATAGCCCCAACTCGTAGGCCAAGGAGCATGCCCCTCAAAATATCGAAAAAACACAGGTCGCCTAGTGTGCCTGTGCCCCACCATCTTCTTGTATCCTTTTATAGCCTGGTGCACCCAGAAATCCTTTGTAAAGTCGGGAGCCCCTGCCATTGAACAAGAATGCTAAACCAGCCATCTTCCTACTTACAGCTGCCCCCAAAGCTCCATCTTCCATGTATCTGGATAGGTAATAAAGCACCATCCACCCGTGGGATCCTCCCCCATCCCCTGAACGAAAGCCCACCATTCCTCCCATACCTTACCATACGCACTCTATGTGGGCTCGTTCACCGACTTCCTGATCCATCTTGCGATTCGCCCAATGCAATCATCCACAACCAGTCGGGACAAGGCACTCCTTGTTGCTCCGCTGCCGATGCCAACTCTCGGAACCTGTCCCACTGAAAGCAAGACAATGCATCAGCAATCACGTTCTTGACACCTGGCAAGTGCACCTCATAAACAAAGATATTCAGCTGCAAGCAACGCAAAACCAGGTGTTGCAGCAGCTTTATGACTGATGGGGACGATGCAGATACTCGCCATTGAACCGCCCCTTTCCCGTCCCGGAACGATGCCCCCCACAGATCCACTGCCAGCACTACTGAAAACAATTCCATCAGCACCAGATTTTTGGTGAACCCCGTGTACACCCATGACTTTGGCCATGGTCCCGCACTCCAGCGACCCTGGAAAAAGGCTCCAAACCCTGATGCGCCAGCCTCGTCGGTGAACAACTCCATATCGAAATTGCTCACTGGGCCAGCCATCCACAAAGCCCTCCCATTAAAGGCTTGCAGGAATCGGTGCCAAATCCAAAGATCATCCCTATGCACGTATAATATACTTCTTTCAAATATAGAAAGCATATTATAGTGCACTGCTGTGCTGCTGAGTGCTGACCGATTCTGCAGCTCTTTTCTCAGTGTAGGGAGGGACAGTTTGGTGTTTGGAGCAAGGACAGTCTGCAATTCACTAGCTACTAGGTCCACAAAGCTCCTTTTAAGGACTGGTATAGGTGTACAGTATTTAGGGTTGTAATACACTTATAATATACTTTCTTTCAAATACAGAAAGCATATTATAGTGCACTGCATGCAGTGCTGACCGATTCTGCAGCTGTCGTTTCTCAGTGTAGGGAGGGACAGTTTGGTGTTTGGAGCAGGGACAGTCTGCAATTCACTAGCTCCTAGCTAGCTACTACTAGGTCCACAAAGGTCATTTTAAGGACTGGTATAGGTGTACAGTATATACGATTGTAATACACTTATAATATACGTTCTTTCAAATATAATAAGCATATTATAGTGCACTGCATGCAGTGCTAACCGATTCTGCAGCTGTAATTTCTCAGTGTAGGGAGGGACAGTTTGGTGTTTGGAGCAGGGACAGTCTGCAATTCACTAGCTACTAGCTAGCTACTATTAGGTCCACAAAGGTCCTTTTAAGGACTGGTATAGGTGTACTATTTGGTGTGCAGTATATAGGGGTGTAATACACGTATAAAATACTTTCAAATATAGAAAGCGTAGTATATCGCATTTCCACTGTGCAGCATTGTGACTGCCGAGCGGTTCTGCAGCGATACTACAAGGAGTGACAAACGCAATTAGAAAAAGTATTATAACTGGTGTGATAGACCAGTGGCCCCCCAAAATGACAGATTGAAGCGGGGTGTTAAATACCTTCTTCCACATATACTGCACTTCTCTAGAGACTTTTGTCACAGGGTCATTTAAAAAATGACAGGCAGAGGAAGAGGCAGGCCCTTCCGCAGGGGTGGTATGGGTAGGGCAGGAGCAACAGGCTTGAGCCAAAGTGGCAAATTGCAGAAGGTGCGTTCAATTACGTCAAAGGACGCACCAGACTTGGTTGAGTGGCTCACTCAGCCTTACTCTTCTGCACCCTCCTCATTCTCTCGATCTGCACCCTCTTTTTCACTCTCTGCTGTGTGCACCCCCAAAGACACTACCACCAACACCACCACCACCATATACCCTCCGCTTGAGTCACAGGAATTATTTTCCGATCCATCACAAGACATCGCCGATGCGCAGCCATTATTGGCATTGGATCAGGAAGAGGAAGTAGCAACAACCGCCACTCAGCAGTCTGACGACAGTACCCAGATCAGCCCAAGGAGGTTGGTCCCCGGTGTTGCTGCATACTCCGAAATCTCTAATTATAGCGGTGGGGAAGGTGGCATCGATGATGACATGTCTAGTGATGTCGTATGTGTGCCCACAAGAGAGGAAGAGGAGGGGAGTTCAGAGGGAGATATGGACCAGCAGATAGGGAGGAGAAGCAGGCGGAACTTACATTGCACAGGAGGGACAAAGCAGACTGCTAATGTATCAGGAGCGAGGCATCGACCATGTATGGTCACATCTGGCTCTCCCAGGACGCCGGCACATGGCTTCGCAGTGTGGGCTTTTTTTAACATGTCCGCTGCTGACAATAGTGTTGCCATCTGCAGCCTTTGCAGTCAATGCATAAGTCGCGGTAAGCCCAACACTCACCTAGGGACGACCGCCTTAAGAAGGCACATGAGCTGCCATCACCGAGCCCAGTGGAAGCAACGGATCCCACAAAGCCACACTCCAGGCTCTCACCGTCCAGCCTCATCTTCTACTTCTCCTTCTCCTCTCTCCTCAGAATTGTCCTCCACTCCACCTTCCATCATGCCGTCCTCACGTTTTTCTGGAAAAAGGCAGGCTTCCGTGGGCCAAATGTTCGAGCATAAAAAAATTATGATGCTGGATAACCCTCTTGCCCAACGGTTGACCGCTGGCTTGTCAGAACTGATAGCCCACCAACTACTGCCATATAAACTGGTGGACTTGGAGGCCTTTTGAAAATTTGTGGCCATTGGAACACCACAATGAAAGGTCCCAGGAAGGAAGTATTTCTCAGAGAAGGGCATCCCAGAGCTATATGGTCATGTTCAGCGGCAAGTGAATGTATCTCTGGCACACAGTGTCGGTGCCAAGATACATCTGACCACAGACACGTGGTCTAGCAAACACGGGCAGGGAAGGTATATCACTTTTACTGCCCACTGGGTGAACCTTCTGACGGCCGTCAAGCATGTATCCCGTGGCACCCGTGTAGATTTGGTTTTACCGCCACGGATTGCATGCAGGCCTGACTCTTCTTCTCCTCCTCCTCCTACTCCATCCTCCTCCCTCTCCTCCTCGGCTGACTCCTCCTTTTCCGCTGCTAGCGTCTCTTCCACTGCGCCGCCCAAGCTCCCCAGAACCTATTCGACATGCCAGGTGAGACGTTGCCATGCCGTGCTGAGTCTGTTGTGCCTGGAAGCCAAGAGCCACACTGGCCCGGCACTCCTTTCAGCTTTGCGTTCACAGGCAGATCAGTGGCTAACACTGCTCAATTTGACAGTTGGTAAAGTGGTGTGTGACAACGGTGCCAATCTGCTTAACGCATTGAAACAGGGCAAAATCACGCACGTGCCATGCATGGCACACGTCTTAAACTTGGTCGTGCAGCGTTTCCTTGTCAAATACCCTGGGGTCCAGGACATCTTGTGGCAGGCAAGGAAAATCTCGGCCCATTTCAGAAGATCTTACACGGCCATGGCTCGTCTTGCTGACATTCAGCGGCGACACAATCGGCCGGTCAGACGTCTTATTTGCGATTGCCCGACGCAATGGAACTCAACCTTCTATATGCTTGATAGGCTGCTCCAGCAGAAACGTGCAGTTAACGTCTACCTGTATGAACTCTGCGGCAGAACAGGTTCTGGGGAGCTGGGGTTTTTTTCTTTTTTTTTAAATTGTAATTTTTATTGAGAGAATTTTTTAAATGAAAAGATACAGAACTGACAATATTCAAAAAAAATCTGGAGCATACCATATCGGAAAGACTGATATAACCTCATGGTGACTACAGACAGACAGTAGCAATGGAAGGATAAAAATAGATAACTAAAAGAAAACAAAGCAAAATAAAATGCAGAAAGGAAATAAACAACAGAAAAGTATTACGTAAAACATTATTAAATTAAAAAGGCTGAGAGAAAACATATGTCGTAATGCAGGGGTTGGGGTCTTGAGCAGGTGCTTCAATAACGTGACTAATACCTGACAAAAGAGGGCTACATACCACTATAAATTTCCTCAGGAGGCAAGGTGAGCTTCAAACGGCCGTTGGGCCAGCAGAAACAGACTTAAAGTACTGACCAGATACAAAACATCAGGGAGCCAGAAGGTCAGGGAACACTAGGGGACGGACACCGACCGGGTGGCTAGGGGTACCAAGGGCGCCTGTGGGAGCCCAAAAATCGAGGCATCCCAGGGGGCCCAAATCACGCCAAACCGGTCAATCCCATCCTCCACCATAGCCGTCAAATGTTCCATCCTGCGTATGTCCCTGACGGTTTGTATCAGCTGAGTCTGGGTTGGGGGCTGAGTAGACAGTCAATTAGAGGGGATAGCTCTTTTAGCAGCAAGCAGCACATAGGAAGCTAATTTATTAGCTGCCTTCCCCAACTCCGGGAAGGGAAGGCCTAGGAGAAGGTGGACAGGATCCAATGGAATGGGGGTGTCAATAATTTGCTGGAGCATGTGAGATACCATGGACCAGAAAGGAGTAATTAGAGCGCATTGCCAAAAGATGTGATAATGTGTTCCCTTGGTTCTCCCACACCTCCAGCACATGGGAGAAATAGAGGCATCATACCGATGAATAACCTCGGGGGTCCTATACCAGAACAGTAGGACTTTATATGCTGTCTCTCTCTGTGCCACACATCTGGAAATTCTAGAGGTGGAGGACCAAATTCTGGACCATTGCGGGAGAGTGATTTGTTGATTAAGGAGCTGCGTCCATTTGTCCATGTAGGAGTGGGATAGGGCAGTGAGAGAGGACCTCTGCTGGAGTATATGGTAAATACTAGAGATAAGCTTTGCTTGGTAGGGGCCCTGGGAGCAGAGCAGCTCAAAAGGCGTCGGTGTGGAGAGGGAGAGAGAGGGGGAAAGAGTTGAAAAGTAGTGAGTTATCTGGAGGTATGAATACCGCAAGTGGTTTGGGAGTTGACTGTCAGTTTGGAGGGCCGAAAGGGGCTTAAGTTTACGCGTGACAGGGTGAACGAAGTGGCGGAGTTGGAACAATCCCTCTTTAGCCCAGGGAAACATACAAACATGCGATAGACTGTCAGGAACTAAAGGATTAAACAGCACATTAGAGAGGGGGGGACAGGGTGAAGACAATGCAAATTTGGAAGAGCAGGAACGCCACAGTCTAAGCGTGAACAACATGGGACCCAGGCAGAGGTCCAGAAGCCCAGGGTCCCTCATTGTCCCCGGCGACCACGCCAAGGAGCAAGGATGGGTCGGATATAGGGAACCCATCTCAATCTCCGTCCAGCGATTCGGAGGTCTCAGGCAAGACCAAGACACTATCGGGCGCAAATGAGATGCCAGATAGTATTTGTAGACGTCCGGTGCACCCATGCCCCCCTGATCTTTGGGGGCAAAAACCACCGAACCGGCCACTCTATGGGCCCTGCCATTCCAAATAAATTTCAAGAACCAGCGCTTAAGCAACTTAATCTGTGACATCGGGATGGGGACAGGCAAGGTTTCAAAATAATATAACAGTTTTGGCATGATGGACATTTTTAGCACATTAATTCGGCCTATCCAGGACAGGGGAAGGGAGGTCCATCGAGATAACATACTGTTGATAGACTTAAACAGAGGGATGTAATTGGTTGGGTAAAGGGTGGAGTAGGAAGTCGTCAGCTGCACCCCAAGATATTTGAGGGACGATGTGCACCAACGGTAGGGGAATGTATTTTGTAGACGCAGAAGTTCCTCCGGGGGAACATGGAGGGGGAGGGCCTCCGTCTTCGCCGTGTTGACCTTATAGCCCGATAGGGAACTAAATTGAGTGAGTAGGGCATGCAGGGAAGGGAGGGAAATGTGGGGACTGGTTAGAGTAAGGAGGACGTCATCCGCAAATAAGGATAATTTATACTCCCTTTGCCGCATGGGTACCCCCTTGATATCAGGGTGAGATCTGATAGCCTCTGCCAGGGGCTCTAGGCAGAGTATAAAGAGGAGCGGGGAGAGGGGGCAACCCTGTCTCGTCCCGTTTGTCATAGGGAATGAGTGGGAGGTGAAGGACACTAATCGAACCTGGGAAGAGGGGTTGGAGTATAGGGATTGTAGCGCGGAGAGAAAGGGTCCCGCAAGCCAAATCTAGTGAGGGTTGCGAACATGTATGGCCAGCTTAACCGGTCAAACGCCTTTTGGGCGTCCAGACTGAGAATCAGGGCGGGGCGACGAACCCTGTTCAGCATGTCAATTAGGTCTATAGTTCGCCGGGTGTTGTCACCCGCATGTCTGGTAGGAACGAAGCCCACCTGGTCTCTGTCTATGAGCTTCGTCAGGAATTGGGACAAACGGTTGGCAAGGATTTTTGTAAATAGTTTGTAGTCTGAATTTAAAAGGGCTATAGGTCTGTAGTTGTCTGGTAGGGTCGGGTCTTTGTCCTGTTTAGGTATAACCGTGATGAAGGAGTGAAGAAAATGTTGGTGAGGGGACTTACCTAGAAGCAGCGAATTATACAGGGTCACTAGATGAGGCGACAGGATTGGGAGGAAGTGTTTGTAATAGGAGTATGGGAGGCCATCCGGACCTGGAGCTTTGTGGGAGGGGAGAGCCTTAATGGTGCTGTCCACCTCCTCCTCTGTAACGGGTGCGTTTAGTATATGCAGATCCGAATCTGACAACTGGGGGAGCTTCAGGTCCGACATGAACTCCTCAAAAGCAGCCATATCAAAAGTAGGATGTTGTGGGGGGGTTAGGCAATTATAGAGTTTGGCATAGAAGTCACCAAACACCTGGGTCATTGTCTGGGGGCAGAAAGTGGGGGACCCGTCAGGAAGTCTGACATGGTCCGGGAAGGCGTGATAAGGCCTTTGGTTAAGTCTAGAAACCAGCATCCTGTGGGGCTTATTCGAGTACTCATAGAACTTTTGTTTAGCCCACAGGATCGATTTGTCTATGAGAGACATGTCTAGGGATTTCATACGGTTCCGCAGGCCAGTGACCGTGCGCAGCCGATCCACCGTAGGGGAGTGCAGCAGAGCCCTTTCTGCTCTGTTAAGCTCTAGGAGCAAGGAAGTTTTCAAGAGAGCCGCATCTTTTTTCCTTCGAGAACCAAGGGCAATACATTGCCCCCGGAAGAAGGCCTTGTGGGCTTCCCAGAGGGTGGACGCGCTGGGCACGGAGCCTTTGTTCAGGAGAAAATATTCGGACAGGGCCGCCTCGAGTTTAGTATTGGTTTCAGGGTGCTTGAGCAGAGACTCGTTGAGTCGCCAGTGACATTTCTTGGGGAAAGCAGCAGAGAGGCATAAATCTAGCGTCAAGGGGGCATGGTCCGACCAGGTTATCGCACCCAGGTCAGACGACACTGCGTGAGATATCAAGGGGGCCGTAATAAAAAAATAATCCAGTCGAGAGAACATCTTGTGAGGAGGGGAGTAAAATGAGTATTGCCTACCCAGGGGATGTTTCAGCCGCCAAGCGTCGAACAAGTGGTGTGTACGAATAAGTTTCCTAAAGGAGGTAGCCAGGGTGTGAGAGGCCGGGGGGGGAGTGAGATTAAATAGAGATCGTCTGTCCCGGGCGGGAGAGAGCACAGCATTAAAGTCCCCCCCTAGAACTGTAAAGGGGGAAGGAAGAAAGCTTATGCAGACGCGCCAAGGCATCTGTGAGAAATTTCACCTGGCCTGAATTGGGGGCGTAGATGTTCATGATCGTCATAGGGTTAGATAGATAGGACCCCTGCAGTATAATATAAGGACCATGAGGATCCATGTGAGATGACCTAACCTGGAGAGGACATGAGTTTTTTATTAAAATTGCTACTCCAGCTTTACCTGAGGGGTCCGATGCCACATAAGACACCGGATAATGTTTAGATGCGAATCTAAAGGAGCCCCCGGCCCGGAAGTGCGTCTCCTGGACTAGTATCACATCCGCGCCGGAGGCCCTAAACTCCCTCAAGGCCAGCCATCTCTTCCTGACCGAGTTCAGGCCCTTTACGTTATAGGAGACCAGTTTCAAAGCCATGTCGCGTCAGGGCAGTCAGGCCAGTGAACACGCAGGTCAAAGGGCGGAGGCCCAGACACAACACGGCTCAATAAGGGGCCAGGGAGGGGCCCCAACCTGCCTATCAGCACATTATAATTAAAACAGATATTGCTAACAATAGAGGTGGTTGCAATATGGAAAGAAACACCTAAGGACATATGTAGACATAAAATGTACAAGACAGTTATCGGCAAATGCATTAGAGGAAAAACCCCAATAAAAGCAATAAAGTAAAAAATAAAAAAATAAAAATAAAAATAAAAAATAAAAAATAAAAAAATAAAAATGAAAAACCAAAACACCAAGAAGACATCATAACAATAGTATGAAAAAGATAAAACACATATCAGTCCCCAAAAAAGGGGGCACGCGTACAGGCCCAAAAAGGGGGCCACTGAAAATAGTGATGCAGAGCAACCATAAGGCCAGGACGGCCTAAAAAAAACAAAAAAGGTCAGCAAAGAAAAACCTGAGAGAGTCAAACCCCTCAGGGGTCCTTGGCCGCAGCCCAAGGACTTGGTGGGGAGCATGGCAGTTCCCAACATGGAAGGGGGTCCGTGACGTCCCGCCCCGACGATCCAGAGAGGTCGATGGCGTTGTAGGGGCTCCCCATGTCCTCCGTAACAGAGTCAGTAGCCAAGGGAAGCAAACTTAAACTTAGGTATATAACAGAACCTTAGAAAAAACAGCCCAACTGGGATCTCTGAACTAGCGGTGGGACCGCGCAAGGCCGAGAAACAACTGTAGAGGCACACCTCACTCCCCGGGGGGGGAACCATCAAAAAGGGTCGCAACCCTCCGTGTGAGGCAACAAGAAAAAAAGAGAAGGGGGCAAATTCCGAGGGGACCCCGACAGGTCTTCAGGTGGGGGGTCTGGAGCGTTGAGAGCGTTGGGGTGTGGAGTAGGCCCTCGATCCTCTTCCCCTCACCGGGGTCCAGATCCTGGGAGGAAGAGAGTTGTGTCTTGGGGTAGTCGGAGGTGCTTGGTCAAACTCTGCAGGGAGCGGGGGAAGGCCCAGCTTCTTGAGGAAAGCCTCCCCTTCCTGGGGGTCCCGCAGGGTGTGCTGGCCCCCCTCCGTGGTGACACTCAAACGGAAGGGAAAGCCCCAATAATAAGGGACTTTGTGCTCCTGAAGGTGGGATGTGATGGGTCTCAGAGAGCGACGCTTGGCCAATGTGATGGGAGAAAGGTCACTAAACAGTTGAATTTTATCCCCCTTGTACTCAATGCTGGGCCTGTTGCGCGTAGCCTTGGTCAGGGCCTCCTTGCTTTCATAGAAGTGGAAACGCACCACTATATCCCGGGGCCTGGCCCCCGCAGGGGGTTTGGGAGCCAGGGATCTGTGGGCCCTGTCCAGGCGCCAGTCTATGTCCGCTATGTCCGGGGCCAGGGTGTTGAAGAGGCCCAGAAGATATGGTCTGATGTTATTGTCAGCTATCTTCTCAGAGACACCGCGAATCCTGATGTTTTGGCGCCGTTCTCTGTTCTCGAGATCCTCCTGTTGGAGTTGTAGTTGGGAGACAGAGTTTTTAAGAGTAGCGTTTTCCTCTTCAAGGGCCTGCACATAATGCAAAGTCTCGTCAAATTTTGTTTCCAGGGTCGCTGTGCGTTCCCCTAGGGCATCAATTTCCCCCCTAAGCTCTCTGGAGATCCTTCCCATCTCCTGGGCTATGTCCCTGGTAACTTGCTGCACCAGGGCCTGGAGTTTGAGATCCATCAATTCCGGCGTGAGGGCCTGCGGAGGGGGGGAAGGCGGGGGTAGTCGGGGTGACCGCTGTGAGGAATCCTCCGCCATAAGCGCACTTACATAGTCCTTCGGATCCCCCTGTGTAGTCGGGGCCGGGGATGAGGGCCTAGTTAGAAAGCGATCCATATTGGAGGAGGGCTGCGGGGGACGATACGCCGATCGCTGATCCCCGATTTTTCCCATGTAGTGCCTGGGAGGGATGAGGAGAGTCGGAGGTTTGCCCCTGGATCAATCTGTGCTAGCGTTAGCGTTGCAGGGGCCGCGGATCGCGGGACGGGACCGGAACTCACGGATTAAACATCCGCCATCTTGGAGAGCCGCGCGTGCGACCTAGTAGAGATGTTCAAAGCATAACTCGGATTGGTAGAAGGGCGAATGAAGGCCTTTGGGTGCAGATGAAGGGTTTGGGTGGTCCAAGATGGCCGCCGGCTAGGCCAAGGCCTCAGTCTTGCAGTGTGGAGGTGACTGTGGGGAGCATAGGAAACCTTCCTGGGGTGCCCAGTCCCCGCTGTGGCGGGATAATATGTCCTTTCCCCAGGGGGCGGTGGTATTGGCGCTGTAGGGGAGCCAGACAGGAGATCTTTGGCAGGCCCTGGGTGTAGCAAGATGGCCGCCGGAGCACACCGCACTAACCTGTCATCCGATGGGCTCCCCTGTGTCCTGTGTTCGGCTCCCTTCCTCCAGCGGGAGGGCCCCGGGGACCGAGCGGTGCTGCGTGGTGCCGAGATGGCCAAAGGGCGGCCCGGATTCCGCCGTCCGGCGGCGGTGGGGATGGAGTAGGCCGCAAGATGGCGGCGACCGGCCTGATGTATACCTCGCGGCCGCGGTCCGGTTCACAGTGCCGAGGCCGGCCAAATACCGCCCCAACCCGGAGCAGATGTGTCCCGCAAGACAGATGGAGGGTCCAGCGGGCTCCCAAAATGTGTCCTGAGAGTGGATGGACACGGATTACGAGAGGTGCCAGCGGAGCTCCTCTCTGACACGTCCCTCTCCTTCCGCCGCCGGCCACGCCCCCAGCTGGGGTTTTTTTCACCGCGCCAGTGGCTGCTCATGCGCGACGCATGCAGACTTCTGCGGCCATTTGAGGAGATCACCAAACTGGTCAGTCGCAGCCATGGCGCCATCAGTGACATGGTACCTTATGCCTTCTTTATGGAGCGTGCATTGCGTCGTGTCATTGATCAAGCTGTGGAGGAGCAGGAGCGGGAAGATGAGGAAGTTGCAATGCTGGATGAATTCCCAGGGGGGCTACTCTATCTGAGACAAGGGAACAACAGGAGTCTGAAGAGGAGTCAGAGGAGGATGAGGAGGAGCAAGAAGAGCATGCTTTAAACCTTTCTGAGATCCCTGTTGTGCGTGGATGGGGAGAGGAGAATGAAGAGGACAACATTATCCTGGATGATGAGCAGGAGCCAGGCCACCACACCGCTTCCACTTTAGTGCAAATTGGGGCCTTTATGCTCCAGTGTTTTAATAGGGACCCCCGTATAAAAAGCATATGGGTCAAGGACCAGTACTGGGTGGCAACGTACTTAGACCCCCGGTACAAACACAAAATGGCGGAAATGTTACCGCCATCACAGAGGGCTGGCAGAATGGAGCACTTCCAGGCCTTGCTTCGAGAAATGCTGCATTCTGCTTTTGCGTGCGCTGGCAGAGGAGCAATTCCCACTCCCAGAGAAGGAGTTGCGGGTACCAATCCAACAGTGCCTGCAAGAAGAGGCCGGTTTGAAGATGTGTTGGTGACTTCGGATATGAGGTCATTCTTTCAGCCGACCCATCGACAGGTGTCACCCGGATCCAGCATCAGGGAACGCCTAGACCGTCAGGTGTCCGACTACATCGGGTTAACGGCCGATGTGGACGCTCTGAGGAGAGATGAACCCCTGGACTACTGGGTGGGCAGGCTTGACCTCTGGCCAGAGCTTGCCCAATTTGCAATTGAACTGTTGGCTTGCCCCTCATCCAGTGTCCTGTCCGAAAGAACGTTCAGCGCAGCAGGGGGGATCGTGACCGATAAGCGTACTCGCCTAGCTCACGACAGTGTTAACTACCTCACATTTCTAAAAATGAATGAGGCATGGATCTCGGAGGAATTCAACACATGTGACCAGTAGACCATGTATATGTCTATAAACAATTTTTTTAATCGAGCACAGAGACCTTCTTTCTTCATTTGGCTCACTTCCTTGTCCAAAAAAAGCACACCGTACTATATGCCCGTACCCTCCTCTTTGAAGAGGTTGAGCGGTGTCATATTTCTACTGGGGCTGCTTATTATGAGGGGCTCCCACCATCCCTGTGCTGTGCTGACATCCTCCTGGGGCTGTACCTCTGCTGTGCATATTATGAGGGGCTCCCACCATCCCTGTGCTATGCTCATTATGAGGGGCTCCCACCATCCCTGTGCTGTGCTGACTTCCTCCTGGGGCTGATTATTAGGAGGGGCTCCCACCATCCCTGTGCTGTGCTGACTTCCTCCTGGCTCTGCTTATTATGAGGGGCTCCCACCATCCCTGTGCTATGCTGACATCTTACTGGGGCTGCTTATTATGAGGGGCTCCCACCATCCCTGTGCTATGCTGACATCCTCCTGGGGCTGCTTATTATGAGGGGCTCACACCATCCCTGTGCTATGCTCATTATGAGGGGCTCCCACCATCCCTGTGCTATGCTCATTATGAGGGGCTCCCACCATCCCTGTGCTATGCTGACTTCCTCCTGGGGCTGCTTACGGTGCAGGTGTCAGTGATGTATATCACTGTGCTGATGTCAGTACTCTCTATCACGGTGCTGCTGTCAGTGCTGTATATCACGGTGCTGGTGTTAGTGCTTTATGTCACGCTGCTGATGTCAGTGCTCTCTATCACGGTGCTGTTGTCAGATGACTCTATCACGGTGCAGGTGTCATTGCTGTATGTCACGCTGCTGATGTCAGTGCTCTCTATCACGGTGCTGCTGTCAGATGACTCTATCACGGTGCAGGTGTCATTGCTGTATGTGACGCTGCTGGTGATCATCTCCTGCATCCTCTTCTTTGCCTACCCTGGTCCCTGACCTTCCCTCTCCTCCATTGCCTTCATGCGCTCCACAGTCCTGAATTGTCACAACAATTTCCCATATAAAAAAAAAATGCTTGTAGTTGTCGATCCCAAATTCACCTCATACATGTGTTATGTCATTGGCCATGTGGTGGGACTATGTTTGCACAGCTATTAATTATTTTGTGGCTGCAAATTTGACCTGTAGGTTTGCGAAGTTCGCCTCCCATTGAAGTCAATGGGGCCCGCCGCTAACGTTCCGGTTCGCGAACTATTGGGCGCGTTCGCGGTCCGCGTTCGCGAAACGTCCCATCAGAAGTTCGTCCATCACTACGGGAGAGCCGCGATTTTGAAAATGAATGTTCTCCCAAGATTCCTATATCTCTTACAGACAATACCAATTGCCCTTCCTTCCACTTTTTTCGCTACTTTTAAAGCTATTTGCTCCCAATTCGTGTGGGCTAACAAACACGCGCGTATAAGATGGGAGAAATTAACTCTTCCCAAATTGCAAGGAGGAATGGGAATACCAGATTTACAAAAATATCAATGGGCATGCCAGTTGACCAGAATAGTGGACTGGCATGTCCATCGACAGGAAAAAGCATGGGTTGACATCGAGGAGGCATTCGCTCACACCCCCATACACCTCCTCCCTTGGATAAACACCAACTCTGCCCCAACTACACTCACATCCCATCCACTGATAGGCCCTACACTTCACACATGGAAAATAGTATGCCACAAAATAAAAATTTATTCTACACTCAACCCACTTACCGCGTTAGAACATAACCCAGATTTCCCTCCAGGCATTCAAGCCAGACATCCCATTGCAGATTCAAACAGGGAATTCATGAGAACGGGGTCCTTTTTTGATAAAGGACAATTGCTCACCTTTCAATCCCTTCAGACTAAATTCCCTGATAGGAAGATACCCTTCTTTAATTTTCTCCAAATCAGACACTTTTTACTGAATACATATCCCATAAGAACCTGGTGTAGAGAACTGACTACTTTTGAAACACTCTGCACTAGGAAAACACCACAGAGACATTTAATTTCAGAACTTTATGCTCTCCTCTTCCCTAAAACAAACTGCCTAGATGACTCAGCAATCAAAAGGTGGATAGCAGATCTAAAGATGGAACTATCACAGGAAAATTGGGACAACATCCTGACAAATACACAAAGGCTCTAAGAATGTGTCAGTCTAAGAAAATGGCTTTAAACTCTACTCCCGGTGGTATAGAACCCCTGACATTTTACACAAATGCTACCCCAGGACCCCCTCTCTTTGTTGGAGATGTGGGGAAGCGGAAGGAACACTACTGCACATTTGGTGGGAATGTCCCATTCTTAGACCGTACTGGATAGCCATACACCAATTAATTTCTAAAATAACAACCTTTACACCAGATTTTACGCCAGCACAATACTTACTCCATCATACCTCCATGCCTCAGAGCCACTATAAGAAATCCATTGTAATACACCTAATCAATGCAGCCAAAATGTGTATCCCTACTCTGTGGAAATCAACCACAATGCCCAGTATAAATGATTGGATACGAAGAGTGAGACGGATAATGGAAATGGAAGAAATTACCCACCAACTTCATGACACGTCACCCAAATTTACCAACACATGGGCCTGTTGGTTACATTTCCAAGAGTCTATAGAATACAAAAGATTGCTAAAAAACTCGTAGCTTGACCTGAGGGACACATCTATCGACTTTTTAAGATCTTATTTGTCAGGTCACCTTGAGGCCAGGTGACAGATGCACTCCATAGGGATCAGGAGTGCACCGCAAGGTTGTGGACCCTACGGCTGACTGCTGCGGACGGGGGTCAAGGTGATAGGAAGGCAGGGCCGCCAGAACACCAAGATGGATCCCACCGGGGTTAGAGCGTAAGATTCCCTGGGGCGCGGAGTCTAAGGCCGCGTACACACGGGCAGACTGTTCGCCCAACTTTGTTCGTCAAACAGTTTGACAAACAGTCCGCTCAAAATTAGCATGAGCGGACTTGACCACACACGATGGACGAACAGTACGCTGAAACCGTGCGCGATGACGTGAACGGCACGTACGACGGGACGAAAAATACGACGTCCTATACACTGCAATGCAACCTTCGGCGTGTAAATTCTTTCTGAGCATGCGCGAGACTTAGTTTGACGAACAAGCCTACACACCAGCGGACTGTCCGCTCAAACCAAGTTTCAGCGGACTGTCTAACGGGAATTCCGAAAAACTTTGTTTGTCAGACTGTCCGCTGAAACTGTCCGCTGAAGCCCACACACGAGCGGACAGTGTTTCAGCGGACAAAGTTGGGCGAACAGTCCGCCCGTGTGTACGCGGCCTAAGAGCCAGCAGGTGTTCACCAGAGCCTCTAGTGGTGAGGATGGACTTGGCTGCAACTGGCTCCAGGTCGCGACCCCCAGGGTCCCCCAGCTCACACCCACAGTAGGCAACAGGAGGATAGGGATGGTGAGGGACAAGCCAAGGTCGGGGCCACAAGCAGACAGGAATAGTCAGGGACACGCCAAAAGGTCAGGATCACAGGCAAACAGGGATAGTCAAGGACACGCCAAAGTCGGCAACGTAACAACAGCAGAGCACACGGAAGGTAACAGGAAGCTAACACACAAAGGTTGATCAGCAGGGTTGGCTTGCAGTGCACAGGTTAATATAGAGTTCTCTGATAGGAGCTAGGGTGGAGCCATGCCAGAGGATGGATTATAAAAGCAGTCAGGTGAGGGTCGGCTGGTCTCTAGAAATGAACACATGGAGACAGGTAAGCAGACGAACTCTATTGCATAACAATGACAGTACCCCCCCTCTTACGAGGCCTCCCCCTTCCCCGCCAGGGACCAGGTTAAGAGGGGAACTTCAAATGAAACTTCCTCAACAGACGAGGTGCAAAGACCTCAGAAGCCGAAATCCACGACCTCTCCTCAGGACCAAGACCTTTCCAGTGCACGAGGTACTGGAGAATGCCTCTACAGAGTCGGGAATCCAAAATTTGGCTAACCTCGTACTCCTGATCATCTTCAGAGACCGGTGCTACAGTAGAGAGAGGACGAGAGAACTTATTGAGGACTAAAGGCCTCAGAAGGACAACATGGAAGGAGTTCGAGATTCTGGAGCTTGAAACAAACTGGATTCAGTTTCGAAATTTTGGTGTACGGACCAATGAATCTTGGGGCAAATTTGAGAGAAGGAACCCGGAGTTTGATGTTCCTGGTGGAGAGCCAGACTTTGTCTCCTGGCTGAAGAGAAGGTGGCTTATGCCTGCGATGGTCAGCAAAACTCTTGAATTTGTTGGCAGCTTTCTGGAGGGAATCATGAACATCAGCCCACATGGAATTGAATGATTCTTGAACAGTAGCCAAAGCTGGAATGTCAGAAGAACAAGTCATAGGAAGAGGAAGCTGAGGATGTCTTCCATAAACAGTGACAAAGGGTGTTTTCTGAGAACTGACGTTGACATGATTATTGTGGGAGAACTCAGCCCACGGTAATAGTGATGCCCAATCATCATGATGGGCAGAGACCAAGGTATGGAGAAAGACCTCCAACTCCTGATTAACTCTCTCAGTCTGGCCATTGGATTGGGGATGATAAGAAGAGGTAAAATCCAAGGTAATGTTGAGGGAATTGCAAAAGGCTCTCCAAAAACGAGAAGTAAACTGCACACCCCTGTCCGAAACGACATGAGAAGGAACACCATGAAGGCAGAAAATCTCTCGTACAAAAAAGGGAACCAAGGCAGGGGCAGAAGGGAGACCAGGAAGAGGAACAAAATGAGCCATCTTGGAGAACCGATCGCTTACTACCCAAATGGCCGTATTATTCTCCGACAGTGGAAGATCAGTGATAAAATCCATGGTGATATGAGACCAGGGCTCCTTAGGAATGGGCAAGGGCATGAGAAGACCAGCAGGGGCTTGAGTGGAAGATTTAGACTGAGCACAGACGTGACAAGCCTTAACATAGTCTTTAACATCCGAGCGGAGATTAGGCCACCAGTAGTGATGACTGACGAGCAGGAAGGATCGGAGGAACCCAGCATGACCTGCCACCTTGGAATCATGTCCCCAATGAAGGATCTTAGTTCTTAGCTCCGTGGGAACAAAGGTCTTACCAGGAGGAATTTTTGATTGCAGGGTGGTAGAATGGGCAACAATGCATGAGGTAGGAATGATCGGCTCAGGATCAGGGTTGGACTCCTCGTCCAAAGTGTCAAATGACCTAGAGAGCGCATCAGCTCGACCGTTGCAGGAACCAGGTTTGTACGTAATCGTGAATTTAAAACGGGAAAATAAGAGACTCCACCTGGCCTGTCTGAGGTTCAGACGTTTAGCATTCTGTAGGTACTGTAGATTCTTATGATCAGTAAAGATCGTTATGGAGTGAGGGGAACCTTCCAAGAGATGATGCCACTCCTCCAACGCCAATTTAATTGCGAGAAGTTCCCGATCACCAATGGCATAATTTCTCTCTGCCTGAGAATTTTTTTTGGAGAAGAACGCACATGGTTGACGTTTCTTCTCAAAGTCCTGAAGAAGCACAGCTCCCACCCCCATCGAAGAAGCGTCTACTTCAATAAAAACTGGGTCCTCAGGATTTGGTCTCCTCAAGAGAGGTCCAGAGACAAATGCCTGTTTCAGCTCGTGAAACGCAGAGACAGCCTCGGGAGGCCAGTCTTTGGCATTCGCACCCTTCTTGGTCAAAGCGATAATAGGTGCGGCAATGGAAGAGTAATTCCTTATGAACTGCCTATAATAATTTGTGAAGCCAAGAAAGCGCTGTGTGGCCTTGAGGCTAGCGGGAAGGGGCCAGTTGGTAATGGCTAAGACCTTTCCGGGATCCATGCGAAGACCCGCACTAGAAACAAAACATCCCAGAAACAGGACCTCGGAACATTCAAAGGAACATTTCTCCATCTTGGCATAGAGATTGTTCTCTCTAAGGCACTGAAGTACGGTGCATACATGGTTTCTGTGAGCAGGCAGATTTTTGGAAAAGATGAGAATATCATCCAGATAGATGACAACAAACTGGTACAGTAGATCCCTGAATATTTCATTGACAAAGTTCTGGAACACAGCTGGAGCATTACACAAACCAAAAGGCATAACCAGGTATTCGTAATGCCCGTCCCTAGTGTTAAACGCGATCTTCCATTCGTCACCTTCACGTATTCGAATGAGATTGTATGCACCTCTGAGATCCAACTTAGTGAAAATGGAAGCCCCCTTCAACCTGTCAAATAGCTCAGATATTAGAGGTAAGGGGTATCGGTTTTTGATAGTCACAGCATTTAAACCTCTATAGTCGATGCAGGGTCTGAGGGTACCATCCTTTTTGGCAACGAAAAAAAACCCTGCTCCTGCAGGCGATGAGGATTTCTGGATGAAACCTCTCTCCAGATTCTCGGCAACATACTCAGACATGGCCTGGGTCTCTGGAATGGACAAAGGGTAGGTACGACCCCTGGGCAGGGTTGCTCCAGGGACAAGGTCAATAGCACAGTCAAAAGATCTGTGGGGAGGAAGCACCTCAGCAGACTTCTTGCAGAACACATCCCGGAAATCGCTGTATGCCACGGGAAGATCAGACGATACAGATGTGGTAGCAATGGGAAGTTTCCCCTTGGGGGTCACCTTGAGAAGACAGGAGGAGAAACACGAAGGACCCCAGAGACCCAGTCCATAGGACCGATTGGGGAGAAGTGCCTACATGGAGTAACACCGGAAGAAGAAGACGAGAAGGTGATGTTTCTGGGTTTCTGGGTCCAATACTCCACCTTCCAAATGTATTAGACCCGAGCGTTTCCCGGACAAAGCGAGCAGGAGTCACGAAAATTACCCTTGCCCCCACAATAAAGACACAAGCCCAGAGTTCTGCGTCCAGCACGTTCTTCGGGGGTTAGTCTGGTCCAGCCCAGCTGCATGGGTTCCTCAGCAGACAGAGGATGCTCCACAGGGCGACGGGAAAAAAGCTCAGGCTGACTAGGACCTAGGGGGTGCTGGCGTCTTTTTTCTAAGGACCTCTCCTGGAAACGAATGTCAATCTGATTGCATAGGGAAATTACATCGTCCAGACTGGCGGGGATAGCTCTTCCTGCTAATTCGTCCTTCACTTGGTCAGAGAGGCCATGTAAAAAGTTGCGACCAGGGCCTCATTGTTCCAGCTCAATTCCGCTGTGAGGATACGGAACTGAAGTGCATATTGTCCCACTGAACAAGATTCTTGGTGAAGGCGTAAAAGGGCACTAGCCGCAGAAGAAACCCGAGCTGGCTCCTCGAAGATAATACGAAAGAGCTTCAAGAAGTTGGACAGGCTGGAAACCACTGGATAATTTTTCTCCCACAGGGGAGCAGCCCAGGCTAAAGCTTCACCGGAGAGGAGGGAAATTATATAAGCTACCTTTGCCCGATCAGACAGAAAGTTTTGAGGCTGGAGCTCAAAATGAATGGTGCATTGGCTGAGGAAGCCCCTGCAGGCCTTGGAGTCCTCAGAGAAACGGGATGGAGCTGGCAGTAATAATGAATGCGTGGATGCGACTGGTGCGATAGGTGCAGTCGCAGACTGTACTTGAGGCTGCAGGTTCGGGGTCCCCAAGCAAGCCTGTAGCTGCTCAAAGCGGGAAGCCAGATCTTGAAGGAATCGCATCACCTGAGTCTGATTAGATTCCTGGGCTTCAAGTTTTTGAACTATGGCCTGCAAAGAATCGACTGCAGGAAGCGGCACGTCAGCCGGGTCCATAGCTGATCAAACTGTCAGGTCACCTTGAGGCCAGGTGACAGATGCACTCCGTAGGGATCAGGAGTGCACCGCAAGGTTGTGGACCCTACGGCTGACTGCTGCGGACGGGGGTCAAGGTGATAGGAAGGCAGGGCCGCCAGAACACCAAGATGGATCCCACCGGGGTTAGAGCGTAAGATTCCCTGGGGCGCGGAGTCTAAGAGCCAGCAGGTGTTCCCCAGAGCCTCTAGTTGTGAGGATGGACTTGGCTGCAACTGGCTCCAGGTCGCGACCCCCAGGGTCCCCCAGCTCACACCCACAGTAGGCAACAGGAGGATAGGGATGGTGAGGGACAAAGCCAAGGTCGGGGCCACAAGCAGACAGGAATAGTCAGGGACACGCCAAAAGGTCAGGATCACAGGCAAACGGGGATAGTCAAGGACACGCCAAAGTCGGTAACGTATCAACAGCAGAGCACACGGTAGGTAACAGGAAGCTAACACACAAAGGTTGATCAGCAGGGTTGGCTTGCAGTGCACATACAGTGGTGTGAAAAAGTGTTTGCCCCCTTCCTCATTTCCTGTTCCTTTGCATGTTTGTCACACTGAAGTGTTTCGGAACATCAAACCAATTTAAACAATAGTCAAGGACAACACAAGTAAACACAAAATGCAATTTGTAAATGAAGGTGTTTATTATTAAAGGTGAAAAAAAATCCAAACCATCATGGCCCTGTGTGAAAAAGTGATTGCCCCCTTGTTAAAACATACTATAACTGTGGTTGTCCACACCTGAGTTCAATTTCTCTAGCCACACCCAGGCCTGATTATTGCCACACCTGTTCACAATCAAGGCATCACTTAAATAGGAGCTGCTTGACACAGTAAGGTCCACCAGAAGATCCTTAAAAGCTACACATCATGCCGAGACCCAAAGAAATTCAGGAACAATTGAGAAAGAAAGTAATTGAGATCTATCAGTCTGGAAAGGGTTATAAAGCCATTTCCAAAGCTTTGGGAATCCAGCGAACCACAGTGAGAGCCATTATCCACAAATGGCGAAGACATGGAACAGTGGTGAACCTTCCCAGGAGTGGCCGACCGCCCAAAATTACCCCAAGAGCGCAGCGACGACTCATCCAAGAGGTCACAAAAGACCCCACAACAACGTCCAAGGAACTGCAGGCCTCACTTGGCTCAGTTAAGGTCAGCGTTCATGCCTCCACCATCAGGAAAAGACTGGGCAAAAATGGCCTGCATGGCAGAGTTCCAAGGAGAAAACCACTGCTGAGCAAAAAGAACATCAAAGCTCATCTCAATTTCTCCACAACACATCTTGATGATCCCCAAGACTTTTGGGACAACATTCTGTGGACCGATGAGACAAAAGTGGAACTCTTTGGAAGGTGTGTGTCCAAGTATATCTGGCGTAGAAGGAACACTGCATTTCATAAAAAGAACATTATACCAACAGTAAAATATGGTGGTGGTAGTGTGATGGTCTGGGGCTGTTTTGCTGCTTCAGGACCTGGAAGACTTGCCGTGATAAAAGGAACTATGAATTCTGCTGTCTACCAAGAGATCCTGAAGGAGAATGTCCGACCATCTGTTCGTGTACTCAAGCTGAAACGAACTTGGGTTCTGCAGCAGGACAATGATCCTAAACACACCAGCAAGTCCACCACCGAATGGCTGAAGAAAAACAAAATGAAGACTTTGGAGTGGCCTAGCCAAAGTCCTGACCTGAATCCTATTGAGATGTTGTGGTATGACCTTAAAAAGGCCGTTCATGCTCGAAAACCCTCTAATGTAACTGAATTAGGACAATTCTGCAAAGATGAGTGGGCCAAAATTCCTCCAGGACGCTGTAAAAGCCTCATTGCACATTATCGCAAACGCTTGGTTGCAGTTGTTGCTGCTAAGGGCGGCCCAACCAGTTATTAGGTTTAGGGGGCAATCACTTTTTCACACAGGGCCATGATGGTTTGGAATTTTTTTTCACCTTTAATAATAAACACCTTCATTTACAAATTGCATTTTGTGTTTACTTGTGTTGTCCTTGACTATTGTTTAAATTGGTTTGATGTTCCGAAACACTTAAGTGTGACAAACATGCAAAGGAACAGGAAATGAGGAAGGGGGCAAACACTTTTTCACACCACTGTATAGAGTTCTCTGATAGGAACTAGGGTGGAGCCATGCCAGAGGATGGATTATAAAAGCAGTCAGGTGAGGGTCGGCTGGTCTCTAGAAATGAACACATGGAGACAGGTAAGCAGACGAACTCTATTTCATAACCATAACATTATTAGTGAACAGAAACACTGTCGTATTGTTCCTTTAGGCCGATTTCTCATTCATCCCCCTACTTCACCCCCATACTTCACCTTTTAGTCCCCCCCCACCCTAAAAGTTTTGAAAAATGCTATTTCTTATTCATGATCATACCCGTTAATGATTACAATCTGTGCAAAACTGACAAGACGTTAGCTAGGTCTCAATACATGGTTAATCGGGCCACGCAATAATGCACACTCCAGGAAAAACGCTCCTCTTACCCGCATATGGGAATTGTAAATCCCACTGCTAGTATTGCTTTTACCTCTTGAGGGTGGGAGTAAGGAAAGGTCAAGCAACCGCCATCCGGAAAATAGTCCGATACATCCCGGATCCGGTTTCGAATTTATCACTATGACTGCAGGTAATATTGCAGACCTACATTCCCTAAGAAAAGCATTGCAGTGGTTACTGAGAATAACATTATTGTTAAGATATATATGTTTTCAATTTAATTGTTCCGCATTACTTGCTCTTACAACTGAATGTACTAAGTTACATATAATTATATTGTAGCAGGTGAAGGAACGTACTTTGTAAGAAAGTGAATACTAATAAGGAATTTTGGCATTTCCTTTTGTTTTTTCTTTTGCTTGTAATGCTGTTCTGTACGTACTTTTATATAATAAAAATTTCAGTATAAGAAAAAAAAATGTAAAAAAATAAAAATAAAAAAAGTGCCTCTCTTCCTTAAGATTATTTTGGTGTGGTCTGTCAGGGGTTACTATGTAACTTATCTGGTGGGGGGGCTCAGGAAATGTTTATTCTCACACCAAACGTAAAAAGTAGACAAATTACAATCAGTTACAGATGGACTTCTTTTTCAACCTGACTTTTGACTATGTAACTACGTAAGATGGAGGTGATTTTAATGAATTCTACAGAAAAAAAGTACTTTTTGTATTTAATTATACTTTTTTTTTTTTAAAGTGTTTTTTGTGTGCTGAAAATCCCTGGCAGCTCGAGTCATTTCCTGTAATTGTCTAAATGGAAAGAAAACATCTGAGACCGAGCAACTGCTACGACTGCAACTGACACAGAAAATAGAGCATAAAACTTAGAAAGATAGGGAGAGAAAGCAAAAAAAAAAAAGAAATTATCAGCAATGGACATTAGACAGCTAAGGGACAAAATTCTGAACTTCAGCCTGGAAGATGGAGATCTGGGCAGTCAAGGTTACACAAGAGTCCTACTACAGCTGTTTGGCTATACCGGCCATGGAAAATCTTCCTTCATCAACTCCTGTAAGTACGTCCTGGAAGAGGGTGAGAACTTCACAGAAGGCGCTGAGGCCGGAGAAACCGACCACGGACTGACCATGGTTAGAAATGCCTATCAACTTACCGATGTGATCACCATGGTAGACAACAGGGGATGCAGCAAACTGAACGATTTTGAAAAAGCTGAAGTGTATGCCCAGTTGGGTGAGTAACATTCTGAGAGCCCCAAAGGCTACGGGACTGGCAGGCTAGTCAAAAAAACAAATAATGTAAAATTACTTGTGACCAAAGATAAATCCAGATGCCCCTTAGCTCTGTAACACTTTGTTGGTCACTCCATAGAAGACCCTTATATGACTATTGTAGTCTTGGTTGTAGTAGAGGCAACTCTCCTCACTACAGATATGGCAACCGGAAGGTGGAGCTAAACCCCATCGATTTAATTGTTCCCCAAAAACAGTTACATTCAAGGCATGCAGTGAATGATAACGGTTATATCCGAACTGTCAAGCCATCACATGCCTGGTGTCATCACTGATCACCTGGGCAACTGTGGATCAACCAGAACTCTGTAATGAGCAGGGATGAGCTTTATGTTCGAGTCAAACTCATGTTCAACTCGAACATTGGCTGTTCATGGAATAGCGAACAATTTTGGGTGTTTGCGGCAAATTCGAAAGCTGCGAAACACCCTTTAAAAAGTCTATGGGAGAAATCAAAATTAATAATTTTAAAGGTTAATATGCATGGTATTGTCATAAAAAGTGTTTGGGGACCCGGGTCCTGCCCCAGGGGACATGGATCAATGCAAAAAAAAGTTTTAAAAAAACTGAAATTTTTTTCGGGAGCAGTGATTTTAATAATGCTTAAAGTGAAACAATAAAATTGAAATATTCCTTTAAATTTCGTACCTGAGGGGTGTCTATAGTATGCCTGTAAAGGGGCGCATGTTCCCCGTGCTTAGAACAGTCTGACAGCAAAATTACATTTCTAAAGGAAAAAAAGTAATTTAAAGCTACTCGCGGCTACAATGAATTGTCGGTCCGCAATACACATAAAAGTTAATTGATAAAAATGGCATGGGATTCCCCCACAGAGGAACCCCAAACCAAAATAAAAAAAAAAAAAATGTGTGGGGTCCCCCTAAATTCCATACCAGGCCCTTCAGGTCTGGTATGGATATTAAGGGGAACCCCACGTTAAAAAAATGGCGTGGGGGTCCCCCTCAAAATCCATACCAGACCCTTCAGGTCTGTGATGGATTTTAAGGGGAACCCCGCACCAAATAAAAAAGAAATGGCGTGGGGTCCCCGAAAAATCCATATCAGACCCTTATCCGAGCACACAACCTGGCAGGCCACAGGAAAACAGGGGGGATGAGAGAGCGCCCCCCCCCTCCTAAACTGTACCGGGCCACATGCCCTCAACCCCCAGATCCTGCCCCCCCCCCCACCGTGTGAATTGGTAATGAGATACAAATCTTCCCCTACCATTTCACAAAAAAAAAGTGACAAAAAGGTTAAAAAAAAAACAAGAGACAGTTTTTGACAATTCCTTTATTAAATTCTTCTTCTTTGAGCTTTTTCTTTTATCTCCTTTCTTCTGGTCTTCCCTCCATCTTCTTCTTCTCCTCCATCTTCTTCATCCGCTCTTCTCATCCCGCATCTTGCTCCAGCTTCTTCTCCGCGCCTTCTGCACGATCCGCCTCAGTGGGAGTCTTGAGCAGTGGGACGTTTCTATTCTTCTGACACTTCTTAAATAACGGAGGGTGGGGCCAAAGAGGGGGGCGGAGTGACCTGTTTGCGTAAAATGTGCCAGTTTTATATTATTATTATTTGAATTATTCAGAGCATATACTGTAAGCCTTTAATAATATGATACCAGGTATAATATTCCTGCATAAAGCCAATTAAGTCTGATTCTCTATAAAGAGAAACTCTAATGCCCCGTACACACGAGAGGGATTAAGTCTGACAGACCTCCAAAGGAGTTCCGCCGGAGTTCAGACGGAGTTCCGACGGAGTTCTGGCGGACTTTTCGACCGAACGGACTTGACCACACACCATCACACCAAACTCCGACGGAGTCGAACGTGATGACGTACGACTGGATTCGACGTAGGAAGTTCATAGACAGTAGCCAATAGCTGCCCTAGCGTCGGTTTTAGTCCGTCGGAGTAGCACACACACGAGCGAATTTTTCGAAGGGGACCGGGTCCGGCGGAGTTCCGTCGGGAAAATTTGAAGCATGCTTCATTTCTAAAGTCCGTCAGACTTTAGCGGAGCTAAAGTCCGTTGCAGCCCACACACGATCGGATAGTCTGACGGACTCAGTCCGTCAGAGTTTGGATGTCGAAAAGTCCGCTAGTGTGTACGGGGCTTTAAAGTGACTGTGAGATAAAGCCAAACATTATAAATGAAGAAACGTATAACCACTTGAGCTTCGGAAGTCCCCCCCCCCGCCCACTAATGTTTTGTGATACGGCGCTGCATTACTTTAAGTGACAATTGCGTGGTCCTGCGACACTGTACCCAAATAAAAGTCATTTCCCCCCCCCCCACAAACAGAACTTTCTTTTGGTGGTGTTTGATCACCTCTGCAGTTTATAACGAAAAAAAAAACAATATTTTTTTTATTTTCTGCTACAATTAAAAAAAAAAAAACACAATTTTTTTTATTTTCGGCTATAAAATATATCCAAGTAAAAAATCGAATTTCTTCATAAACTTAGGCCAATATGTATTCTGCTACATATTTTTGGTAAAAATAAAAAATCCCAATAAGCGTATATTCTTTGGTTTGTACAAAAGTTATAGGGGCTGATTTACTAAGATGAATGAGCTGCGCCGGTTCATACCTCCATTTGTGCGCCAGGTAAATTTTCAAGTGAGCGTATGAACCGGCGCACGCATAAGCGCAACACATGATATGCCAGCGCAATTCATAGTAGCGAGCGCCACATCATTAACAGTGCATTTACACAGGGGCAACACGACTTCCAGCGCAACTTTGGGAGACAACTTGGACACGACTTGTGTGTGAATCACAGCGCGACTGGCATGGATATTAAGGGGAACCCAGTGCCAAAAAAAATTAAAAATGGCGTGGGGGTCCCCCTCAACATCCATACCAGACTCTTATCCGAGCACGCAACCTGGCAGGCCGCAGGAAAAGGGGGGGGGCGTGAGAGCGCCCCTCCCTCCTGAACCACACCAGGGCACATGCCCTCAACATTGTTGGGAGGGTGCTTTGGGGTAGCAGCCCCCCCAAAGCACCTTGTCCCCATGTTGATGAGGACAAGGGGCTCATCCCCACAACCCTGGCCGGTGGTTGTGGGGGTCTGCGGGCGGGGGGTTTATCGAAATCTGGAAGCCCTCTTTAACAAGGGGACCCCCAGATCCCGGCCTCCCCCCTGTGTGAAATGGTAAGGGGGTACAAAAGCACCCCTACCATTTCACCAAAACAGTGACAAAAGTGTTAAAAATGACAGGAGACGGTCTTTGACAAGTCCTTTATTAAAGTCTTCTTTCATCTTCTTTCTTCTGGTCTTCTTCCTTCTTCCTTTCTTCATCCTTCGGTTACTTGATCTTCTTCCTCCATCTTCTTCTTCCTCCGATCCGCTTCTTCTTGCTCCTGTGCTCTCGTCCGGCATCTTCCTCCACTGCGTCTCTTCTTCGTTCTCGGGCTGCTTTGCGCAATGGGAGGCTTCCGCTGTGTGACGCTTCTCTTCTTCTGACAGGTCTTATATAATGGGGGGCGGAGTCACCGGGTGGCTGTTCCATGCGTCAGACTGGGGCGGGGTCTTTTCCTGCGGCCTGCCTGGTTGCGTGCTCAAATAAGGGTATGGTATGGATTTTGAGGGGGACCCCCACGCCACTTTTTTTGGCGCGGGTTCCCCTTAATATCCATACCAGACCTGAAGGGCCTGGTATGGAATTTCGCGGGACCCCCACGCATTTTTTTTTCTTAATGCCAACATGACCTGTGTGCAAATAGCCTTAAAAAAACCCATAGAAGTGAACCAGCGCAAAAAATACGTCAAATTGAGAGGTGCGCCTGTTCAACGTATGCAAATGAACCTACGTGACTTGCCATTTACTAAGATTTTGCCGGCACAGTGAACCAGAGCACTTGAACGGGCGCAAATGACGTTTGCGCATGCGCAGTGCATAAAATGATCTCACGCAGTTCCGAGTGTATTTGCAGGCGAAAGTTAATATTCTGTCCTATTTTGGCCATATTTGTTACTTGGACAGTCATATCTATACTTCCTCACATCACCCCACATCACCCCCATAATATTGGCACTTCCAGCTTCTTTTAATTCTGAGTTGAAGATGCTGTGCGCCAGGTCTATAGCGATGCACAGATCGCCAGCAACATGATAGTAAATGGGCTGAAAACAGCCATTGTGTGTCGGTGTGTGCCGCTACTCATGGCGCAAATGCTTTGTAAATCAGCCCCAGAGTGTCTACAAACTATGGGATAAATATATATATTTATATATATATATATATATATATATGTGTGTGTGTGTGTATTTTTTATTTTATTTTTTTACTAGTAATGACGGTGAACAGCGACTTATAGTGGGACTGCAATGTTTCAGTGGATGAATCGGACACCTAACTGACACTTGACACTTTTTGAGGACCAGTGACACTAATACAGCGATCAGTGCTACAAATATGCACTGTCACAGTTCAAATGACACTGGCAGGAAAATGGGTTAATATCAAGGGTGATGAAAGGTTTAACTGTGTGCCTAGCTGGTGTTTTACTGTAGTGGGGGAGGTGCTTGTACTAGGGGAAGGCAAAGATCCCTGTCTCTGCTTTGGAGGAACACAGGATCCATGCCTTTCCTACTGACAGAACGGCGATATGCCTTGTTTACATAGGAAGATCGCCATTCTGCCTGTGTCCTGTGTAATCTGCGGGCGCCAGCGGACATTGAGTTTTTGGTACCTGCCGCTGGGCTCCCACTGTAAGTGATCACAGGGAGAGCGAGTTGCAAACGGCACACGCGCTCGCCCCAGACCCAGAAGTTTTAGCTCACACACTAGGTATGTGATCGGGCACAGAGTGGCCGTTCTGCCAC
This sequence comes from Lithobates pipiens, assembly GCF_037356315.1. Taxonomy (NCBI): domain Eukaryota; kingdom Metazoa; phylum Chordata; class Amphibia; order Anura; family Ranidae; genus Lithobates; species Lithobates pipiens. Next base: position 14,111,649 of record NW_027507784.1, on the reverse strand, counting down.
AGTAAATAACAAGTCAGTTATTCACAATCATCACAGAGTAAACTTATGCCTCGTTTCCATGGAGCGGAGCGGTTCGGGTTGGCTCGGTACGGTACGCTATTTTGAGTGTTTCCATTATGAAAGCGGCCCATACAACCGAACCATACCGCACCATACCGCACCATTCATGGTCATGCTTTAGATGTGGGGCCATAGAAAATGGTATAATGTCAATGCTCACTGTTAGGGCAGAGCTACTGGCATCACACAATACATTACACTGATTGGCAGACAGAAAAAAATGTCAATGCTCACGTTAAAGCCATTTTTTCTAAATCCTGTATGGCCCTTGGCAGTCCGACTTGCAGTGGAAACGCTCACCTGAATAGGCTGGACCATTCTAACCCTTCCAAACTGTACCGACCTGAACTGTTCGGCTCAGTGGAAATGAGGCAATAGTCAAACATAGTCAGAATTCTGGAACCGGAACGGATAGTCAGACAAGCCAAAACGTCAGGGAGCCAGAGATGAGCTTAGTAGAACAGTAAGCAAGATCTGGAGCCGGAAGGAATTTCAGCCAACCAAGTTTTTAACATGAACACAGGAGATCGTCTCTAGAGATGTGACCAAGGCAAAGGCAGAGATCGTCGGGGCTGGATGGGTTAAGTACGCGGGACTGATGAGCAGGATCATCAACAGCTGAGTCACTGTGGAGAGAAAGGAGCTGGCAAATAGCCGACAGCTGAGCGGCCAGCTTTGTGAAGGAAGGGCTGAGCCCAGCCCTGAGAGTTCTCTGTCAATTATCAATTCTATATCGGTTGCATTGGGCACTAGTAAGCTTAGCAATTGACGTATGTAGCCTGTCAAAAATCAGCGGCAGAAATGGACTCTGGAATGTTGTGGAATTTAATATTGTTCCTGCGTGAGCGATCTTCTATATCCGCCAGTTTAGCTGCCATCTCTCCGTATGTCATTTTGCTGTTCTTTGTATGAATCCACAAGATGATTGTGAGCAGAGAAGGCATCCTCTATTTTGTGTTCTGTGTGTGACATTCTTTGCTGCAGATCATGCACAGAAGCCTTGATAGGTTTCAGTATATTCACCGTGTCAATGTGCAGGGAGTCTCTCAGGGAAATCAGGGCGTCTTTCATATTAGTCATTGACACAGACTGAGAAGATGAAGGGAAGTGCTCAAGAGTGGTCTGGGTGGAATGCTCTGCAGCATTCTCTTCCATATCAGAATCCTCTGCCTGCTGGTCTCCTTTAGCTTTTTATGAATTTAGATGGGCTGCGGGAAGATGGGCTGTCAGGGCGAGAGATGTCAGTGTCCCCTGTGTTTGCACAGTGTATGGCCGTACATATCGAAGTGGGTGATCTGCTGGGGTCTGAGGAGTGCTCTCCTTCCTCGGCAGGCCACGTATGTGCTCCGGCGCCATCTTGGTACACCCATCCGTTCATAGTGGGGTAATAATCTGTCAGTTTCTGCGGGGCTGGGCGCTGTGAGGCCTGTTTTCAGATAGCACCTAGTGCTGCATCTTCCATAGCAGTCATAGGTAGTCGCTGGGAGTACCTCCGTCGCTGGGTATTGTAGCTTGTCGGTGGCTTGGAGCAGGAGCTCAGCTAGCAGGCAGCCATCTTCCTCACTGGCCAGACGCGCCCCTGACAGATTTTTTTAAAGGGAAGTATCTGCCCTCCTAAATTAGTCCCCTCTTAGCTCCGCCCCTGAAATGCATAACCCGTACATGCAAATTTAGTTTGAACTATTTAAATGAAAAAAATATTGTTTGAATCTAGCTTTCTGGTGTGATGCATTCTCTGTGCCTTGTCAATTCCAGGAAACTTTGTGCCCATTGGAGAGAGAGTTGAATGGAAAGACAATTACAAAGCTATGATGGAGGCCTTAGAAATTTCTGAATTGGAACCAAATTTCTCAGACTTTATTGTCCCCATCTTTGTGTACAGGTAAGTGGTTCTTGTGTTAGATGATGCATCCTTGGAGCAGATTGGTTTCCAGGAATTTGATGAGGGGCTGATCGAATATGTTTACTGGTGATATGTTCAGAACTGAAGGTGAGCATGTTTTTTTGGGGTATTTACGAGAAAAATCTTATGGTTTGGGGGTCAACATTAATTATTATAGAGAGCACTGACACCAGCACTGAGATAGAGAGCACTGATATCAGCACTGACACCAGCATCAAGATAGAGAGCACTGACACCAGCACCGAGATATAGAGAGCACTGACATCAGCACTTTAAAGATCTTAATATATGAAATGTATACAGTTAATTTTTTATCACTTTAATTATTTTCCCATTCTGGGCATGAGTGGGGCTTCCTCTCTAGGTTTTGCCTAAGACCTCACGAAGCCTAGATCCGCCTCTGTCTATGGGAATGTTTGACCATTATTCCATTTATGAGGTCAGGCACTGATGTTGGACAAGAAGTCTCCACTCTAATTCATCCCAAAAGTGTTCTATCAGGTTGAGGTCAGGACTCTGTGCAGGCCAGTCAAGTTCTTCCACCCCAAACTCACTCATCCATGTCTTTATAGACCTTGCTTTGTGCACTGGTGTGCAGTCATGTTGTAACAGGACGGGGCCATCCTCAAACTGTTCCTACAATGTTGATGCTTAAGAGTTCCCTTCACTGAAACTAAGGGGCCACGCCCAACCCCTGAAAACAACCCCACATCATAATCCCCCCTCAAAAAATTATTTGGACCAGTGTACAAAGCAAGTTCCATAAAGACATGGATGAGTGAGTTTGGGGCAGAGTCCTGACCTCAACCCGATAGAACACCTTTGGGATGAATTAAAGCGGAGACTACGAGCCAGGTCTTCTCTTCCAACATCAGTGCCTGACCTCGCAATTGGGCTTCTGGAAGAATGGTCAAACATTCCCATAGACACACTCCTAAACCTTGTGGACGGCCTTCGCAGAAGAGTTGAAGCTGTTATAGCTGCAAAGAGCGGGGCCAACTCAATATTGAACCCTACGGACTAAGACTGGGATGCCATTAAAGTTCATGTGCGTGTAAAGGCAGACGTCCCAATACTTTTGGTAATATAGTGTATCGTCCCAGCAGCCAGCATCAGGTTGAGCCTAATTGACTGACTGCTCAAATGCATATTTGGTAGACTTGTGCACAATGGAAAATTTCATTTAGTTTCGGTTCGTTGTCATTCGTAAAATACATAATTTAGTTCTGTTATATTCGTTATGTTACGTTAATACGTTTTCGGATCATTCGTTATTATTCGTAGAGTGTCGAATTCATTCGTTCATATTCGTTGAAATTCGCTATTTATGTATGTATAGACATTCGTGATAATGATTCGTAGTTTGGAAAGTCGTTTGTTTATTGAATCTTTTAACACACACAATGACAACGTCTCTTCTCCTCGGCTCCAATACAATACAACATCCTTCTAAGCCCTTGTACACACGGTCGGAGAATCCGTCGGAATGTGTCCTATGGGACCGTGTTGTCGGATAATCCGACTGTGTGTGGTCTGCATCTGACTGATTCCGTCGGAATATCCGTCGGACCCAATTTTCCAACATGTTGGAAATATTTTCCGACCAACTGGTTCGATCGGACATACTCCGATCATGTGTAGAGAATTTTGATCGGACCAAGTGCCACGCATGCTCAGATCAAATTCCTACATCAAAGCTATTGGCTACTAGCCTGAATGTAGTCCCATCATAACGAAATAACGTCACCACGTTCTGAATGATCGGATTTTTTGACAACTTAGTCCGACCGTGTGTATGCAACAGTTTCGGACAAGATCCGACGGGCAAAATCCGACGGATTTGGTTGTCGAAATCTCCGACCGTGTGTACGGGAGCTAACTCAGTTCTCAGGAATGCACTTTGCCAGTAATCCATCCTCCAGCACAAAATGAATCAGCTGATTGGACTATAAGATTTACTTTGAGCTGACCTTTTGTTTCATTAGATCTTTAAAGAATTACCGAATCATGTCAAATTAATTTGAATTCATTCGAATTAATTTGTTATATTTCTTTCGTATTCGTTGTAATTCGTTATTTTTTTATGTAAAGATGTAAAATTCGGCCGAATTTCCATTCGTTACGAAACGAATTGCACAAGCCTAATATTTGTTAAATCTGCGTTTGTCACCACTGTTTCAACTCCATCTGTAGCCATGCTCACACTATTTCTATGTTTGTTTAGCTATTAAGTCTTACCTAAATTATGGGTTCCCTTATCTTTACAATTTTGGCCTTTTGGTCCTGTTGCAGTTTGATTGTGGTGTAGAAGGTCTTGCTCTGTTAGCTGTGTGCCCAATATTACCTTCATGATTGATTCATTGCCAGATTCAACCCACACCCAACACAGTGTAAAAACAAGGCCTTCTTTACGGGGGAACACATACAGGAGGTTCTTCCAAAGAAGTGGGGTTCTTTAAATAAGTGGCACTTCCGCTCTTGCACTTCAATGATTTGCACAAAGCAAACCACTGCAGGTGACCTCATTTCCAACTTATCTCACCTCTCTCCTCTCTGAAACATGCACTCTTTACCTCTCCTCCTTTTCACAATTACAGCCTCTCTCCTCAAACTCACTTTTCTTCACCCTTTTCTCCACCCCACAATCTGTACATATCACCCTCACTTCTCCCCTCCCCCTATTACTGCACTCATCACCTCTTTCTAACTCTAAGCCCACTTGCTAACAAACCCCCCCAGGTTACTAAAGCATGTCCCCCCATATAAGTCGTATTCTCATATTACATCTGCTTCTCCTAACCGCTGGAGATATTTCCCCAAACCCTGGGCCTCCCTTATTTAACTGTACCCAGCACACCCATCACCCTACACCCTCTGGCAGTAGTCGCAATCTACGCAATTTAGTTTCCATTCCTCTTCTTTCCAACGCCCAGCCTCCCCCTCTCCTGTGCTCTCTTGAATGCCAGCTCTGTCTGCAACAAACTCACCGCTGTTCATGATCTCTTTCTCACTAATTCCTTAAATCTACTTGCTGTCACCTAAACCTGGCTCCACGAATCTGACACCCCTTCTCCTGCTTCCCTCTCCCAAGGTGGCCTTCTCTGGACTCACTCCCCTAGGCCTAATGGATGCAATGGAGGTGGAGTGGGATTCCTCCTATCCCCCCAAAGCACCTTCCAGGTTATTCACTCTCCTCCCTCTCATCATTTGAAGCTCACTGTATACGTCTATTCTCTCCAACTTCCCTAATGCCGCGTGCACACGGGCGGACTGTATGGCGTACTTAGTTCGTCATACAATCCGACGGACAGTCCGTCATACTTTCGACTGAACGGACTTGACCACACACGGATACCCAAACAGTCCGTCGAAAGCTTGCACGATGACGTGTACAGCACGTACGACGGGACTAGAAATAGGAAGTCCAATACACAGCAAAGCACCCTTCCGCCGTGTAAATCCTTTCTGGGCATGCACCATTCTTAGTCCGTCGAACTAGCCTACTGACGAGCGGATTGTCCGCTGAAACCAAAGTACGACAGACAGAATTTAGAAAAATCCGAAATACTTGGTACGCCAGACTGCACGCTGAAAAAGTCCGCTGAAGCCCACACACGAGCGGACTGTCCGCTGAAATGTGTTTCGACGGACTAAGTACGCCATACAGTCCGCCCGTGTGTACGCGGCATTAGAATTGCTGTGATCTACCGGCCCTCTGGACCAGTATCTACTTTCCTTGATGAGTTTTCTGCCTGGCTACCCTACCTTATGTCTTCAGAAATTCCCACAATCCTTCTCGGTGATTTCAACATCCCTGCTAATACAAACACTCCTGATACTTCTAAACTTCTTATGCTGCGTACACACGATCGAATTGTCTGGCATACTTAGTCCGGCAAACAATCCGGCGGATAGTCCGGCGGACTTTCTACCGAACGGACTTGGCCACACACGGACACACAGAAAGTCCGGCGTTTGCTAGCGCGATGACGTACAGCACGTACGACGGGACTAGAAAAAGGAAGTTCAATAGCCAGTAGCCAATAGCTTCCTTTTTCGTACTTGCTTTTGAGCATGCGTCATTCTTAGTCCGCCGGACTAGCATACTGACGACGTATTGTCCGCTAAAACCCAAGTCCGGCAGAAAGATTGGACTGCAAAAATACTTTCTAAGTCCGCCGGACTTATGCTGGAAAAGTCAGCTGAAGCCCACACACGACCGAATTGTCCGGTGAAATGCGTTTTGGCGGACTAAGTACGCCGGACAATTCGCTCGTGTGTACGCGGCATTAGTCTAACCTGAAGCAATGGGTACAGGCTTCTACTCATTCTGATGGCAACACCCTTGACCTGGTATTCTCCTAAATTTGCACTCCATGCAACTTCTCCAACAATCCTTTTCCTCTCTCCGACCACCACCTTATTAGTTTCTCTCTCTCCCTGTCTTCCACCACCTCTCCCTCCAATCGCCTAACCGTCACCCGTAGAAACTTTCGCAACTTCAACTCTTCTCTCCTCTATTCTGCTACTGATCACCTCTTTGACAAAATCTCTCCTCTGTCCTGCCCCAACCAAGCCACTTCCATCTACAATAAATACCTGTCCTCCACCCTGAACAAGCTCGTTCCCCTCACTACACGCATAATCAGGCCTCGACCCCTACAACCCTGATGACACTAGAATCCTCAAAAAACTTAGTCGCGCTCTTGAGCTTCTGTGGCACAAGACAGTCTCTCAAAGACTTCAACCAATACAAATCTGCCCTCCGAAAATACTACTATTTCCTCCACACTGCAAAGCAGACCTACTTTACAACTCTTATTAACACCTTCTCATCCAGTCCCGGTAAACCCTTCTCTACCTTCAACTCTCTACTCCGTCCTCCGCCGCCTCCACCCACTGACTCACTCACTGCCCAGGAGATTGCTAATCACTTAAAAAACAAGATTGATACAATCTGTGATGAAATCTCCACTCTACAGGTATCTCCCCCAATTTAGACCCCATTACAACAGGTACAATTGACACTCCCCTTATTCAAAACTGCTACTTCAGACAAAGTTGCTAAACTCCTTTCTAACGCCCACCTAACCACCTGTCCCCTGGACCATATTCCCTCTCAAATACTACGATCACCCTCTGACTCTATCCTACACTCTCTAACCCACATCTTCCCCATTGCTCTAAAACATGCACTGGTCACCCCCCATACGTAAAAAGCCATCCTTGTACCCTACAAATCTTAACAACCTACGCTCTCCTTGCTCCCCTTTTCCTCTAAACTCCTTGAATGCCTGGTTTACAACCTACTGAGTAACCACCTCATTAAGAATAACCTCCTCGATCCCCTTCAATCTGGATTTTGCCCTCAACATTCCACAGAAACTGCTCTTTTAAAACTCACAAATGACCTACTAACTGCAAAAACCAACGCATACTATTCTGTACTCCTACTTCTGGACCTTTCAGCTGCCTTTGACATGGTTGACCACCCTCTCCTCCTCAAAAAATGTCACTCCCTCGGTCTCCGTGACTGTGCTCTTCAGTGGCTCTCATCCTACCTATCCCAACGCACCTTCAGTGTCACTTACAATTCTACTTCCTCCACTCCTCTTCCCTTCTCGGTTGGAGTCCCCCAAGGTTTTGTTCTTGGACCTCTTTTATTTTCAATCTACACCTCCTCCCTGGGTCAGCTGATAGCCTCTCACGGCTTCCAATATCATTTCTATGCTGATGACACACAAATCTATCTATCCACCTCTCAACTCACTCCATCGGTCTCCTCACACATCACTAACTTACTAACAGACATATCTGTATGGATGTCACAACACTTCCTCAAACTCAACTTGTCCAAAACCGAACTTATAACCCTTTCATGACTTAGGCCGCGTACACACGGGCGGACTGTTCGCCCAACCTTGTCCGCTGAACAGTGTTTGGGCGGACAGTCCGCTCGTGTGTGGGCTTTCAGCGGACAGTTTCAGCGGACAGTTGGACGGACAAAGTCTTTCGGAAATTCCGAAAAACTGTCCGCTGAAACTGTGTTTGAGCGAACAGTCCGCCCGTGTGTGGGCCTGTCCGCTGTACTTTCGAAATGAGCGGACTGTTCCCGCTCGGAAAGTCCGCCCATTTCGAGCGCGTGTACAGGTAGGCGGGGCCCGCGAAGGAGACATCGCGGGCTCCGCCGCCTGGAATGGGCTTAAAGGGGAACCCCAACGCCGAAAAAAATCGGCGTGGGGGTTCCCCCAAAGTCCACACCAGACCCTTGTCCGAGCACGCTACCCGGCCGGCCAGGGAAGGGGGGCGAGCGAGCGCGCCCCCCCTCCTGAGCCGTACCAGGCCGCGTGCCCTCAACATGGGGGGTGCCTTGGGGAAGGGGGGGCCGCGCGGCCCCCCCACCCCAAAGCACCTTGTCCCCATGTTGATGAGGACAAGGGCCTCTTCCCGACAACCCTGGCCGTTGGTTGTCGGGGTCTGCGGGCGGGGGGCTTATCGGAATCCGGGAGCCCCCTTTAAGAAGGGGGCCCCCGGATACCGGCCCCCCACCCTATGTGAATGAGTATGGGGTACAATGTACCCCTACCCATTCACCTGTGAAATAAAGTACAAAAAAAAACACAACACAGGGAAAAAATATTTTATTGCACAGCTCCGGGGGTCTTCCGTCTTCGGGGGTCTTCTCGCCGGACTCCTCCGCTATCTGTGTGTAGCTCTTTTACTAGCGGAGGAGTCCGGCTTTCTTCCTCCCCGCTGCCGGCCTCTTCTCCCGACTTCGGGGGTCTTGTCCCCCTCTTCGGTTCTTCTGCCGGGCCACCGCGCCTTCTTGTAGCTCTTTTACAGGCGGTGGCCCGGTCTTCTGTCGCCGCTGCCTTCCGTTCTTCTGTCGCCGCCTTCGGTTCTTCTGCCGGGCCACCGCGCCTTCTTGTAGCTCTTTTACAGGCGGTGGCCCGGTCTTCTGTCGCCGCTGTCGTCGCCGCCGCCGCCGCCTTCCGTTCTTGTTCTTCTTCTTGTTCTTCTTCTTCTTCTCCTGGAGATGTTGACTCGACGAGCTCTCCGGCCGGAATGCCAGAGCCGCGCTGTGCGGTCACTTATATAGTGACAATGGGGCGGTGTCACATGGTATATGTCACATGGGTTGGTCACATGGTGACCCCGCCCCCTTACGATGTCATAGTCCCCATGTGACATCAACCCATGTGACCAACCCATGTGACATATACCATGTGACACCGCCCCATTGTCACTATATAAGTGACCGCACAGCGCGGCTCTGGCATTCCGGCCGGAGAGCTCGTCGAGTCAACATCTCCAGGAGAAGAAGAAGAAGAACAAGAAGAAGAACAAGAACGGAAGGCGGCGGCGGCGGCGACGACAGCGGCGACAGAAGACCGGGCCACCGCCTGTAAAAGAGCTACAAGAAGGCGCGGTGGCCCGGCAGAAGAACCTAAGGCGGCGACAGAAGAACGGAAGGCAGCGGTGACAGAAGACCGGGCCACCGCCTGTAAAAGAGCTACAAGAAGGCGCGGTGGCCCGGCAGAAGAACCGAAGAGGGGGACAAGACCCCCGAAGTCGGGAGAAGAGGCCGGCGGCGGGGAGGAAGAAAGCCGGACTCCTCCGCTAGTAAAAGAGCTACACACAGATAGCGGAGGAGTCCGGCGAGAAGACCCCCGAAGACGGAAGACCCCCGGAGCTGTGCAATAAAATATTTTTTCCCTGTGTTGTGTTTTTTTTTGTACTTTATTTCACAGGTGAATGGGTAGGGGTACATTGTACCCCATACTCATTCACATAGGGTGGGGGGCCGGTATCCGGGGGCCCCCTTCTTAAAGGGGGCTCCCGGATTCCGATAAGCCCCCCGCCCGCACACCCCGACAACCAACGGCCAGGGTTGTCGGGAAGAGGCCCTTGTCCTCATCAACATGGGGACAAGGTGCTTTGGGGTGGGGGGGCCGCGCGGCCCCCCCTTCCCCAAGGCACCCCCCATGTTGAGGGCACGCGGCCTGGTACGGCTCAGGAGGGGGGGCGCGCTCGCTCGCCCCCCTTTCCTGGCCGGCCGGGTAGCGTGCTCGGACAAGGGTCTGGTGTGGACTTTGGGGGAACCCCCACGCCGATTTTTTTCGGCGTTGGGGTTCCCCTTTAAGCCCATTCCAGGCGGCGGAGCCCGCGACGTCTCCTTCGCGGGCCCCGCCTACCTGTACACGCGCTCGAAATGGGCGGATTTGCCTCCTCCTTACGTGGGCGAGTCCGTTCATTTCAAAAGTTGAGCGAACTGTTTGGCAAACAGTTTGCTGAAACAGTCCGCTCGTGTGTGGGCAAGTCCGCTCATGCAAATTTTGAGCGGACTGTTTGCCGAAACTGTTTGACGAACAAGGTTGGGCAAACAGTCCGCGCGTGTGTACGTGTCCTTAGCCTATTTTTGGAATTTGGTGTTTACAAGTTAAAATCCATATTTTCTACTAGAAAATTACTTGGAACCCCCAAACATTATATATATTTTTTTTAACAGAGACTCTAGAGAATAAAACGGCGATTGTTGCAATATTTTATGTCACACGGTATTTGCGCAGCGGTGTTTTAAATGCAACTTTTTGGGAAAAGGTACACTTTCATGAATTTAAAAAAAAAAAAACAGTAAAATTATTCCATTTTTTTTGCATAATGTGAAAGATAATGTTACGCCGAGTAAATAGATACCAAACATGTCACACTTTATAATTGCACGCACTTGTGGATTGACGACAAAGTACGGTACCTAAAAATCTCAATAGGCGACGCTTTAAACATTTTTTACGGTTACCAGGTTAGCGTTACAGAGGAGGTCTAGTGCTAGAATTATTGCTCTCGCTCTGACGATCGCGGCGATACCTCACATGTGTGATTTGAACACCGTTTACATACGCGGGCGCGACTTCCGTATGCGTTTTCTTTGCTTTGCGAGCTCGCGGGGACGGCGGGCGCTTTAAAAATTTTTTTTTTTTATTTATTTATTTTAGTTATTTTAAAATTACTAAATTGTTTAAAAAAAAAATAAAAATTTTGATCACTTTTATTGCTGTCACAAGGAATGTAAACATCCCTTGTGACAGTAATAGGTGGTGACAGGTACTCTTTATGGAGGGATCGGGGGTCTAAAAGACCCCCCACCCCTCCTTTACACTTCAGTGTATTCAGATCGCCGAAAACGGTGATTCTGAATACCGGATATTTTTTTTAAACCGGCGCCATTGGCAGCCGAGTAAACGGGAAGTGACGTCATGACGTCGCTTCCGTGTTTACTATGAGGAGACTGGAACGAAGCCGATTACGGCTTCGTTCCAGTTCCTCCCCAGTGGCCGGAGGCATCACAGCAAGAATCGGTGCTCCCGATCGAGCGGGAGCACCGGTAACAGCGGCGGCGGGAGGGGGGGGGCGTCCCCTCCCGCTCCTCCGGCATAACAGCCGAGCGGCTTTTAGCCGCATCGGTTGTTATGGCTGGAAAGCCAATCGCCCGCTTTAAAAAACGGTACCGGGATGATGCCTGCAGGTGCGGGCATCATCCCGGTATACCCCCCGGAAGCCGAGTACGCAGATCTGCGTACGCTCGGCGGGAAGGGGTTAATATTTCCTCCCCCACGTGCCTCTTCCCCTGACTTCTCTGTCAAGAGTAATGGCACAACCATCCACCCATCTCCACATGTCAGGGTGCTAGGTGTTATCCTGGACTCTGAACTCTCCTTTCGGTCCCACATCCAATCACTTTCCAAAGCTTGCCGCCTCAACCTCCGAAACATCTCTAAACTACGTCCCTTTCTAACCAATGAAACCACAAAGCTCCTGATTCGCTCCCTGGTTATCTCTCACCTTGACTACTGCAACTCCCTCTTCATTGGCTCACCTTTAAATAGATTATCCCCCTTTCAATCCACCATGAATGCTGCTGCCAGACTCATACACCTTACAAACCGCTCAGTGTTTGCTACCCCTCTCTGCCAATCCCTCCATTGGCTGCCACTTGCCCAACGAATTAAATTCAAAATATTAACAATAAGTTACAAAGCCATCCACAACTCTGCCCCCAGCTACATCACTAGCCTAATCTCAAAATACCAACCTAATCACCCACTTCGTTCCTCCCAAGACCTCCTGCTCCCTAGCTCCCTCATCACCTCCTCCCATATCCGCCTCCAGGACTTTTCCCGAGCCTCGCCCATCCTCTGGAATTCCCGACCTCAATCTGTCAGAAGGGCTCCAAATTTATCCACTTTTAGGTGATCCCTGAAAACTTTCCTCTTCAGAGAAGCCTATCCTGCCTCCATCTAACAACTGCACTATTTTCTCCATTAGCTCATCCCCCACAGCTATTACTCTTTTGTATAACCTGACCCTCCCTCCTAGATTGTAAGCTCTAATGAGCAGGGCCCTCTGATTCCCCCCTGCATTGAATTGTATTGTAATTGTACTATCTGCCCCAATGTTGTAAAGCACTGAGTAAACTGTTGGCGCTATTTAAATCCTGTATAATAATAATAATAATAATTACTGGCATCTGCTGGCTGCTGGGAGACACCTGCTGGTGAACACCAGAACTATGCCCTGTAGCTCTGGGGATCACAGAGCCACCAGCAGGTGATCCAGGTCCTGACACATAGGGTGACAGGGTGATAGGGCATTCATTAAAAACAAAACAATCAAAAAAAACGTACATATACTTTTCACTCAAACTAAAGATACAGTAAAGCATGCACATACGTGTTAACGGGTCTTTTTAACCATTTACATGGATAAACATTGTGTTCTTCTACTCTTCTCCAGAGTCAGAAAACAAACATCTACTGAATCAATGCAAGATGTGAAAACATTTATGGAAAACTGCCCAAAAATGACAGGTAACATTTTCCTGTTAAAAGACCTCATGTTAATGATATGATTCCATTACTCTTGCCTTTCAATTGTCATTCATTCTACTAACCTTGCTGCCATCTCTTTGGCCAGCATGTGATTGGCCACAATACCTGTCAGTCAGACACCAGGGGTGGGATTACTGCAGACAGCTGTAGCAAGGAAGAAAAATAGGATTTTTATAACAGCTTATCTGTAAAATCCTTTTCTTGAAGTACATCACGGGACACAGAGCAACATAATAATAACTATGTGGGTTATACTCCACCTATAGGTGAATGGACATTGGTACACCCAAAAAAAAATGGAAGTCCCCTCCCTATATAACCCTTCCCATACAGGGAGTACCTCGGTTTTTATAGCAAAGCAATTGTAAGGCTGTGCTTGTAGGAGGAGTCAGGCTGTATAAAGCCTGCCCTCCTCTTCCTTCTCCTCTCGTGGATGCTGGCTCTCGTGTCAGCGCCATTTCCAGGCGATGCTGACTTCACTTCTGGGTCTCGGATTGAGAGGAGGATGCTCTACGGTTCTGGCGCTCATGGACGGGGGTGTTTCGGCCCCCGCCTTCTCCGCTCCTTGGCGGTGATCTCGGCTGCCCTCTTCTTCTGATGTTCCACTGGAGAGGGGGGGGGGGTTCACCCGTCGGCAGCTACTGTCTCCCCGGGGGAGCCGCTTCTCCCGCCCGCCTCCTTCTCCTGCTGCCTCTGCCGGAGGGGAGGGGGGTGGGAGGTTTCAGCCGCGGGCTTCCCCCGGAGGAGGAGGGGGAGGGTTCGCCCGCAGCTCCTGTGTCCACGAGGGAGCCCTTCTCCCACCCGCCTCCTGTTCAGTACAGTCGGAGGGGAGGGGGGTTTCTGCTGCCCACCCACCAGCTCCGGTTGTTAGATTCGGCCTCCCGCTACTCCCGATGGTTCGCTGGGGGAGGGGGGGGGGGTTTGGCCACCCGCCAGCTCTGCCTGTCTGTTTGTATCGGCCGCCTGCCCGCCTCTGCCGGTGGTCCGCCAGGAGAGGGGGGATTTGGCAACCTGCCAGCTGCGCTTATGCATTATATGTGGCCGCCTGACAGCTCTACTTGTTGGCCGGATGCGCCCCTGCTTCTCGCGGTGGTTCGCTGGGGGGGTGGTGGCCGCCTGACAGCTCCTCTGCCTGCAATGGGCTGCTGTGTCTGAGTGGCTGGCCAGTGATTAGGTTAGGTCGGGGAATAGGTGTTGATGGTGTTGATGGTGTAATAGTGGTGCATTTTTCTGTAGGGGGAGGGGGGCGGGTTCCTAGGTAGGTATGGTTCTCATGCTATTTACGTTTTTTTTTCCATGCAATTTTACGGTCTCATGCAATTTACGGTTTCCCATGCAATTTACGGTCTTGTGCAATTTATGTTCTCGTGCTATTTACGGTTTTCTCATGCAATTTTACGTTCTCGTGCTATCTACGGTTTTCTCATGCGATTTACGGTCTCATTCGATTTACGGTCTCATGCGATCTACGGTTTATTATGTAATTTACGGTTTTATGCAAATTACGGTTGATTATGCAATTTACGGTTCTGAGGCATTTGTATTTCTCATGCAATTGAGGTTTTCAGGTGGTTACGGTTTCTCATGTGATTTACGGTTTCTCATGCTGTTTAGGGTTTTCTCTTGCAATTTTCCGTTTCTGATGCAATTTACGGTTCCTCATGCTGTTTAGGGTTTTCTCTTGCAATTTTCGGTTTCTCATGCAATTTACGGTTCTCATGCAGTTATGGTTTCTCATGCAGTTATGGTTTTCTCCTGCTATTTTACGGTCTCATGCAATTTTCGGTTCTTATGCAATTTTCGGTTCTCATGCAGTTTACGGTTTCTCGTGCGATTTATGGTTTCATGCAATTTACGGTTCTTACGCAATTTACAGTTTTCTGCAAATTATGGTTTCTTTCGGAGGTTGCAGTTTCTGCAATTTACGGGTTTTCTTGCAATTTTGCGTTTCTCATGCAATTTGCACTTGCTCATGCGTTTTGGGTTTCTCTGGTGGTTGATGTTTTTACACGTTTTACGGGTTCTTATGGTTTTCGTGGAATTTATGGTTCTCTGGTTTTACATTTTATGATGCAATTTACGTTTCTCATGCAATTTACGTGTCTGTTTTTATTTACGTGTCTGATGCAAGTTACGTGTCTCAGGCTATATTTATGTTTCTTTTGTTTTCCATGTTTCTTACGTTTTTCCCTATGTTTCTTTAGTTTTCCCCATGTTTCTTTAGTTTTTCCCATGTTTCTTTAGTTTTTCCCCATGTTTCTTTAGTTTTCCCCATGTTTCTTTAGTTTTTCCCCATGTTTCTTTAGTTTTTCCCCATGTTTCTTTAGTTTTTCCCCATGTTTCTTTAGTTTTTCCCCATGTTTCTTTAGTTTTTCCCCATGTTTCTTTTGTTTTCCCCATGTTTCTTAAATTTTTCCCCATTTTTCTTACTTTTTCCCTGTGTTTCTTAAGTTGTTTTTTTTTCCCCATGTTTCTGACGTATTCCCTTGTGTCGCGCGTTGCATGTTATTGCCCTTCGTTCGCTGTATTTCCGTTAGCTAGTACTTACATCCAGGATCTGTCACGTCTACTGGTCCATACGGGCTGAGGTTTCATTGTTAATTGATTGTCGTCCCACAATCTTCTGGCCTGTAGTCCATACATCATACGTGTACATTCACCATTACACCTTTTACTACCACCCACCACAGTCTGTGGGTACCTTAGCCCTGAGTGTTTGTTTTAACTTCCTGTCTTGGCGCTGCAGGTTGCTCGGGCTCACTGCTGCATTCAGTAGGGTGGGTTGGCATCAGGTTCACATTCATGCGCTGTTGGTTGTTGGTCCTGTCATTTCGGCACCCACAATATGCTTATTAGGTCCCAAGTCCTCATACTTATCAGGTACCAGGGGGGTTTGTTGTGTCATGGGCGGGTTATTTTATTAGGTTTTCTGGCTGTTTTACACAGCTGGGTTGTCCATGTTCTTCCACCGCGGGTTACCCATCACGCCTATGGGTTTAACAGATTGAGGTGATGGTTTTTAATTGGCTTGTTCGGTGGCAAGTCTCCTCATCTGTTCTTACACCACTCACATTTTGTTCTAACTCATTTCCCACGTTACGTTTCTCACGCAAATGTTTTTTCGTTTCTCATGCACTGTTTCGTTTCTCAAGCAACGTTTCGTTTCTCAAGCAACGTTTCGTTTCTCAAGCAATGTTTCGTTTCTCATGCAATATTATGTTTCTCATGCTTTTTTTTACGTTTCTCTCGTTTTCTAGGTTTCTGTAGTTTTTCTAGGGTTTCTCTTGTGCCCCCAGGGTTTCTCTTGTACCCCCAGGGTTTTCCTTGTGCCCCCAGGGTTTTCTCTTGTGGTTTCATCGTTTCACGTTCTCATGCAACCTGCGTTTCTTATGCGGGTCGTATTTTCTTGCAGCCTCGGTTCTTACGCTGCTCACGTTTATCAGCTCACGCTTCTCATGTTTCTCGTTTAGTCACGTTTCCTTCTTGCAGGTTACATTCTTGTCACTGGTTTCTTTGTGTGCTCACGGTTCTCTCGTTAGTTGGGTTCCTGTCCAGTGGGGTGTCATTCCACACTACCTTTTTATTTCCTAGCTGCGTCCGGCCAGGAGTTGCGCAATGGTATGGGACTATTGGTTAGTCAGCCTATTGCAGCTCCGCAGCTTCTCCTGGCTCAGGGGCTTTAATGGATCCCGGGACCCTCTCGGGGCCCGGGCCGGTATCAGTAGGCTCGGGTCTCGGAAGCAGGTACCAGCGTCGCACTTTCTCATCAGTTCCAGTTTCGTGGTGGATTGGTTTTCCATTTGGCTGACGCAGCAGCCTTGATCTTTAGGTTTTGTTTTGAATACTAGGAAGGCTCATGACACTGCTTGGCTTGTTTTCCAGGCTTTCCGGCCTAGGTTTCCAGTCCTGATGGTTAACATCCAGTTCCTACTTTCTTTTTGTTTGTTTTTTGGCCTCTTTCAGCTCGTATCGGCCCACAAGCACTTTCAGGGAGTATCGAGTTGAGCCTCAGCATTTCATGTTGGATGACCCGTCGGGTTCTTTTATGTTCTGCATTTTCGATTGAAGCCGTCCTCAGGGTGCCGGCAGAGTAAATCCCCTGATGTGCTCGGCTGACTTCCCATTATGGGTCTTATTACGTGTCGTTTCTGACATACTCTCAGGTCTCCTTTTGCGTTGGTTGCCAGCTGGGGGCTCAAGGCAGTGCTAGCTGGCTTTTGTGGTTCTTCCGGCCAGGGGAGTGGGGCTTTGGGCCCAGGGTCTCGCTTACTTTAGCCAATCAACTAGTTGGCACCCCGGCCTTCTCTGTTACATCTGCATGTTCTCGAGACGCAGCATTCGGGGGCGGCACTGTTTACAGGTTCTGGGGGCCTGGCAAGGTGTGGTGCTCGGGATGGGATCATGCCGGCTTGGTTAGTTGTTACATTTGTCAAACCCTGGGATGGTCCTCTACTGCCTTTCCGGGCGCTCCCCTTTCTGCAGCGAAGTACATGCTTCATTGCCACCACCCCAGGTTAGACGTTAATTCACTGTGTAATCTGGTTGTTAAGCTTTCATCCTACTGTGTTATTTTTGCCCCCTTTTAGGCATACTGACCACGTGACCCAGGCACACTTCCGGGTCTATGTTCTTTGTTACTCTTTGTTCCTTTCCATTCTATCCACAGATTGACTCCGAGTACAATTGTAAGGCTGACCGCAGGTCAGCCTGTGCTTGTAGGAGGAGTCAGGCTGTATAAAGCCTGCCCTCCTCTGCCTCCTCTCTCGTAGACGCTGGCTCTCGTGTGCCACCCACCCATTCCCTTTTTCTTTTTATTTCATTTATTACATTTCATACTTGGGTATGCCCCCTTTTAGGCATACTTACCACGTGACCCCGGCACACTTCAGGTCTATGTTCTTTGTTGCTCTTTGTTCCTTTCCATTCTATCCACAGATTGACTTCGAGTACAATATATACTAATTTCAATAAGAGGGGCGGATCTCTGTGTCCCGTGATTTACTCCAAGAAAAGGATTTTACAGGTAACCTGTTATAAAAATCCTATTTTCTTTATCGTACATCATGGGACACAGAGCACCATAGTAATAACTATGTGGAATGTCCCAAAGCAATGCCACCTGAAGGTAGGGCGAAACATAGCAAAACAGCCGCCGCCAGGCATGAGGACCTATACTACTGCCCGCAGCACACTGCGCCCGAAGGCGGTGTCCTCCTGCCATCTTACATCCATTTGATAGAATCTTGTGAATGTATGTACTGATGACCAAGTAGCGGCCTTGCAAATCTGAGCCACAGAGGCTTGATGATGCGCTGCCCGTGGAGCACTGACTGCCCGGGTAGAGTGCGCTTTAATCTGAAAGGGAGGAATCTTTGTTTTCAGACAAGCCTGACTAATCACCTGACGAATGCACTTAGCAATAGAAGATTTCGATGCTGCCTGGCCCTTTCTAGGATCTTCTGGCAACACAAACAAAACATCAGTTTTACGTATGTGATCTGTCGCTTTCAGATAGGCCTTGACTGCTCTCACTACATCGAGAGAATGTAATCATTTTTCTTCTGCAGAACGAGGTTCTGGAAAAAAGAAAGGTAGGGAAACATCTTGATTCAGATGAAAACCAGACACTACCTTTGTTAAAAAGGTTGGGTGAGGACGCAGCGCCACCTTATCCTTATGAATGATTAAGTATGGCTCTTTACAGGAGAAAGCAGCCAACTCTGAAACTCTTCTTGCGGAGGTTACCGCAACTAAGAATACCAATTTCCTTGTCAAAAGGAGCAAAGAAATATTACTTATCAGTTCAAAGGGTTGTATTTAGGGTTGAGCGGACACCTGGATGTTCGGGTTCGACGGGTTCGGCCAAACTTCGCAAAAAAGTTCAAGTTGACCCCGAACCCCATTGAAGTCAATGGGGACGCAAACTTTTGAGGACTAAAATGGATCTATAAAAGTAATGGAAAGGGCTAGAGGGCTGCAAATGACAGAAAAATGGTGTTACGAGCATGACAAGTGCTCTGCAAACAAATGTGGATAGGGAAATAACCTAAAATAACATAAAATACATAAAAATTAATATGCTGGAGGCCCCCTTCTCAGAAGAAGAGGTACAGGAAGTCATTAAGAACCTCAAATCATGTTCTGCTCCAGGCCCTGATGGTCTCCCTAACCCCTATTACAAGACATTTACCACCATGATCCTCACCTAAACACAGCCTACATTGCAGTAATACCAAAACCAGATAAAAACCCGGAAGAAGTCAGTAACTATAGACCCATCTCCCTCATCAATAGCGACTTAAAAATCTTTACCAAACTCCTTGCAATTCATCTAGCTTCCTTCATTAAGTGTTCATAAGGATCAAGTGGGGTTCATCCCAGGCAGACAGGGCCCTGATCAGATCAGAAGAGCCATAGACATAGTCTCCATCCTCCAGACAAACTGGCCAGGAGGTTCAAAACAATCAGGCATGCTTTTATCACTGGACCTTCAAAAGGCCTTTGATTCGGTCTCCTGGCCATACATCTTTACAATCCTTGAATGTTGGGGCTTTGGCGACAAGTTTATGGGCCTGATCCGAGCTCTTTATTCAAATCCTAAAGCCTATAGTAGGCTTCAAGGCCACTACTCCAAACCAATACATATAGCCAAAGGCACCAGAGAAGGCTGTCCTTTATCTCCGCTAATCTTTGCAATAGCAATTGAAACACTCACCATCTCTATTCGCCGGGACCCCAACATACAAAGAGTTCAATGTGGCTTTCAGGTTCACAAATGTGGCCTGTTTGCAGACGACAAACACTGATGACTAGTCACGGATTCCTATCTTAAGGAAAAAGACACAAGGCCATTTCCGTCCCTCTCCTTACATTTACTCCTAGGGGTCGGTGGTTAAGTTCCTCATCTTGGGCACAGCTAGCTCCCATTGGGGGTGTCCAGGGAGGAGGTACACCTCCGACCATTAACAGGAATACCAACCCTTCACTCTAACACTACCATGTCTGTCGAAAATGATTTTACATTTTATATCTCTGACGTGTTACAGTCGATTCATCTTGTTGCGCTGCCTGTTAGCTTTCTATGTTTTGACTGAATCGATATTCTGAATGTCACTTTCAAATGTATTATTCTTGTGATACAAAATAAAATACTTTAAAATAAAAAAATAAAAAATAATAATCTTGACCTAGGAGGACGAGGTCCATATGGAGTAGGAGGTTGAGGTGGCGGTGGATGTGGCAGTGTAGGTGGAAGCGGCGGTGGAGGAGGACGAAGTAGCCAACACTGGTTTTTGTTTTTAATTACATTTTTTTTTTAATTTAGGGTACACCCCAAAAGAGTGAGAAAGATCAAAAATACAACAATGGCTGGGTAAGTCCCGTAATGTGTCAAATTCTGTCCCCCGTAGGATAGTGTCCGCCCTGTACTGCGCTTGCGCAGCACGGAGGACAAGGTTCTCCGAAAATCTCCGAAGACGAACGGCACCTGCGTGAGTCCAGGTTCAAACCCCACCATCCAAGTGGACGTAGAGTTAAAAAAAAAATAGCCGAGTAAAGCAAGGCCGTGCCCGAAGCGTGGTGAGCGAAGCGAGCCTGCGAGGGGCCCTGTTACTATGTGCCACCGTATGTCCACTTGGATGGTGGGGCTTGAACCTGCACTCAATAAGTAGGTGCCGTTCATTTTCAGAGATTTTTGGAATCTCCTTGTCCTCTGTACTGCGCAAGCACTGCGTCTGCGCAGTACGGGCCGGACACTATCCGATGGGCAGACAGTTTTTGTTAGAACACCGGTATACATGTCTATTCTGCACAAGGTACGCATAAGTCCTGTGGGATCCATGCCTGGTTCATTTTAATGAACGTGAGCTTGTCCACATTGGCTCTGGACAGGCAGCTGCGCTTGTCAGTGATAACGCCCCCTGCCGTGCTAAATACACATTTAGATAATACACTGGCTGCATGGCAGGCCAGCACCTCCAACGCGTAAAGGGCAAGCTCAGGCCATGTGCCCAGAAGTTGAAGGGGGCAGACCCATCATTCAGTACGTGTAGGAGGGAATTAAGGATGGTATGTTGTCCTTGTAACGGGGATCCAGCAGGGTGGCCACCCAGTAATCAGCACCAGTTATAATGTGGGCAATTCGGCGGTCGTTGCGGAGACACTGCAGCATGTAATCGCTCATGTGTGCCAGGCTGCCCAGAGGCAATGAAAAGCTGTCCTCTGTGGGAGGTGTATCGTCTGTGCCCTCTGTATCCCCCCAGCCATGCACCAGTGATGGCCATGAGCTGGTCTGGGTGCCACCCTGCTGTGAACATGGTTCCTCCTCCATCTCCTCTTCCTCATCCTCCACCTCGTCATCCTCCAGAACTGTGCCCTTGCTGGACAATTGTGTACCTGGCGTTTGTTGGTGCAGGAACCCACCCTCGGAGCCACTTGTGAATAACTGCCCTGAAAGCCTTGGAAATGATCCCTCTTCCTCCTCCTCCTCCTGTGCCACATCCTCTACCATCATCGCTCAAAGTGTTTTTTCAAGGAGGCATGGAACTGGGATAGTAAAGCTGAGAACGGCGTCATCGGCACTGGCCATGTTGGTGGAGTACTCGAAACAGTGCCACAAGGCACACAGGTCTCGCATGGAGGCCCAGTTATTGGTGGTGAAGTGGTGCTGTTCTGCAGAGCGACTTGCACCTGCGTGCTGCAGCTGAAACTCCACTATCGTCTGGCCAGCATGTGCAAGGTGGAGATCCACCTTGTGGGCACGTTACATATGAGGCGGTGAGTGTGGAGGCCGAAGTTACGCTGCAGCGCTGACAGACGAGCAACAGCAGGGTGAGAACGCCGAAAGTGTGCACAGACGCCCCGCACTTTCTGCAGCAGCTCTGGCGTATGGGGGTAATTTTTAAGGAACCTCTGGACCACCAAGTTCAGCACATGCACCAGGCAAGGGATGTGCGTCAAACCGGCTAGGCCCAGAGCTACTATGAGATTTTGCCCATTATTGCACACCACCAGGCCGGGCTTGAGTCTCACTGGCACCAACCACTCATCGGTATGTTGTTCCATGTCCCTCCACAACACCTGCGCAGTGTGGGTTTTTTCCCCCAAACAGGAAAGTTTTAAAACTGCCTGCTGTCATTTACCCCTGGCTGTGCTGAAGTTGGTGGTGAAGGTGTTACGCTGACCGGATGAGGAGGCGGTAGAGGATGAGGAAGCGGAGTAGGAGGAGTTAGCAACAGGAGGCAAACTGAAGCGCTCTGCAATCCTCGGTGGAGGAAGGACATGCGCCAAACTGCTATCTGCCCCAGGCCCAGCCGCCACCTCATTTACCCAGTGTGCCGTTAGGGAGATATAACGTCCCTGACCGTGCTTACTGGTCCACGCATCCGTAGTTAGGTGGACCTTGCCACAGATGGGGTTGCGCAGTGCACACCTGATTATGTTCCACACTTGGTTGTACAGGGAAGGGATGGCTCGCCTGGAAAAGTAGTGGTAGCAGGGTACGATGTACTGTGGGACAGCCAATGCCATCAGGCTTTTAAAACTCTGCATCTCCACCAGACGGAATGACAGCATTTCAAAGGCCAGGAATTTTGAAATGCTGGCATTCAGGGCCAGGGATCGCGGGCAGTTAGGGGGGTACTTCCTCTTCCGCTCAAGTGTTTGGGAGATAGAGAGCTGAACGCTTCCATGGGACATTGTGGAGATGGTTGGTGACCCAGGTGGTAGTGTTGCTGGCAGATCCTCTGTTTGCAGGTTGGCAGGTGCCACTGTCACTACAGAGGTGGATGAAGAGGCCGAGACTGCAGCAGAAGAGGAAGCAGGAGGAGCCAGAGACCTTTCTTGGTTTTTGAGGTGTCTACTCCACTGCAGCTCGTGCTTTGCATTTAGATACCTGGTCATGCAGGTTGTGCTCAGGTTGAGAACGTTTATGCCACGCTTCAGGCTCTGATTGCACAGCGTGCAAACCACTCATGTCTTGTCATCAGCACATTGTCTGAAGAACTGCCACGCTAGGGAACTCCTTGGAACTGGTTTTGGTGTGCTCGGTCCCTTGCTGTTTTGGGCAGTAGCAGGCGTACTGTCTAGGGGACGGACGCTCCACTTTTGCACCCTGCTCCCTCTTCTGCTGTGCTGGTGGCTTTGTGCGACCACCGCCTCTTCCTCCGATTGACTCTGGTCACCTGCATGACGTTGATTCCATGTGGGGTTGAGGACCTCATCGTCCTCCACATCATCTTCCACCCAGTCTTCACCCCTGCCCTCCTTGTCGGTCTGCACAATTGCGAAAGCAGCAGCAGTTGGCACCTGTATTTCGTCATCATCCGAGACGTGCTGCGATGGTCCTCCCATGTACTCATCTTGAAATATAAGTGGTTGGGCATCGGTGCACCCAATCTCTTCCACTTCTGTGGCAGGGCTAGGTGGATGGCCCTGGGAAACCCTGCTGACAGTCATCAAAAAGCAGAAGAGACTGCTGCATGATTTGGGGCTCAGACTGCTTGGCTGATTTGCAAGTGGGTGATGTGAAAGACTGATGGACATCGGCTGCAGGTGCCAACTCTGATCTTTCATCAGGAGACTGGGTGGGAGACAATGTGAAGGAACCGGAGGCACTGTCAGCAACACAATCTACTATCGCTTGTACTTGTCCTGGCCTCAACATTCGTAGAGCCGCATTAGGCCTGACCAAATACCGCTGCAGGCTCTGTCGCCTACTCGCACCTGAGGAAGATGTTTCACTTGTGCGTGTAGCTGGCCCAGATTGACCACGTCCTCTCCCTGCAACAGGAGCTCCACCAGCAGCACCATGGCCGGAGCCACGTCCCTTCTTTGACATTCTCCTCATATTTCTCAAATTTAGGATCTTGCCCTAAATGGGTGTTTTTTGAATAGCAGAATAGAAGAACAGTGTCTAAAGTGTGTATCTCACACATACAGATATGCAGCAAACACTGTAAAATGTTTTTTTGGGCCCTATATGGGTGTTTTTAGAATAGCAGAATAGCGCAACAGTATGTAAAGGGTGTATCTCACAGTAACATATGCAGTGCTGGTGCACTGAGCTTGCATAAAATGCCCACTGATGCCAACCTAACTAACAGACGGATACAAGTTATATTTTCTCTGGCACTGGGCTCAGGGCAGGGTAAAAAGTTTGTGCACTGCACCCACACAACAAAATCAAGGTAGATCGCTGAGTAATTCGATTTCTGAAGAAGGAATCCTATCTAATTCTCTCCCTCAAAGCAGCAGCAGCAACCTTTCCCTACACTATCTAAAGCAAAGTGACGTGCTGTGCTATCTGCCTCTGGCTTATATAGAGACTGGGTCACATGCTACACTGGCCAATCACAGCCATGCCATTAGTAGGCATGGCTGTGATGGCTTCTAAGGGCACACGAGTTAAACGAATGTTGGTTGACTGCCCTGTAGCTGTTTAAAAAGCGCCATTACAATACTGAACACCGAACCTGAACCCGAACATACAGTAAATTGTTCGGGTTCGGGTCCGGGACCTAAAAACCCAAAAGTCCGGTACGAACCCGAACTTTACAGTTCAGGTTCGCTCAACCCTAGTTGTCTTTGCAACACTGAAAAAAACAGATTCAAATCCCATGGGCACAAGGGTGCTCTAACTGGTGGAGTTATCCGAGTTACCCCTTGTATGAATGCCTGGACTAAAGAATGTGAAGCAAGCGGTCTTTGGAAAAACACTGCCAAGGCCAAAATCTGACCCTTGATTGTACTCAAGGCCAGCTTCCTTTCCACTCCTAACTGTAGAAAGGCCAGAATTCTTCCTATAACATACTTTTGAGGATGCCAATCCTTGGTTTCACACCAGGAGACATAGGCCTTCCAAACCCTGTAATAAATGGTCCTGGAGGCCGGCCTTCTGGCATTAATCAGGGTGGTTACTACTGAACCTGAAAGCCCCCGATTTTTTAGAATGTGGGCTATAGCCACAGCATTAAATTAGTGACTGTAAGGCAGGATGGAACACTGGTCCCTGCAACAGCAGGTCCGGACGAGATGGAAGAGTCCATGACTCCCTTACTGCCAGTGTCACAATCCCTGCATATCAGGGTCTTCTGGGCCATGCCAAGGCTACTAAGATTACCGGCTTCCCTTCTTCCCTGATCCTGTAGAGCAGCCGTGATAATAGCTGAACTGGAGGGAATGCATAAATCAGTGAAAACTGATCCCATGGGGTCACTAACGCAGCTATTCCGAGTGCAAGTGGATCCCATGTTCTTGCTGCAAAGTTGTCCAACTTCTTGTTGAATCTGGACGCCAACAGATCTATGTCTGGCGTACCCAATCTTTGGCATATGGCCAAAAGACTTTGGGATGTAGAGACCATTCTCCCGACAACAACAGTTGACGGCCAAAGAAATCTGCCTCCAATTTTCCATGGGATGCAGACTGCAGATGGGCAGAGAAACATGTTCCTTGCCTAAGACAGAATATGGTCCTTTTTTCTGGTAACAAAAGTGCTAACCACTACACCAGTGCCACCGCCCTTTGGGCTGCGTAGCTTCTGGTGCCCCTTTGGTGATTGATATAGTCCACTGCTGAATTGTATCCTGACAGTAGAACTCCACAACCTGAACGTCCAGGCTATTAGAACCAAACGTACTGCCCGAATCTCTAAAATATTGATGGGCAATGTCTTCTATGGCTCTGACCACTTTCTTTGGACAGTGGTCTCTTCCAGAGTTGCTCCAGCCCCATAGGCTGGAATACATTGTTACTATTCTCCAGGTAACTGGAATGAAGGATTTTCCTTTCTGTAAATTCCTGGTTATCAACCACCAATTGAGACTCTGGAGTACTTTTGGAGCCAGGTTTTTTTGGACAATCCAAGGCTTGGATCTGTTTGTTCCAAGCAGACAGAATACTGTGTTGCAACAGTCTTGAATGAAACTGGGCATAGGGAACCGCTTCGAAGGAAGCTACCGTCTTCCCTAGTAATCTCACACAAAGGCGAATGGAAGGACCCTTCCTTGCCCTGACTACCTGGACCAGCTCTCTTAGTGCGTTGACTTTTGCCTGAGGCAAAGACACCCTTTCCTGGGTAGTGTCTATGACCAGGCCCAAAGGCTCCAACCTTCTTACTGGCCGCAAGGATGATTTTCTACATTAAGAATCCAACCCAGGTGTCCCAGATAACTGACTGTTCTGGACACCCCATGGTTTAACCATGCTATTGACTGATCTACCAATAGCAGGTCGTCTAGCTATGCCATTACTGCTATACCTTGGCCCCTTAGTCTTGCTAGTAATGGGGCTAGAACTTTTGTTCTAACACGAAGGGCAAGGCCACAAACTGAAAGTGGCTCTTCTCTACCGCAAACGCATCTGGTGAGCGGGAAAGATTGGCCCATGTAGAGACACATATTTGATATCTATGGATGCTAGAACTTCTCCCCCCATAGGGTGGATACAACTGTCCAGATTGACTCCATTCGAAAGGAGCAGAAGTTTACGAAGTGATTCAGATCTTTGAGATCTAGAATGGGCCTGACATCTCCATTTGGTTTTGGTACCGTAAAGACATTTGAATAAAACCCCATGTCCCTCTCTTCTGAGGGGATCTCTATTATTACTCCTTGAGACCTTAACCGGTCCAGTGCCAGAAGTAAGGACTTTTTCTTTACTGGGTCTTTGGGAACGTTTGATCTTAGAAAATGAGACGTGGAAACCGAGGGCTACCACAGAGCTGACCCATTTTTCTTGGATTTGCCAAGTTTCTGAACCACCGCAGTCTTCCCCCTACTCGATCGAGCGGGGGCGCCCCTTCACAAGGAAGCCTTGGGACTCTGTTTTGTGGACTTCTGACCGCAGGGCTTTTCCTGGCCCTGTGTTTGGCTACTTACTCTTTGCCCCTGATGGTGGAGGCTGTTGAGACTGCCTGGAGGCTGTTGCCCCAGGCATTGGAGGGGAAGCATGTGTACCGGTACCCCTATGGGGGCTGCTGAGTTTGTCAAGGACCAGGTCCCCCTTTACAGAGTCCACTCCCTTGGACCTGTACAGCACCCTGCCGGAGAACTCAGTCCAGCTCTCAAAAGAGAATACATTACAGGCAGAAACCTCGTTTCTTCTTCCACGAGGCCCGAGTACCATCCATTTTGGCTTTCATGCACTTTGGATGGACCCGTTTGCACAGGTCCTTGATCCTGTCAGGAATTACTTAGCGGAGCTCTCTTAGCACTTCATCAACCGTGACCAACACCTTAGACACTGGCAAAAAAACTGAGGTACTCCCGGTAGGGGAGGGGTTATATAGGGAGGGGGACTTCCTGTTTTTTGAGTGTACCAGTGTCCATACACCTATAGGTGGCGTATAACCCACATAGTTATTACTATGGTGCTCTGTGTCCCGTGATGTATGAAAAAGAAATAATGCACTGCAACTAGGGATGAGCTTCGATTTCGAGTCGAACTCATGTTCGACTCGAACATTGCCTGTTCGCCTGTTCAGCGAACAGTGAACAATTTGGTCTGTTCGCGGCAAATTTGAAAAGCCGGAACACCCTATACAAGTCTATGGGAGAAATCTAAAGTGCTAATTTTAAAGGCTAATATGCAAGTTACTGTCCTAAAAAGTGTTTGGGGACCCGGGTCCTGCCCCAGGGGACATGGATCAATGCAAAAAAAAAGTTTTCAAAACGGACGTTTTTTCAGGAGCAGTGATTTTAATAATGATTAAAAGTGAAAACAATAAAAGTGTAATATTCCTTTAAATTTCATACCTGGGGGTGTCTATAGTATGCCTGTGAAGGGGCGCATGTTTCCAGTGCTTAGAACTGTCCCTGCACAAAGTGTCATTTTGCAAGGAAAAAAAGTCTTTTAAAATCACTTTCCATTGTCGGTTCCCGTAATACAGAAAACACTCAATGAGTGTTCTCTGTATTAGCCGACAATTCATTCATTGATAAAAAAAATACAATAAAATAAAAAATAAAAAAGCGTGGGGGTTCCCCTAAATTCAATTACCAGGCCCTTCAGGTCTGGTATGGATATTAAGGGGAACCCTGTGTCAAATTTTTTTAAAAATTGACGTGGGGGGTCCCCCTAAAAATCCATACCAGACCCTTTATCCGAGCACGCAACCTGGCAGACCGCAGGAAAAGAGGGGGGGACGAGAGAGTCCTGAACCGTACCAGGCCACATGCCCTCAACATTGGGAGGATGCTTTGGGGGTCTGTGACCCTTCAAAGCACCATGTCCCCATGTTGATGTGGAGAAGGGCCTCATCCCCACAACCCTGGCCGGTGGTTGTGGGGGTCTTCAGGCGGGGGGCTTATCAGAATCTGGAAGCCCCCTTTAACAAGGGGACCCCCAGATCCTGCCCCACCCTGTTTGAAATGGTAAGGGGGTACAAAAGTACCCCTACCATTTCACAAAGAAAGTGTAAAAATGGTTAAATAAGACAAACACACTTTTGAAAAATTCCTTTATAAAAAAAAAAAAAAGAAAAAAAAAAAAAAAGAAAATTCCAGCGGTGGTAATCCACTCTTGCTATCCAGCGACGGATGATCATCTTTCCGGGGTCCAGCGATGGCTGATCTGATCCAGCGACGGGTGATTTTCAGTCCAGCGCCGTCCATACATCTGTCTTCTGTCTCCACTGCGGAGACACTGCGGGGATCCCAGCGCTGACATTTCTTATATTAGGAGGACCCCGCCCCCCTCTGATGTAATGCTGGACTGAAAATCACCCGTCGCTGGATCAGATCAGCCATCGCTGGACCCCGGAGAGATGATCATCCGTCGCTGGATAGCAAGAAGAGTGGATTACCACCGCTGGAATCTTTTTTTTATTTTTAATAAAGGAATTTTTCAAAAGTGTGTTTGTCTTATTTAACCATTTTTACACTTTCTTTGTGAAATGGTAGGGTACCCCCTTACCATTTTAAATGGGGGGGGGCGGGATCTGGGGGTCCCCTTGTTAAAGGGGGCTTCCAGATTCTGATAAGCCCCCCGCCCACATACCCCCACAACCACCGGCCAGGGTTGTGGGGATGAGGCCCTTCTCCACATCAACATGGGGACATGGTGCTTTGAGGGGTCACAGACCCCCAAAGCATCCTCCCAATGTTGAGGGCATGTGGCCTGGTACGGTTCAGGGGGGGGGGCGCTCTCTTGTCCCCCCTCTTTTCCTGCAGCCTGCCAGGTTGCGTGCTTGGATAAAGGGTCTGGTATGGATATTTATGGGGACCCCCACGTCAATTTTTTTTTTTAATTTGACACAGGGTTCCCCTTAATATCCATACCAGACCTGAAGGGCCTGGTAATTGAATTTAGAGGAACCCCCACGCTTTTTTTTTTATTGTATTTTTTTTTTATCAATGAATGAATTGTCGGCTAATACAGAGAACACTCATTGAGTGTTCTCTGTATTACGGGAGCCTACAATGGAAAGTGATTTTAAAAGACTTTTTTTCCTTGCGAAATGACACTTTGTGCAGAGACAGTTCTAAGCACGGGAAACATGCGCCCCTTCACAGGCATACTATAGACACCCCCCAGGTACGAAATTTTAAGGAATATTACACTTTTATTGTTTCACTTTAATCATTATTAAAATCACTGCTCCCGAAAAAACGGCCGTTTTTAAAACTTTTTTTTGCATTGATCCATGTCCCCTGGGGCAGGACCCGGGTCCCCAAACACTTTTTAGGACAGGAACTTGCATATTACCCTTTAAAATTAGCACTTTAGATTGTGAACGTTCGAGTCCCATAGACTTTAATAGGGTTCTAAAGTTCACACGAAGTTTCTGTTCGCAGGTTCTGGTGCGAACCGAACAGGGGGGTGTTCGGCTCATCCTTAACTGCAACACATGAGTCCTAGAGAGGAAGTGACAGCCAAATGCACCTTATGCTGCTAAGTGGAGGAACTGGGGCAGATTTTTACCAAATATGATTTGACAATAAGGGGCGTATTTCTAAATAAGCAGCGCTATGTGTCCGGCAACACTGCGTGTACATTCATCCTATACGAATGGGGGGGGGGGGGGGGGGGCAAAAATAAATGTTATAAGACTATTTTCTTTCCAGGTCAAATTTTTTCATGTGACAACACTGAAGAAATTACACTTTGCTACAATGGAAAGTAGTGAGTGTACAGCTTGTATAACCACTTCAGCCCTGGACCATTTGGCTGGCCATAGACCAGAGCTTTTTTTGTTATTCGGCACTGCGTTGCTTTAACTGACAATTGAACGGTCGTGCGGCGTGGCTCCCAAACAAAATTGACGTCCTTTTTTTCCCACAAATAGAGCTTTCACTTGGTGGTATTTGATCACCTTTGCGGTTTTTATTTTTTGCGCTATAAACAAAAAAACAAAACAAAAAAGGTGACAATTTTGAAAAAAAAAAAACACTTTTTTTTTACTGTTTGCTATAATATCCCCCAAAATATCCCTATTATTTTTTTTTTTCCCTCAGTTCAGGCCGATATGTATTCTACGTATTCTTCTACATATTTTTGGTAAAAAAAAATTGCAATAAGCGATTATTGATTGGTTTGCGCAAAAGTTATAGCGTTTACAAAATAAGGGATAGTTTTATGGCATTTTTATTAATAATTTTTTTTATTAGTAATGGCGGCGAACAGTGATTTTTATCGTGACTGCGACATTATGGCAGACAGATCGGACACTTTTGGCGAGATTTTGGGACCATTCACCTTTATACAGCGATCAGTGCAATTAAAAATGCATTCATTGCTGTGTAAATGTCACTGGCAGTGAAGGGGTTAACCACTAGGTGGCGCTGTAGGGGGTTAAGTTTGTCCTAGGGAGTGATTCTAACTGTGGGGGGGAGGGCCTGTGTGTGACACGTCACTGATCTCCGCTCCCGATTACAGGGAGCTGTGATCAGTGTCACTAGGCAGAACGGGGAAATGTTTGTTTACATTAGCATCTCCCTGTTCTTCCTCTTGGTGATACATGGGTATCCCCATGGACATAGAGTCCGCGGGACCCGCAATCGTGCACACAAAGCACCCAGCGGGCGCGTGAGCACCCAGCGGGCGCGTGAGCGCCCGCAACCCGCCTCTTAAAGGGTGACATACAGGTACGTGATTTTGCCTGTATATGCCCTTCTGCTGCAGTATATCTGCGTGAGGCCCTAAGTGAAAATGTCCATATTGGGTCCAACTAGCTATTTTCTCTCCCCGGTGTCATGTGACTTGTTAGTGTTACAAGGTCTCAGGGGTGAATGGGGAGCAGGTGTGTTAAATTAGGTGTTATCGCTCTCACTCTCTCATACTGGTCACTGGAAGTACAACATGGCACCTCATGACAAAGAACTCTCGGAGGATCTGAAAAAAATAATTGTTACTCTACATAAAGATGGCCTAGGCTATAAGAAGATTGCCAAGACCCTGAAACTGAGCTGCAGAACGGTGGCCAAGACCATACAGTGGTTTAACAGGACAGGTTCCACTCAGAAGAGACCTCGCCATGGTCCACCAAAGAAGTTGAGGTCACGTGCTCAGCGTCATATCCAGAGGTTGTCTTTGGGAAATAGACGTATGAGTGCTGCCAGCATTGCTACAGAGGTTGTAGGGGTGGAGGGTAAGCTTGTCAGTGCTCAGACCATACACCACACACTGCATCAAATTGGTCTGCATGGCTGTCATCCCAGAAGGAAGCCTCTTCTAAAGATGATGCACAAAAAAGACCACAAACAGTTTGCTGAAGACAAGCAGACTAAGGACATGGATTACTGGAACCATGACCTGTGGTCTGATGAGACCAAGATAAAGGTATTTGGTGTCAGATGGTGACAAGCGTGTGTGGGGGCAACCAGGTGAGGAGGACAAAGACAAGTGTGTCTTGTCTACAGTCAGGCATGGTGGTGGGGGTGTCATGGTCTGGGGCTACATGAGTGCTGCAGGCACTGGGGGGCTACAGATCATTGAGGGGACCATGAATGCCATCATGTACTGTGACATACTGAAGCAGAGCATGATCCCTTCCCTTCAGAGACTGGGCTGCAGGGAAGTATTCCACCATGATAACCACCCCAAACACACCTCCAAGATGACCACTGCCTTGCTAAAGAAGCTGAGGGTAAAGGTGATGGACTGGCCAAGCATGTCTCCAGACCTAAACCCTATTGATCATCTGTGGGACATCCTCAAACAGAAGGTGGAGGAGCACAAGGTCTCCAACATCCACCAGCTCTGTGATGTCATCATGGAGGAGGGGAAGAGGACTCCAGTGGCAACCTGTGAAGCTCTGGTGACCTCCATGCCCAAGAGGGTTAAGGCAGTGCTGGAAAATAATGGCGGCCACACAAAATATTGACAGTTTGGACTCAATTTGGACATTTTCACTTACTCACTTTAACATTTTTACAAGCTGTACACTCACTACTTTACATTGTAGCAAAGTGTCATTTCTTCAGTGTTGTCACATGAAAAGATAGAATTAAATATTTACAAAAATGTAAGGGGTGTACTCACTTTTGTGAGATACTGTATATAAAAATTAATTCCAATAAATGTTTTATTGAAAAAAAAAAAAAAAGAAGTTTAACATGTTAAGCAAGAACACATTTTCATGTACAATAAAGAAAAAATATGCATGTCAAAGCAAAGTGGAATACAAGCGTTATGCATCATTTATTTGTGTTATTTCCTACGATTGTCAGCGCCATCTGATGGCCTTAACCACTTTCTACCAGAGCTGTTTTTGCACCCATGTTCAAAGGCACAATATAGGCCTAAAGATTATTAAACTCCCCAAACTTTCTGTGTTTTTCATCAAAGAACAAACGCTCCTCCATCTTCTCTGTGGGAAGCCGTCCCAACCATTTACTGTGGTCCTGGGCTTCCTTGAGAAATGGGAGAGCCTGGGAACCAGGGATCATGTCCTGCGGGAACAACGTTCCAGCACTTGTTTCACAGCAGGAACTTCATTCCCATTAGCAGCCACGTCCTGCAGGACTGCAAGCTGTGGCAGGCAGTGTGTGCGTGCGGGAAGGGAGGGTGTCCATGCCGAAAGGTGACAATGGACACTGACATGCCAGCATTTCCGTCCTCCCCTCCCACCTCCTAGAGATCAGTGATAGGCGGAACAATGCCGGTGTCACCGCCGTGTATTATAGGAGGCAGGACCTTGTTACTGGGGCTGCTGGAGGAGGAGTACCAAGGAAGGGGAGGACGGGCATGCTGGGATGACACCCCCCCCCATGTGTGGCACCCAAGGCGGCCTGACCCCGTTGGCACTGGTCAGGCTGCAATGTTGGAGACACTGATCTCGCTACACTGATGGGGACACTGATCAGGAAGCATTGATGGGGGCACTGAGGGGCACTAGTGAGGCTGCATTGCTGGGCACTGCTCAGTAGACAAGGGCGCCATCAAAAAAATTGTTTTGTTTCGTCCAAAAAAAAACCGTAATTCGTGTACGAAATTCAATTCGGATTCGTACGAAATACGAATTTTTGTTAGATTCGTAAACTTTTCATTAAAATTACAAATGTTTTCGTTATGATGAATTTATCATTATGAGGGGTCCCCACCATCCCTGTGCTGAGATCCCGGGTCTGTACACCCGCTGTGCCCATTATGAGGGATTTCCACCATCCCTGTGCTGTGCTGACTTCCTCTGATTGAACAAAACACCAGTCATGTTTCTGTTAATTTGGATCCGAATTTGTTAATGAAATTTCGTATGAAATTCGTAAGCATAGAAATTCCCATAGGGTTCCCACCATCCCTGTGCTGAGTTCCCGGGTCTGTACATCCGCTGTGCCCATTATGATGGGTTTAATTTGGTTATTTAAAATCTTATAAACAATTTATATACAATATAACCATAATAAATAAATAAAACATATTTACAAAATAATTGAATATGACTATACAAAACAAGAACATAATAAATGGTGCAAACCAAAATGCGTACAACATAATCCCTACTGGAGAGCCAGACTAAGGAACATCACTGTCACCATGCATGGAGCCTTCTATAAAAATGGAGTGGGAGCTGCCATTAGGGTAGTTGAGGCAGACGCTTCTTAGCCCGACTACTCCCTCTGCCTGGAGGACCAGCACGCTTCGTTGCACCCTGACACTCATCGTCCATGGAGGACGCTGAACTAAACGAGTCCCACTCATCATCATCATCATCATCTGACAGGACCTCAAACTTATTTTCTAAATGCAAAACCTTTTTTCCCCTTCCTTTTGCCCCTCTTCCTTTTATCCTCCAACCACTCCATATCATCCTTGGACAAACCGGAGTCAACAGCCTCCCCACACCTATCCTCCCCTTCACCCCCCATCTCTCCCTTCCCTTATCTACCACCAGGCCAGCCTCTTCACCATCCTCCCCACTCCTCTGCACCCCATGACCCATAACAGAGACCCTGCAGTGTCGAGGAAGGGGGACTGGCACCGCACTTGATGCACCTGCCTCAGCACCTCTTGCTGCCTCTGCAATTTTAGAAGACACAGGAGGATTGGACACATTCTTGGCAACTGAAACCTTACCAACAGACTGGGAAGACACAGACTGGGGAGACAGACACATTGGGTATTGGCGCAGACGTTGGAGACACAGACACATTGGGTATTGGCACAGACTGGGGCACCACAGACACATTGGTATTGGCACAGACTGGGGAGACACAGACACATTGGGTATTGGCACAGACTGGGGCACCACAGACACATTGGGTATTGGCACAGACTGGGGCACCACAGACACATTGGTATTGGCACAGACTGGGGAGACACAGACACATTGGGTATTGGCACAGACTGGGGCACCACAGACACATTGGGTATTGGCACAGACTGGGGAGACACAGACACATTGGTTATTGGCACAGACTGTGGAGACACAGACACATTGGGTATTGGCACAGACTGTGGACACACAGACACATTGGGTATTGGCACAGACTGGGAAGACACAGACACATTGGGTATTGGCACAGACTGGGAAGACACAGACACATTGGGTATTGGCACAGACTGGGAAGACACAGACACATTGGGTATTGGCACAGACTGGGGAGACACATTGGGTATTGGCACAGTCTCAGATGGACTCACAGGCCCTCCAGCTGCTGAGCTCTGAGCATCCTCCATGTCCAGGTGGAAGAACTCTCTCATAAGCTCAGGTTTGTTGTGCATTGCCTCAGGACATTGACTATAAGGATGTCCCACTGCATTGCACAGATTACACCTTATAATATTACAGTCCTTTGCCAAATGTCCTATACCCTGACACAGAGAGCACTTCATCACTGGACAGGAGGATGCAAGGTGCCCTTTATCTCCACATTTGTTGCAGAGCTTTGGCTGGCCCGGGTAGAAGATGGTCAGCCTGTCCCTCCCCAGGAAAGCTGAGGACGGCAGATGCTGGACAACATTGTCAATGACATTTCATTTTAACTGCACAGACCATCCCCCTGTCCATATTCCCCGATCGTCCAAAATCTTTCTTAGGGGGCTCAGGATGTCCCCATACCTCCTCAGCCATACAGTCAGATCCCCTTGGGGTGTAGATTCAATTGTCACCATTTTAATGAGGGGCTGGCGTGAAATAAGTTTGGGGATGAGCCCTTTCCAGTCCGGCAGGCCCCTACACACATGTTCAAACTTCTCCCAAAATATGTCCAAAGACTCGGGACGGATAAAGGACAAATCATATTCATAGGAACCTGCTGGACTGATCAGGGCGAAGATATCTGCAGGCTTAAACCCCATCTGCAGGATTTTATCCACCACTGTCCTATGTGGGGGGGTTTCCATCCCCTTCCCATTTCAACTGGACAACATTCCTCCTTTTAAACAGGGAGGAAGATAAAACGTTCCCATGCTCCTTCCCTGCTTGCTCCCCCTTCCCAGATCCTGTGGCAGCAACACCAGCATAAGTTTTTCTTCCAGCACCAGCATTTGCAGTCTTGTCCTCAGACACATTCAAACCTGCTGCCAGAGAGTCTGAATCAGCTGGGATAGCAGTCTTCTGATTAGCAGGACCCACCCCCTCCCCCGAACACTCAGCTTCAATCCTGGGAGCCATCACAGACTTAGCTGCTGCAGACTCCTGGAGAGCTGTAGTACTACTGCTCCCAGCATCTCCTCCATCATTCAAAGGAACAGCCGCTGTGCATGGTCCAGGCAAAGTCTCTGTATTGTCCATGGACCTCTCTGCAGACTGAAGCTGACAGTTATTAGCAGATGTTATTGCTTTCTGTACATTGTCTATGGGTCTGGGCTGACTGTCTGTAGTACTACAACCCTCAGCAGGCCCATTGTCACTAATAAAGTTCACATCACCATCCTGTACACACACTGTACCTGCTTGTTGTGTTGTTACCTTTACAATGTCATGGCTGATGGTGGGATCAAACTTCACCCCAGTTGTTGCAGACTTCATGGTGGATCAGGCCTCTGTTTCACAGGGTGAGGAACGGTGTCCATCTCCTCTTCATCATCATCATCATCATCATCTGGGGATTCCAGCTAACAGATGAACTCCAGCATGCCAGTACCTCCCTCAACCTCCTGCTCAGATGTTCCATATTGCTGTTGCAGAGGGAGGGAGGGGGACAGAGGATTGAGGGCTCAGTAGATGTCTGAGGTGTTGAAGAGCTGGGCTCATCCTCCGGGCCCACTTTCTCACTCTCTGCTGAGTCTGTTGGTATCTGAATCACCTCACTGGTTGGGTCACCTTCCATGCAGGAAGCGGCTCCTCTCCTCATGCGATTAAATCGCTCCTCATTCCTATATTTTTCTTTCAATATGCCACTGTTCTCCTTCAGAGAGCTCACCAGCTCCTTCTGCTTCTTAACAGCTTGCTCCTAGTCCTTCAACTCAGGCCTCAGAGCCGGCCTCTTCTTGCTGTACAATTTGGCACAAACTTGTTTTTTCTTCCTAAATTCAGCCATCAAAATCAACAATTTCTCCTCTTCTTTCTCAATCTGCTTCAGCTTTCCAACAATCCTCTGTCTAAAGGCAGACAGGGACCTATCCCTCCTTTGGCCAGGCCCAGAATCTTGCACAGGCCTAGCCAGGGGGCCCCCGCCAGGGTCCTCCCCAGGATCCAGCATCCCTCCTGGGGCAGAGAAGCAACTCTGGCCCCTGGTCTCTGGAACCAAAGGAACTAGCAACCTCACACCTCGCTGTCAAGGAGCGGAATGGCAGTTTCCCACCATCCCTGTGTTGAATTCCCGGGTCTGAATGTACACCCGCTGTGCCCATTATGAGGGGTTCCCACCATCCCTGTGCCGAGTTCCTGGGTCTGTACACCCGCTGTGCCCATTATGAGGGGTTCCCACCATCCCTGTGCCGAGTTCCTGGGTCTGTACACCCGCTGTGCCATTTATGAGGGGTTCCCGCCATCCCTGTGCCGAGTTCCCAGGTCTGTGCACCCGCTTTGCCCATTATGAGGGGTTCCCACCATCCCTGTGCTGAGTTCCTGGGTCTGTACACCTGCTGTGCCCATTATGAGGGGTTCCCACCATCCCTGTGCCGAGTTCCTGGGTCTGTACACCTGCTGTGCCCATTATGAGGGGTTCCCACCATCCCTGTGCTGAGTTCCCAGGTCTGTACACCTGCTGTGCCCATTATGAGGGGTTCCCACCATCCCTGTGCTGAGTTCCCGGGTCTGTACACCCGCTGTGCCCATTATGAGGGGTTCCCACCATCCCTGTGCTGAGTTCCCGGGTCTGTACCCCCGCTGTGCCCATTATCAGGGGTTCCCACCATCCCTGTGCTGAGTTCCCAGGTCTGTACACCCACTGTGCCCATTATGAGGGGTTCCCACCATCTCTGTGCTGAGTTCCCAGGTCTCAATGTACACCTGCTGTGCCCATTATGAGGGGTTCCCACCATCTCTGTGCTGAGTTCCCAGGTCTCAATGTACACCTGCTGTGCCCATTATGAGGGGTTCCCACCACCTCTGTGCTGAGTTCCCAGGTCTCAATGTACACCTGCTGTGCCCATTATGAGGGGTTCCCACCACCTCTGTGCTGTGCTGACTTCCTCTGATTGGGGAACAAAACACCAGTCGTGTTTATGTTAATTTGGATCTGAAATTCGTTAAAGAAATTTCGTATAACATTTGTAAGCATAGAAATTCCCATAGGGTTCCTACTATCCCTGTGCTGACTTCCTGGGGTTTTAACTTTTAAGTTAAGTTAACAATTACGAATTATCATTATGATGAATTTTTCATTATGAGGGGTTCCCACCATCCCTGTGCTGTGCTGACTTCCTAGGTTTTTATCTTTTAGGTTTGTTAAAGGGGTTGTAAAGGTAAATGTTTTTTCACCTTAATGCATTCTATGCATTAAGGTGAAAAAAACATCTGACAGTACCGGCCTCCCCAGTCCCCCCCGTTTTACTTACCTGACCCCTCGAAAGTCCTGCGCTCGCCCCCCGACATCCTCTTCGTCGCTCAGCTTGGCCACTGATTGGCT
The DNA here is from genome assembly GCF_037356315.1 of Lithobates pipiens. Taxonomy (NCBI): domain Eukaryota; kingdom Metazoa; phylum Chordata; class Amphibia; order Anura; family Ranidae; genus Lithobates; species Lithobates pipiens. The sequence continues at coordinate 14,073,343 of NW_027507784.1, read as the reverse complement.
GGAGTGGATGGATTGAAAGCAGCGCAGCCATTGGCTCGCGCTGCTGTCAATGACATCCAATGACGCGGCATGCCGGGGGCGGGGCAGAGTGATACAGTAAGTAGCTATAGCCGCCGGCTGTATCACGGGAGCGCGCCCGCAAGTGCTTCTCACCATGCGAGGGAGCTCACATGAACGTGAGAAGTACCTGCGGGAGGAAGCAGAGACAGCCGCCGAGGGACCCCAGAAGACCAGGTTCGGGGCCACTCTGTGCAAAACGAGCTGCACAGTAGAGGTAAGTATAACATGTTTGTTATTTAAAAAAAAAATAATAACTTTACAATCCCTTTAACTTTTCGTAACAATTACGAATTTTCATTATCTTTTCAACCTTTTGCCACATTTCAGGCTTCAAACATAAAGATATACATTTTTTTTTTTTTTTGTGAAGAATCACCAACAAGTGGGACACAATTGTGAAGTGGAACGAAATCTATTGGATTTTTTAAACTTTTTTAACTAATAAAAAAATGAAAAGTGGGGCGTGTAAAATGATTGGGCCCCCTTGCGTTAATACTTTGTAGAGCCACCTTTTGCTGCGATTACAGCTGCAAGTCGCTTGGGGTATGTCTCTATCAGTTTTGCACATCGAGAGACTGAAATTCTTGCCCATTCTTCCTTGCAAAACAGCTGGAGCTCAGTGAGGTTGGATGGAGAGCGTTTGTGAACAGCAGTTTTCAGCTCTTTCCACAGATTCTCGATTGGATTCAGGTCTGGACTTTGACTTGGCCATTCTAACACCTGGATACGTTTATTTGTGAACCATTCCTTTGTAGATTTTGCTGTATGTTTGGGATCATTGTCTTGTTGGAAGATAAATCTCCGTCCCAGTTTCAGGTCTTTTGCAGACTCCAACAGGTTTTCATCCAGAATGGTCCTGTATTTGGCGGCATCCATCTTCCCCTCAATTTTAACCATCTTCCCTGTCCCTGCTGAAGAAAAGCAGGCCCAAACCATGATGCTGCCACCACCATGTGTGACAGTGGGGATGGTGTGTTGAGGGTGATGAGCTGTGTTGCTTTTACGCCAAACATATCGTTTTGCATTGTGGGCAAAAAGTTGGATTTTGGTTTCATCTGACCAGAGCACCTTCTTCCACATGTTTGGTGTGTCTCCCAGGTGGCTTGTGGCAAACTTTAGACGAGACTTTTTATGGATATCTTTGAGAAATGGCTTTCTTCTTGCCACTCTTCCATAAAGGGCAGATTTGTGCAGTGTACGACTGATTGTTGTCCTATGGACAGACTCTCCCACCTCAGCTGTAGTTCTCTGCAGTTCATCCAGAGTGATCATGGGCCTCTTGGCTGCATCTCTGATCAGTCTTCTCCTTGTCTGAGCTGAAAGTTTAGAGGGACGGCCAGGTCTTGGTAGATTTGCAGTGGTCTGATACTCCTTCCATTTCAAAATGATCGCTTGCACAGTGCTCCTTGGGATGTGTAAAGCTTGGGAAATCTTTTTGTATCAAAATCCGGATTTAAACTTCTCCACAACAGTATTACGGACCTGCCTGGTGTGTTCCTTGGTCTTCATGATGCTCTCTGCGCTTTCAACAGAACCCTGAGACTATCACAGAGCAGGTGCATTTATACAGAGACTTGATTACACACAGGTGGATTCTATTTATCACCATCAGTCATTTAGGACAACATTGGATCATTCAGAGATCCTCGCTGAACTTCTGGAGTGAGTTTGCTGCACTGAAAGTAAAGGGGCCGAATAATTTTGCACGCACCACTTTTCAGTTTTTTATTTGCTAAAAAAGTTTAAAATATCCAATAGATTTCGTTCCACTTCACAATTGTGTCCCACTTGTTGGTGATTCTTCACAAAAAATAAAATTTTTATATCTTTATGTTTGAAGCCTGAAATGTGGTAAAAGGTTGAAAAGTTCAAGGGGGCCGAATACTTTCGCAAGGCACTGTATATATATATATAATATGTAGCGCTGGCTACTGGCTATATGTTTTTCAAAGTTAAATCTCCTGAAACCACAGTTGGGTTTTGGGACTAATTTGACTAAATTTATGGTTTCAGTACCAGTCTGGCTGAGTTACACTGAGTTCTCCTTGGTCACAGGTGTCGCTGTCGCCACCGGCAAGGTTGAGCACGCAGTCTAGCTGGGTGTATTGAATGCCACGTTTCTTTCGGAAACAAGCCCAGTGGGAGTGTTCTCCTGCTGTGCATTCTGGGAGGTGGTATTTAAGGTACTGACATCACGTGCTTAAGGCTGTTCTGTTCGGTTCCAGAGGTTATTTTCTGTCTGTTTGGTTCTGGTCCTCCTGACAAGCCCCCATGGCCCTCCTGGCCCGGGGTGCGGATCCATGCATTTCCAAGTCTCTGGCTAGCCCGAGGTAACGCAACTGCAGGGACAGGCCTGAATGGATATCGGGGGACTATAGATTCAAAGGTGGTCCGGTGCCGTCTTGTCTAAGGGAGAGGCCCAGCAACTGGAGGAACCCCAGGGGAGGACTCTTCAGGAGAAGGCTGTGTACAAAGCTGGCTTCTCTGAAGGAGCCTGGAGGCTCATTTGAAGGACACTTCATGGATCTACACTCATATGGTATCGCCGGATTGGCTGAGAGATACTGGTACTGAATGATAGCTCTTTAAATTTGTCTATGTCCCTTAGTTACAATCAAGTCTGTGGCAGAGACTTTCTTTGGCACCCTACCAGCTGCTAGGCCTAGTGAGAGGAGGTCTATCCGGGGGGGTTGTAAAATCCAGCTGTGAAACGATTATTCACTGGATTTTTCTTATAAGAGACTTTCTATTTTTGCAGTCCAAAGTACCTGAACTTATTCCTAACCCTCTACCCTAAACTGAGAGACTGTTTCTACTTCAAATAAATAACCCAAAAGAAGATTCAGTGTCAGTTTCCACATTTCTTTGGGCCATCGACCACGGGAAACCCTAGACGGAGAAGCACTCAAGAAGGTAACGGTAAGCCCAATAAAATCAGCAGCTCCTTCGGGGGTCAGTGCTACACACACACACACACACACACACACACACACACACACACACACACACACACTTTTTTTATTTTTGAGGAGGGGGGAGGTAATCCTGGGTGAGTTCTCACACTTTTTTCCCAGGACTTGACACCTGCCAGGAACCACCATGAGCAGGCGGATAGGTACCCTTAGTAGCGCTGTAAAAGTGATCAGTCAATCACTGGCGGAAATAGAAAAAGCTGCAGTCGTGATTATGGTACCATTTGCTGACAGGACAATTTTATGCATACGTCCTTCAGCAAGTGGTTCAAATCATTGTCCACCGTTTATAAATAGCTCTGGTAGACAAATGGTTATTGCTAAATTTTCCTTATTCGCTCTATGCTGTTTGAATGAGGAAAACTGCCGAGAAAATAGCCTAATAACATTCTATTGTTGCCCTCATTGGCACAGAACGAATGTAATGTAACAGGGGCCCCGTAATACACAACCACCCCTAGGCACAGGCCTGCCATGCCTAATTAGAAACGTTCCTTTGGTTACCGAGATTTCTTTGAGATGCTCACAGTGTTCCTCTTCTTCAGGTATCGTTCCCATCGTTGTTCTTACCTTCAAAACCAGCGCAGATTACCTGGAAATTGAGAAGCAATTTAGACTGATGGGAGCGGAGACGGTGATCGCCATTGAGAATTACACAAAGATGAGCAACATAAAGACTCTGGGAAGAACCACCGACATCCTGATGGTGATAGACAGCGCCTTGAGGAACGTCAGATTCCGCCTGGAACTGCCGAGAAACCCGAAAAGAGAACGGATAGAGAGGAAGAAATTTATGTACAACTACATCGATCAGATGAAAAGTCATCCTGAGAGAGAAAGAATGAGGGTACAACCATTCTATAAAAGGCGGGAAAGAAGTGTTTGTGGAATTTATTAACATGCCGGCTTTATGTTTACATTATGAGTTAAAGGAATGTTTGAAAATTGCTCCATCTTTAAAGCAAAAAACAATCTGCAGATACGGTATAAAGTTCAGGCACTTAGGGGTGCTTATACCTGCATTGGCCTTGAAAAGTGCCCCAATTAGGTTGGATTCCAATCCGTTCTGACAAGCTAAGCTCCGACACTTCTTCATAGTGTAAGGGCTCTTTCACACGGGGCGGATCCGTGCTGATCCGACCCCGAGGATATCCGCTTGCTCAATGGGTATCACTCCGTCGATCCCCGCTGAGCAGGAAGATGGCAGGTCTGTCTCTGCACACTGTGCAGGGACGGACCTGTCAAAGCGCCGCACTACCATATGGGAGGTTGGGTGATGGCGGACCGCGGAGTCCATCGTTACCCGATCCGATGACAGATGGAAAAGTAGGTTTTTCCTCCGTCATACTTTTTCGGATCGGAGCGGGTCGGATGTCAGCGGACATGCCACCGCTGACATCCGATGCTCCATAGACCTCTGAAAAACTGACAGGCGGACCAGAACGGATTGTCCATGTGAAAGAGCCCTTAAAATTCTCCCGTGCCTCTTTTGCCGCGTACACACGATTGGAATTTTGGTTGGAAAAAGCTCTGATGGTTTTCCTGAAGGAATTCCGACGGCATTTCACTCAAGCTGTCTGGCCTACACACGGTCACACCAAATTCCGATCGTTTATAACGCGGTGACGTACAACACGTACGACGGGACTAGAAAAAGGAAGTTCAATAGCCAGTAGCCAATAGCTTCCATCTCATAGTTGAATCTGAGCTAGGCTTGTGCAATTCGTTTCGTAACGAATCGAATTTTGCATCCGAATGTCCAAATAAAAAAATAACGAATAACAAGGAATACAAAAGAAATATAATGAATGAATTCGAATGAATTCGACATGATTCGGTAATTCTTCAAAGATCTAATGAAACAAAAGGTCAGGTCAAAGTAAATCTTATGCCGCGTACACACGAGCGGACTTTTCAACATCCAAAGTCCGATGGAATGATTCCGTCAGACTATTCGATCGTGTGTGGGCTGCAACGGACTTTTGATTCGCAAAAGTCTGACAGACTTTAGAAATGAAACATGCTTCAAATTTTTCCGACGGAACTCCGCCGGACCCAGTTCCTACCGAAAAATTTGCTCGTGTGTATGCTATTCCGACGGACTAAAACCGACGCTAGGAGGAGAAGGAGGAGAAGAGACGTTGTCATTGTGTGTGTTAAAATATTCAATAAACAAATGACTTTCCAAACTACGAATCATTATTGCGAATGTCTATACATACAAAAAATAGCGAATTTCAACGAATACGAACAAATGAATTCGACACTCTACGAATAATAACGAATTATCCGAAAACTTATTACGTAACATAACAAATATAACAGAACGAAATGATGTGTTTTACGAATGACAACGAACCGAAACTAAACAAAATTTTCCGTTGTGCACAAGTCTAATCTGAGCATGCGTGATTTTTTTGCACGTCAGAATTGCATAAACACGAACGCATCTTCGGATAGGAACTTTTTCTCAGTCTTTGAAATTCGGCCAGTTAAAAGTCTGATGGAGCATACACTCGATCGCATTTTCCGACCAAAAGCTCTCATCGGTCTTTTGCTGGTGGAATTTCCGATCGTGTGTACGCGGCATTACACATTTGTATTAGTCATTTTGGTAGCCCATTATAATCATTTGCCAATAAAATGTGGGGAAAGATGCTCTAGACGTGTCACTGCTTTGTCTACCAGAACGGCCTGGGATTGGCCACATCTGCAGGTTTTTTTAGATGTTTTAAATGTTGTTGTTTTTTGGCTTATCAACATATCTGTCTTATATTACCAAGTGTTATGGGCCACTCCTCCAATTCATTTGGTAGAGGGATATATATATATATATATATATATATATATATATATATATATATATATATATATATATATATGTGTGTATATGTGTGTTTTAGGGCTGGTACTGATTAAAATTTTCGTGTTCGATTAATCGTTTTTTTTAAATCGATTAATCAACTAATTTCGATTAATTATAACGCACATACAGATCCAACTAGTTTTAGCTGATCTCCTTGCATTGCAGCTCTGCATTAGTCAGTGGTGAATGTGGTATACACTATATACAATCACCCCACACTAGTTACTTTCCACAATCCATGACTTAACTTCACAGTTCACACAAATAGGTTTTAAATTCAAGCTGTAGCAGTAGCGTGACAATCCCTCCCCCTCCGGTCTAACTAATCACTCTCACCTTATGACATGGACCCCTGTGCAAACAGGTGGTCATGCAAGCGGGTATCAAAAGGGTTAACACGGACCATAAACTTCTCTCACGTCTCAGCAAGGACGCCAGGTCATGGGTAGAAAGAAAAGATCTCAGTGCTCACCGCTTAAGTATAAGATTTCATTTTTGTGTTCAAAACACAAACTACTCACATAAAGATGATAAAAACACAGCATGTAAAGCCGACAATTGCGTTAGTTCCGTAGGGCAGCAGCGGGTGATGTCATGTGTAGCTCCTCCCCCATATGCATTACGTTCAATCAGAACTTCAACGTCACCGAACTCCTCCCACCTTCCCTTCATTAGCAGATGAAGGCACTTGGGGAAGGGGGGAGGAGTCTCCGACGGAACTCCCTGAAGACCCGGAAGCCGGCGGAGAGGTGAGTACCGATCAAAAGAATTTACGATTAATCAAGGAATTAATCTTTAATTTCCACAGCCCTAATATATATATATATATATATATATATATATATATATATATATATATATATAATACACTGTGTCTATATATTATTTTACTTTTTTAAATACATATAATTAAAATAAAAAAAATATATATATAGCCAATTCCTCCAGTACTGAAACAACCTTTTAGGATATAAAGTTCTGTTTTCTCTGTATGTCCAGACACAATGGGTTTTAGTTTAGGACTCCAGTTTTAGTAAATCTCCCCCAATGTGAGTTCATGCGATTCCGTACCGCGTGCGCCTCCTCTGCTCTGTGACATTCGTGATCCTGATTTCAAGGGATTGTCCCTGATTGGGAACAATGTCCCTCTTTATGTCCCTCTGCCCCTCTTTATGTCCCTCTGCCCCTCTTTATGTCCCTCTGTCCCTCTTTTCCCCTCATTTGTCCCTCATGTTGTTCTGATCTATATAGTTGTATATAAAATGCACTTTTTATCTATCAAAAAGTGTTTTCCAGAGCTAAACCTTTCATCTGATTTCTAAAATATAATATAATACAACGGCAAGAAAATTAAGAAAAATGTTGATTTGGAGGAGGCTGAGAGCAAGAGAAGGGAGTTTAGTGTCACTTTATTGAATATGAATATAACATACTTCCCTGATGTGTACTTTGTATCCTTTACTCTGTATGAAATGTAAACTATGTATTCAAATATCAAATAAATACATTGAACCCTGATAAATATCATTTGTAGAGTTCTAATCTGTCACTATGCAGCCTCAGTGGCAGCTGGTGCTCAAATTTTTTTGGGGGGGAGGGGGTGCAAACTGAAAAATTAAACTGTTAATAATGCAGGGCTGTAAATAGCCATGTATTAGGTGATTATATGTCGTTACTGCTAGGTAAAACTGTTCCCGTCAATTGCAGCCTCACTGTGCCCATTATCAGGGGTTCCCACCATCCCTTGGCAATTTTGCGGGTCTGTACACCCGCCGTCCCCATTATGAGGGGTTTCCACCATCCCTATGCTGAGTTTCCAGGTCTATACACCCGCTATGCCCATAATGAGGAGTTCCCACCATCCCTGTGCTGAGTTGCTGGGTCTGTACACCCACTGTGCCCATTATGGGGGTTGTCACCAACCCTGTGCTGAGTTCCCGGGTCTGTACACCTGATGTGTCCATTATGCAGGGTTCCCACCATCCCTGTGCTGAGTTCTCAGGTCTATACATCTGCTGTGCCTATTATGAGGGGTTACCACATCCCCATGCTGAGTTCCTGGATCTGTACACCTGCTGTGCCCATTATGAGGGGTTCCCACCATCCCTGTGCTGAGTTCTCAGGTCTATACATCTGCTGTGCCTATTATGAGGGGTTCCCACATCCCCATGCTGAGTTCCTGGATCTGTACACCTGCTGTGCCCATTATGAGGGGTTCCCACCATCTCTGTGCTGAGGTCCCGGGTCTGTACACCCGCTGTGCCCATTATGAGGGGTTCCCACCATCTCTGTGCTGAGGTCCCGGGTCTGTGCACCCGCTGTGCCCATTATGAGGGGTTCCCACCATCCCTGTGCTGAGGTCCCGGGTCTGTACACCCGCTGTGCCCATAATGAGTGGTTCCCACCATCCCTGTGCTGAGTTCCTGAGTCTGTACATCTGCTCCTGCAGCTCCCTACCCCAATCCATGCACCCCCCACCTGCAAGAAGCATACCCCTTCTGGATGACAGAGAGGGGGTATGCTTCTTGCAAGTGGGGGGCATGGAAGGGGGATGGGGAGCTGCAGGAGCAGTGTTCAGAGCAGGGAGGGAGGATGAGGGTGATGGGCACTGGATGCCAAGAGAGGGGGAACACTTCCTGCAGGTAGGGGGGCATTGAAAAGGAAGGGGGATAGGGAGCTGCAAGAACATTTTTAAGAGCAGGAGAGGAGGATGAGGGTGATGGGCACTGGATGCCAATAAAGGGACTATGCTTCCTGCAAGTGGGGGGGCAGGAAGATGGAAGGCGGGTGGGGAGCTACAGCAGCAGTGTTCAGAGCAGGAGGGGAGAATGAAGGTGATGGGCACTGGATGCCAAGAGAGGGGGTACGCTTCCTGCAGGTGGGTGACATGGAAGGGGGATGGGAAGCTGTAGGAGCAGTGTTCAGAGCAGAGGGGAGGATGAGGGTGATGGGCACTGTATGCCAAGAGAGGTGGTATGCTTTTTGCAGGTGGGGGGCTTGGAAGGGGGATGGGGTGCTGCAGGAGCAGTGTTCAGAGCAGGAGGAGGATGAGGGTGATGGGCACTGGATGCCAAGAGAGGGGGTATGCTACCTGCAGGTGCGGGGGGGGGGGGGGGGGGGCTTGGAGTGTAAATGGGAGAAGTGTGCACAGGCTGGTTGAGGGAGGGGGTATTGACATGGCAGTAAAGGAAGGGGCACAACCATGAAAGTGAGAAGGGGGTTTGAGGGCATTCATTTTTATAGTGGTGGGGGGTGAAAATGTGGGGTGAAAGATGGGTCTGTGGGTACAGTAGTGGTATTGGTGAAGAAGGTGTGTTGGTGAGAGATGGGGGACTCCATTCTTTGTGCAGGCATGGCATGACAGTGGGAAGAATGTAGAGTTGGGGGTGGTACAAGTGTGGCCGCAAGAGCAGGGTACATAGGTATGGTAGGGAGAAGAGGAGGTGCAGGTTTGGTCTTGAGAATTCAGGGGTGGGATGGAGGATCAGGCTCAGAAACATCTGCAGGCACATTGGAGTTGTGGGTGTAGGGGTGGTGGTGAGAGCTGGGGAAGTGTGCAGGCATGATGGTGTGAGTCAAAGAGGGGGCATTAGGGGTATTAGGTGAGTAGCATTGGGGGCTGTTATGGTGCTCTGGTGAGAACTGGGGAGTAGGCATGCAGGTGTGGGAGCATGTATAGGGGTAATGGCGAGAGAGGAGCATGGGTCATGTAGGGAAGATTTGGGGGGAAGCATGCATAGATGAAATAGTAGGAGGGAAGGTACCAGTGGGGAAGTGCATACATAGTAGCGGGTGCCAGAAGGTGGGGTTCGGGTATAATGGGTGATGAGAGAAGAGGGATGCAGGCAGGACGGGTGCTGAGAAAAGAGACAATTAATCTCCATTGGCTTCAATGCATTTCTTCAAAAAGGCAACATTTTGTAGAAAAGACCCATAAATAGATAAAAGTAAGCCATGCGATCCTCCCAAAAATCTGTATTGCTGAGTACACACGATCAGACATTCCGACAACGAAATCCTGGGATTTTTTTCCGACGGATGTTGGCTCAAGCTTGTCTTGTATACACACAGTTGCACAAATGTTGTCGGAAATTCCGATCATCAGGAACACAGTGACGCATAACACGTACAATGGTACTATAAAGAGTACTATAAGAGAGACCCATCGCAGAGTTTGTGCTGTGCAGGGGCTTGGTGTTAGGGTTCTTACTTAGACCCAGTCCACGGACAGCGCGAGAAGGAGTTCATGGATGAAGAATTGGTTTCTCCAGCGTGACCAATTCTCACACATGCCTTTGTTGCGGGATATCTGGTATAATAATCCTGATGAATTCAGGAATTACCCCCCCCCCCGTTTTTCACCATTTGTTGGCTTTGCTGTCCCCTTATATTACAAAGCAGGACACCTGCATGCGGCAAGCCATCACTCCCGAGCAGAGGCTCGTTGCCACCTTGTGGTACTTGGCGATAGGGAGAAATCTGCAGGACATCAAGTTCTCGACAGGCATCTCCCTCCAGGCTCTGAGGATCATTATTCAAGAGACCTGTTCTGCCATCATTCAGGTCCTGCAGAAGGATTATATTAAGGTAAGATTTATCCTTTAACATCACATTCTATGTATTTAATGTTTGCTAATATATTGTATTTATTTCATCATTCCCTAATTACCATGATTGCAATATGCTGTGAATGTCCTCTTTGTCCTCATGTATGCTGGAAGTTTTTAATGCTCCTTTTTGTCCTTCATGCATATTTGCCTTCACTAACCTCCCCAGCATGCTATCCTGGGTCCATACACACCTAGCCTAGCCACTTAGCAATGTAGTCTGTCAGCTCCATAGTAGTGCTTTCCCCTAAAATGTGTACAAATGCTACTTGTGTCTTTAAATTCAGGCAGAGTGCCAGAGGATTTTTTTTTTGGGGGGGGGGGTCACAAAATCATTTGGAACCCTCCCCCCCCCCCCCCCCCCACCACTAAGTCAGCTGATACCAATCCTCTATCTGCTGACTTTGCCAAACCCATACACGCTATTCCTACCTCTTTTGTGTTCATATTTATGGATGAATTCACCAAAGCAAGGGCCTGCCTGAATACTTTCAAATGGTACTGTTTCAAGTTTTGTTCTCCTAGTATCTTGATAGCTAATTGCAGAAAAATTGTGCTTCAATTTGTACAGTGTGTATTTATATTTTTGTATTATGACCTGTCCAAAACATCTACACCCCACCCCCTAACATTTTTACAATGGGTCATCGGGCGTTGGGGGGGGGGGGGGCTGAGGAATCTGATAAGTGGACCTTATATTTTTGCCTTTAAATACTCCTTCAAATAAATGTTATACTGATGTTGGCCAAGAATGTTTGTGTCTAATCTGCTTGAAATGTTATGTGCAAAAGTCCTTTTTTTATTTTTATTTTATTGCAAGTTTTATTGATATACATGACAAGATTATATAAAAAAAAAAGACTTCATTAATTTGTATATACCCCTTTTAGAAAATCCCGCCCCCCTCCCCCTGGATCTGTTTTCCTTGTTACCTTTCTAATTTAGCCTATATCTATCATTCCCTGCGCATACATTTCAGATGTTTTAAATATATTCCATTTCATCCAGACAGCTCTATAAACTTCGCTCCGTCCCCGCTCAGTACAGCAGAGGTACTCCATATTGCTTATATATTGCACTCTCTCTGTAGCCACTCTTTTATGGTTGGTTTCCCTGGACACAGCCATTTTTTTAGGGATAAGCCCCTTCGCAGCGTTAAGCAGAAACGGAACCAAGGTTTTCCCATATTGTTTCAAGGTTTTAGTTGTCCCCAGGGCCGTTTTTAAGGCAGGGCAAAAGGGGCAGCTGCCCTGGGCCCTGTCATTGTTGTGGGGCCGAAAGCAGCTGCCTCATACTTGCCAACTATCCTGGTTTAAATTCCCTTGTCCCTTGAGGTTTTAGTCCCGTGCTGTGTCCTGATATCTCAGTGTGAAGTGTTGCTACTAATGCTTCCCAGCTCTTCCCTATTGTTGTGTACAGATGACTCACTGCAGACCCTGTGTTTACATGTAAATTACCAGCATTCATATGTAAATAGCGGAGGCCGGCGGCATTGATATGTATATCATGGCCCCCCTGAGGTCATATCCACAGTAATCTCTAGCAACCAAACAACAAGCAGAAATCATGTGTTCTAACCTCTAGCAACTAATCAGTGAGCTGTAATGTGTGCTGTAACCTCTAGCAACCAGTCAGTGAGCGGTAATGATACTCTGTAACCTCTGGCAACCAATCGCAATAGCTGCCTGATCTCATTCAGTAAACCGATTTTGAGCCTAGGTGCTATTTATTGTATGTCTCAGAGCAGCTGGAGAGCGAAACTACATGGGGGGGGGCAAAAAAAGTTTTGCCCAGGGTACAATCAATATTAAAGACGGCCCTGGTTGTCCCATGAAACAAGCAGTACCCCTGTTATCTTCTCTCTATATAGTAGTATTTCCTGCCAGTATTCTTTTATCTGCGGACAATCCCACCATACAGTATATGCATTGTTGTTCCTGGTTGCTTACAGTTCCTCCAACACTGTGGGGGATTGTTTGGATGGAATTTATTAATTCTAAAGGGGGTCAAGTGCCAGCGCACCATACACTTGTAATTTGCCTCTAACGAAGTTATATCCGTTGCATAGTCGTGTACTGCATCTATCATTTGTATTTCTTCTAGTTTTATACCAATATCGTGCTCCCATTTTTCTATAAAGGGTAGGGTCCCCTGGCTTTCCAAGTCTGCTAGGATTGCATATATTTGGGATGATGTTTTACTGGTATGATTTTGTTACAAAGCTTTTCGATAGTTAATCCTTTCTCATCTCTAATTGGTTGGGGAATTGTGCTAACCCAGTGCTTTATTTGCAAATATCCCCAGTCATTTAAATAATGCCACAATTTCGCAAGTCACAATAAAAATCGCTGATCGCCGCCATTACTAGTAAAAAAAAAATAATAAAAAATTATTAATAAAAATGCCATAAAACTATCCCTATTTTGTAAACGCTATAACTTTTGCGCAAACCAATCAATAACCGCTTATTGCGATTTTTTTTTACCAAAAATATGTAGAATTGTAGAAATATGAAGAATACGTATCGGCCTAAACTGAGGGAAAAAAATAGTTTTTTTATATATTTTTGGGGGATATTTATTATAACAAAAAGTTTTTTTCAAAATTGTCGCTCTATTTTTGTTTATAGCCAAAAAAATAAAAACCGCAGGGGTGATCAAATACCACCAAAAGAAAGCTCTATTTGTGGGAAAAAAAGGACGTCGATTTTGTTTGGGAGCCACGTCGCACGACCGCACAATTGTCAGTTAAAACGTCGCAGTGCTGAATCGCAAAAAGTGGTCTGGTCTTTGACCAGCAAAATGGTCCGGTCTGAAAGTGGTTAAGATAGGCCCATTTAAAAAAAAAAAAGTCACAAAAGAAAACAAAAAAAAAGTGACTTTGAGGATTGTGGCTCAGCGACCAGGGATCACATAAAGCCAACATTTAGGGGGGTAGGTAGCTAAAGGTCTACCCCACTACTGGTCACCTATGGTCCTGGAGATACGTGGGCTCCTTGAGCAGTCCTCTCCCTCACATGCACATACTTCCCACTTTTATACCATCCATACTCCTCCCCTATGCCTCTTATGCCCCATACACACTATCAGATTTCCTGCTGAGTTTTTCCTTCAGATTTACCAAAACCATGTAGTACAAGGGCCTGCCTGATTGCATACAAATTGAAACTCCTAAGGTTTGACCTCCATATTATATGGTTTTGGTAAATCTGAAGGAAAAACTCAGCAGAAAAACTGATAGTGTGTATGGGGCTTAACACACAAAAACAGTTCTTTAAAATTGAATATCCTCAATGTTACCAGGTTCTGGGTTCTGTCCCTTTGGTCACTTGCCTTGGCCGGGCTGTGTTACTGTCACTTCCATGCGTGCTCATTTGCATCCTCGCTCTCTCTCATCTTCCCTCCTCCCTCCCTTACCCCCTCTCATCCCCTTTCTCTCTCATCCTTACTCTCTCTAATTTAATTTGTTATAACAAAAAATTGTTTGCAATTTAATTTTTAATTTTTTTTTATAGAAAAAGCCCCACCATAATCCTCAGCACCAGGCCCATGATGTTCTTAAAGAGGAAGTAAACCCCCTGATGGGTTTACTTCCTCTTTGATTCCCTGCAAAGGTAAAGCATAATGGACTACTATGCATCGCATCGCATCACATAGTAGTTCATTATGTGTCACTTACCTGACACAGGAGCCAGTGAAGTCACCGCTGTCCCCTGTAGTCCGGCGCATCCATCTTCTCGGTGGGTCTCGCTTCTCCGTCGCTGTCATTCGGCGAAGGCGCGATGACGTCACTCCCGCACATGTGCACAGGAGCCGCCAGTCGCGGCATATCGCCATTGACCGTGGCGCGCTCGGTGCGCCTGCGCGCCGCTGTCTACGGCGCATGCGCCGTAGACAGCGGTGCCTGTCTTTCGGCAAATATCTCCTAAACCGTGTAGGTTTAGGAGATATTTCTTGGACCTACAGGTAAGCCTTAATCTAGGCTTACCTGAAGGTCAAAGTTGGTTGTAAGGGTTTACAACCACTTTAATCGGGCCCTGATACTATGTACTCTAAGTTTCGGTGGGATCCAAATAATTTTTTGAAGTTGTCTTCCATCTTTTATCAGTGTTTACATTTGTCCATTCAACTAATCTTGCTAAAATAATTGCTTTGTAATACCTTTTTACATCGGGCATGCCATCCCTCCTTTTTTTTTTTTTTTACCTGGTTAACAAGTGGCTTTTTTTTTATTATGCCATACATATTTCAGAATTATTGTTTTTTTTACTTTAAAGAAACTTGATGGTATTTCTATTGGGAACATCTGAAATGTGTATATTATTTTCGGTAACATCACCATTTTTTATATATTTATTCTGCCAAGCCATGAGATTGGTCTCTTCTCTATTTTTTTTAACTCTGTTTTAATTTCATTAAGTAATGGAATATAATTAGCTTGATATAGCTTATCTATAGTAGGGGGGTGGCACAGTGATGTAGTGGTTAGCACTCTCACCTAGCAGTAAAAAGGGTCACTGGTTCAAATCCCAACCCCGAGCCTGCATGCTCCCCCCGTGCCCGCGTGGGGGCCCCCCCCAGGCACCCCAGCCCCCCCCACACATGCAACCATGCAACTCCTAAGTACGTTATTTCTTTTCTTTCCCAAGTGAAGGGAAATTCTTGTTGTAATAAGCTTTCTTCTTTTTTTATCTAGGCCGAGGTTCAATATTACCGTTTTTAAAGGGTTAATCCTAAAATTTGAAAGCTCACTATATTTTTTCAGTTCATTTATGAGATTAGGTAACGACAGCCTTGGTTTGGTCATATATAGTAGTATGCAAAAGTCCTAATTCATTTTTTTCTTGTTTCACTCCACAGTTTCCTTCAACACCACAGGAATGACAGACTGTGACTTCCCAATTTGCCCAGCGGTGGGACTTTCCCAACTGCGGAGGGGCAATAGATGGGAAACATGTCCACATAGTCCCACCCCCCAACTCGGGGTCATAATATTAAAACTACAAGGGGTTTAATAGTATTGTGATGTTGGCGGTGGTGTTGGCGATATATGATTTTCTTTATGTGGACGTAGGAAAGAATGGCCGGATGTCGGATGGTGGAATCATCGCCCAGACTGAGTTCTACGGATGGCTCCAGAGTGGTGGCTTGGGATTGCCACCCCTGGAAGACAACGTGGCTGGTCTGCCATTTGTCTTTGTCGCTGATTAAGCATTTGGGCTGGGTGATCACCTGATGCGGCCGTTCCCGATGAGTACCCTCACCCCGGACCAGAGGATTTTTAACTACCGGCTGGCCAGAGCCAGTAAAGTGGTGGAGAATGCTTTTGGGATAATGGCCAGCCGGTTCCGCCTATTTCTTACGCAAATCAACATTGCGGAATATAAACGTAACCATATAATACTTGCATGCTGCATTCTCCACAACTTTTTAAGGAGAAATTCTATGAACTATGTGGTCTCAGTTGGGCCTGTGGCTGGATTTCAAGACCAAACCCTAATGGCGCTGGAAGCTGGCCATACTGGCTTGCCCCCACCCCCCAAAGAGCACGCAAGGTCCGTCTAAAATATATGGAATACTTTGCGAATAGAGGGGCCATTGATATGCCAGAAAATGTTTAAGAAACATTTTTAAAATACATTTTTATTTTAAACTGAAATAATATTTACTGCTTGTGTTTCTTTTAGCTGTCTCCTAGGTTATCCAATGGGCTTTTCTTTTTGGCCATTTTCTTCAAAAAACTTAATTTCTTTGATACGATGAGTACCCTCACCCCGGACTAGAGGGTTTTTAACTACCAGCTGGCCAGAGCCAGTAGAGTGGTGGAGAATGCTTTTGGGATAATGGCCAGCCGGTTCAGCCTATTCCTTACGCCAATCAACATGGCGGAATATAAACGTAATCATATACATACTTGCATGCTGCATTCTCCACAACTTTTTAAGGAGAAATTCTATGAACTATGTGGTCTCAGTTGGGCCTGAGGCCGGATTTCAAGACCAAACCCTGATGGCGGTGGAAACTGGCTGTCCTGGCTTGCCCCCCCCCCCCCCCAAATCGCACGCAAGGTGCGTATAAAATATATGGAATACTTTGCGGGTAGAGGGGCCATTGATATGCCAGAAAATGTTTAAGAAAGATTTTTAAAATACATTTTTATTTTAAACTGAAATATTTACTGCTTCTGTTTCTTTTAGCTGTCTCCTAGGTTATCCAATGGGCTTTTCTTTTTGGCCATTTTCTTCAAAAAACTTAATTTCTTTGATACATGAGGTGACAATCTCTTCTTCAGCTAACTATTATGTTGTGGGTCTGCTACACACACACCTTGTTTTTGTTGTTAATGTAGGTAATGCGTTACTGATAAAAATATTCATCATTTTCAGCATCATTAATTAATTTTTTGGAGTGATGAAAATGGAGTGATTGTTGCCAATTATAAAGCACTGTGGGAGTTATTTACTAAAGGAAAATCCACTTTGCACTACAAGTGCACTGCAAAAGTGCACTTGTAGTGCAAAGTGGATTTGCCTTTAGTAAATTACCCCCATTATCACTGTTAACACCAACTTACTAAAAAAACTGCTATTGAGCATTGAAAGAAGAAGCCACACATTGTTGTGTACAAAATGTAATACTCTGTACATATTCACATGTGCATTAGAAAAGGTTTTTTTTTTTTTTTTTTTAACAAACCAACATATTTTTTGAATAACTTTTTTTGACAGTCGAAATATCCTTTTTTTGTGGTAAACAGGCATGTTTAAAACCATAAAACAATACACAACTCAGGAACTTATAAAGTTCAACTTTGATAAATTGAAGGCAATATCAGACATTAGTATGTCCAAACTGTGTTGATATTGCCTTCATCAGATGGGGTGATATCACCCCTGTGAAAGCCAAATTTTGAAGATGCACACAAATTGGGAGTAAAAATGGGGATTTCCCTCCTGATCCATGCCTAAGGTCAACATGTGCTTGATCCCATCATGGGGGATCAATGGACATGTTTCGGGGGTACAATCCCTTCCTCTCATCTACTTAAGTTGTGAAGAAGGGGTTGTACCCCCAAAATGCGTACCTTGATATCCCATGAAGGCAGATAGCACATGTTGACACACTGTGAGCATCTTCATAATTTGGATTTTAACATTTTTTTAAAAAGTTAGAAAAATATAAACATATAAACAATTTGAAAAATGTTGGCGTGTTTTAGTTTTTGCCTAAAATATCAATGATGAGTCTTTTTTCAACTTCATTGATATCTTCCTTGATCTTCTGTAAATCACGATTGCACACCATGATCTCCCTGATGAGGATCTGTGCACTTGCACTTGTGAAATGTGTTTCTTCTTCCGCAACATCCACATCACCTAAAAAAAAAACACCATGTATTATAAATATGCAGGCATCCATCTATTACCTGAAGCTGTGGTCTCAGACACTCACCTGTTTGGTCACTATTTCTCCCAATTCATAAACCTCTTCTTCCTCCACATCCTCAGTGTCAGGTCACTTTGAGGCTAGGTGACAGATACACTCCGTAAGAGTCGGAAGTGCACCGCTAAGGTAGTGGACCCTAGGACTGACTGCTGCGGATAGTACACAGGGAGGTTCAGGAAGCAGGTCTACAGGATCACTAACACAGATCCCAGTTGGAGCAAAAGCATAGATTCCCCTGGGCGCGGAGTCTAAGAGCCAGCAGGTGTTCACCAGAGACTCTAGTGGTGAGGATGGACTACGCTGCAGTCTGGCACCAGGTCGTGGCCCCCAGGGTCTCACAGCTCACGCTCACGGTAGACTACAGGAGAAGGAAGCAGCAGGCTGGAACAACAAGGATAGTAAAGGAATAAAGCAGAGGTCAGGGCAACTAGCAGACAGGAACAACAGAGTACACGCCAAAGGTTCAGGGTCACAGGCAAACAGAGATAGTCTAGGACACGCCAAAAGGTCAGGGTCACGAGCAGACAGGAATCCTTGAGAACACACCAAGGTCGGTAACAGAGACAAAGAAAGAGCACATGGGAAACAGGATGCCAAACACACAATGAACACACAATGGTTTATTTGCACCGCTGGCTTGCAGTGCACAGGTTAATATAGGGTTCCCTGATAGGGCCTGAGGTGGAGCCATGCTTAGAGGAGAGATTATAAAAACCATCAGGTGGAAGTGGCTGGCCTCTTAAGAAACACATGGAGAAGGTAAGCTGACAGACACACATCACTGCATAACCATGACACTCAGGTTGTGTTTTTTGTGATTTCCCCTTCTTTAGGAGGTTGTGGGTCCCTGGTGTCCTCTGATTTCCCAAGTCTTTTCTCCCTTATGTGAATAAAAAAAAGGTATACTTAGCACACAGATATTTGAGGGCAGAAATAGTAATATGAAACATTGCTTGGAAGTGACGTCCAATTGTCTGTTTTGGCAGAGTTCCAAGCTGAATACATGATTTTTTTTCCCTTTCTTAAAGCTGGAATACTTACCTGTTTTTGGTAAAGTTTCACACATAGAGACACCCCAAGTATCCACTGGAGAACCTGTGCGGGACACCCTAAAAGGTTTGTTCTGGTGTCCCACACTAGTGCTCCTGTGTCCAGATGTGTAAACAGCTGCTCAGTGTCCTCTGCTTACACTGAATCAAGTTTTCATTTCATTCTAGTTACAAACCCATCTAGACAACAATGTACTAAACTTCTTTTAAGACAAATAGGCCTGAACAAATGTAGTTAACCTGCATCTGCCAAAAACATTGTATCAGTGGGCGAACGAACGAACAATGTTTACTATGAATGATTACTGTGCCCACAATCCTGAAAGTTGCCATTTTAAACTAAAGAAAAGAACATGGAGCAGCATGCAAGTAATAATAATAGGAACACACGACAACTAATTACTTTTTTAAGAACTCTCTTGATCCTTCTGTACTGATCGCGCTCCCTCAATTTCAGGTCTGACCAGCGTTTCCTCAATTGATCCTTGGATCGTCATACCCCAAAATTCCTGTGCAGACTTTTCACAACTTTAGTCATGATCTTAGCCTTTCTCACATTTGGGTATAGGTACGGTCCATGCTTCTCATCATAGTTGGCCCTCTTCAATATGTCCACCATCTCTACAAAAGACATATTTGAGGCCTTAAAGCGGGAGTTCCGCCGGGAGTTCCGCCGTTTTTTTGTTTTTAAAAGCCAGCAGCTACAAATACTGCAGCTGCTGACTTTTAAAATAAGGACACTTACCCGCCCAGCGCGCCCGTGATGTTGGCACCCGAAGCCGATCTCTTGATCGTCTCTCGGGTGCTGCCGCCGCCATCTTGGGTATGGGAATCAGGAAGTGGAGCCTTCCAGCTTAATTTCCCGGTTCCCTACTGCGCAATAAGGATGACGCGCTGCACAATAAGCATGGACCCGCTGCCTCTGGGATCTGTGTGTTTCCCAGCAGGCAGCGCGGGACTTTCGGAAAGGGGCGTAATCTACGCCCCTTTCCGTAGAGAGCTATCCCGGAAGTGGGTGCAGATACCTGTACTGTACAGGTACCTGCACCCCCCTCCCCCCTG
This sequence comes from Lithobates pipiens, assembly GCF_037356315.1. Lineage (NCBI taxonomy): Eukaryota > Metazoa > Chordata > Amphibia > Anura > Ranidae > Lithobates > Lithobates pipiens. Next base: position 14,053,282 of record NW_027507784.1, on the reverse strand, counting down.
AAAGGTGCCAATTGTGGCGCCGGAGGGGGGGAGGATTCCAATGAGCGGAAGGTCCACTTTAGGGTGGACCTCCGCTTTAATCTCCTCCGGGATCTGGACATTCATGGCTCCGGGCTTTTATCTTTGCTGTTGCGTTCGTCATGCACTTGTTCTTTCTCCGCCATGTGCTCTCCCACTGCGCTGAAAGAGAAGGGGTGGGAAAAATACTAGAAAGAAGGTCAGGGGCGGGCAGAGTTTAATGCACGCAGAGTGTATATAAAGCGGAACACGCTTGCGCCGTACGTAAGATCTGTGAGCGGAGGAAGGAGTATCGGAAATGTTCTAATGAAGGTACAATTTTAACTTGGGGCATCAGTGGCCTATACCTGGGCCTTCCAGCCAGGAAGATGTGGAGGAGCCCAGCTTGAGTCAGGAATAGTATTGTTCAACATATTTATTTTCCAAAAATGAATGAGAACTAGATGTTATTATTGATCACTAACTTCTTATTTAACAAAGTGGTTTACATATCAATAGACCATAGTAGCCAAAAATGATTGGGACATGAATTACTATTGCGGCCCTCAGAACCTCCCCCCAATCTTGAAGAGGACTATGCCTGCAAAAAATGCAGGAAATGGAGGAAGGTCAACGCCTCTTCTGTGAGGAAACGATCTTACAAGCCCTAAATAAAGGATTGAGAGGCGAACTCATAAGCATTTTTTGAGCACTGTTTTTTCACTTCATTTTTACACCATATGGATATATTTCCTATCACTGTTCTATGAAGAATCATTTGAGTGTTTGATACACTTTTGTTGTTTTATCCGAAGAACTCGCAGGGCATGTGATGCGTTTTTATACTACCTAGGATTGGATATATTTTGACCTTTGAACATTGTCTCTTTTTACCATATCTTTTATTAAGCACCTTTGCACTTTATTACGCACAGTATTTAGGTTCAATAGCGCAGCACTACCTTCACTTTATAGGGATCAGGAGTGCGTTAGGCTCAGAATGCAGGGATCAGGAGTGTGTTAGGCTCAGAATGCAGGGATCAGGAGTGCGTTAGGCTCAGAATGCAGGGATCAGGAGTGCGTTAGGCTCAGAATGCAGGGATCAGGAGTGCGTTAGGCTCAGAATGCAGGGATCAGGAGTGGGTTGCACTCAGAATGCAGAGTTGGGGGGGGGGGGGTGATGTGAAGGACAGTAGAAGACACTGTTATGGGGGTGGCCCTGCCCATAGCAGTGTCCTCTACCCCTCCACATCACCCTTCCACACACACACACATACAGCAGTGTCCTCTTTCTAACCTTTCCACTATAGAAGTAACCTCTGGACCCCCTCCCTCCCACTTCCCTCCCAAAGCAGTGTTGCATTGCATTCTACCTCTGCACACAGCAGAGACCAAGAGGCAGCACAGTTCTGGACAGGGGGCGGGAACCAGGGGCGGATCCAGAGTCTAGTCTCGGGAGGGGCACTGCCAGAAAATAAGGCTGCTTTCACACTGGGGTGGGCGGGCGACGGCGGTAAAGGCCGCTAATGGGACGGTTTTATCTCATTTATTTCTACTGAGACACACAGCCGCTATATCCCAATATGACATGTTGGTGCGGGTACTTGAATAAACCCTGCATGCATTCTGGGATCCGCACGCATGACATACTGGGATATAGCGGCTGTGTGTCTCAGTATAAATAAATGGGATGCATGTAACACTTTATGCATCCCCAAGCCAGTAAAAGACAGCCCTGCATGTCAGACGCATGTCTGCCTGTGTGAATGAAGCATAAAGATACAGATTTCTGTCATTCTATATCATCATTATTATCATGATAATCACACAATACAGGTGCTGTGGCTCAACGCACCTGTGCTGTGTGATTATCATGATGATAATGATGATGATTGGTAATTGTAATATGACACATGGAGGGGGGTTAATGTACTCACTGATGTATTACTGACCAGTGGCAATTAATTAACCCCTTTGTGCTGCATTAGTGGCAGTGTTTATAAACCCCTTCATGCTGTAGCATAAAAGGGGTTAATTAACATTGATGGTGCCACTGTCATTAATGCAGCACAAAGGGGTTAATTGTCACTGATCACAAATACATGAGTGAGTACATTAACCCCCTCCATGTGCCATATTACAATTACCAGTGTAAATTATTTCACCCCCCCCCCCCCCCCACCCCCAAAGCATTCACCACTTCACCTGTAAGACAAGGTGTTAACTAATTAACATAACAATGCCGCTCGTAGCTCATTAACACAACACTGCCTTAGCTAAGTAAGTGATCACTCACTTGCAGTGCACTGAGCTGGCTACAGTCCATCTTGTCTTCAATCCTGCGCGCCTCTGAATCGTGACGTCACACCAGCCGGGACTAGGAAGCTCCTGTCGGGTAGAGATCACTCCGCCTGACAGGGAAGTGAAGTGACACTCGTGCCGCTCTGCTGCAACTCTGCCAGCATGTAGCAGCAGCCCGTGTCACATCAATTACAGACCCCCATAGTGACCCACTGGCCCCCTCTAAATAAACTGATGGAAGCCAGGGGAAGCAGCAATAAAGTCCCAGCTGCATTTAGATGCCTCTTGCAAATCTGGTGAGGTGGCGGAGGGAGAAAGCCTTGGAGTAAGTTCTATTTTCTCGGAGGGGGCAATTGTCCCGTTGCCCCCCCCCTGGATCCGCCCCTGGCGGGAACAGGAGCTGGCCGGGGTACTTTTAATATTAACAGGCTGGTGATTGGTTGCTTAGGACCTAGCAACAAATCCCTTGCAATTGGCCAGCTCCTCCCCCCGCCCTCCGTCCTGAGCTGTGCTGGCTCTCGCTCCCCGCCGTTCATGATGACAGCGGCGGAGGCGGTGGGGGCGCGGAAGGGAGAGAAAAGTACTGAAGGCATGGCGGAGAAGGACAGAAGGTGTGGCGGAAGTGGCTGGTGGCGGAAAGAAAACAGGTCTGATACCTACAAGTAGAAGGTGAGCGTTGGCTGTACAGACCCGTTTGCAGTCTGCCTGTCACCTGTCTACGGTCGACAGGTAGACCACAATCGACAGGTTGCTGATCCCCCGATCAGTACCCTATAATGACAAAGGGAAAAACTGAATTTTAGAAATGTCTGCATTTATTCAAATGGAAAAAACTGGAATATCGCATTGGCATTAGCATTGAGACCCTTTGCAACAACACTTGAAATTTAGCTCAGGTGCTTCCCATTTCTCTCGATCTTTGCAGAGATGTTTTTACACTTTGATTCGAGTCTACCTGTGGTAAATTAAATTGAATGGACGTGATGTGGAAAGGTACACACATATCTAGAAAAGGCCTTGCAGCTGTCATTGCATACTGTATCAGAGCAAAAGCCATGAGGTCAAAAGGACTGCCTGCAGAGCTCAGAGACAGGATTATTGCAAGGTATAGATCTGGGAAGGCTAAAAAATAAATTCTGCTGCACTGAAGGCTCCCAAGAGCACAGTGGCCTCCATAATTGTTCTTAAATGGAAGAAGTTTGGCACAACCAGGACTCTTCCATTTTATTTTATTTTTATTTTTATTTTTTCATTCTAATTTTTCAATTTTTTTTTTATTTTAACTTTTTTTCATTTTTACATTTTTATATTTTCATACTTATTTTTTATTCTAATTTTTACTTAAATTTTTTTTCATTCGTTTTTTGGGTATGGATCCATGCAATGCTGTTAATTCATACAACCAGGAGAGGGAGCTCTTTCATGCAGGATTTCAGTTTGTTCTGGCAATTGATGTGACTGGATGTTTTCAGTACCTGGTAACATTGAAAAGCACCAACACGGATTTTTCAGCTAAAAGTGCTTTAATCTGTGGATCATCCTGACATATAATCCAACTCTTTTATGACTTTTTTAGTTGCTACCTTTATTGATTTAATTAACCTATTCAGACCAAAACAGCGACTTGTCCTTTTGATTATGACTTTGAGCCAACATGAGCTTATATCTTAATCTCAATTTGATTCCCCTTTGATACCTTGTGAATCCATTGCTAATGCAGGAAGTTCTGGTGACTTTGTGTTAATGTATTGGCTGCTCCATATTTTCCTGAAGAAGCCCCAACTGGGCGAAACATGTTGAAATCGCAGCTTCCTTCTTTTTGTATGATTAAGTCGGGTAACCCTGAAATGCCTCTCTACGCCTGAATGGGCAAATTTGTTTGTTTTTATGAATGTTTGAGTTATATTATTGCTTTGTATAATATGAATAAAATTATAAGATTTTATCTACCTCTTTGTTAATTGTGTGACTTGATACCCTAAAAGTCCCAGGGGTTGGTGACTCCCCAGCTCCTTTTTTGGCCCCCCCACTTTTTTTCTCCTTTATAACTATTGGGACGTGGTATCCGTGCTGATTTGACTCCTGTTCTTTCAAAAACTTTTTTCTAACATGTATCATGCTCAGGTAAGTATTTAGGAGCAGAGGCATATCTAGTGAAAATGGCGCCTATGGCAAGCACTGAAACTGTGCCCGTGTCAAAACATTTGAAACCCATCTTTCAGATAACCCTAACAAAAAAAACGTCTAAAAAAAGTCAAGCTCTTTAAACTTTCAATTAACAAATTATGGATTGACACAGACGAGCTGCACTAATGGGCACTGATAGGCAGCACTGATGAGCTTCACTGATGGGCACTGATTTGCGGCATTTATGGGCACTGATAAGGTAGCACTAACACTGACAGGCGCACTGATGAGCTGCACTAACGGGCACTAATAGGTGACACTGGTACTGATGATCTGCACTGATAGGTGGCACTGATAAATGACACTGGCACTGATAGGTTGCACTGATAGGTGACACTGGTACTGATGATCTGCACTGATAGGGGGCACTGATAGGTGACACTGGCACTGATAGGTGGCACTGATGAGCTGCACTGATAGGTTGCACTGATAGGTGACACTGGTACTGATAAATGGCACTGGCACTGATGAGCTGCACTAATGAGCACTGGTAGTGATAGGCCTAGGAGGCACTGACAGCCCCCTGCCTGCCCTCCCTCCCAAACAGTTAATCCACTTCAACCAGAGCCAGTACACTGAGCTGTACTTATCTGCCCAACTTCCCCAGCCCCATGCAGAGGCAGAGCTTACTTGTTCCCGTACTTGAACAGCGCTTCCTCCCCCTTGTTTTTAGCGGCGCGGGCGCCACCCACACTCCTTTCCTGCCAGCCTCTCGGGCCGGCCTCCGGATGACGCCATGCCACCCGGGGGAAGATAAGGGGAGGAGCATGCTCAGCCTCAGCGCACTAAAACAGAGGCTATGCAGCGCAGCGTTCTCTGCTAGGCAATGTACCCGTCTTGGTAGGGTTGCCACCTGTATGGGTTTCACCCAGACAGTCCGGTTTTTGAATGATGTGTACGGGTTTTCATCTGCTCCAGACCCGTACACATTGGACTGCCCGAGAGTGATGAGCCTGCTCTGTGGATGATGTGTCTGCCCTCCCTGTCTCACTAATGGCATAGTGTCAGTCCACCCCGCACTAATGCTGAGTGCAGGGGGATCCGAAGAACTTCAGTGAGCCCACACTGCCTGCCGCTGATCGCATGCAGGAGGGAGCCGGTGGGCGGGCCCAGACAAGGGGTGGCAGCTGAAGAATCCAAAAGCAGGGAGGAGGACATGCCCATGTCTACTGCCAGCTTCCTTTCTATGGCAGCAGCACAGCCTTTCCCCTGGGCACAGGCTCCTCTCAGGCTGGATCGGGGCTTTAACAGAGGTCGTCTACAGGTGGGCGGAGCAAGCGACCCTACACCGACTGCAGCCCCGATCACTGCTTCCTCCTGCCCAGCAGACATCAAGGCTCACCCTGGGGGGGCAGACTGAAGAGAACAGAGAACGGATGCCACACTGTATATTCTCCTCCAGTGAGTCCCAACTTGTTTTGCCTTCCAAACTGTACGATTGATTCTGTGCTGTAATCCTGTTCTGCATCTTGCAGTGCAGCTTTACTGAAAGAGAAAGTAAAGATCTTGGCCATGTCAGGAATATATTGGGACTTTTCAAGCTCCACATAGATGTATTCCACACACACACACACTATATCTTATTTAAAATGATTATTTTTGATAATGTGGAATACTTCTATGTAGAACCTGAAAAGTCCCAGTATATTCCTGACATTGTCATGAGCATAAACAGCAAGAGACATACAGAATACAGCCCATCTCCAGGAAAGGGAAAAGCCCACCCTTGCACTGCTGGGGGGGAATTTCCACTTTTACGTCTATGTTTTCATGTTCCAGCTGCACCGCTCTCCTCCTCCTCCTCCTCCTCCTCCCAAAGCCTCAGCATCCGTAACCCTGTATGGTACAATGAAGATGATGGAGTGTGAGCACAGTCTGTCACAACTTTCACTGAAGCTGCAGGAGACCAATCACAATCAAAAAAAGTCCATTTGTTCCAATTTACTATGTTTATTATGCTTCAGAGAAAGGAACTAGAGAATCCACTCTCTGTCCCTTTTTCAAAAGTGAGCTATCAGGGGCCTATTTAGTCTCCTGACATTCCACCAAATAAATACATTTGTAAAAAAATAAATAAAAAAACGAATGACACCGTCCACTGCTTTACTGACACCGTCCTCTGCCCTGCTGACACCGTCCTCTGCCCTGCTGACACCGTCCTCTGCCCTACTGACACCGTCCTCTGCACTACTGACACCGTCCTCTGCACTACTGACACCGTCCTCTGCCCTACTGACACCGTCCTCTGCCCTACTGACACCGTCCACTGCCCTACTGACACCGTCCTCTGCCCTACTGACACCGTCCTCTGCCCTACTGACACCGTCCACTGCTCTACTGACACCGTCCTCTGCCCTACTGACACCGTCCTCTGCCCTATGCCCTACTGACACCATCCTCTGCCCTACTGACACCGTCATCTGCTCTACTGACACCGTCATCTGCCCTACTGACACCGTCCTCTGCCCTACTGACACCATCCACTGCTCTACTGACACCATCCTCTGCTCTACTGACACCGTCCTCTGCCCTACTGACACCATCATCTGCCCTACTGACACCGTCTACTGCCCTACTGACACCATCCTCTGCCCTACTGACACCGTCCACTGCCCTACTGACACCATCCACTGCCCTACTGACACCGTCCACTGCCCGACTGACACTGTCCTCTGCCCTACTGACACCGTCCACTGCCCGACTGACACCGTTCACTGCCCAACTGACACTGTCCTCTGCCCTACTGACACCGTCCACTGCCCTACTGACACCGTCCACTGCCCTACTGACACTGTCCTCTGCCCTACTGACACCGTCATCTGCTCTACTGACACCGTCATCTGCCCTACTGACACCGTCATCTGCCCTACTGACACCGTCCTCTGCCCTACTGACACCGTCCTCTGCACTACTGACACCGTCCACTGCTCTACTGACACCGTCCACTGCTCTACTGACACCGTCCACTGCTCTACTGACACCGTCCTCTGCCCTACTGACACCGTCCTCTGCTCTACTGACACCGTCCACTGCTCTACTGACACCGTCCTCTGCCCTACTGACACCGTCCTCTGCCCTACTGACACCGTCCTCTGCCCTACTGACACCGTCCTCTGCTCTACTGACACCGTCCACTGCTCTACTGACACCGTCCACTGCTCTACTGACACCGTCCTCTGCTCTACTGACACCGTCCTCTGCCCTACTGACACCGTCCTCTGCCCTACTGACACCGTCCTCTGCCCTACTGACACCATCCACTGCCCTACTGAAACCGTCCACTGCCCTACTGACACCGTCCACTGCCCTACTGACACCGTCCTCTGCCCTACTGACACCGTCCACTGCCCTACTGACACCGTCCACTGCTCTACTGACACCGTCCACTGCTCTACTGACACCGTCCACTGCTCTACTGACACCGTCCTCTGCTCTACTGACACCGTCCTCTGCTCTACTGACACCGTCCTCTGCCCTACTGACACCGTCCTCTGCCCTACTGACACCATCCACTGCCCTACTGAAACCGTCCACTGCCCTACTGACACCGTCCTCTGCTCTACTGACTGACACTGTCTGCTTTTAAGGTAGGTTAATTCATATTTTTAAAATGACATTTTATTTATTAATTTAATCATAATTTATGGGTACAAGAATGCATTTTATTTAACAATGTCCCTTTCAGCCCCTCCCAATGTAAACACTTGCCGTTCACTGTGGCGCACCTAGTGCGCTGCATTTCTACTCTCCTTGAGGCACTGAAAGGTGTCCTAGGTCTTTTATAATCCTATAGTGTATGCTAAAGTGTTCGGGTTTGGCTTGAAGAAAAGGTGGCAACCCTACGTCTTGGGCCTATAAGTCAGCTGTCTGGCAAGACTGCAAGGCAATGTAGTGGCTGGTGGCCAGCCGGTAATTGGTTGTAGAATCTCTGTATTGGGCCGATATTATGGTAACTGCAGCTCCAATAGCCCCTATGTTAATCCAGCCCTAGGAAGAAGAGACCCTGATGACTCGGTGCCTTGCTGCCCAGCCACTCATGATCATCCCCCTTCATATGGCGCCCATGGCACTTGTCATATGTGCCATACCCTGGATATGCCACTGTTTAGGAGGCTGGGGGGATACCTTATGCCTTTGGAACCACTTTAATGGTTTATCCAGGGGGATAAAATATATTTTTCCAGCTGCTTTTGGGGGCGGTTAAGGGGAGGTGATTATTTAAAGCGCAAGTTGAATGTAAACTGGTAAACACAATATCAAATCCATATTTTTGGTAAAATATAAAAGACAGTGTTGTGTTGAGCAAATAAATACCAAACACGTCAAAAAAATTGTAGCAACAAGCTACGATACCTCAAATGAATAATCATGTGACCCCCTTTAAAGCCTTTATGGGTCATCAGTGTAGAGTTAATCATGAATTATGACCCTGGAACTATTGTTCTTGCTCTGAAGTTGTTCTGATGTTTACAGCAATACCTCGTGTGCTGCTAATGTTGTTTACATACACGTGCAGGAGCTATGGAAGGGGTGCTTTTCATTTTTTTTTTGTAATTTTGTTAAAAAGTATTGCTATCACAAATTGACTAACAAACCCCTTATTACTACAACAAGAAGCGATTAGGTGGCTGTAGAGCTGCCTAGGTCACTTTAAGGCCCCTTTCACATGGACTTTCCAACCAGGTCAGGCTGTCAATTTTTCAGGCGGACCTGATCGGACACTCCACCTCTATGGAGTAGCGGATGTGACATGTCTGCTGCTATCCGATCAGACCCTGCCCGTGAAATCCAGGAAGGTGACCCTATTTTCCATCCATCTTGCGGATCTGATGAAAATGGACAGGCAGTCCATTTTCTTCCCATCTCCCTATAGAGGAGAGCAGGACTCTGACAGGCAGTGGTGGCTGTTTTTTTTTTTTTTTTTGGGGGGTGTGGGGCGACAAACAACCACCCCCACACAGTCAGTCATCCAGCCCCGCACTTACCCCATCTAGGTCGCAGGCGGGCAGCGCTCCTACGGGTGGTGGCTTCTATCGCGTCGCTTCCTCCTCTGTATCACGGAGGCTTCCGCTGTGCGTCTCCTCCCTCCTCCTCCTAGGCATAGGAGGAGGTCCTTTTTGGTCCTTTTAGCCAATCAGATGATGGGTCTCAGTACCTGCTTCCTGATTGGCCGGTAGAAGAATCAGTGTGACAATAGTGAATATTAATTCTCTCTGGTCACATAAGTGGGAGGGCTCTGCGCCCCAAGCCCACCCTTTTTTGAAACCTATTAGAGCCTCTGGCTCTAACCACGTGCTTCAAAAAAAAACATTGGAATCCATACATAGATCAGGTTTCCAGACGCATGGATGGGGGACGGTGCCCCTTATGGACAAGCCACCGCTGCTGACAGGTCCGTCTCTGCACAGTGAGCAGATACGGACCTGTCATCTGCCTGCTCAGCCGGGATCAGCAGGTCGATTCCCCGCTGAGAAAAGTGGAGTCTGCTAAGCGGACCACCCGTGTGAAAGGGGTCTATCTGAACAGCCGATTGCCGGCTGTAAAAATGATTAGACATGCGCACACAGAAATATTTTGTTTCGGAATTTCGTTTTCGTCTGAAAAATTTATTAATTTCGTTACTCCCCAAAATTTGTTTTTATTTATTTTGTTTTGTTAAAAAATGCATTCGTCTGAAAATCCGAAATAATTAAGGTGGGATCTGTCATTGAAGGCTTATGGTGTCTGTCGAATGTTCTAAGAAGATTCGACGGAGCAGCTAAACTGTACGACGCCGCAATCATACATTTCCGGTCGAATGTTCCGCCTACAAGCTATAGTAGAATTCTAATGTTGTATGACACTAGTAATAATTATATTTATTCATTATTATTACTAGTCAACCAACATTAGAATTCTTCTATAGCCTATGGGCGGAGCATTTGACCATAAATGTCCGCTCACGACAACTGCTTCCGCAAATCTTCATGTCAAATCTTTTCTCTCTATGTCGAATAATCTTGGACTAATAGAGTTAAGTTAGGCCCATTCGACCTTTTTTGCTATTGTCTCTATAATTGTCGAATCTTTTCTCTCTACGTCAAATCTTTTCTCTCTATGTCTAATCTTTTCTCTCTATGGTGAATCTTTTCTCTCTATGGTGAATCTTTTCTCTCTATGTCGAATCTTTTCTCTATGGTGAATCTTTTCTCTCTATGTCGAATCTTTTCTCTCTATGGTGAATCTTTTCTCTCTATGCCGAATCTTTTCTCTCTATGTCGAATCTTTTCTCTCTATGCCAAATCTTTTCTCTCTATGTCGAATATTTTCTCTCTATGCCAAATCTTTTCTCTCTATGCCAAATCTTTTCTCTATAGTGAATCTTTTCTCTCTATGCCGAATCTTTTCTCTATAGTGAATCTTTTCTCTCTATATCGAATCTTTTCTCTCTATGGTGAATCTTTTCTCTCTATGGTGAATCTTTCTCTCTATGTCAAATCTTTTCTCTCTATGTCGAATCTTTTCTCTCTATGTAGAATAATCTTGGACTAGTAGAGTTAGGTTAGGCACATTCAACCTTTTTTGCTATTGTCTCTACAATGTCGAATCTTTTCTCTCTATGTCGAATCTTTTCTCTCTATGTCAAATCTTTTCTCTCTATGTCGAATCTTTTCTCTCTATGGTGAATCTTTTCTCTCTATGGTGAATCTTTTCTCTCTATGTCGAATCTTTTCTCTCTATGTCAAATCTTTTCTCTCTATGTAGAATAATCTTGGACTAGTAGAGTTAGGTTAGGCACATTCAACCTTTTTTGCTATTGTCTCTACAATGTCGAATATTTTCTCTCTATATCGAATCTTTTCTCTCTATGTCGAATCTTTTCTCTCTATGTCGAATCTTTTCTCTCTATGTCGAATCTTTTCTCTCTATATCGAATCTTTTCTCTCTATGTAGAATAATCTTGGACTAACAGAGTTAGGTTAGGCACATTCAACCTTTTTTGCTATTGTCTCTACAATGTCGAATATTTTCTCTCTATGTCGAATCTTTTCTCTCTATGTCAAATCTTTTCTCTCTATGTAGAATAATACAAAGAATTAGCGCTCTAAAGTAATGACTTCTCCCAAAACAGCTGTCTCCACAATCCCACAGGGTGCCGGCTCTGTTTGCAACAGGAACTGAAGTAGAAAAGATGTAGCTGGATAGCCGCACTCCGAATTATTCAACTTTATTTCAAAAATGTAATTAAAATCATAGCATCTAGACTGGTAAACTGTTTACCAGCCTAGATGCTATGATTTTAATTACATTTTTGAAATAAAGTTGAATAATTCGGAGTGCGGCTATCCAGCTACATCTTTTCTACTCTATGTAGAATAATCTTGGACTAATAGAGCTAAGGTTAGGAACATTCAACCACAGGTTCGATGGACACAGATCGCTATTGTCAGCGTCATGTGGAATCTCCTATCTATATCCAACTGTTGCAACGAAAACGAATATAAAGCATTTGTTTATGTCGGATCTTTCGGTTTTCGGATTCTGCGCACTCGTTATTGTTTGTTAAACGATTATGAAAATACCTGAAATTCAGCCGAAAATGCAATCGGACGAAAACCATGAGCTTGTTATAATCACTTACATCCAGGACTTTTTACACGTTTAGAGCACACCTCCCTACTTTTTGAGATGGGAATGAGGGACACCTATCAGCAAAAGCATACAGGCATAGGACACACCCCTTGCCATACCCCCTTAAAAGGAGAATTGTACAAAAAAAAAAATCAAGATTGGTTAAACTGACGAGGGCTTTTTTTTTTTACCACTGCTGTTCCTTTATATTGGCTTTTGGAATTTAGAAATGCAGCAATTTAGAAATCAGATGAAAGTTTTAGCGCTGGGAAACACTTTTTGATAGATAAAAAGTAAATGTTATATACATCTATATAGTTTAGACCAAAATGAGGGACAAATGAGGGGGAAACAGGAACGGAGGGACATTGATCCAAATCAGGGACAGTCCCTCCAAATCAGGGACAGTTGGAAGCTACTGTATGTTAAAGGACAGCAAGTGGTTAAATAAACTTTACGATGTTTGCTGAAAGTATTATTCATGGATAATTGTCATTGCTGTATGTTTATCCTTTGAATAAAATCTATTGGTTTTCTTGGTGTACTCTTGATTACCCTCATGTAACTTATCACCGACTTCCCATAAATGACAACTTTTTACACAAGCCTGCTTCATTTAAAGTCCCAACCCCCAGCCCTCCTGTTTGCTGAAAGTAGTTCGTTCTTCCTGTTTAACACACGAAACAGAAAGCAACTGCCAAGTCTTTTCTACGACTGAAGTCCACGCCTAGAAATTAGAAAAAAACGAGGAAGAGAAAAAAAAAAAAAAGCACAACATAATAACTACCAGCAATGGATATTAGACAGTTGAAGGAGAACATCAGGAACTTCACCCTGGAAGACGGAGATCTGGGCAGTCAGGGTTATACACGAGTCCTACTACAACTGTTTGGCTACATGGGCCATGGAAAATCTTCCTTCATCAACTCCTGTAAGTACGTCCTGGAAGAGGGTGAGAACTTCACAGAATACGCCGAGGCCGGAGAAAAACAAGGAGGATTAACCAGGATAAGAAATGCCTATCCACTCACCGACCAGATTACCATGATAGACAACAGAGGCTGTAACAGATTGGACGATTTTGAAAGAGCTGAAGTGTATGCCCAGCTGGGTGAGTAACATTCAGAGATACGCCAAAGACTATAGAACTATATACTATAGGACTGGTAAAGTAATGTAGCACTACCCCCTAAGGAGCCGCCGAGTGTTCTTGGGCCACTCTATAGTGTGCACAGCCGGGGCTACACACATTTTTCAAACTTGCATCCAGACACAAGAAACAGTCCACGGACTTGGTTTTTGGGTTTCCTTATTTTTTTATTTTTTTTTGAGATTTTTAACTTGGATAGTGTAAAAGGGGTTATGGGATGCCCAACTTGACTGAAGAATAACAAAATGAGGACAGTTTCCTTCTCTAGCCCATAGCGATGGGCAGAACACCCAGTTCTAACCTCATTAAAGTCTATGGGAGCCGAACAAGAAAAATGAAAAGTGCCATATTTTTAAGGCTTCAATGCAAGTAATGGGCCATAAAAAGGGGTATGTGGGTCCGGGTACTGCCCTGTGGGAGATGTATCAATGCAATTTTTTTTTTTTTTTTTTTTCAAACAATTTTTTTTTCAGGAACAGTGATTTTAACCCTTTCATGACTAAGCCTATTTCTGACATTTAGTGTAAAATCCATATTTTTTGCTAGAAAATTACTTAGAGCCCCCAAAATATATATATATATATATATATATATATATATATATATATATATATATATATATATATATATATATATATATATATATATATATATATAATTTTATTTTTTTAACAGAGAATCTAGAGAATAAAATGGCGATTGTTGCAATATTTTATGTCACACGGTATTTGCGCAGCGGTGTTTTAAACGCAACTTTTTGGGAAAAGGGACACATTCATGAATTAAAAAAAAAAACGTAACAGTAAAGTTAGCCCAATTGTTTTGCATAATGGGAAAGACGATGTTACGCCAAGTAAATAGATACCAAACATGTCACGCTTTATAATTGCACGCACTCGTGGAATGGCAACAAACTACGGTACCTAAAAATCTCCATAGGCGACGTTTTCATTTTTTTTTTTTTTTTTTTTACGGTTATCAGGTTAGAGTTACAGAGGAGGTCTAGTGCTAGAATTATTGCTCTCGCTCTGATGATCGCGGCGATACCTCACATGTGTGATTTGAACAACGTTTACAGATCCCGATCTCTGCAAAAGAGGACATAACGTACTGCGCCGCGGCCCGGGTGGAACGGAAGTACACTTAGCACTTCCGAAAAGGTAATAAAGAAAAAAAATTTTTTACCCACCTCCCACCCGGCCACTGCACATATACGTCTGGGTGGGCACTTCCTGATTCTGAGTGGACGTTCAGGAACATCCCTTCAGAAGGAGGGCGATCCCGATGTGCTCGTGTCACCCGGACACGGCGCATCTCAGATCGGCAGGAGGGCTCTGTGATTGGCCCTCCTGATCACATGATGGCCGTGTCAAATCAGGGCCGTCATGTGATGTAAACAAACAGCCGGTTGCTAGGCAATCGGCTCCTCCTCTCCTCACACAGAAGTCATCGCTGAGGAGAGGAGAGCAGATCGCTGCATCCGGCTGGTGATCAGTGAGTATGAGCTGTTTTTTTACAGCTTTTTACTCACTGATCATCAGTGTAGTGTACATACAACACACCACACAGTACAAACACAGTCCCCACATATGTCCCCAAAACACACATGTCCCCAAAACATACATGTCCCCAAATAATAAAAACACATGTCCCTAATAATAAAAACATGTCCCCCACATATGTCCCACTAAAATCACATGTCCCAATGATTATCTGCACACATATGTACGTGATCACCTGCACACATATGTACATGATCATTTGCGTACATATGTCCGTGATCACACAAACCAATTATTATACACTTAACGGAATTTTTTTTTTACCAAAAACATGTAGCAGAATACATTTTGGCTTAAATTTATGACAAAATTTGATTTTATTGGATTTCTTTTAAAATAGAAAAAAGAAAATATTGTTTTTTTTTTTCCAAATTTCCTCCATTTTTGCGCTTATATCGCAAAAAATAAAAAACGGAGTCGTGAATAAATAACACCAAAATAAAGCTCTATTTGTGCGAACAAAATGATAAAAGTTTCATTTGGGTACAGTGTAGCATGACCGCGCAATTGTCACTGAAAGCGCTAGAGCGATGAAAGCTGAAAATTGGGCTGGGAAGGAAAGGGGGCGAAAGTGCCCGGTATTGAAGTGGTTAAAAATCTCCATAGGCGACATTTAAATAATTCTGCCAGTTGCATGTCTTGTGTTATGAAGGAAGTCTGAGGCTAGAATTATTGCTTTCGCTCTACCGATCACGGCGATACCTCACATGTGTGAACACCGTTTTCATAAGCGGGTACTACTCACATATGTGTTCGCTTCTGCACGTGAGCTCAGCGGGACGGGGCACGTTTACTTTTTTTTTCATTTTTTTTTTTCATTTTTTTTTTTAAAGAAAAAAAACACTTTTATTCCTATTAGAAGGAATGTAAACATCCCTTGTAATAGAAAAAAAGCACAACAGGTCCTCTTATATATGAGATCTGGAGGTGTCAAAAAGACCTCACATCTCATATTTACACTAAAATGCAATAATAAAAAACTAAATAAAATCTTGTCATTTAAAAAAAATAAAAAATAAAAATGACTCTTTAAGAGCTATGGGCGGAAGTGACGTTTTGACTTCGCTTCCGCCCTGCAGTGTCATGGAGACGGGTGGGGGGCCATCTTCCCCTCATTCGTCTCCATGTCAGCTCAGGGGACAGACCCGATCACCTTCGCCGCTGCCAATGGCTCCGGTAAGTGGCGGAGGGCACCGGATAAAAGTGATCTCATGGCGAATCTGCCACAGAGACCACTTTTATCTTGTACCGGACCGCCAGCCGAACACAGGGATGCCAGGATTATGGCAGTTAGCTGCTGCCATAACAACGATATCCGTCCCCAAATTAGGGAAGTAGATTGGCGTGCGGTGGTCCCGAAGTGGTTAAAAGGAGTTGTAAACCCTCAAAGGTGAAAAACCTTCTATGCTGCTCCTGCCCCCCCAGAGCCCCCCTTTTTCTTACCTGAACCCGAACGTTCCAGTGAAGAGCATGAGTCCAGCAGCTCCAGCCACTGTCTCGGGTCCTCATTGGATAGATGGATAGCAGCAGGGTCCAATGGCTCCCGCTGCTGTGAATCAAATCCAGTGGCACGAGAGCCAGGGGCAGGGCCAAGTCCTGCTGCCTGTGTCAATGGATGCAGCAGCAGGACACAGAAGCGTGCCCGCACGGGTGCCCCCATGGAAAGCAGCTCTCCGCGGGGGCACCCGATGAAGAGGGGCCAGAAATGCTGCCGGGAAACCCCAGAAAAGGAGGATCGGGGGCTGCTCTGTGCAAAACTATTACCTTTACAATTACTTTAACCACTTAAGCCCCGGACCAATTTGCAGCCACAGGACCAGGCCCCTTTTTGCGATTCGGCACTGCGTCGTTTTAACTGACAATTGAGCGGTCGTGCGACTTGGCTCCCAAACAAAATTGCCATCCTTTTTTTCCCACAAATAGAGCTTTCTTTTGGTGGTATTTGATCGCCTCTGCGTTTTTTTATTTTTTGCGCTATAAACAAAAATAGAGCGACAATTTTGAAAAAAATGCTATATTTTTTACTTTTTGCTATAATAAATATCCCCCAAAAATATATATAAAAAAAATATATTTTCCTCAGTTTAGGCCGATACGTATTCTTCTACATATTTTTGGTAAAAAAAAAAATCGCAATTAGTGATTATTGATCGGTTTGCGCAAAAATTATAGCGTTTACAAAATAGGGGATAGTTTTATGGCCTTTTTATTAATATTTTTTCTTTACTAGTAATGGCGGTTTTTATCGTGACTGCGACATTACGGCGGACACATCGGACATTTTTGACACATTTTTGGGACCATTGTCATTTATACAGCAATCAGTGCGATTTAAATGCACTGATTCCTGTGTAAATGACACTGGCAATTAAGGAGTTAACCACTAGGTGGCAGTGTATTGTTATGTATGACGTTATGTGTTTTTTTATTGTAGGGGGGCGTGGCCTGTCATGTGACGTCACTGATCGTCCTTCCCTATAAAAGGGAACAGACAATCGGTGACAGCCACACTAGGAAGCACGGGGAGAGGTTTGTTTACACAGACCCCTCTTCGTTCTTCAGCTCTGTGACCCGTTCGCGGGGACACCAGCGGCAATCGGGTCCGCTGATCCTGCGGCCATGGTCGCGGCTGCGCGCTCCCGACCCATGGCTGGGCACTTAAAGAACAATGTACAGGTGCGTGATTGTGCCCAGCCGTGCCATTCCGCCGACGTATATCGGCGTGAGGTGGTCCTTAAGTGGTTAAATTGCAACAATAAAAGTGAAAAATTCCTTTAAATATAGTGCCTGAGGGATCCCCTTAATGTACCTGTAATGTGGCGCATCTGTAAGATGTATAGAACATGCTGCAGCAAAAATTACAATTCTAAAGATAAAAAAAAACAGTCAAATCCCATTTAAATTCACTCGTGGTTGCAATTGCCGACACCCGGCTATTGAAAAATAAAAAAGGAAGAAAAAAATGGCGTGGATTTTAAGGGGAACCCCACGCCAAAATGTAAATAAAAAACAGCACGGGGTCCCCCCAAAATCCATACCAGACCCTTATATGAGCACACAGTCTGGCAGGTCAGGAAAATGGGGGAGGGAGTTCCCCCCCAAACCATACCAGGCCACATTCCCTCAACATGGAGCGGTGGGTGCTTTGGGAAAGGGGGGGCTCTGCCCCCCACCCCAAAGCACCTTGTCTCCATGTTGATGGGGACAAGGGTCTCTTCACCACAGCCCTGGGCTGTGGTTGTTAGGGTCTGTGGGCGAGGAGCTTATTGGAATCTGGAAGCCCCCCCCAGATCCCAGCCCCCTCCATGTGAATGAGAGTGGGGTACAATGTGGCCATACCCATTCACCAAAAAAGTGTTAAAAAGTAAAAAAAAAACACAGAGGCAGTTTTTGACAAGTCCATTATTAAAAAAAAAAAAAAACAGTGTCCCCCCAATGTGAATCCATTGTCAATCGCGCCAACAGCCACACTGGAAAATAAACAACAACAAAAAAAAACCTTCACATTCATTGATAGCCGACTGCTGAATGCTTCCTCCGCTGTTTGACAGTTCTTATATAGGTAAGGGCGGTATAGGTAAGCCCCCCCCCCCGTGACGTCCTGGACTGGTGCATGTTAGGGAACTTCATGTAATTCATACAAAAATAAAATACCAGGCCCTTATCCAAACCCTCTTGTGATAGCAATAAAGTTAAATGAAAAAAGTAAAAAATATAAACTTTAATAAAATAAATAAAAATAATATAAAAAAAGGAAAAGCATCCCTGTGCCCCCTGCACATACACATGAAAGCATATATATGTAAACAGTGACATGAGAGGTATCACTGTAAATGATGGAATGAGAGCAATAATTATAAAGCCATTAAAACCTTCAGTATACAACTTCCCCCACAGACCCCCCTAATACTTACCAGAGCCTGTTCCCGATCCAGCTTTGTGCACGAGCAGCTCTGCTGTCCCGGCAATCTGCGTCTTCATTGGCACAGAGGCAGCAGTGGGAGCCATTCCTCTTGCTGCTGTCAATCACAGCTAGTGAGGAGGGGGTGGAGGGAGGGCCAATCCCTATTCTGTAGGTATTATGGACACACAGAGTGGGGCTAAGGAGTGAGGGTAGTCGAGTGCCCTCAGAGCAAGCTACACTCGACTGGGAGGAGGAGCCCAGAGTGTCGGAGGATCGAGTCTGCTATGTGCAAAACCCTTGCACAGAGCAGGTAAGTAAAACATGTATAATTTAACCAGTTCCCGACCAGTACGTCGGCCGAATGGCACGGGCAGGCATATTGGCGTACCTGTACGTCCAATCTTCAATGCCGCCCTGCTATCATGAGCGCACCAGTGACGGCGCGCTCGCGTGCTGGTCGGGACCCCCGTGAGTCCGGTCGCGGGTCCCTCGGACTTGATCGCCTCACGGGGTGGCTGAATGGAGAAATGCCTTTGTAAACAGCATTTCCCCATTCTGCCTAGCAACTAGTGATGCTGATCTCTGCTCCATGTGATTGGAGCAGAGATCAGTGTTCACTAAATGAAAGCCCAGCCCCCCCACAGTTAGTAACACACCCCTAGGAACACTTAACCCCTACACTGCCACCCACTGGTTAACCCCTTCACTGCCAGTGTCATTTACACAGGAATCACTGCATTTGTATAGCACTGATTGCTGTATAAATGACAATGGTCCCAAAAATGTGTCAACAATGTCCGATGTGTCCGCCATAATGTCGCAGTCACAATAAAAATCGCTGATCGCCGCCATTACTAATAAAAAAAAAATTATTAATAAAAATGCCATAAAACTATCCCCTATTTTGTAAATGCTATAACTTTTGCGCAAACCAATCAATAA
The DNA here is from genome assembly GCF_037356315.1 of Lithobates pipiens. Taxonomy (NCBI): domain Eukaryota; kingdom Metazoa; phylum Chordata; class Amphibia; order Anura; family Ranidae; genus Lithobates; species Lithobates pipiens. The sequence continues at coordinate 14,033,628 of NW_027507784.1, read as the reverse complement.
TCGCTTATTGCAAATTTTTTTACCAAAAATATGTAGAAGAATACGTATCGGCCTAAACTGAGTGAAAAAAATGTTTTTTTTTTATATATTTTTGGGGGATATTTATTATAACAAAAAGTAAAAAATAATGTGTTTTTTTCAAAATTGTCGCTCTATTTTTGTTTATAGCGCAAAAAATAAAAACCGCAGAGGTGATCAAATACCACCAAAATAAAGCTCTATTTGTGGGAAAAAAGGACGTCAATTTTGTTTGGGAGCCACGTCGCACGATCGCGCAATTGTCAGTTAAAGCGGCGCAGTGCCGAATCGCAAAAAAGTGGTCTGGTCTTTGACCAGCAAAATGGTCCGGTCTGTAAGTGGTTAAATAAATAATAAAATGTATTAAATATAAAATAAATTTAAATAATAAAATAAAATAAAAATAAGCCTTTAGTATCACCTTAAAATAATAGGACAAATACACATTTTTTTTGTAAGTAAAAATGTGTAATCATAATATCAAATATTGAAATTCCTGCATAAACCAAATTATGTCTAGATCTCTGTAAAGAAGAACTCTGACATCCCTATATCCTTTATTTAATCCTATGAATAAAACATGAACATGTACAACATTTGTTTGTTTTTCTAATGCCCCGTACACATGACCGGAAATTCCGCCATCAAAAGACTGATGAGAGCTTTTGGTCGGAAATTGCGACCGTGTGTACGCTCCATCAGACTTTTGCTGGCCGAATTCCAGCCAGCAAAAGACTGAGAGCAGGTTCTCAATTTTTCGGTTGGGGAAAAAAGTTCCGATCTGAAATTCCGATCGTCTGTAGCAATTCCGATGTGCAAAATCCCTATGCATGCTCAGAAACAATTTGACGCATTCTCGGAAGCATTGAACTTCATTTTCTCGGCTCGTCGTAGCGTTCTACGTCACAGGCGTTCTTGACGGTCGAAAGTTCAGAGAACTTTTGTGTGACCCGTGTGTGTGTGCAAGCCAAGCTTGAGCGGAATCCCGTCGGAAAAACCATCCAAGTTTTTTCCGACCGAAAATCTGCTCGTGTGCATGGGGCATTATAGTCAGTGGGAACAAATTAATTTTGAACCTTAACGATGAGAAAATCTGAACACTTAGTTGAGGTCATTTTTCAAAGTGAAGGAATGCTCCTCTTAGATAGTTGTCACCAAAAAAGTTTCACCTACGGCTTTAACAACCAGCTGTTGATGAGTGTGACTACATACTGCCCACACAGCTTCGAATTCCTCCTAACTCACCAAATCCACAATTTATTTATCCTAAACCCTGAAGAAGGAGGAACTTGTGAGCCTCTGAAACGCATTGGCTGCACATGCACATTTTGTTTGAACTATTTAAATTGAATAAATACTTTTGGACTCCAAATGTTTGCTGTAGCCCATTCTCTGTGTCTTATGAATTGCAGGAAACCTCATCCCCATTGGACAGGAAGTTGATTGGAAAACAGAATACAGCACTATGATGGCGGCCATAGAAGAATCAGAAATGGATCCGAATTTCACAGACTTTCTTGTTCCCATCTTTGTGTACAGGTAAGCACTTCTTGTGTTGGATGATGCATCCTTGGAGCACTATGTTTGCCCAGAATTAGATGAAATGCTGATTAGATGATGTATTTGATTGTGATACATTCAGAACTGAAGGAAAGCATGGGTTGGTAGGGTTTAAGAGAATTTCTAATGGTTTGTGGGTCAGTATATATTTTTTTTTTACTCATTGTGATTAGGGATAAGTGGTAAACTTTCTGTAAAATGTATTTTCTGTTCAGTGAAATTTTAGGATAAGGGGCAGGGGTCAGGGAGAATCCAACACTAAAAAGGCACATGAATGCATTTGAATCTTGCACTCTCAAGTCTTTTATCCTTTCTCCTTGGATTCATGTCCTAATGGAGTATGGATGAGAAGTCTCCAGACTTTCAAAGGCCCTACAAGTCTGCATACCATTTCATTGGCTTCGGTGGTTGACGTTGTTTTGTTAATATCACAAAGTATGAAGATTCCAGTGGAGTTTCCACACTCAGGTGTTGTGACACCATTGCCTGCTTGTCCCATTTGGTATATGCTAAATAGTGTCCAATTGTTCCAGTAACCCTCCTTATATTCTATCTGGTGGTAGAAGGTTCTCACTAGGGATGGCCTCGCGGTTCAACAGGAGGTCGATTCGCAGCGAATTTTGCATGTTCACGATTCGCCCCGATCGGCGGACTATTGCCGCTGTTCGCCCGGCGGACATATGTGTTTACAGTGTGAAAGAACTTTGACCCATGATGACACATCCATCATCGGGTACAGGACAGCCAATTGAGACATTTCAGCACATGGACAATTGGACATTCCCCCTATCTTATAAATAGACCTGATCTGGCGGCCATTTTACATTCTGTCTTATGTCAGTTTAGGGAGAGGTTGCTGTGTGGAGCAGGGAGAGACTGTAGTGACACAAATCGCTAGATATTAGGTCCACAAAAGTCCTAGTACAGTATATAGGGTTCATTGCACTGTTGTGCTGGTCTTTTGTCAGTGCAGGGAGGGACAGGACGCTGTGTGGAGCAGGGACAGTCAGTTTAATCACTAGCTATTACTACTAGGTCCACAAAGGTCCTTTTAAGGACTGGTATAGGTGTACAATATATAGGGTGCTGGTGCATTGTTGTGCTGCAGATTTTGATTCTCATGGTCAGAGATTCCTTCAGGTACCTTTTGGCAAACTCCAGGCAGGCTGTCATGTGCCTTTTACAGAGGAATGGCTTTTGTCTGGCCAATCTACAGAGATGGTTGTTCTTCTGGAAGGTTTTTCTCTCTCCACAGAGAAACGCTGGAGCTCTGTCAGAGTGACCATCAGGTTCTTGGTCACCTCTCTAACTAAGACCCTTCTCCCCCAACCGCTCAATTTGGCCAGGTGGCCCGCTCTAGGAAGAGTCCTGGTGGTTCCAAACTTCTTCCATTTACGGATGATGGAGGTCACTGTGCTCATTGCAACCTTCAATGCTGCAATATTTTTTCTGTACCCTTTCCCAGATCTGTTCCTCGATACAATTCTGTCTCGGAGGTCTACAGACAATTACTTGGACTTCATTACTTGGTTTGTGCTCTGACATGCACTGTTACCTGTGGAACCTTCTATAGACAGGTGTGTGCCTTTCCAAATCATGTCCAATCAACTTAATTTACCACAGGTGAATGTAAAGGGATTTGAGTTTGGGATTATAACGGTGCCTAAGTACATTTAGGGAAACTATTTTACTTAAAAAATATAATTTATATTACATCAATATTCAAAATAGAACAATCAAGGGTGCATAAAAAATAATAGGCAGGGTAAATGTACAAAACAGTAATACTGGCCAAAGTATCCACATGCGTAGGATGGTTACTTGTACATAGCAGATCCCTACATGTTTCACCAGTCAACAGCTTCATCAGGGGATTATGTGATCACCAGTATTCAGCAATGGCTCTAGTGATAATAAATACATAAATAGCATTTCAATAATCAAGCATAGCAAATTTATATTAAAAAATAACAAAAAAGGGAAGAAGAAGGGGAGGGGCGTGGCCGGCAGCCTGAGGAGATGGTTGCACTGTGACCAAGCTCCTGCTCAACAGGATCTGACAGCGGGACCCTGAAAACGTTACCCGACACATGATGCAGAGCCAGAGAGGCAGGGGAGGCATGAGGTGAAGAGGAAGGAGCGTGAGGGACCCCATAGATTTACGGATTTTTACAGCCTAGCGGGCACTTGCTTCTCCCAAGGTGGCGCCGGCGCAATGGCTCCCTCACAGAGAAGAACGGGGACAGCTGCAGTGGCACGGAATACCTCATGTCAGCATGACCCTTCAGCTGCTGACAATGGACCCTGCTTTCCCCAATCCCCATTTAACAGCCATGTGAAGCAGAGGAGGAAGCTGATAGCGGAGGGAGACACGGTAAGTGATGCCTCCCTGGTTAATGTAATTTAGGCTGACAATAATGGCTTCAGTGAGAAGCTGGATGCTTTTTCCACAGTGGGCCAGTCTATTTTAGACTCTGCTTTGAAAGACATGCTAATTACCCTACGTGGAGCACTGCAACATGACATGTCTATTTATTTATTATTTTATGAGGCAAACAAACAGGGAAATAGAAGCCATTGGGTATAGAGTGGATGAAGAAATCTGCAACATGAAAATCAAAATGGCGGACATCGAAGACGGTTCCCGCTGGTACAATGTGAAATTTAGAGGCATTCTGGAATCGGTCCCACCAGGGGAACTCTGTCCCTATCTGCAAAAAATGATTGCAAACGCAACTCCTTACCAGAACCTGGAATCTCGCTATATATAGATCTCTCACAGGCAACCATACAAGCCCACAAGAATCTCCTCACCATCACCAAGATCTTGAGGAATAACAATATTCTCTACAAATGGAAATTCCTGACGAAGCTGTCCATTGTAAAGAACAAAACCTGGCTGGTATCCACCCTAGAAGAAGGTCTGGAGTTAATGAAATCTTGGGGTCTCCACCCACCAGATGAAGAAGACATCTCGGACCCGGCGACGCTCTCTTGAAAGCTCAGGTTAGAATGAACACAGTTCTGAACATCATCGGCATATGGTTCTGCTGCTTATAACCTGCCGTCTTATTGCTTACTAAGATCTTGGACATTTTATTCCCCATTGGCTATGTGTACAGGAAACACCTCTACCCAACAAACTCTCTCTCATCCAAGAGTATGGACTACAGCAATGCAAGTTGTCAATTCCTTGTTCTTGTTTTGTTCGTCTGCAATACACTTATCTTCAATGGTACTTAAGTTACTATCTTTGAACACGAAAGGTCTTAACAGCCCTTACAAGAGACGGGCACTATGGAAGGAAGCAGAAAATCAACTCTGCGATATTTTATGTGTACAAGAATCTCACTTCCTGTCCTCCTAGCTGTACCCACAATCACTTTCTCCATATTTACCAAGCCAATTTCAAGAAAAAAAAGGAGGAGTTATGATAGCAATTCAGGATTCACTTCCCTTCAAGTTACATACATCAGTGATGGATGAAGAAGGTAGATATACAATCCTGGTTGCAGAATGTAATGGAGCCCTATATACCCTTGTTAATATATATATATGCCCCCAACAGACATCAAATAAGGTTCATCAGAAGGATCTTGGCCAAAAGTCCAATCCAAAAAGGCGATATTTTAATTTGCGGTAATTTCAACATTCCCATGGACCCCGATGTAGAAACTATCACCAGGAACTCAGCGGGGAAACTGGGACTTAGACAATTCCTGCTGCAGGAAGATCTACATGACCCGTGGCGCTATCAACATACCACAGAAAGAGACTATACTTTTTTTCTGTCATCCCCATAACACATATTCAAGAATTGACTGCTTTATTATGGACAGAACCCTTCTCCAAAAGGTAACAGGGGCAAATATTTACAACATTACGTGGTCCGACCATGCCCCCTTTTTCACTGGAAATTTCAGAGGGGTGCACAGGTAAACATACACCATTATGGAGAAATAACACATATACAGTGGTGTGAAAAAGTGTTTGCCCCCTTCCTCATTTCCTGTTCCTTTGCATGTTTGTCACACTTGAGTGTTTCGGAACATCAAACCAATTTAAACAATAGTCAAGGACAACACAAGTAAACACAAAATGCAATTTGTAAATGAAGGTGTTTATTATTAAAGGTGAAAAAAAATCCAAACCATCATGGCCCTGTGTGAAAAAGTGATTGCCCCCTAAACCTAATAACTGGTTGGGCCACCCTTAGCAGCAACAACTGCAACCAAGCGTTTGCGATAACGTGCAATGAGGCTTTTACAGCGTCCTGGAGGAATTTTGGCCCACTCATCTTTGCAGAATTGTCCTAATTCAGTTACATTAGAGGGTTTTCGAGCATGAACGGCCTTTTTAAGGTCATACCACAACATCTCAATAGGATTCAGGTCAGGACTTTGGCTAGGCCACTCCAAAGTCTTCATTTTGTTTTTCTTCAGCCATTCGGTGGTGGACTTGCTGGTGTGTTTAGGATCATTGTCCTGCTGCAGAACCCAAGTTCGTTTCAGCTTGAGTACACGAACAGATGGTCGGACATTCTCCTTCAGGATCTCTTGGTAGACAGCAGAATTCATAGTTCCTTTTATCACGGCAAGTCTTCCAGGTCCTGAAGCAGCAAAACAGCCCCAGACCATCACACTACCACCACCATATTTTACTGTTGGTATAATGTTCTTTTTATGAAATGAAGTGTTCCTTCTACGCCAGATATACTTGGACACACACCTTCCAAAGAGTTCCACTTTTGTCTCATCGGTCCACAGAATGTTGTCCCAAAAGTCTTGGGGTTCATCAAGATGTGTTGTGGAGAAATTGAGACGAGCTTTGATGTTCTTTTTGCTCAGCAGTGGTTTTCTCCTTGGAACTCTGCCATGCAGGCCATTTTTGCCCAGTCTTTTCCTGATGGTGGAGGCATGAACGCTGACCTTAACTGAGGCAAGTGAGGCCTGCAGTTCCTTGGACGTTGTTGTGGGGTCTTTTGTGACCTCTTGGATGAGTCGTCGCTGCGCTCTTGGGGTAATTTTGGGCGGCCGGCCACTCCTGGGAAGGTTCACCACTGTTCCATGTCTTCGCCATTTGTGGATAATGGCTCTCACTGTGGTTCGCTGGATTCCCAAAGCTTTGGAAATGGCTTTATAACCCTTTGCAGACTGATAGATCTCAATTACTTTCTTTCTCAATTGTTCCTGAATTTCTTTGGGTCTCGGCATGATGTGTAGCTTTTAAGGATCTTCTGGTGGACCTTACTGTGTCAAGCAGCTCCTATTTAAGTGATGCCTTGATTGTGAACAGGTGTGGCAATAATCAGGCCTGGGTGTGGCTAGAGAAATTGAACTCAGGTGTGGACAACCACAGTTATAGTATGTTTTAACAAGGGGGGCAATCACTTTTTCAAACAGGGCCATGATGGTTTGAATTTTTTTTCACCTTTAATAATAAACACCTTCATTTACAAATTGCATTTTGTGTTTACTTGTGTTGTCCTTGACTATTGTTTAAATTGGTTTGATGTTCCGAAACACTTAAGTGTGACAAACATGCAAAGGAACAGGAAATGAGGAAGGGGGCAAACACTTTTTCACACCACTGTATTGGCACACCCAGAATATGTAAAGGAGTTGGGGACACAATTGGAGTTCTTCTCCTTTCATTCTGAATCCTCTAGCAGTATATTCAATCTCTGGTGTACGCCTAAAGCCTTTGTTAGGGGATAGTGCTGATTCAGATGGCCTCCAGGAAAAGGAAAAAGAGAAAATTAAACATTTCCACTCTTCTTGCTGTCCGTGATACTTTTTTTTTATTTGCACTAACATACAATTTTTCAGGACGAGCTTTCGGGGCATGCCCCCTTCTTCAAGGTCCAAGCAGTACTGATTCGCAAATTTTTAAGCAGAATGTTAAAAAAAAAAAAAAAAAAACACACAATCTCTGAGGGGAAGGAGAGAGGAAAAAGAAGGAGAGAAAAACAAACACATACAAATCAATGGTAATAAAGATAGCAGCAGAGTTAGTGAGATAAGACAGAGGGAGAGCTATAGAATGGAGGGGGTGCTAGTCACAGAGGGGGCCGTAAAACGTTAGTATAATGGTGGTTATGGTTAAGGAAACCAATATCTAAATTCAGGCCATTATTATTAATTCGCTTTAAGAACTAAAACATTGAGGTCTTCTATAGTGTGGTCCAGTTGTGAGAAGTGATGTCCCACAGGTGTGGAACTGGACAGTATACTCCAGGTGCTGCCAGACCAGAGTCTTGTAGAGCAGGAGAATTATCATTTTGTCTCTGGAGTTGATCCCCTTTTTAATGCCAATATTCTGTTTGCTTTGTTGGCAGCAGCTTGGCATTGCTGAGCCTATCATCTACTAGGGCCCCCAGGTCCTTTTCCATCCTAGATCCCCCCAGAGGTTCTCCCCCCAGTCTATAGATTGCATTCAGATTTTTGCCACCCAAATGCATTATTTTACATTTTTCTACATTCAACCTCATTTGCCATGTAGTTGCCCATCCCATTAATTTGTTCAGATCTTCTTGCAAGGTTTCCACATCCTGCGCAAAAGTTATTGCCCTGCTTAGCTTAGTATTGTCTGCAAATACAGAGATTGAACTGTTTACCCCATCCCCATCCTCCAGGTCGTTTATGAACAAATTAAATAGGATTGGTCCATGCACAGAACTCTGGGGGACCCCACTACCCACCTCCGACCATTCAGAGTACTCCCCATTTATCACCACCCTCTGAACTCGCCCTTGTAGCCAGTTTTCAATCCATGTACTCACCCTATGGTCCATGCCAACGGAACATATTTTGTACAGTAAACGTTTATGGGGAACTGTGTCAAATGCTTTTGCAAAATCTAGATACACCACGTCTACGGGCCTTCCTTTATCCAGATACACCACGTCTACGGGCCTTCCTTTATCTAGATACACCACGTCTACGGGCCTTTCTTTATCCAGATACACCACGTCTACGGGCCTTCCTTTATCCAGATACACCACGTCTACGGGCCTTCCTTTATCTAGATACACCACGTCTACTGGCCTTCCTTTATCTAGATGCACCACGTCTATGGGCCTTCCTTTATCTAGATACACCACATCTACGGGCCTTCCTTTATCCAGATACACCACGTCTACGGGCCTTCCTTTATCTAGATACACCACGTCTACTGGCCTTCCTTTATCTAGATGCACCATGTCTATGGGCCTTCCTTTATCTAGATGCACCACGTCTACGGGCCTTCCTTTATCCAGATACACCACGTCTACGGGCCTTCCTTTATCCAGATACACCACGTCTATGGGCCTTCCTTTATCTAGATGCACCACGTCTACGGGCCTTCCTTTATCCAGATACACCACGTCTACGGGCCTTCCTTTATCTAGATGCACCACATCTATGGGCCTTCCTTTATCTAGATACACCACGTCTACGGGCCTTCCTTTATCCAGATACACCACGTTTACGGGCCTTCCTTTATCCAGATACACCACGTCTACGGGCCTTCCTTTATCTAGATGCACCACGTCTACTGGCCTTCCTTTATCTAGATGCACCACGTCTACTGGCCTTCCTTTATCTAGATACACCACGTCTACTTGCCTTCCTTTATCCAGATACACCATGTCTACGGGCCTTCCTTTATCTAGATACACCACGTCTACTGGCCTTCCTTTAGCTAGATACACCACGTCTACGGGCCTTCCTTTATATAGATACACCACATCTACGGGCCTTCCTTTATCTAGATACACCACGTCTATGGACCTTCCTTTATCTAGATACACCACGTCTACGGGCCTTCCTTTATCCAGATACACCACGTCTACGGGCCTTCCTTTATCTACATACACCACGTCTACAGGCCTTCCTTTATCTAGATACACCACGTCTACGGGCCTTCCTTTATCTAGATGGCAACGCACCTCCTCATAGAAGGTTAATAGATTGGATTGGCAAGAATGATTCTTCATAAATCATTGCCTCTCCCATCCTCTGGAACTCCCTGCCCCAGTCTGTCCACTCAGCCCCTACCCTGTCCACCTTTAGGAGATCCCTGAAAACTCATTTATTCAGGGAAGCCTATGCCACACCCACCTAACTGTCCCCGAGCCACCCCCATCAAATCATTCTCTGCAGCTATTACCTTTTGAATGTAAGCTCTACGAGCCGGGCACTCCTGTACCTTTTGTATTGTACTCTAATTGTGTTGTCCCCCCTTTACATTGTAAAGCGCTGCGTAAACTGTTGGCGCTATATAAATCGTTATTAATAATAATAATAATGAATTCATGCTGATTACTGCTAATAATACCGTTTTCATTACTAAAATCTTGTATATAGTCCCTCATCATCCCCTCCAAGAGTTTACATACTATTGATGTTAGGCTAACTGGTCTAATTCCCAGGGATGTATTTTGGGCCCTTTTTAACCACTTGCCGCCTGCCATATAGCAAAACGACGACGACAAAGTGGTTTCAATAACCTAACCGGAAGTCATATGACATTTTCAAGATATTAAGCCGCTTAGCGTCCCCGGGGGGAACGCATTGCGACAATCATCACACCGCAACTCCGATCTAGGTAAAGAGTCTCTGTCAGATGTGAGTAGTGGAGATCGAATGCTTCTCTGATGGGGGGTCATTGCTGACCGATTATCAGTGCAGCCCCCCCCCCCCCAGGACCACCAGGGACGCAAATAGGACCACCAGGGATGTCACCAACAGGTATGCCACCCTAGACCCCCAGGGATACCAGTCAGTGTCCACAATGGATGCCAATCAGTGCCCACAATGGATGCCAATCAGTGCCCACAATGGGCATCACTGATTGGCAGGCATTATTGTTTGGCACTGATTGGCATCCATCGGTACCATACATTACAGTACATCGGTGCCACTTATCAGTGTGCATCCATGCCCATCCATACCACCTATCAGTGCCCATCCATGCTGCCTACCAGTTCCATCTATGCCGCATATCAGTGCCATCTATCAGTGCCCATTAGTGCTGTATATTAGTGCCCATCATCAGTGCCCTTCAATGCCACCTCATCAGTGCCACCTCATTGGTGCCACCTCATCGGTGTCCATCAGTGCCACCTTATCAGTGCCCGCCAGTGCAGCCCCATCAGTGCCCATCAGTGAAGGAGGAAACATACTTATTTACAAAGTTTTGTAACTGAAAAAAAAACCTTTTTTTTCAAAATTTTCAGTCTTTTTTTTATTTGTTTAGCAGAAAATAAAAATCCCAGAGGTGATCAAATTCCACCAAAAGAAATCTATATTTGTGGGAGCAAAATGATAAAAATTTAGTTTAGGTACAGTGTAGCATGACCGCACAATTGTCATTCAAAGGGCGACAGAGCTACATATTGGTGCTACATTGGCTTTTCTCCAATCAGCTGGTACGATACCATACCCCGAAAGCTTGTCCTGAAAAATTTTATGTCAGTAAAAATTAGGAACAATGGTCTGGCAATTATTTGACTGAGTTTCCTAAATACCCTTGGGTGCAAGCCATCTGGTCCTGGTGATTTATTAATGTTGAGTTTCCCAAGTCTCATTTTATGTCCTTTGTTAACCATGGAGGGGCTTCCTGTGATGTGCCACGAGAATAAACACTGCAGTTTTGGTTACAGAAGCCCCTGATTCCCTCATGAAGACTGAGGAGAAGAATAAATTCAATACCTTCACCATCTCCCCATCCTTTGTAACCAGATGTCCTTCCTCATTCTTTATGGGGCCAATATGGTCTGTCCTCCTTTTTTACTGTTTATATTCTTAAAGCGGGAGTCCGCCGGGAGTTCCGCCGTTTTTTTTTTTAAAAGCCAGCAGCTACAAATACTGCAGCTGCTGACTTTTAAAATAATGACACTTACCCGCCCAGCGCGCCCGCAATGTCGGCACCCGAAGCCGATCTCTCGATCGTCTCTCGGGTGCTGCCGCCGCCATCTTGGGTATGGGAATCAGGAAGTGGAGCCTTTCGGCTTCATTTCCCCGTTCCCTACTGCGCATGCGCGAGTCGTGCTGCGCAATAAGGATGGTCCCCGCTGTCTCTGGGATCCGTGTGTTTCCCAGCAGGCAGCGGGGGACCTTCGGAAAGGGGCGTAGATTCTGCGGAAAGGGGCGTACCTTCTGCAGAATCTACGTCGGAAGTGGGTGCAGATACCTGTACTGTACAGGTACCTGCACCCCCCCTCCCCCCTGAAAGGTGCCAATTGTGGCACCGGAGGGGGGGAGGGTTCCAATGAGCGGAAGCTTCACTTTAGGGTGGACCTCCGCTTTAAAGAATTTCTTAGGATTTTTTTTTTTTCTCCTCCGCTATGTGTCTTTCATGTTCTATCTTAGCTGTCCTTATTGCACCCTTACAGTGAAGTATAAGGCTTGCGTCTTCAGCTAGCTCTTTAAGATGGGCATATTGTGTCCTGGCAAGTAAGATGTACGCTAGATTCTCTCAGTGTGGAATAAAGTGTAGCAAGGGTCCCTTTACAGGCTTGGTGAGATGATTAAGTCAATAGTGTCTGCATGCAGTGTCCTTTAGATAAAGAGAATGAACAAATGCCCCCTCACCAATACCAGTGACCTTCTGTTTTGAAAGGCAGTGTGAAGACAGTGCAGCAGGCCCCTGCAAGGTCTGGCGTTGCACCGTGCTTCTGTCCAGCTGGATCTGGAGTGGGTGCGATGAAGGTGGCCTCCAGGCTGCACCCGAAACAACCAGATGTTACTAGCAGCGGATGCACCTGCACCCACTCATGGTGACTCTCTCTCCATAGCACAGGCCACAACCCGGCCACAGCACAATCTACGGTCCGAGTCACTGCTTGCAGATCCAGGCTGTGGTCCCAACAGAGAGATCCCACCCCCGCGCAGGCTTTATATTACCTCTACCAGCATTCTGTTCTCCTTCTCCAAACAGCTTGTATTTGTTCGAACGGACATCATCAGGGTCTTCTTCTGAAATGCCTTCAGGTTGGTGCATGTCACACATGTTCTGTGCCTATAACACATGTTTCTATGCTCTATAACCTTTACAATGTGCAGCACACATACACACACACAAAACAGGCCAGCTTTTTTTCTTAAATAACTTACTTTTACTCAAATTAAATAAACACATTTTTGCATGTACACAGCTGAGAAAGGGCCTTAAATTGTCTTATCCTTTGTACATTGATATACATGGTGTTGTTTTACTCTTATCCATTGTACATTGATATACATGGTGTTGTTTTACTCTTATTCAGAGTTACAAAGATGATAACTTCTACAGAAAAGGAGGAACTGAGAAAGTTTTTGCACAACTGTGTAAAAATGACAGGTAACTTATTCCCGTGTGAAGATCTTTTTTGGTGACACCAATCTATCTACCCAAATCTTTTGTTGACATTCTTTTTACATCAGTGCTACCAATTATTTGGCTCTTTTGAAGTACTAAAGCTTTCTGGTCAAAATCTTGAGGGTTGTTAGAGAGACTAATGCCTTGTACACACGGTCAGAAATTCCGACGGAAAAGGTCTGATCGGATTATATTGTGTGCGGGCTCTATCGGACTTTTTCTGTCGGAAATTCAGACGGAAAAAAATTGAGAGCAGGATTTCAAATTTTCACACGAAAAAATCCGATCTGACTTTTTCCCATCGTTTGTAGAAAATTCCGATCGGACAAAGTGCCACTCATTCTCAGATCAAATTCAGGCCAAAGCTATTGGCTACTAGCCTGAACGTAGTCCCGTCATAACGAACGAGCATCATCACGTTCCGAACAATCAGATTTTCCGTCAACTTTGTCCGACCGTGTGTATGCAACACCAGTTTCGGACAAAATCAGTCGGAAAAAATCCAACGGATTTTGTGGTCGGAGCGTCCGACCGTGTGTACGGGGCATAAGGCCTTGTACTGCCTGTCCCTAAACTGAATCTTTAGCTGACACTTTTTTTAAGTTGGTTTGTTATCTTGAATCTCTATGATGGAATAAACCCACTTGGACTCTAAAACCATTGGTGCAGCTCTCAAATTTCCAAGGCTGCTCATACATTTTAAATTTAGGAGCTCCCTACTAATTATAAAGAACCTTAGAGTCCACCATGCCTCTTTCTTTACCTAGTATGACTCCGGTGGTGGTAGTGGTGGTGGTAGTGGTGGTAGTAGTGGTGGTGGTGGTGGTGGTAGTGGTGGTAGTAGTGGTGGTAGTAGTGGTGGTGGTGGGGGGGGGGGGGCACATTGTCAATATTGGTGAAGTCCAATAATTCCCTTTGGCCTTCTGATAAGTAAATGGGGCCAAACTTAAACCAACAAATTCATAACAAAAAATGCATATAATCAAACTTCCGACCTTAAGGCTAGGTTCACATTGCTGCGATGCGGGAACGCCGCGAATCCGCGGCGTTTTCCCGCATCGCATTACTCCCGCCGGCAGTTCACACTGCCCTATGCGGACGGCTGGGGGTGTCAATGTTATGTTAATGACACCCCCAGATCCGTCCGCATATCGCAGTGCGATCTGCCGACTCGCACAGGAATCGGATCGCATGGTGTGAACCCCCATGTGATCCGATTCCGTTGCGGACCCAAAAAAGGGTCCCGTGCGAGTTTGCTGCGGGACCGCTGCGAGTTCAGCCATACTATCTGTATGGCTGAACTCGCAGCGCTACGGAGATCGGATGTGATTTGCTGTGCGAATCACATCCGGTTCTCCCCCAGCAGCGGTGTGAACCCAGCCTAAAGTATAACTAACAATCCACAGCTCCGAATCTTTCTGAAGTTATTCATAGAGTCCATGCCCAATGAACCCGGGCAAAATATATAGCTGGTATAAACCAATCCTTTCAAGTGTTCTATCGCAAGTGGAAGGCATGGACCATAGTCTACAAGTAATCAACAGCAACCCCCTTTTGTAAGGAAGCTCTTCTGTCTACCCTAAAATTATTTTTTTTTAATAATCTGTGCTACATAATCCATATGTATGATGTACAGTGAAACCTTGGTTTACAAGTAACGTCTTAAAAGCGGAGTTCCGCCTAGTTTTTTATTTTTTTAAAGTCAGCAGCTACAAATACTGCAGCTGCTGACTTTTAAAATAAGGACACTTACCTGTCCAGAGCACCCGCGATGTCGGCACCCGAAGCCGATCTGTCCCTCGGCTGTCGGTTGTTGCCGCCGCCATCCTCTGTAAGGAAATCAGGAAGTGAGGAAGTGAAGCCTTGTGTCTTCACTTCCTGGTTCCCTACTGTGCATGCGCAACTCGTGCTGCGCTATCCCACTGGTCCCTGCAGTTTTCTGGGACCCATGTGTCTCCCAGAAGACAGCGGGGGGGGGGGGGGCGGGAAGTGGCGTAGATAACTGTGGGTGGCTTGGGTATTTATGCCCAGAAGTGGGAGCAAAATATCTGTATTAGACAGGTATCTGCTCCCTCCTCCCCCTTGAAAGGTACCAAATGTGACACCGGAGGGAGGGGGGGGGGGGACCGGAAAAGCTGAAGTTCCATTTTTGAGTGGAACTCCGCTTTAACAAGGGTTTTGTAAGACAAGCAACTTTTTTTATTATTATTCTGACTCAGTTTGCAATTCTTGTCTTGCAAAACAAGCAGAATTCAAGCTAATGGGCGGTGCCATATTTGACAAGAGGTGCAGTGGCGCCCGGTGACACTCGAAACGGTTCATGGTCATTCGGAAATACTCGTAAACACTTAGAAATACTCTGTTCCCGAGTGTTTCTGAGCCTTTCCGAGGGTTTCCGTGTTCAGCCGAGCTGTCCCCGAGTATTTCCAAGGCTCTCCGGCACCCCCCCCCCACCTCTAGCCACATGCGGTATTGCATATATTTGTTATCTTGTTCGTGAAAGTAAATCCCAAATTTTGGGTTGTCCAGAAAAGTAATAGAGTAGAAATCTTCCAATTTCGGTGACCTGGGGTGCCCCAAGGAATTCCCATTATTTGCAGGGATTTCCTCTCATTTCTTGTTTTGGCTATGGAACAGGAAGTGAATGGAAATCTTGCCAATGGGATAAAGATGGCAAAAATAAATCTTGCAGGGGTTATAACCCTCCCAACCCCCCCTTACTCTATCCAAAATGAAAAAAATAAAGTTTTGCCTATAGCTCCACTTTATTATGATAAACTTAAAAAGTTATTAAATGAAAAAGATCTAAAAATACTTTGGTGGTCAAGGTAAAAAATGGCATAGTATTATAGGCCTCGCTTAACCCAAAGTGACATTTTCAGCATCTGATTGGCCACTTTATCTGACAGATACTAGAGGATGAGGGGAGTACTACAGCCCATGGAGGTAGGGAGGAAATACTAAAAACTTTGAGATGCTCACTACATTCTCTTCTTCAGGTATTGTTCCCATCGTTGTCCTCACCTTCAAAACGGAAGGAGATTACCTGGAGATTGAGAGACAATTTAAACTCATGGGTGCGGAGACGGTGATCGCCATTGAGAATTATACAATGAAGAGAAAAATAAAGACTCTGGGAAGAACCGCCGACATCCTGATGGTGATAGACAGCGCCTTGAGGAACGTCAGATTCCGCCTGGAACAGCCAAGAGACCCGAGAAGAGAACGGATAGAGAGGAAGGCATTTATATTTAAATACATCCATCTGATCAAAGCTGATGAGGAAATAAAAAATTATCATAAAAGTGAGAGCGAAAAAAAACAGGAAGGGAAAATTAGGAGTAAAGAGGAGTGTAAAGTAATGTAACATCCCATTGCATTGGGAGCTGAAGGAATGTTTGAAAAGCAAAAAAACTTGTTCAGGTATAAATTTCAGGCTCATACCGTAGATGAACTTATATCTAAACCAGCCACCAAAAAAAAAAAAAAGACCCATTAGTGTCAGGTTTTTGGGCCATTTTGACAGGCAAAGCTTTGACAACTCCCTCATATTGCCAAGGATTGTCCCAGCTTTGTCTATCAGAACAGTCCGCATTTAGGCGCAAATATGTTTCTTTTTGGTTTAATGGAGCTTTGAAGTGGAGGTCCGCCAAATTTTTATTTTTTTTAAAAGTCAGCAGCTACAAATACTTCAGCTGCTGACTTTTAAACTAAGGACACTTACCTGTCCAGCGCGCGCCCAAAAGCCGATCTCTGCCTCGGCTCTCGGATGCTGCCGCCGCCATCTTCGGTGAGGGAATCGGGAACTGTTGCAACCTTGGGGGTTGCAACGGAGCAAACATATTTTTCTGCACGTTCTCACAAATCACATGAGAGAAATGGTGCCTGACAAATTTAAAAAATATATAATAATAATGGAACTGAGTACGTAAGAAGGATGGTCATGTCTGTTCATTGGGATGAGTGGATTGGAAGGTAAGCTAAAGTATTATATCATTAAGATGGAAATGGGTGCTTATATGAGCACAGTAGATGTGGCTGTGTGCATAACATACAGCCAGATTGCTACATCACAACCGCCTGTAAATTTACTGATAGTTGTTAAATATCTGTGTTTTTTTTACAACCGCCTGTAAATTTACTGACAGTTGTTAAATATCTGTGTTTTTTTTACAACCGCCTGTAAATTTACTGACAGTTGTTAAATATCTGTGTTTTTTTTACAACTGCCAGTAAATATTAGGGGCTGATAATTTCATGCTGTGTTGACTTTTTAAAGAGGAAGTAAATGCTATTTTTTTTTTCTTTAATGCAACCTGCAAGGCATAATAAGCTAGTATGCATAGCATAGAATAACTGTGGTGGGACTCCTATCCTAGTCCTGCTCCCTCTCCTGCTTATCAAGCCTCCCCAGGCTTGTTAGAGGAGGTTAGAGGATTTCCTAGCTACTAATATGGAGAATGTGCTAGCAGACAGGAGAAATCAGGGAGCTAGATCCGACAACCACTTGATGGCCACATTTGGCAGGGTACCTGAGCCTCCATCCTCCCTAGGATATAGCGCTGACTCTACGCCCTCCTGCTTATCTCTATTGGAACAGGCTGTACTCATTACCAGAACAGCACCCATCCCAACTCCTACTCTATACTACAACTGAAAACTTTGTACTGCTCGTCTATCAAATAAACTCACATCCCAGCTGAGATCCTTCTCCTCCCCATCAGTGTTGGGACTCCTGTCATAGTCCTGCTCCCTCCCCTGCCTATCAAGCCTCCCCAATAGTGGTGGGACTCCTGTCATAGTCCTGCTCCCTCTCCTGCCTATCAAGCCTCCCCAAAAGTGGTGGGACTCCTGTCATTGTCCTGCTCCCTCTCCTGCTTATCAAGCCTCCCCAGTAGTGGTGGGACTCATGTCATAGTCCTGCTCCCTCTCCTGCCTATCAATCCTCCCCAGTAGTGGTGGGACTTGTGTCATAGTTCTGCTCCCTCTCCTGCCCATCAAGCCTCCCCAGTAGTGGTGGGACTCCTGTCATAGTCCTGCTCCCTCTCCTGCCCATCAAGCCTCCCCAGTAGTGGTGGGACTCCTGTCATAGTCCTGCTCCCTCTCCTGCCTATCAAGCCTCCCCAGTAGCGGTGGGACTGTCATAGCCCAGACTCACCCTCAACTCCATTGTCTCATCCACCAATGATAACTTTTATCAGTGCGCTGAGAACCTTTGCAGAATTAAAAAGAGAATATGGTATACCAAACCATTCATTCTATAGGTACCTTCAAATCAGACAAGCTTTACATGCTCAGATCAAAACACCAGCAGTGGAATGGTGTAGACTGAGCCCCTCTCCTTCAAAGGCTGATCAAGGTGGGAACAACCAAAGGGCTTGTTTCAGATCTATATGAACAGATTAGTAGTAAAATTATTTCTGCGGGAAGGTCAGTTAAAAACAAGGGAAGATGGGAAGAGGACTTAGGGGCAAAAACAACGGAGCAGTGGAGGAGGATATTAGAAATGAACCCACTGGTGTCACTTTCCCCTTCGCAGAAAATGGCGAACACATGTTTTTGATACATAGAGCTTACTACACTCCTTAGCCCTTGTACACACGGTCGGAGATTCCAACGGAATGTGTCCCATCGGACTGTATTGTCGGATAATCTGACTGTGTGTGGTCTCCATCGCACTGTTTCTGTCAGAATATCCGACGGACCGAGTTTTCCAACTTGTCTGGAGAGTGAATATGAGTGTAAAGCCTCGTACACACGGGCGGACTGTATGGCCTACTTAGTCCGCCGAAACACATTTCAGCGGACAGTCCGCTCGTGTGTGGGCTTCAGCGGACTTTTTTAGCGTGCAGTCTGGCGGACTAAGTATTTCGGTCTTTCCGTAATACTGTCCGTCGTACTCGCATTTCGGCGGACAATCCGCCCGTGTGTGTGCCAGTCCGCCGTACTTTTGAAATGAGCGGACTTTTCCCGCCCGGAGAAAAGTCCGATCATTTCGAGCGGGTATCCAGGTAGGCGGGGCCCGCGAAGGAGACGTCGCTGGCCCCGCCGCCTGGTATGGACTTAAAGAGGACCCCAATGCCGAAAAAAAACGGCGTGGGTGTCCCCCCCAAGTCCACAACAGACCCTTGTCCGAGCACGCTACCCGGCCGGCCAGGAAAGGGGGGCGAGCGAGCGCCCCCCCCTCCTGAGCCGTACCAGGCCGCGTGCCCTCAACATGGGGGGGTGCCTTGGGGAAGGGGGGGGGCCGCGCGGCCCCCCCACCCCAAAGAACCTTGTCCCCATGTTAATGAGGACAAGGGCCTCTTCCCGAAAACCCTGGCCGTTGGTTGTCGGGGGCTGCGGGCGGGGGGCTTATCGGAATCCGGGAGCCCCCTTTAATAAGGGGGCCCCCGGATACCGGCCCCCCACCCTATGTGAATGAGTATGGGGTACAATGTACCCCTACCCATTCACCTGTAAAATAAAGTACAAAAAAAAACACAACACACAAGATAAAATACTTTATTGCACAGCTCCGGGGGTCTTCCGTCTTCGGGGGTCTTCTCGTCGGACTCCTCCGCTATCTTCTTGTAGCTCTTTTGCTAGCGGAGGAGTCCGGCTTTCTTCCTCGCCGCCGGCCTCTTCTCCCGACTTCGGTGGTCTGGTCCCCCTCTTCGGTTCTTCTGCCGGGCCACCGCGCCTTCTTATAGCTCTTTTACAGGCGGTGGCCCGGTCTTCTGTCGCCGCCGTCGCCGCCGCCTTCCGTTCTTCTTCTTCTTCTTCTTCTTCTACTTCTCCAGGAGATGTTGCCTCGACGATCTCTCCGGCCGGAATGCCAGGGACGCACTGTGCGGCCACTTATATAGGGACAAGGGGCGGTGTCACATGGCTTTATGTCACATGGGTTGGTGTCACATGGTGACCCCGCCCCCTTACGATGTCATAGTCCCCATGTGACATCAACCCATGTGACCAACCCATGTGACATAAAGCTATAAATCTATGTTATATGAGAACCTGATGAGGCTAGATTTTGTATGAAAAGTAAAAAAGTGGGCTCATTTCAAATCTGTACAACCAACTATTATCGCATACAACCTCTTCCCCTCCAACCTATACATCTAAATGGGAAAATGATTTAAATCTTCAACCAGACAAACTAAACTGGACTCGCATATGGCAGGCTACTAGATCGGCCTCCCCCGAATATAGTAGCTTCAGAAACTAACTATAAGGTGCTTCCTAGATGGTACTTAGTACAAAATTCCTCCCGCAATACCCAGCTAACTGCTTTCGAGGATGTGCTGACTTAGGCACACACTTACACATTTGGTGGGATTGTCCCATAGTCAGAGCTTTTTGGTCAGAAATATTCAAAATTCTTTCTATCATTTTCAAAACCACAGTAGAACCAGACCCTACGGTAGCACTCCTGAATAATAAACCTCAAACTTTAACTCACCACCAATTTAAACTTCTATTATCGATAACCACGGCTGCCAAACAAAATATTGCAAAAGCCTGGAAAACACCCACTTTATGCATGATATCATTCAAACATAGAGCAATGCAAGCCATGATTCACGCTAAAATAGAGGCAACCGTACTAGATAAAGTTCCCATGTTCGAATCATTATGGCTTCCTTGGATTGAACACTACTTACCACATGGTCTAGACCAATCTCTTATATTCTCATGAAACAACTAATCAAACATATATCTTACCCCCCTATGTTACATGTAGAATTTATTAACATACCATTTTCTTTCGGAGTGGTCTCCTCCCTCCACAACCCTTAGACCCCTTTCACACCAGGGCATTTTTGCAGCGTTTTAGCGTTAAAAATAACGCTATTAAAACGCTCATAAAATGCTCTCCATGCATCTCAATGGACCCTTTCACACCAAGGCGTTGCGCTGGCTGAGCGTTGAGAAAAGTCCTGCAAGCAGCATCTTTGGAGCAGCTTTTGGGCGTTAAAAAAAGCGCTTCAAAAACGCTCCTCTCCATTGGAATGAATTGAAAGCGCTGTAAAAACGCCCTAAAAACGCCTATAATCCGCCCTGAGCTGTAGAAAAAGTCACATGATCTCAAAAAAAAGTAAACATGCAAGTAGAAAGAGAGCATCTACAACAACAGGACTGAAATTGTGGAAAGGTCACAATGATTTCCAAGCCATCAAAGTGCCAAAGAAATCGTAGAAAAATGTAGATTTGAAGTAAAACAAGACACTGCATGTACTTTATATAAACTGCTTGTTTTTACATGATCTCACAAACAAAAGATAAACATGCAAACAAAAAGATAGCATCCACAGCAACAGGACTAGCTATGGGGAGGTAACATGATCTCACTGAAGCGTAGGATGCTGGGAAATCAGGAAATCCTGTTTGTAGAGGTGGATAGGAGCTAAGAGAAGATGGAGGTTGAAAGAGACCAGGGATTTGGGACCAGTGGGAGTGGGATTAGGGTTGGAGATTAGGGTTCTGGGACCAGTGGGAGTGGGATTATGGTTCTAGATTTGGGTTTTGGGACCAGTGGGAGTGGGATTATGGTTCTAGATTTGGGTTTTGGGACCAGTGGGAGTGGGATTATGGTTCTAGATTTGGGTTTTGGGACCAGTGGGAGTGGGATTATGGTTCTAGATTTGGGTTTTGGGACCAGTGGGAGCGGGATTATGGTTCTAGATTTGGGATTTGGGACCAGTGGGAGTGGGATTATGGTTCTAGATTTGGGATTTGGGACCAGTGGGAGTGGGATTATGGTTCTAGATTTGGGTTTTGGGACCAGTGGGAGTGGGATTATGGTTCTAGATTAGGGTTCTGGGACCAGTGGGAGTGGGATTATGGTTCTAGATTTGGGTTTTGGGACCAGTGGGAGTGGGATTATGGTTCTAGATTTGGGTTTTGGGACCAGTGGGAGTGGGATTATGGTTCTAGATTTGGGTTTTGGGACCAGTGGGAGCGGGATTATGGTTCTAGATTTGGGATTTGGGACCAGTGGGAGTGGGATTATGGTTGGAGATTTGGGAGCAGTGGGAGCGGGATTAGGATATAGGTACTTACGTTCCAATGCTCATTCGAGTATAGTTTCGGAATTTGTCTGGGTGCACTCTTAGGTGCTCATATAGCAACACAAATTGCCCGATAGAGCTGTGTGTTTGTAGGATGGGATGAACCCAATACCGACGTTGCTGCCTCTGTTGGTGGATATTTTCCCAATACAGTAGCACAAACATCAAGAACAGCTCCATGAACTCCATCTTCTTTCTGTATCCTCTGTCACCTCACAAGATCCCAGGAAGTAAACAGGAAGTGATGTAGGGAGGTGAGGTGGCTCTTTGACGCCCAACGCTTGTAAAACGCTTGTAAAACGCTGTAAAAACGCCCACAGCGTTGCGGTAATTTTAACACTAGCGCCCCAAAAACGCTGTAATAACGCTGTAAAAATAGCGGTGTTTTACCGCTGACGCTATGGGCGGTGTGGTGTGAAAGTGCTCTTATATATGCTTCCCCCACCCTTGCTTTCCCCACACCCTCTCCTTTTACTATATATAGATGTACAAGCTAAATTAATGAGTTATATATTTCCTAATGTTATTACTATAGAGGAGATTTTAGGGATGGTTTAATTAAGTATCTTTTATTCAGGGAATAACCAAGCCACATGGTTGGATCTTGGCCCTGAATTATCTACTTACCTCTCTATACCTTCCTGGTAACAACCTTTCTTTTACCCTATATTCTACCAAATCTCCTCCAACCCTAAACTTTGAAACTACAATTTTTACTATGTATCTAATCCAGTTATTAAACTTTATACATGTTTATCTTTAGCTAAAATGTGTTAAACGAATATATCCCAAATTACATGACTGTTATTATAGTATTCACCTCCTGTTAATATACTGAGAAGCCTCATTTCACACTTTTATACATTCTACTTAACTATAAATCTATTGTATGACTCTTTTTATTGCATTATATTCAATAAAATATTTGAAAAGTTAGAAAAGTAAAAAAGATTATTAGCCTTAGAATTGAGTTAAACACCTCTCTTCCATATCGATTATTTAGTATTATTTTTATAAACTGCCAGAGGTTGACTTGCAATGGAGAGGAATGGTGTGAATGAGAAGCACAGCATAATTGTACTGAGTTGTTCACATGTCTGGAGGCTCCGACGCTTCAA
Source organism: Lithobates pipiens (assembly GCF_037356315.1). Taxonomy (NCBI): domain Eukaryota; kingdom Metazoa; phylum Chordata; class Amphibia; order Anura; family Ranidae; genus Lithobates; species Lithobates pipiens. The sequence goes on along the minus strand of NW_027507784.1, from coordinate 14,010,536 downwards.
TTGAACCAATCAAGAGCCAATCACCAATCTATGGCCAAAAACCCTCATACAAAGATCGATCATGATCGGTCTTAAACTATAATCAATAATACACAGAATCATCATCATATTATGGATCATCATCAACAAATGAATTAATAAAGGGTGTGACTCCTTAGTATACATATGAAAAACCCATAGTACATTGTAAAAGCACACATTGTAAGTAAAATCATTAATCGTTAAGAACAGGTCTAGATCAGATGCAGTATTATTCGGCTGTAAGTCCTAGATGGCACCCAGACATGTGAGTATTATGGATACCCCATAACCAGCTTAGAAAATTAACTTGTATATATATATATATATATGTTCAAAGACATTACATATAAACAAACGGCCTAGATCATTATGTCCGTGTCTATAAGGGTGTGGGTGTTACTCGACTACGTCATACAGGTGTCATGAAGATAAGAAACAACCGAACAAGAAAAATAAAAATGAATGAAAAAAAAAACGAGAAAAAAAAGGGGAGAAAGGAAAAAGGGAAAAAGAAAAGAAACAGGAAATTGCAGGATCCTTACTGGCAATGAAATGGTTGCTTCAACAGAAGTCTGGAAGCGCAAGGGGCATAAAGTTGTTTTTGAGGGAAAAGAAGAGCCAGGCAGATCTTTCTCAATGAACTCCAAAGCACACACTGTCTTCATTATAATGTCTCAAGAAGAACCATCTACCGTATATACTCGAGTATAAGCCGAGATTTTCAGCCTCTTTTTTGAGGCTGAAAGTGCCCCCCTCGGCTTATACTCGAGTCATCGCCGTCTGACTGCTCGATCAGCGTATCGAGCAGACAGACGGCGGACATACTACAATTTGAAAGCCGCGCCTCCTTCTCCGCCTCCGCCTGTGATAGGCGGAACACTGAATTTCCCAGCAGCCTGTGTTCCGCCTATCACGGACATCGTCTCATCCTCGTCCGTAGTACGAGGATGAGACGATATCGGTGATAGGCGGAACACAGGCTGCTGGGAAATTCAGTGTTCCGCCTATCACAGGCGGAGGCGGAGGCGGGGCTTTTGAATTTTAGAATGGCCGCCGAGGCGATCCTGGCAAGGCACGGGACGGAGGCAAGGCAAGGCACGGCACGGGACGGGACGGAGGCAAGGCACGACACGACACGGGACGGAGGCAAGGAGGCAAGGCACGGCACGGGACGGAGGCAAGGAGGCAAGGCACGGCACGGGACGGAGGCAAGGCACGGGACGGAGGCTCGGGACACAGGTAGGCTGGACACACACACACACACACACACACACACACACACACACACGGACACACACACATGGACACACACACACAGGGATGGATGGATGGAGACACACACACACAGGGATGGATGGATGGATGGAGACACACACACACAGGGATGGATGGATGGATGGAGACACACACACACAGGGATGGATGGATGGAGACACACACACACAGGGATGGATGGATGGATGGACACACACACACACAGGGATGGATGGATGGATGGACACACACACACACAGGGATGGACGGACACACAGGGACGGACACACACACAGGGATGGACAGGCATATCTCACCCTCGGCTTATACACGAGTCAATAAGTTTGCCAGTTTTTTTGGGGGTAAATTGGGGGCCTCGGCTTATATTCGGGTCGGCCTATACTCGAGTATATACGGTATATGAATGAGATTGTGAAAAACCAAAAAAATGAATAGAGATCTCAATCAACCTAAAAGAGTGCGCATGTGTGTATATGGACACCCATCCATGTACTATCCCCAATGATAACAACTAGAAAGGTAAATGAATAGTTTTTGATGTAAATATAAATGTATTAATTTTGAGGACATGCTGGGGTATCGATAGGGGTTCAGTGCATGAGAAGATGAAAAGATATAGATTAATATGGACATATTAATGTTAAAGACGCACTGGGGTATCACTAGGGGTGCAGCACATGAGTAGAAGAAAAAAATGTATATTGGTGCGAGCATCGCAACTAAAGCGCGCTCAGCGATCGCCATGTACACACACACCACAAAAATCCCATCTCGAGGTGCGCCAATCCATGCACCCATGCAGCATCCCCAACACGAAAATACAAAGAAAAATTTGTCATCCAATGTATAAAAACATGTCGACCTGGGTGCATGTATGGGTGTCCATAACAACACAAAGATGGCTGGGGAGATATATAGATTGGTATAATGTATCCTATGAAAGTCATACTAATGTGGAAGTCCGTGAGACAATTATAAAAGAAAAGATAAATAAAGGATGAATGAGTAACACCCTTCTTTGATCTAATTGTAAAAAAGGGGGAAGGGGGTTAATATCCATATTGAACCCGTATATCGTGATAAACCTTATATGTACTTCATGAGTTAAAACTTGCATGAAGGGGGGGGGGGGGGGCAGCAACTTTATGGCTATCCTGTACCTCATATGTAGATTCCACCCTATTTAACCGGTTCCCGACCCGCACATGCCGATGTACGTCGACAGAATGGCACGGACAGGCATATTGGCGTACAGGTACGTCCAATCTTCAATGCCGCCCTGCCATCGCGAGCGTGCCACCGCCGGCGCACTCTCATGCCAGTCGGGACCCCCGTGAGTCCGGTTGCAGGTCCCGTGGACTCAATCGCCGCGGGGATACCCGCGATCGTCTCACGGGACGGCTGAATGGAGGAAATGCCGTGTAAACAGCATTTCTCCATTCTGCCTAGCAACTAGTGACGCTGATCTCTGCTCCATGTGATTGGAGCAGAGATCAGTGTTCACTAAATGAAAGCCCAACCCCCCCACAGTTAGTAACACACCTCTAGGAACACTTAACCCCTACACTGCCACCCACTGGTTAACCCCTTCACTGCCAGTGTCATTTACACAGGAATCACTGCATTTATATAGCAGTGATTACCGTAGAAATGACAATGGTCCCAAAAATGTGTCAAAAATGTCCGATGTGTCCGCCACAATGTCGCAGTCACAATAAAAATCGCTGATCACCACCATTACTAGTAAAAAAATTAATAATAAAAAATTATTAATAAAAATGCCATAAAACTATCCCTATTTTGTAAACGCTATAACTTTTGCGCAAACCAATCAATAATCGCTTATTGCGATTTTTTTTACCAAAAATATGTAGAAGAATACGTATCGGCCTAAACTGAGGGAAAAAAATATTTTTTTCTACATTTTTGGGGGATATTTATTATAACAAAAAGTAAAAAATTATGCGTTTTTTTCAAAATTGTCACTCTATTTTTGTTTATAGCGCAAAAAATAAAAACCGCAGGGGTGATCAAATACCACCAAAAGAAAGCTCTATTTGTGGGAAAAAAAGGACGTCAATTTTGTTTGGGAGCCACGTCGCACGACCGCGCAATTGTCAGTTAAAGCGACGCAGTGCCGAATCGCAAAAAGGGGTCTGGTCTTTGACCAGCAAAATGGTCCGGTCTGTAAGTGATTAAAAGTCAAAAAAAAAAAAGAAGGGAAAAAGCATATGGCGATCAATCATAGTAATATGAAACATCCCATTCGAAATTTCATCCTGACGGAATTCTGGTTTCTAAAAAAAATATCCAGAATACCTCGCGTCTGCAGAGTATACGGAATCTGTCGCCCCCTCGTTTGGGGGTGACTATTTTCTCAATGCCTTGTATGAAAAGACTTGAAACATCTTTATGATGTACTGCATTCCAAGGCTTGGCTACATTAGTGGACTTGTTTTTCTCGATGTCATAAAGATGATCGTATAAACGTTCTTTGAGTCTGCGACCCACATACTGGACATGACAGGAGATACAGGTGATAATATAGACCAGAAAATTAGTATTGCAATTGATAAAAGATGTAATCTCTGCATTTCTATTGTTAGTGCGGGACGTGACTTGTGTGCCTTTTATTATATGGCGACAATAGGCACAGCCAGCTCCCCCACATTTAAAGTTGCCTTTAAAACTAAGCCAATGATGGCCTGGTTGTTTCATTGTAAAGAGGCTGGGGGACAGGATGTTACCTAGTGTTGGTGCCCTACGGGAAACAGTTTTGATACCCTTAGAAAGAAAATGATGATACGCAGGATCATTAAATAAGATAGGGAGCTATCTGGTGACTATTTTCTTTATGTCCATAAATTCTGAGCTATAAGGTGTGGAAAAAACAGGAATTTTATGTTCAATAAAGGAAGATTTATGTTTATTCTTAATGTGTCTGTTTTGCAACAATGTATCTCTTGTAATATCACTCACTATAGTTAGAGCTTTGTGTATGTTAGTAGTACTGTATCCTCTATCTTTAAATCTATTGGCCATCTCAAAAGCTTCTAACTGAAATGTATTGGGTGTACTACATAGGCATCTAAGTCTTAAAAATTGTCCGTATGGAATTCCTCTAATGGTGTGCCCAGGATGTGCTGAGTCTGCCCGCAGCAATGTATTGCCGGCAGTTGGTTTTCTATATAGGCTGGTGGTAATTTTTCTTTCCAAGCCAATAAGTTTTATGTCTAGGAATTCGATGGTGTCCTCTTTTAGGGTCCCAGTGAATTGTAAATTCAAAGTGTTGTTGTTAAAATAAGTAAGCCATTCTTCCAGATTGGCCAATTCATTAGATATGATAAATAACAGGTCATCTATATAGCGACCGAAGAATACGGTATCCTTACGGCGGGGGCTATCATGTCCAAGGATGCGGGACCTCTCCCACCAGCCCATGTACAGGCTGGCTAATGATGGCGAAAATTTTGCCCCCATGTAGGCCCTGCATTCCTGGAGATAATACCCCCCCCCCCGTCAAACATAAAGAAGTTATGAGTGAGTAGATATTCCAGAGACAACAGAATGAACTCTTGAAGCAGAAGAGAATATTTGCCAGAAGTCCTTAGAAACCAAGCGACTGCCCTTAAACCTAATTGGTGTGGAATACTTGAATACAGGCTTGTGACATCGCAACTTATCCATCTATAGGCGGAATGCCACGTAAAATGTTGTAGTTTACACAAAAGATGGCCTGTATCCCTGAGGTAACACGGCAGATCAAGAACTAGGGGTTGAAGTTGGGTATCTATCCATTCTCCCAGACGTTCGTTGAGGAAACCTTTACCTGCCACTATTGGCCGACCCACAAGGGGATTTAACCCCTTGTGGACCTTAGGTAGGTAATGAAAGATAGGCATAATAGGGTTCTCAGGAATAAAGGAATCTCTGTCTCTCTCAGAAAGGAGACCAGCAGTAACCGCTCCACTCAATAAGCTGAAAAGTTCTCGTTTAAAGGGGGCGGTGGGAGCTGATCTAAGTAAACGATAAGTTTTAATATCTGAGAGTTGGCGCAAGGCCTCTGCTCTGTAATCTTCTGAATTCAAAATTACTACACTGCCGCCCTTGTCGGAGTTCTTGATGACAATGTTCTTATCTAATGACAGATTTTTGAGAGCAATTCTTTCAACATTAGTTAGATTGTGTGTAGCAGGTCTGTTGTGACCAGCGTGAGCGAGGCGGGTCAAGTCCCTCTCCACCATCTTTTTTAAATAAGTCCAGATCCTTGCCCCTTGACTCAATGGGATAGAAATTTGACATGGTATTACATTGAATTCTATTGCCTTCAGCCACTGGGTCAATGGGGGGAGGGTCAGACTCTAAGGCCAGATTATGTAAATCTAATAATGCATAGGTATCCTGAAACATGATGGGTGAAGGTAGATCAAATGACTCACCTGGCTCGTGATTTTCAGAAGAGACCTTCTCCAGAAGAGATCTCAATGAAATGCTTTTTGATGGTTAAAGACCGAGAAAACCTATTAACATCTAAAATAGTTCCAAATAAATCAAAATGTCTGTTTGGACAAAAATTCAGTCCTTTGGATAACAGACTGACTTCTTCTTCAAGTAAAATCCATTTTGAAACATTTATAACGTTTAAGGTTATCTTTTCATCTTTGTCCGTAGCATGTATTGAGTATCTCTTATGGTGTCTGTGTTTCCTGCCGCCTCTCCTGTTTTTTTAATGGATGATTTTTTCTTCTTGGTTTGTCTGGATCCATGAGGGTACATGCTCCGATCGGACATACTCTGATCATGTGTAGCCTACTCCGACGGACAAAGTGCCATGCATGCTCAGATCAAATTCCTAGACCAAAGCTATTGGCTACTAGCCTGAACGTAGTCCCATCGTAACGAAATAATGTCATCACGTTATGTACAATCGGATTTTAAGTCAACTTTGTCCGACCGTGTGTATGCAACAGTTTTGGACAAAATCCAACGGATTTGGTTGTCAGAATGTCCGACCCGTGTGTACAAGGGCTAAGAGGCTGTTCCAGTTTGGCCATAAATCAGATGCCAAGTGCCCAAGGTGTCAAGAGACAGGGGATCTTATACACATACTCTGGAGATGCCCAAAACTGTTTAGGTATTGGGCAGAGATACTTGATACTGTAAATAGAATTTTTGGAACTACATTAGAGTTGGTAGACAGAATAAGTGTGTGCAGTAGTAAGGGGTAAAAGAGAGGTGGTTTCACAATTGAGGAATAAAGGGTTAAAGATTAAATGTTGTACTTATATATAATGCCCAATCGTTGCCACAGTTAGACCCTAGATAAGTGGGGGCGGTGCTCTTCCGCTTGATTGTGGTTAAGAATACACATTATGTTTAAAGTATAGATATGATTGTCGGTATATTAACGGATCTAAGTAATCATTTTGCAAGAAACACTTTGATGTATACTGGGTTATGCTGTGTATTGTGTCTTTTTCCTTTTCTTGGAATTTAATTTTTTTTGTATATGTGAAAATCTCAAAAATAAAAAACTATTGAATAAAAAAAGATAACTTTTATCGGATCGCTTGGATTCTTTTTCCCATTATGGGTGTGAGTGGGGCCTCATGTATACGTTTTTCCTAAGGCCTCACAAAGTCTAGAGCCGCCTCTGCTTGCCAGTTTTGAATGCTGCTTGTGCCCCCGTTTAGGGAGATTCACCCTTAATTCACCCTATTTGTCCTGTTTTACCGTTATCATTGAAAGTAAAAGAAAATCCCACATTTTGGGTTGTCCCCAGAAAAGTAATAGAGGGGAAATCTTCCGATGGGGACAATAGATCTGGGGATCCCCAAGGAATTCCTTTAATTTGCAGGGATTTCCTCTTACTTCCTGTTTGGCTTTGGGACAGGATATGAAGGGAAATGTCATGAATCTGATGTAATACTTTCATGCCCTGTCTGTCTGCTTACCTCTGGTTGTGTATCAGCCTCAGGGCCTGCACTCTCACACCTGTCTGCTTAAGTAATCTTCCCTGAAGCATGGCTCCACCCCAGCCTCTAACTGGGAACATTATATTAACCTGTGCACTGCAAGCCAGCCTCCCTGATCAATATTGTGTGTTTTGCTTCCTGTGTGTGTCTTGCCCTGTGCTCTACGTCTGATTCTGTTTACCATCTTTGGCTTGTTCTTGACTATGTCTGCTTCATACCCTGATCTTTGGTGTGTTCTTTGACTACCCCTGTCTGTGCGTTGTCCCGACCTTTTGGCTTATCTTCTGACTATCCCTTGTTGTCCCGGTCTGCTGTTTCCTTTCTATCCTCCTGTAGCCTACTGTGAGCATAAGCTGGGAAACCCGGGGGGGGGGGGGGGCGCGACCTGGAGCCAGTTGCAGCAAAGCCCATCCCCACCACTAGGGGCTCTGGTGAACACCTGCTGGTTCCACCACCCAGAGCCCTATTTGCGTCAATCAGCCGTAAGATCCACTACCTTAGCAATGTATTCCTGACCCCAACAACGTGCATTTGCCACCTGGCCTCAGGTGACCTGACAGGAAATCTCAGTAATAGAACAGAGATGGCGAAAAAAAAAAAAACTGACAGGGGTTATAACAATCTCTTTGAAAAAAAAAAGTTTTACCTACTGTATAGTTCTGCTTTATTTTCACTAAACACTTTGAGAAAGGAAAGATATGCCCCCCCCTGGTGGACCTGTGTGAGAATTGCTCTACAGTCAATCCAGTGAAAATAATACTAGGTTCAATTACCACCTGTATAATGTTATAGGGTCTTTTTCTGTGTACAAAGTCATATTGTGAAAACTTACTGTGATTGTACTAAATCGGCATCTGCTCTTAATTTATCATAATGAATGTGTAATTTTTGGGACCACTGACATTTATACAGGGATCAATGCTATAAAAATTCACTGATTACTATGTAAATGTCACTGGTAGGGAGGGAGTTAACACTATCAATCAATGGGTTACATGTGTTCCCTAGTTAGTGTTTCTTACTGTACGGGGATGGGACTGACTGGGGGAGGAGACATATCACTGTTCCTACTTACTAGGAACAAACAATATGTCTCCTCTTCCCTGACAATACAGGGATTTGTGTGTTTGCAACAAGACCATGCTGCAGTACTGAGGAATGACCAGCAGATGGCAGAGACGAGTGTGCAACGTGATTTATCTGCAGTTCTGAGAAATGACCAGCAGATGGCAGAGGTGAGTGTGCAACATGACCTTGCTTCAGTGCTGAGGAATGACCAGGAGACGGCAGAGGCAAGTGTGCAAAATGACCTTGCTGCAGTACTGAGCAATAACCAGCAGATGGCAGAGGTCAGTGTGCAAAATGACCTTTCTGTAGTGCTGAAGAATGACCAGCAGATGGCAGAGGTGAGTGTGCAATATGACTCTTGCTGCAGTGTTGAGGAATGACCAGTGGATGTGTCAAGAAGGTCAACCCAGCCATCTGTCCGCTACTGAAGGTTCGGGCTGCAAAGCCCCTGTTATGAATGTCTGTGGGCGCACGCGGGTGCGCGTTAACGCAGGTGGGCGCACGCGGGTGCGCGCCAACGCAGGTGGGCGCACGCGGGTGCGCGCTAACATAGGTGGGCGCACGCGGGTGCGCGCTAACATAGGTGGGCGCACGCGGGTGCGCAGATGTCCTGGTGGGCGCACGCGGGTGTGCGTTAGTACTATTGGGCGCACGCGGGTGCGCGCTGATGTTGCTGCGCGCTCGCGGGTCCGTGGATCCGCGGGAGCGCGCGGGAGCGCACGTGCACGCACGGGTGTGCGCGTGCACACGGGAGAGCGCGCGGGGGCGCGCCGTGACGGCCCTTGGCGCCAAAGGGGTTATTTAAGGGGACCTGTTGCCTTGCCTCCTTGCTGTCCGGTGTGCATCTTCTGCCGATCTCATCGCCTGCTGGTCGCTGTTCCTGCTGCATCAGCTCCTCTCCTGCACCCGGAGCTCTACACCTGTGTCCTGCTTGGCACTTGTGCCCCTTCCGCGCTCTAGAACCTCTGTATCCTCTACCAGGAGTTCCTGAGCCGGAGGAATACGAGTAGCCGCTCCCAGCATCCGTGGGCTCAACCACCAGGTACGTGACAGTACCGGACAGCCATGTCCGAGCCCACGTCGGGAGCCTCCCCGATGGATGAACTTTGCCGCCACCTTGCCGGTCTCACTCAGGCTGTGAAGAACCTACAAGAAGGGTATAACCGTCTGGAGGGCCAAGTTCAGGCTTTGTCGGCATCTTCACCACCTTCATCAGGTCCAGCTCCCACTCCGTCTGTGGTAATGATGCCACCCGAACCAAGGGTCCCCACGCCTGAGAGGTTCTCAGGGGATCGAAGCAAGTTCAGGGCATTCCGTAATGCCTGCAGTTTATTCTTTGCCCTGCAACCCCGGACTTTCTCCCTTGAAGCCACCAAGGTGGGGTTCGTCATTTCCTTGTTGCTAGGGGAACCTCAGTCTTGGGCCCACCGTCTTCTCGAGCAGAAGCATGCCTCTCTTGATGATTTGGACTCCTTCTTCCAGGCAATGTCCCAGCTTTATGAGGACCCTCAGTTGACAGCTACTGCAGAAGCGGCCTTGCACTCCTTACAGCAAGGCCGAAGACCAGTAGAGGACTATGTAACTGAGTTCAGGCGGTGGGGTGCCGACACCAACTGGAACGACGCCGCCCTGCGCTTCCAATTTCGTGCAGGTCTCTCTGAAAACTTAAAGGACGAGCTGGCCCGTGTGGGCATCCCAGAGACTTTGGAGGCTCTCATTAACCTCTCCATACAGATCGATAGGAGATTAAGAGAACGGAGATCAGAACGCTCTGCCGGTCCTTCCCGTCCTGTTTGGATGCTCCCACGAGTCCCTAGTTACCCTCAGCCAGCCTCTTCTGCTCCGGTGTCTTCTCCCTCCGATTCTTCCGAACCTATGCAACTTGGTCTCCTACGGCCCTCTCTCACGCCGGAAGAACGTCTGCGTAGGAGGACTAATAATCTATGCCTGTACTGCGGGGAACCAGGACACTATGTAAGGACCTGCCCAGCCAAGCTCCGTAAGTGCCAAGCCACTACCCCTGTACCTGTATCCACCTTACCTGATTATGCTTCTCATCTGGCTGTTTCCGCTCTCTTACAGCTTCCAGGAAGGAGTATTCGGGCCACCGCAATTATTGACTCTGGAGCTTGCAGTGGCTTCATGGACCTGACTTTTGCCATCAAGAACCACGTTCCCCTGCGTCCACGGGCGAAGGGACTTTCAGTACACTTGGCCGACGGATCTGTTCTTAAGTCCGGGCCAGTTACACAGGAGACAAGACCCCTGTTGACCACCATCTCGGAGAACCATCAAGAACTTTTATGCCTGGACATTATCGATTCTCCCTTATTCCCAATCATCCTTGGCATGCCCTGGCTGAAGGCCCATAACCCTCAAGTGGACTGGCGCACCGGGAAAATTAACTTCTCCTCTCCCTATTGCAATCAGCATTGCTTGATTAAGCCTACCAATATTTCTCCTTCTTTGTTGTGCTTGGAAGCTGACAAAGAGATTCTCCAATCTGTCCCTGAGGCCTATCACGAGTTTTTGGACGTTTTCAACAAGAAAGGTGCCGAAACTCTCCCGCCACATAGACCTTACGATTGTCCGATCGAGCTCCTTCCGGGGGCCGAAATCCCTTTCGGAAGGATCTTTCCTCTAACTGAGCTGGAGTTGGGCACCTTGAAGACGTATATTGACGAGAACTTGGAAAGGGGATTCATCCGACCTTCTACCTCCCCCGCGGGAGCCGGAATCTTCTTTGTTGAGAAGAAAGACCACTCTCTGCGCCCCTGCGTTGATTATCGGGAACTGAATAAAATAACTATCAAAAATCGGTACCCTCTACCTCTGGTACCTGAATTATTCCAGAGACTAGGGACGGCGGCGGTATTTACTAAGCTGGATCTCCGCGGGGCCTATAACTTGATTCGTATCCGAAGCGGCGATGAGTGGAAGACTGCCTTTCGCACCCGGTTTGGGCATTTTGAGTACCTGGTTATGCCCTTTGGACTATGCAATGCACCTGCTACATTCCAGCACTTCGTGAATGACATCTTCAGGGACTATCTTGACTTGTTCGTTATAATTTACCTTGATGACATCTTGATCTTTTCCTCTTCTCTGTCCGAGCACCATGAGCACGTCAAGAAGGTGTTAATCAGATTACGTTGTCATGACCTTTACGCAAAACCGGAAAAATGTGTGTTTGCACAGCAGAGTATTCAGTTTCTGGGTTTGATTATCTCCGTGGAAGGCATTCAAATGGACCCACAAAAGGTTTCCGCCATTCTGGATTGGCCTGCTCCCTCTGATAAGAAGGGCGTTCAACGTTTCGTGGGCTTCGCCAACTTTTACCGGAAATTCATCAGGGGGTTCTCTACCATCATCTCCCCCATCACGAAGCTCACGAAGCAGGGTCATCGGTTCCACTGGACATCTGAAGCCCAGGAGGCTTTTGTGGCCCTCAAGAAGCTGTTCACCTCGGCATCAATCCTGAAGCACCCTGATCCAGCTCTACCCTACATCTTAGAGGTTGACGCTTCTGAAGTTGCGGTTGGGGCTGTTCTTTCACAGAGGCAAGGTTCCAAGGCCCTCCTGCATCCGGTGGCATTCTTCTCCCGCAAGCTTTCGGAAGCTGAAAGGAATTATGATGTGGGAGATCGGGAGCTGTTGGCTATCAAATCGGCACTCGAGGAATGGAGGTACCTTCTGGAAGGAGCAGCACACCCCATCCTCATTTTTACGGATCACAAGAATCTCGAGTACCTGAAGGTCGCTAAGAGGCTAAAACCACGTCAGGCCAGGTGGGCACTCTTTTTCACTCGATTTTCCTTTCATATAACCTACAGACCTGGGTCGAAGAATACCAAGCCGGATGCCCTCTCGAGGATGTTTTGCGGACCTGAAGCCTCTTCTCCCCCGGATACAATCCTATCTTCCGGGAATTTCCTCTTACTTCAGGAAGACCTGTTGGACCAGATTAAACGGGCCTCACTCCATGCCTCTCCTCCTTCTGGTGTCACTCTGCAGGCAAGAGACAATCTTTTGTGGCATCTGGACAAGATCTTTGTACCCCAGGGGGTACGGGTAGCTGTTCTCAGCGCCTGCCATGACCATAAGTTGGCCGGTCATTTCGGGGTAATCAAATCACTTGAACTCCTGCAGCGGACCTTTTGGTGGCCACAACTGGCAAAGGACTGCAAGAATTATGTGGAATCCTGCACGGTCTGCTCGAGAAACAAGGGCAGCAGATCCAAGGTCTGGGGTCTGCTGAAACCTCTGCCTGTCCCTGAAAGACCATGGAGGATGATCTCCATGGATTTTATTGTTGAACTGCCCCTTTCTGAAGACCATTCTACCATCTTCGTAGTTGTGGACAGGCTCTCAAAGATGGCGCACTTCCTTCCCATGAAAGGTACCCCCTCCGCTGCTGAGACTGCTAAGATATTTGTTAAAGAAATTGTGAGGCTTCATGGGATCCCTGTGGACATTGTCTCTGATCGGGGGGTACAGTTTACTTCAAGGTTCTGGAGGGCGTTATGTGGTTCCCTGGAGATCAACCTTTCCTTTTCCTCTGCTTATCATCCGCAGACTAATGGCCAGACGGAAAGAACAAATCAAACTTTGGAACAGTACTTACGTTGCTTCTCATCCTTCTCTCAAGATGATTGGGTCTCCCTCTTACCTCTCGCTGAGTTTGCCTACAATAATTCTGTCCACTCCACCACCAAACAAACCCCTTTCTTTGCAAATTACGGATTTCACCCCCTGTTTCTAACAAATAATCTCCCGGAATGTTCAGTACCTGCCGTTCAGGAAACTTTGACCTTCTTCAGCAACAACAACAAGCTTCTTCGGGAAACAATGTCCAGAACTCAGGAATATTACAAACGGATCTTTGATAAAAAGAGGAGAGGGGAACTTAGCCTGGAGCCTGGGGATCAAGTTTGGCTGTTAACCCTGAACCTAAAGCTGGCATGTCCCTCCAGGAAACTGGGTCCAAGGTTCATTGGTCCTTTTCCGGTCAAGAGGAAGATCAACAGCGTGGCGTACGAGTTGCAACTACCAGAGTCTTTCCGGGTCCATCCGGTTTTCCATGTGGCTCTTCTTAAACCCGCTGTCCCAGATCCCTTCGTTGGCAGAGACGTTGGTCCACCTGAACCTGTCCTGATCGACGGAGAAGTCGAATTCGAAGTAGAGTCAATTCTGGACTGCAGGAAGAGACGGGGACAGGTCCAGTACCTGGTGAAATGGAAGGGATACGGTCCTGAAGATAATTCTTGGGAGCCGGAAACTAATATTCATGCTGAAAAGCTCATCCGGGCCTTCAAGAGAGCGCACCCAGCTAAACTGGCCCAGTTGGGCATCCGGGGGCTGCCCCTTGGGGGGGGCAATGTCAAGAAGGTCAACCCAGCCATCTGTCCGCTACTGAAGGTTCGGGCTGCAAAGCCCCTGTTATGAATGTCTGTGGGCGCACGCGGGTGCGCGTTAACGCAGGTGGGCGCACGCGGGTGCGCGCCAACGCAGGTGGGCGCACGCGGGTGCGCGCTAACATAGGTGGGCGCACGCGGGTGCGCGCTAACATAGGTGGGCGCACGCGGGTGCGCAGATGTCCTGGTGGGCGCACGCGGGTGCGCGTTAGTACTATTGGGCGCACGCGGGTGCGCGCTGATGTTGCTGCGCGCTCGCGGGTCCGCGGATCCGCGGGAGCGCGCGGGCGTGCGCGTGCACGCGGGAGCGCGCGCAGGAGCGCGCGCGGGAGCGCGCCGTGACGGCCCTTGGTGCCAAAGGGGTTATTTAAGGGGACCTGTTGCCTTGCCTCCTTGCTGTCCGGTCTACAGCGTTCCTGTCGTGACCCCTCTGCTCCTGCTTGCTACTTGCTCGTTCCTGTGACCCGGCTTATCCTGACGACCTCTTGTTTGCTGCCTGCCTCCGACCCCGGCTTGTCTGACGATCCTTCTGCCTGCTGATTCGGTACCTACCTGCCTGCCTGTTCCTGACCCGGCTTGTTCACCACGTTATCCAGTCTGCTGACCCTCCACGGTACCAGTCTTCCGGTATCCTGCCTTACCTGCTTACGGGTCTGTCGTGAGGAGCCGTACTACAGAACACCTTCCCCGCTGCTCCAGCGTGTGCATCTTCTGCCGATCTCATCGCCTGCTGGTCGCTGTTCCTGCTGCATCAGCTCCTCTCCTGCACCCGGAGCTCTACACCTGTGTCCTGCTTGGCACTTGTGCCCCTTCCACGCTCTAGAACCTCTGTATCCTCTACCAGGAGTTCCTGAGCCGGAGGAATACGAGTAGCCGCTCCCAGCATCCGTGGGCTCAACCACCAGGTACGTGACAGGATGGCAGAAGTGAGTGTGCAGCATGACCTTGCAGTGCTAAAGAATGACCAGCAGATGGCAGAGACGAGTGTGCAACATGACCCTTGCTGCAGTACTGAGGAATGACCAGCAGATGGTAGAGGCGAGTGTGTAAATTGACCTTGCTGCAGTGCTGAGGAATGACCAGCGGATGTCAGAGGTGAGTGTGTAAATTGACCTTGCTGCGGTGCTGAGGAATGACCAGCGGATGGCAGAGGTGAGTGCGCAACATGACCTTTCTGCAGTGCTGAGGAATGACCAGAAGGTGGCAGAGACGAGTGTACAACATGACCTTTCTGTAGTGCTGAGAAATGACCAGCAGATGGCAGAGGTGAGTATGCAACATGACCTTGCTGCAGTGCTGAGCATTGACCAGCAGATGGCAGAGGTGAGTGTGTAAATTGACCTTGCTGGAGTACTGAGGGAATGACCAGCAGACGTCAGAGGTGAGTGTGTAACTTGACCTTGCTGCAGTGCTGAGGAATGACCAGCGGATGGCAGAGGTGAGTGTGCAACATGACCTTTCTGCAGTGCTGAGAAATGACCAGCAGATGGCAGAGGTGAGTGTGCAACATGACCCTTGCTGCAGTGCTGAGAAATGACCAGCAGATGGCAGAGGTGAGTGTGCAACATGACCTTGCTGCAGTGCTGAGCAATGACCAGCAGATGGCAGAGGTGAGTGTGTAAATTGACCTTGCTGGAGTACTGAGGGAATGGCCAGCAGATGGCAGAGGTGAGTGTGTAACTTGACCTTGCTGCAGTGCTGAGGAATGACCAGCGGATGGCAGAGGTGAGTGTGCAACATGACCTTTCTGCAGTGCTGAGAAATGACCAGCAGATGGCAGAGGTGAGTGTGCAACATGACCCTTGCTGCAGTGCTGAGAAATGACCAGCAGATGGCAGAGGTGAGTGTGCAACATGACCTTTCTGCAGTGCTGAGAAATGACCAGCAGATGGCAGAGGTGAGTGTGCAACATGACCCTTGCTGCAGTGCTGAGAAATGACCAGCAGATGGCAGAGGTGAGTGTGCAACATGACCTTTCTGCAGTACTGAGAAATGACCAGCAGATGGCAGAGGTGAGTGTGCAACATGACCTTTCTGCAGTGCTGAGAAATGACCAGCAGATGGCAGAGGTGAGTGTGCAACATGACCCTTGCTGCAGTGCTGAGAAATGACCAGCAGATGGCAGAGGTGAGTGTGCAACATGACCTTTCTGCAGTACTGAGAAATGACCAGCAGATGGCAGAGGTGAGTGTGCAACATGACCCTTGCTGTAGTGCTGAGGAAAGACCAGCAGATGGCAGAGGTGAGTGTGTAACTTGACCTTGCTGCAGTGCTGAGGAATGACCAGCGGGTGGCAGAAGTGAGCAAGCAGTGTAATAGGAAATGTGCGTTATCATAATTACACGGATACGACAACTTTTTTTTATTTATGGGAGTTACTATTTTATTTAATATTCATTAAAGTAGCACATTTATAAAACAACAACTGTGTCAAAAGTGCCTGAGAAGATTTAACAGCAAACATTTTGAATCGTCGACTCACTTTGTATACTTTCTACTTTAATGATTCATTTTATAAAGATAATTTTCTGAATTAAATACAAAGTCATCACACCCATCACACATCTATCATAAACGTTCAGAGGTTCCCTCCTGATAAACCAAAGAAAACTCTACAAATGTCAGTTTGTCGGCATAAAATGGTAAAAACAGAACAATTTTGTCAATAAACTTTATTAGTAAGTATTTGGTTACATTGGTGGAAGAGAAGGTTGTTGGAGGGAACATACGGTTATACTTTTATTTATATTTCCCCGTATATCATGGCGTCTCCGGTGATCTGTCCGTTGGTGGTGAAATCATAGAAATACCAGGGTGGCTGGAGAACACAGGACTGTCCAAATTATCATCTCCGACAACTGGAAAAAAAAAAAAGATGTGGGTTTTATACATTTTTATTGCTTATTTAAAAATAATAATAATAATAATAACATAGCGCAAGACAACTCATCGGGTCGCATCACATTTAAACAATACTTGTAAATTTTGTACTGACTGCATTCCCAAAAAATAAAAAAATAAAAAATTGTAGTGTTACTGAAGAAAAAACAAAAAGGAATAAAGTAAAAAAAAAAAAGTGGTTTGGGTGCATAGTAGTGAATTCAAAAAGTAAAAAAAAGAAAAAAAAAAAGTTTAATGCCGCGTACACACGATCAGAATTCCGGCCAGAAAAAGACCGATGAGAGCTTTTCATCAGAAAATGCGACCGTGTGTACGCTCCATCGGAATCTAGCTGTCCGAATTCCCGCCAGACAAAAAATTGATAGCAGGTTCTCAATCTTCCCGACGGAAAAACTTTCTATCGGTAATTCCGATTCGTGTGTAATGCAATTCCGACACGCCAAAAATCACGCATTGCTCAGATTCAACTACGAGACGGAAGCTATCGGCCACTGGCTATTGAACTTCCTTTTTCTAGTCCCGTCGTACGTGTTGTACGTCACCGCGTTATAAACGATGGGATTTTGGTGTGACCATGTGTAGGCAAGACGGCTTGAGCCGAATTCCGTCGAGAAAACCCTCAGAGCTTTTTCTGACGAGAATTCTGATCGTGTGTACGCGGCATTAGAGTTGCAGCAGGGGACCCGCAGGGCCGGATTAAGAGCATCATGTGCTTGGTGCTGAGGATTTTGGTGGTCCTTTTACTTGGCACCCCTCTGCTTTCCAAGAGCCTGTGCTGGCGTGCGCCCAAACTCAAAAGGGTGCAGCCGCACAGGCATAACACTATGGAAGCCCCAGACTTCTGTAAGAGCCCTGCATTGGCGTGCCCCAGGCTTCTGTTAGGACTGCTCATGCAGTGCCCGTTATCAATACCATCACCCTGCCCCGGCGGTGCATATGGAAAGCAGGGCCTGTCAGTGGAGATCTGTTCCCGTTGGCCCATTGCTTTCCATGTCCTTTTTGGGTGTCTGGGCCTATATTAAGGTAGGGGCCTGGAGCTGCAGCTCCAATAGCCCCTACGTTAATCCAGCCCTGGGGACCCGACCACCTGGTGCCCCTCACACAAGAGGTGGGGAGTGGTGGGGACTGTGTGCACGAGGGTCAGATATATGTCTCCCCCACCTATGTGGTGTGGAGAGGTGGGGGGTGTGTGGGGAGCAGAGGGGGAAGCCGGAGCGCCATGGCGTGAGTGCTCCAATAGTATAGAAAATAATAAGTCAATAATAAAAACAACAAAAATGCTCAGAACAACAAATTTATACAACACAGGTACCTGATTTTGCGGAGCTGGGCCGCTCTAGTATATATGCGGTGGGCAGTCCAGAGACAGTTAATAAACCAGCCATGACTGTAGAATGAGGCAATTTCCAGTCTCACCTCCGCAGCGGGTTAGGAGAGGTGCCAGTGGGAAGGAAGAAGAGCACACAGAAGAAGACCTAATTAAAGACCTGATTTTTGTCTCTCTTCTTCTTTCCCGGTGTTGCTCCTCTCCTAATCCCCTATGGAAATTTAAATTCAAACCTCCCCTTAGAGGTTATTGTGTACTCCTTCATGGTACGTGTGCAGCAACACATGCAGTGTTAATGTGTTTCTAAAGCTATCATAAAAAAAAACATGTTATACTTACCTGCTCTGTGTAATGATTTTGCACAGAGCAGCCCCGATCCTCCTCTTCTGGGGCCCCCTCACCGGAGCACCTGGCTCCTCCCTCCCACTGAGTGCCTCTCATAGTAATCCACTTGCTATGGAGGTACTCGTGTGTGCTCACTTCCAAGCCGGCTCTGTCTGTCTATAAGACACACAGAGCATAACTCGGCCCCGCTCCTTCCTCCCTGGCTTTGATTGACGGCAGCAAGAGCCAATGGATATTTGCCCAGCAGTGTCCCCCTGCAGTCCTCTTGCTGGTCATGATCCCTCTGTGTGTCATGAGAAGGGTCCCTCCCACACTCGAGCTCAGGCCTGAGTTCAAACTCCCCCCCGACTAGGGAGTTACTTTCAAAGGCCTCCAACAGCCTAACACTCAATCTCCAGCTTCCATCCGAAACCCCCTCCGCAAATGGGCTGACCCTGAGTATTTGAGGGGGCCTGCCCCCTGCCAACCCTTCTGTTGGGGATTGGTCAGGGCCCACGTAAATATTCCAGACAGCTCCACCTTACCGCCCCTCCCATTCTTCTAGAAGTCTCCAGTAAGTATATGTTGGGGATTGGTCAGGGCCCTCATAAATACTCCAGGCAGCTCCACCTTACCTCCCCTCCCATTCTTCTAGAAGTCTCCAGTAAGTATCTGTTGGGGATTGGTCAGGGCTCATGTAAATACCCCAGGCAGCTCCACCTTACCTCCCCTTCCATTCTTCTAGAAGTCTTCAGTAAATATCTGTTGGGGATTGTCAGGGCCCTCATAAATACTTCAGGCTGCTCCACCTCACCTCCCCTCCCATTCTCCTAGGAGTCTTCAGTAAGTTCTAGAAGTAGGGGGGAGATCTCTGTGATGCTGCCTGTGAGTCATCCAGCCCTCCCTGGATCAATCCCCTGATCCAGATGTCCCCATCAGCTGTTGCCTAATCAGGATGCCAACTTTTTCAATTTATATTCCATTTACAGGAAACGTATGCAGCATAACACAACATGGTTGACTCACTTTGGTGGTCTTAGGCATTTGCCAGCCTTTCCAAAAACTCCAAAGCACCAAACTATAACCCATCGTCTTCAAGACCCTCCGATTCTAAATGAAATGAAATGAATATAAATACAGTTATTTAGATTTATTTAGATTTAGAACAAAGGTGAATAATATTATGGCTTTACACAAATGGCAACAGACACGATCGATTAGGAATTTACTTACCAATTTGAATCGGTTACCAGGGAGGATTAAACTGGCCATAAGCCAATAGAAAGAAAGGCCAGCCTATAGAAACAAAAAAAAACAAGGACAACAATAGTAAAACAGATCGTCCTTAATTAATTAAACACGTGTAGCACACCCCCTTGGGGGGCCGCCAATGAACTGGGACCCCCCACCCTGCACAGCCAGGTACACCGGAAAAAAAAGAACATTCTTTGTTTTTTTATTGAAGGATAAAAACTTGAATATGGATGGGAGATTATGGGATGCTCACTTGACTTCAACAACAAACTTCAGGGACACTCTTCCTATATACAGTCTCTATACAGTGGGGCAAAATAGTATTTAGTCGGTCACCAATTGTGGAAGTTCTCCCACTTATAAAGATGAGCGAGGCCTGGAATTGTCATCATAGGTATCCCCTCAACTATGAGAGACACAATGTGGAAACAAATCCAGACAAATCACATTGATTTTTGAAAGAATCTATTTGCAAATTATGGTGGAAAATAAGTATTTGGTCGCCTACAAACAAGATTTCCGGCTCTCACAGACCTGTATCTTCTATAAGAGGCTCCTCTCTCCTCCGCTCATTACCGGTATTAATGGCACCTGATTGAACTTGTTATCAGTATAAAAGACACCCGTCCACAACCTCAAACAGTCACACTCCAAACTCCACTATGGTGAAGACCAAAGAGCTGTCGAAGGACACCAGAAACAAAATTGTAGACCTGCACCAGGCTGGGAAGACTGAATCTCCAATAGGCAAGCAGCTTGGTGTGAAGAAATCAACTGTGGGAGCAATAATTAGAAAATGGGAGACATATAAGACCCCTGATAATCTCCCTCGATCTGGGGCTCCACGCAAGATCTCAACCCGTGGGGTCAAAATGATCACAAGAACGGTGAGCAAAAATCCCAGAACCACACGGGGGGACCTAGTGAATGACCTGCAGAGAGCTGGGACCAACATAACAAAGGCCACCATCAGTAACACACTATGCCGCCAGGGACTCGGATCCTGCAGTGCCAGACGTGTCCCCCTGCTTGAGCCAGTACATGTCCGGGCCCGTCTGAGGTTTGCTAGAGAGCATTTGGATGATCCAGAAGAGGATTGGGAGAATGTCATATGGTCAGATGAAACCAAAGTAGAACTGTTTGGAGGAGGGAGAATGCTGAGTTGCAACCAAAGAACACCATACCTACTGTGAAGCATGGGGGTGGCAACATCATGCTTTGGGGCTGTTTCTCTGCAAAGGGAACAGGACGACTGATCCCTGTACATGAAAGAATGAATGGGGCCATGTATCATGAGATTATGAGTGCAAACCTTCTCCCATCAGCAAGGGCATTAAAGATGAAATTTGGATGGGTCTTTCAGCATGACAATGATCCCAAACACACCACCCAGGCAACGAAGGAGTGGCTTTGTAAGAAGCATTTCAAGGTCCTGGAGTGGCCTAGCCAGTCTCCAGATCTCAACCCCCATAGAAAATCTTTGGAGGGTGTTGAAAGTCCGTGTTGGCCAGCGACAGCCCCAAAAAATCACTACACTAGAGGAGATCTGCATGGAGGACATGGAGGCCAACATACCAACAACAGTGTGTGACAACCTTGTGAAGACTTACAGAAAACGTTTGACCTCTGTCATTGCCAACAAAGGATATATAACAAAGTATTGAGATAAACTTTTGATATTGACCAAATACTTATTTTCCAACATAATTTGCAAAAAAATTCAGACAATATGATTGGATTTGTCTCCACATTTTGTCCCTCGTAGTTGAGGTGATACCTATGATGACAATTACCGGCCTCTCTCATCTTTTTAAGTGGGAGAACTTCCACAATTGGTGGCTGACTAAATACTT
Organism: Lithobates pipiens; assembly: GCF_037356315.1. Lineage (NCBI taxonomy): Eukaryota > Metazoa > Chordata > Amphibia > Anura > Ranidae > Lithobates > Lithobates pipiens. The sequence continues at coordinate 13,989,124 of NW_027507784.1, read as the reverse complement.
TTTTGCCCCACTGTATATACAGCTCCTCTTCTTCGTCCAATACACACTTGCTTGCAGAACCCAGCTGGAACACTGTGAAGATCTGACAGTCAGATTAAGTGCAATGGCCCATTACAGGCAAGAACCTGTGGCCACTTGGTTGTGTAGCAAAATTACAATGTACAGCTTGTATCACTCCTGTGGCTACTGATCCCCGCACCACCTCTTTAGGCACTGCCAACCCACCTGGGTGCAGCTGCCCCTTTCAGAATGACACTCTGTCCACAGTCCTCCAGATTGACACTCACCAGCCCATCCAGCAGACTGCTCGGGAGACCTACCAGGGAAGGGAAGAAGACTTAAGCACATCACTGTCTTCAGGGAAAACTGGCTGACCTTGTAGGTCCCCAATAGTGCTGACCTACTCCCGCTGTCCTCTCTATGCTCCCCTGCCTCAAGAATGGCTTCCTCCATGTGTTGTGGGGGATCCTTCCAGCACCCGAGCCCCAACCAATGTCACTCCCCCCGCAGACTAGGGGGCATCCTCGAGGGCCACGACAGCCTCCACAACACTATATCTCCATTTTCCACCAAATTGCCCCTGCTGGCGTGACCCATGCCTATCTATGAGGTTGTCTGCCCCCTGCAAGCCGTTACTGGAGATTGGCTGAGGTCCTCAAAAATATTCCAAACAGCTGCTCCTATCTTCCACCCACAATGTCTAGAACATTCTCCAATGTCCCAGAAAACAGGAGGAGGCACCAGAAAAGCTGTCACGATGAGTCACCCAGCCCTGAGTCACTGAACCCTGACCCAGATTCACAGCCCAGGCTTGGCCTTGAGCCAAACTGAATTTTACTACACTAACAGACCTACTTTATATATAGCACCCTAGAGGGTACTATACACATATAATTACTGACACCAAAATGTCACCAATGCAAATTTACACTGTCATACAAGCTGTACACTCACTACTTTACATTGTAGACAAGTGTCATTTCTTCAGTGTTGTCACATGAAAAGATAGAAGAAAACATTTACAAAAATGTGTGGGGTGTACTCACTTTTGTGAGATGTAAACACAGGGCTTTTTTTCTCAGAGAATAGGTGCAGGAACTCAACCATGCCCGCCACACTCACATACCTGCTAAATGGCATCGAATAATAGCTCTTCCCTCTGCATACAACCCCCTCCCTCCACTGCCCTCATTTCTCCCTCCTTCTTAAAAACTTCACCATCTGTCATATATCTTACCTTTGTTGCAATATTAAGCTGAAGCACCTATCCGGCTGTAGTACCTCCCAGCATACTATACTATACTACAGTCACTTGCAAGGGAGATTATGCAGTAGGAGCATCAACAACTGGTCACCAGGGAAAAAATGGAGACCACAGAGGGTGCCGCCTACCACTCACCCTCTCCTGCCCATGACTGCACTGAACCCTGGGCACCTGTTCTGTATCTCCCTTGTCCCTGTCTGGCACTCAGGATCTGACCTGTGGGAGCTACTGGGAGATAAGCTATCACTTGTAAACGCAGAAGCTGCACTTCAGTGTTACCGAGTGATAGTGGTGAGCAGGGAGCAGAAGACCTGAGCCAGAGGTGGTGGAACTGAGTTCCTCCTAGTTCCTGCTGAAAAAAAGCCCTGTATATATATATATATATATATATATATATATATATATATATATATATACTTTAATTCACACAAATTAATGCAATTGATAAAGTGATGCACCAAAGAATTACAAGTATTGTGTGTTTTGGGAACTAGAATATGACCCTAAGTGTAATCTTTTACATAATGAACAAAGCTCGGCCTTCATGATCAGGTCTTGCTCTTTATACAGTTTCTGGCTTGACAAGGTTCAGTCTATAAAAGTTTTTTTTGAAAGAGGACACTTTAGAAGAATTGATCAGAAATTGTGTTATCTTGGGTATCAAAGAGATCAGTACTTGCGAATGACAGACAGGAAATATTCAAATGAAACTTACATTAGAAGCGGTGGGTCTGTAGTACGTGTTGATAAAACTGGCGGCGGTCACGGTCCAAGACAACGTGGAATGAATCCAGGGAGTCTAGTACAGAATTACATATATATCAGCATTTTGACTAAACAACACCAGACACACTAGAAACAATTGATGTATCTTAGGTCTGTTGTACTCAACTCATTCTTGATCCAGCAGGGGGTCTTCTTTAACTCACGGACATTGGCAATTCAGGGTTACACCCAGAGTGCCAGCACCAGAGCGAAGTGACTCACATTGGTACTCATAAGCTGAGTCCCCCTTGTGCCTCCAGCATTCTCTGTGTTTCCAGTGACTCTGACTTCTGTGCACTTCAGTGACCCCTACATACCTGTGCTTTTAGAGACCCCTGCACTGCATTGACCCCAATGTCTTCAGTGAACCCAGTACGCCTGTGCTTTCAGTGACCCCTACACTCCTGTGCTTCCAGGGACCCCTGCACTCCAGCTATCCAGGTGTTTCCAGTGCCCCTAGTACTCTGGTGACCTCAGTGTATCGAATGAACTCAGCGATCCATTAATCCATGTCTCCAATGATGCCAGTGGAGTGCTTGAGTGTCTCCAGTAACCTCTCAACTGAACTCAGTACTCCTGTGTCTCCAGTGACCTCTGTGCCTCCAGTGACCAGTGTGTCTCAACTGAACCCAGTACTCCTGTGTCTCCAGTAACCTCTGTTCCTCCAGTGACCCCTGTGGCTCAAGCGAACCCAGTGCTCCTGTGTTTCCAGTAACCTCCGTGCCTCCAGGGACCCCTGTGTCTCAAGTGAACCCAGTGCTCTTGTGTCTCCAGTAACCTCTGTATCTCCAGTGACCCCTGTGTCTCAGGTGAAACCATTACTCCTGTGTCTCCAGTAACCTTTGTACCTCCAGTGATCCCTGTGTCTCAAGTGAACCCAGTGCTTTTGTGTCTCCAGTAACCTCTGTATCTCCAGCAACCCCTGTGTCTCAACTGAACCCAGTTCTCCTGTGCCTCCAGTAACCTCTGTGCCTCCAGTGACCTCATGTTTCAAATGAAACCAGTGCTCTTGTGTCAACCAGTAACCTCTGTGCCTCCAGTGACCCCTGTGTCTCAAGCGAACCCAGTGCTCCTGTTTCTCCAGTATCCTCTGTGCCTCCAGTGACCCCTGTGTCTCCAGTGACCTTTGTACCTCCAGTGACCCCTGCGTCTCAAGTGAACCCAGTGCTCTTGTGTCTCCAGTAACCTCCGTGCCTCCAGTGACCCCTGTGTCTCAAATGAACCCAGTGCTCCTGTGTCTCCAGTACCCTCTGTGTCTCCAGCGACCCCTGTGACTCAAATTAACCCAGTGCTCCTGTGTCTCCAGTAACCTCCGTGCCTCCAGCGACCCCGGTATTTCAAGTGAACCCAGTGCTCTTGTGTCTCCAGTAACCTCCGTGCCTCCAGTGACCCCTGTGTCTCAAATGAACCCAGTGCTCCTGTGTCTCCAGTACCCACTGTGTCTCCAGCGACCCCTGTGACTCAAATTAATCCAGTGCTCCTGTGTCTCCAGTAACCTCTGTGCCTCCAGCAACCCCGGTATTTCAAGTGAACCCAGTGCTCTTGTGTCTTCAGTAACCTCCGTGCCTCCAGTGACCCTTGTGTCTCAAATGAACCCAGTGCTCCTGTGTCTCCAGTACCCTCTGTGTCTCCAGCGACCACTGTGTCTCAAATTAACCCAGTGCTCCTGTGTCTCCAGTAACCTCCGTGTCTCCAGCGACCCCTGTGTCTCAAATTAACCCAGTGCTCCTGTGTCTCCAGTAACCTCCGTGCCTCCAGTGACCCCTGTGTCTCAAATGAACCCAGTGCTCCTGTGTCTTCAGTACCCTCTGTGTCTCCAGCGACCCCTGTGTCTCAAATTAACCCAGTGCTCCTGTGTCTCCAGTAACCTCCATGCCTCCAGCGACCCCTGTGTCTCAAATGAACCCAGAGCTCCTGTTGGAAGTTTTATATAAAGGCAAGGATAGACATAGCCATTGTGAAACGTGTTAAGTATAGGAACAGTTCTGGGTAGGAAGGTGCCTTTTTCTATCTACCTTTTTCTATTGTACTAGCAATTTTTTTATGGAATTTGTGAGGATAAAGGTACGTTTTTCACTTTTATGGCATTAAGGTATTCAACCATTTTTAAGGGTAATAGGAAAAAAATCTTGTAATGTTTTTACTTGTTCACTACCGACAAAAAGTTGCATTTCACTTTAAAATTAGTACTTCATGTAAATACATTATATTGTCTTTTTTTAGCTCAATATAGCTCCTTTTTAGTTCTATTTTTGATACTCATGACACTTGTCTGTTGAAGTAATACTATGGCCTCTTATTAAAATATATGTGCTGCAGCACTTAATGATATGTCTATCTGCACTTAGAGTTTTCCTTTGGACCTCGCCAAGTCCCCCACATACCTGTTGATCCTCCAGTGAAGTCTGCCTAATGCATCTTTCTAATATGGGGGACAACAATGCTGCCTTGTCTCTGGATTGACAGTGGAGCTGACATGCTCATGAAGGCGGTACTTGCTCTACAGTGGGAGGAGAAAACATTGCAGGGGGTGTGGCTAATAATAGTGTTAGTGCTTATCCCCAAGCCTGTAGCTTGTCAATCAGAACCTGGCAACACCTAGCCCTGCCCACTGCTTTTTGGATTGTCAGCGCTGCCTCTGTTGATGGAACCCTCCCACTGTGTGCTGCAGTGTCTGGAAGGGGGAGAATGTGAGACACAAATAAAGGAGGATTTGGTTCCATCAGGGAAGGTAAGGGAAGTTTTTTTGTATAATTTATGAGGCTTGTATACCCCATAGTAACTGGATTTTGGACTTGATTAAAGTGATATTAAAGGCATTTTTTTTTGTGAAAATTAAAAAAGAGGCTATACTTACCTGCTCTGTGCAATGGTCTTATAGCCTCTTACCACCTCTTTGACAATCTCCTGTCTTCTCCTTCTTCCTCCCGGTGACCCATTAGCAGGTGCACTCCTGAGCCGGGCTGTATGCATCTATAGATGAACATAGGACCCGTAAGCCACGCCTCTGCTTCCTCCTCACAAGCGTTTGACTGACGGCAACAGGAGCCTATGGCTCTCGCTGCTCTCAGTATTTCCTGTGAGACCAGAAAGAGAGAGGAGAGTGGTAGGTGGGACAGTGCTGGAACGGTCAGAGGAGGCAGGTACGTGTTTAGGGAGGTGAGACAGTTAGTGGGGTTTTTTTTTACCTAACTGCAAGGAATTAAAGGAGAAGTATAACCAAAGCTTATTTGGCTGTATTTATCTTATGGATCACAGGAGGGTTGAAGTCCGCTCTCTGCTGACTTCACTGCTGTCAGTCCAGGTACCGTGTCATCACCACAATGGAAGTCGGGATCAGCCAGGTGCCTGGACCGAAACCCTGGCTCAGACACTCAGCGAGGCACTGAGAGCGGTGTTTTGCCGGTGGTATTACAGCGCTGCCCCATTGATTTCAATGGGGGAGCAGCGGTGGAGGAGCGGTAAACACACACCGCTCCTTCACCGCTCCAAAGAAGCTGCTGGCAGAACTTTTCCCTGACGTCCTGCCAGCACACCGCTGTAGTGTGAAAGCCCTCGGGGGATCACACTACAGACAATGGTGCAGCTTTTTAGGGCAGATTGCAGGCGCTATTTCTAACGTTATAGTGCCTGCAAAGCGCCCTGGTGTGAAAGGGGTCTTATTTACATATAAATGCCTTGGGCCGCAGCTATTTACTTAGTAATGCCGCTGCTATTTACATATGAATACCTTTTATTTGCATGTAAACACAGGGTCTGCAGGTGAGTCACCTGTACACAACAATAGGGCAGAGCTGGGCAGCATTAGTATCAGCACTTCACACTGAGATATCAGGACACAGCACAGGACTAAAACCTCAAGGGATGATGGAATTTAAACTGGGATAGTTGGCAAGTATGAGGCAGCTTCTTTGGGCAGCACAACAATGACAGGGTCCAGGGCAGCTGCCCCTTTTGCCCTGCCTTAAAGACGGCCCTGGTTGCTAGGACCTTCTAACAACCAATGGCGTGCTTGCCTCAACACTCATGCCGTGTACACATGCACGACGAGCCGAGAAAAATGAAGTTCAATAGGCAGTGCGGCTCTTCTGCTTGATTCCGAGCATGCGTGGACCTTTGTGCGTCGGAAATTGTCTACACACGCTCGGGATTTTCGCCAAAAAAATCTTGTCAAAAAATTTGAGATCCAGCTCTCAAACATTTGTTGTCGGAATTTCCGACAACAAATGTTCGATGGGAGCCTGTTGTCGGAAATTCTGACCGTGTGTAGGCTCCATTGGACATTTGCTGTCGGAATTTCCGACAACAAATGCTTGAGAGCGGGATCTCAAATTTCCCGACAACAAAATTTGTGGGAAATTCCGAGCGTGTGTAGACAATTCCGACGTACCAAGTTCCACGCATGCACGGAGTCAAGCAGAAGAGCTGCACTGGCTATTGAACTTCATTTTTCTAGTCCCGTTGTGCGTGTCGTACGTCACAGCGTTCTTGACGTTTGGATATTCCGACAACATTTGTGTGACCGTGTGTATGCAAGACAAGTTTGAGCCAACATCCGTCGGAAATAAATCCACGGTTTTGTTGTCGGAATGTCCGATCATGTGTACGCGGTATTAGAAGGGGAGGATGCAACTTTCTCCACCTAGTGCTCCCCTCTCAGCTTCCGCCTTGCTGAGAATGGGACTGAGAGTGAGTAATGGAGACACTGATGTAAGGGGGAGTGGGGAAACTGATTCAAGGGGGTCGGGGACACTAAATAGAGGGGGGTGCTCTAATTTAAGGGAGAACCCTGTTGACTCTGATGTAAAGAGGTATGTAAAGGGGAACTCTGATGTAAGAGAGGTGACACTGATGTAAGAGGGGGATCTGATGTGAGGGGGAACACTAGAAACTCTGATGCAAGGGGGGACAATGGGGACCCTGATGTAGGGGGAATGCTGGGGACTCTGATGTAAGTGGGACAATGGGGACCCTGATGTAATGGGGTACTCTGTGGACTCAACTGTAAGGGGGGATTCTTGTAACCCTGATCTAATGGGAAAGCTGGGAACTCTGGTGTAAGGGGTCTCTGGGGACTAACTGCCTGGATATCATGCTGTTCCAGTGGTTTAGGAATAGATCCTTAGGGTTTGTTCACATCTGATTACTGCAAACTGTGGGTGGGAAAGGTTGGACATGGCTTTCAAAGTGCGTGTTCATCGTAATGATAAGGTATGTTGCTGCAAGTAGCAAGTTTGTAGCCATAGTCAACTGCATACAACTGCAGATGATTTAAAGTAGATGTAAACCCAACCCCCCCCCCCCCCCGGCATGGTGGGAAGTGAGGGTAAATCTCATGAGGATAAAAGCCCCATGAAGATACTCAACAGAGTCTCTTTGATTTCCCAACTATATGCAAAATAAAATAGCTGGATTTTCAATCCAATTGTTATCTCACAATTTAGGCAAAACCTATTCTCACTAGTTAAATAGAAGTTTCACCCCCCCCCCAAATCATAAGTCAGCAGCTGCAAATATAGTAGACATTTACTATTAGGACACTTACCTGTCCAGGCACCCAGCGGTGTCCTCACCCAAGGCAATTCTTGAATTGGCTCTCGGGTGCTGGTGGTGCCGCCATCTTGGTGAAGGGACACCAGCAGTGAAGCATTGCCGGTTTCCTACTGTGCATGAGAAAATCGCACTGCACTTTGTTAACGGGCCGACAGCGTGGGGGGGGCAACTTCCGGCTCATTTTGGCACAGAAAACTGAGCAAAAGTAGGAGCGGGTACCTGTCAAAACCAGGTACCCAGCCCCCCACCCTCCCCCCAAAAGGTGAGGCAGCAGAGGGGAGAAGGAAGCAGACATGCAGAGCTTCCCCTTTTGGATGGAGCGCCACTTGAAGGAAACCAAATACTGCAAGCCTGAGCTGCCCCTAGACAAAAGTCTACTGTGACCCGCAGTAAGTGCAGCCTTGCTAAATAATTAACCAAACTCTACTTAAAACCAACCACAAATACTTACAATCTTCCTGGACTTGTCTTTACCTGTGAAGACAAAACACAGAAACATTGAACATTTATTCTTGATATGTGATTTACATACCTTGTCATGAAATCATTTCTCATGCTCGGTGTTCAGGTCTAAGGATCTCTCAGTCCCACACTGTAGTGAAGGGAACACCCATACCAAGTGGGCAACTATTAGATGTTTTTGTGTTTATAAAGTTGTGTCACACAAAGTGAAGTGTATTTTTAGGAATGGTGTCACTGGCAGTAAATCTTGGGTACGGAGTTAGGATTGCCTAGAAAAATTGGCCTTGTAGCTTGGTGATTAATATCAAATGGTTATTGATTAAGAATACCAAATACAGCGGGCGCATGCGCGGCGCGATGGAGAGCGGACATCCTTAGACAGAGCTCCAGAGGTACGGAGACATTTCGCCTTCCTGCAGGGCTATCAACCCACTGAACTTGGCTCTAGTTATCAGGCACCCCTGCGGGAGCTCCAGGTGTATGCCGTCCCGCAAAAAATCGAAAATTAACAAGCCGCAAGGGTCACTTACAACCTACCTCCTCCGCACAACTCCCAGAACAAGCATGGCTAAAGATGGCGCCCAGTCACAGCGGTACACCTCGTCCCCGGAGGTCTGCTCAGGAGTCTCCTTTCCAGCTCAGGACGATGGTGAGTGCCCCGCATATCTCACTAAAGCTGACTTGGAAGATAGCCTGACATCCATGTATGAGAAGCTAGCTGGGACTTTCCAATCAGAATTGCATAAAGCTACGAATACTTTGTCATTGGAAATCACTAATCTAGGCAACCGAACGGATATCCTAGAGACCAAACATGACGAACTAGCACTAGCGCACGCTGATCTTCGTAAGGATTACGAATCCTTGGCCGACAACTTCCAAATGGTTCAATCACAGGTCGAAGACCTTGACAATCGTAACCGCAGAAATAATCTTCGTTTGAGTGGCATTCCCGAATCTGTCACCGACCTCCCTGCGGCGGCCATCAAAATATTTCAAGCACTTCTCCCCACCACCCCCTCCTCATCATTTACTTGTGACAGGATACACAGGGCACTTCGCCCCAAGCCTCCGGCTGATAAACCCCCTCGTGACATCATATTGTGCCTTAAAGACTACTTGACTAAGGAAGAAATCCTGCGCTCAGCAAGAAACTCCGCCAACATTGAATTGGAGGGAGTTAAAATTCAAATCTATCCAGACATCTCCCAGGCTACATTAGACCGTAGACGAAAAATGAAAGAGGTCACTTCTGTGCTACAAGCTGCTCGGATCCGTTACAGATGGGGATTCCCGTTCAAACTCACGGTACCACATAACGGCTCAACTTATACAGCGTACAACGTATCAGAAGGAAAGGAGATACTGATCAAGTTGGGACTTTTGGAACCGGATATCCCGACCCGCCGCCCTTCTACACCGGCACCTAGTCCTATATGGAACACACCTTCTTCTCGCCGTGGTCAAAATAGTTGGCACCAATCTCTCCGTGACAAGCCAGCCTGAATCACCATTTTTTCTACGTTCTCAGTCATCACAGTCTCAAACTCAATTTTAATTTTTATTTTTTCCCCTTAGCTGTTGGCCTATTAGGCCCAATCATTCACTACTCCATCTCTCAACCCAACTTCTACGTCTTGTGCGATATGATGGATTCTCCCCCCTCCACCTTTTTTTTTTTTCTTCTTTTCTTTTCTCTCCACCCTTTGCTGTTTTTACATCCTGCAATATTGGGACGGCTCTCTTTCACCTATGCACTTATTTGTTATACACTTTAAATTCTTCGGGCGACAGGTCTCCCCTCGTCCGCAGTCATCCCCCCCTATCGGCCACTGGTCCCCTCTCTTTTTCTCGGGCCCACTGGTTGATATTGGACTCGTTGTCCATAGTTATTTTTTATTTTTTTTGGTCATTAAGATTTTCTCTCTTGTGACCCCATCGCTCTTAGGATGATGAGGAAAAAACCCGGCTCTTTTTCCCGCCTTTTACTGAGCCACCTCTTTATCCTAGGTTTTTCCTCTTTTCTGATTTTTTCAACGAAACTGTATATTTCTATTGTGTCATCATATAATTTGAACAAATTTTTAAGTTTTCTAAATGTTTTGGTTAGTCAGACAGTTATCTTTACAATACTAAGACATAGATTTCCTCATTGTGTATGTTACTATGCATGCTTTTTGTTTATGGTCTCTCCACGATACGCAAATCCACCCTATCCCTTTGGTAATCCCTCACTTAAAAAATTGATAACTTACCAATGGCTTTAAAAATTATTTCACATAACGTTCAAGGCTTTAATCTCCCGCAAAAAAGCAAAAAAGCCTTTTTTCAATACAAAAGCATTGGCGCAGATATCCTTCTGCTTCAAGAAACCCATTTTTCTACTGATAACCACCCACAATACTTTGACAAATCATATAAACAACTCTTCTTAACTACCTATGCTTCCAAATCCTGTGGAGTGGCCATATTCATTAAAAATTCATTATTTTTTTACCCCGAACATGTTTATAGAGACCCTAGTAGCAGATTTATAATCTTGCAAGGTAAACTTCAAGGCCGTACAACCACAATTGCCTCGGTTTACGCCCCAAATGCTGCACAAGCAACTTTTTTCCAACAATTTTTCACCATCCTAGATAGATATATTTCTCCCCATATGATAGTAGGCGGCGACTTTAATCTCACAGCACACCCAACCCTTGACAGAAGTAACATTACCCCCTCCTCCAAGGCCTTCCCTAAATCTCTCACACGCGTTTTGAACACTCATCAACTCTTAGACGTTTGGCAAGCACATAATATCGGCTGCAAATCATATACTTTTTATTCACACCCGCACAATACCTCAGTCCGTATAGACTACATTTTTTGCACCCTCACAGTGCTAGCGAACTCCTCCAACACAGTTATACACGTCTGCCCATGGTCAGATCACCAGATCGTGGCTTTTAGCATCTCTAGATTAGGCCTTAAACCCACCACTTACTCCTGGAGACTAAACGACTCTTTGTTAACTGACTCATCAACTATAGACTCTCTTACATCTCATCTTAACGACTAGTGATGGACGAACGTTTCGCCCGGCGGTCGTTTCGCGGCGAATTTCCGACTTTCGCCGTCCGCGGGTTCGAACGCCTTTTTCCGTCGTTCGCCCCGGCGGACTTACGTGTTTAATGTATACAAGAACTTTAACCTTTCGTGACACGTTTATCATGTGTTACAGGACAACCAATTGAGACATGACAGCTCATGGACACTTGGACATTCCCCCTAACCTATAAATACACCCGATCCGGTGGCCATTTTACATTCTTTCTTCTGTCACTGTAGGGAAAGGTTCCTGTGTGGAGTAGGGACAGAGAAAACGCTAGCTATTTGGTACACAAAAGTTCTTTTCAGGACTGGTATAGGTGTTAGGTCAGCAGCCTGAGTTTCTTTTGTCAGTTTAGATAAAGGGACAGAGCGCTGTATGCTGCTATTTTAGGGACAGCTCAGCCAGATTAGTCTTTCTTCATCATCATCATCATCATCATCATTAGCTGTTACTATCAGGTCCACAAAAGAGCTATTCCAGCTAATCGTTCCAGCCTACTCTTTTTTGCCAATTTGTATAGGGACAGGCAGGAAGCAGTGTGTCAGGCAGTGAGGATAATTTTAAAGACTTGCTGTTACTATTAGTTCCACAAAGGTTCTTTTCAGGACTGGTATCAGTGGTACGGTAATAGGCTTGTACACGTATAATATTCTTTCTTCCAAATATAGAAAGAATATTATACTTGACTGCTGCCCTTCTGCTGCAGTCTGCTAATCATTCACAACTCACTTGTTCCACAAAGCTCTTTATCAGGACTGGTAACTTGGTCTGTCTAGGGTGCTACGGTACATAGGCTTGGGTGCGGTACAGTCTGCTGTTCTGTAAGGACCGCTATCGGTCCACAATACATAGGGTTGCCGTGCACTACTGCTGACCGCTGCCCTATACTGCAGCAGTCCTTCATTGGTATAGGGACTGACGTACAGTCTGCTAATCACTAACACACAACCTGCTTGGTCCACAAAAGTTCTTATAAGGACTGGTAACTTGGTATAGGGTGCTACGGTACATAGGCCTGAGTGCAGTACAGTCTGCTGTTCTGTAAGGACCGCTATCGGTCCACAATACATAGGGTTGACGTGCACTACTGCTGACCGCTGCCCTATACTGCAGCAGTCCTTCATTGGTATAGGGACTGACGTACAGTCTGCTAATCACTAACACACAACCTGCTTGGTCCACAAAAGTTCTTATAAGGACTGGTAACTTGGTATAGGGTGCTACGGTACATAGGCCTGAGTGCAGTACAGTCTGCTGTTCTGTAAGGACCGCTATCGGTCCACAATACATAGGGTTGCCGTGCACTACTGCTGACCGCTGCCCTATACTGCAGCAGTCCTTCAGCGGTATAGGGACTGACGCACAGTCTGCTAAACACTAACACACAACCTGCTTGGTCCACAAAAGTTTTTATAAGGACTGGTAACTTGGTATAGGGTGCTACGGTACATAGGCCTGAGTGCAGTACAGTCTGCTGTTCTGTAAGGACCGCTATCGGTCCACAATACATAGGGTTGACGTGCACTACTGCTGACCGCTGCCCTATACTGCAGCAGTCCTTCAGCGGTATAGGGACTGACGCACAGTCTGCTAAACACTAATACACAACCTGCTTGGTCCACAAAAGTTTTTATAAGGACTGGTAACTTGGTATAGGGTGCTACGGTACATAGGCCTGAGTGCAGTACAGTCTGCTGTTCTGTAAGGACCGCTATCGGTCCACAATACATAGGGTTGCCGTGCACTACTGCTGACCGCTGCCCTATACTGCAGCAGTCCTTCATTGGTATAGGGACTGACGTACAGTCTGCTAATCACTAACACACAACCTGCTTGGTCCACAAAAGTTCTTATAAGGACTGGTAACTTGGTATAGGGTGCTACGGTACATAGGCCTGAGTGCGGTACAGTCTGCTGTTCTGTAAGGACCGCTATCGGTCCACAATACATAGGGTTGACGTGCACTACTGCTGACCGCTGCCCTATACTGCAGCAGTCCTTCATTGGTATAGGGACTGACGTACAGTCTGCTAATCACTAACACACAACCTGCTTGGTCCACAAAAGTTCTTATAAGGACTGGTAACTTGGTATAGGGTGCTACGGTACATAGGCCTGAGTGCAGTACAGTCTGCTGTTCTGTAAGGACCGCTATCGGTCCACAATACATAGGGTTGCCGTGCACTACTGCTGACCGCTGCCCTATACTGCAGCAGTCCTTCAGCGGTATAGGGACTGACGCACAGTCTGCTAAACACTAACACACAACCTGCTTGGTCCACAAAAGTTTTTATAAGGACTGGTAACTTGGTATAGGGTGCTACGGTACATAGGCCTGAGTGCAGTACAGTCTGCTGTTCTGTAAGGACCGCTATCGGTCCACAATACATAGGGTTGACGTGCACTACTGCTGACCGCTGCCCTATACTGCAGCAGTCCTTCAGCGGTATAGGGACTGACGCACAGTCTGCTAAACACTAATACACAGCCTGCTTGGTCCACAAAAGTTTTTATAAGGACTGGTAACTTGGTATAGGGTGCTACGGTACATAGGCCTGAGTGCAGTACAGTCTGCTGTTCTGTAAGGACCGCTATCGGTCCACAATACATAGGGTTGCCGTGCACTACTGCTGACCGCTGCCCTATACTGCAGCAGTCCTTCATTGGTATAGGGACTGACGTACAGTCTGCTAATCACTAACACACAACCTGCTTGGTCCACAAAAGTTCTTATAAGGACTGGTAACTTGGTATAGGGTGCTACGGTACATAGGCCTGAGTGCAGTACAGTCTGCTGTTCTGTAAGGACCGCTATCGGTCCACAATACATAGGGTTGCCGTGCACTACTGCTGACCGCTGCCCTATACTGCAGCAGTCCTTCATTGGTATAGGGACTGACGTACAGTCTGCTAATCACTAACACACAACCTGCTTGGTCCACAAAAGTTCTTATAAGGACTGGTAACTTGGTATAGGGTGCTACGGTACATAGGCCTGAGTGCAGTACAGTCTGCTGTTCTGTAAGGACCGCTATCGGTCCACAATACATAGGGTTGCCGTGCACTACTGCTGACCGCTGCCCTATACTGCAGCAGTCCTTCAGCGGTATAGGGACTGACGCACAGTCTGCTAAACACTAACACACAACCTGCTTGGTCCACAAAAGTTTTTATAAGGACTGGTAACTTGGTATAGGGTGCTACGGTACATAGGCCTGAGTGCAGTACAGTCTGCTGTTCTGTAAGGACCGCTATCGGTCCACAATACATAGGGTTGACGTGCACTACTGCTGACCGCTGCCCTATACTGCAGCAGTCCTTCAGCGGTATAGGGACTGACGCACAGTCTGCTAAACACTAATACACAGCCTGCTTGGTCCACAAAAGTTTTTATAAGGACTGGTAACTTGGTATAGGGTGCTACGGTACATAGGCCTGAGTGCAGTACAGTCTGCTGTTCTGTAAGGACCGCTATCGGTCCACAATACATAGGGTTGCCGTGCACTACTGCTGACCGCTGCCCTATACTGCAGCAGTCCTTCATTGGTATAGGGACTGACGTACAGTCTGCTAATCACTAACACACAACCTGCTTGGTCCACAAAAGTTCTTATAAGGACTGGTAACTTGGTATAGGGTGCTACGGTACATAGGCCTGAGTGCAGTACAGTCTGCTGTTCTGTAAGGACCGCTATCGGTCCACAATACATAGGGTTGACGTGCACTACTGCTGACCGCTGCCCTATACTGCAGCAGTCCTTCATTGGTATAGGGACTGACGTACAGTCTGCTAATCACTAACACACAACCTGCTTGGTCCACAAAAGTTCTTATAAGGACTGGTAACTTGGTATAGGGTGCTACGGTACATAGGCCTGAGTGCAGTACAGTCTGCTGTTCTGTAAGGACCGCTATCGGTCCACAATACATAGGGTTGACGTGCACTACTGCTGACCGCTGCCCTATACTGCAGCAGTCCTTCAGCGGTATAGGGACTGACGCACAGTCTGCTAAACACTAATACACAACCTGCTTGGTCCACAAAAGTTTTTATAAGGACTGGTAAGTTGGTATAGGGTGCTACGGTACATAGGCCTGAGTGCAGTACAGTCTGCTGTTCTGTAAGGACCGCTATCGGTCCACAATACATAGGGTTGCCGTGCACTACTGCTGACCGCTGCCCTATACTGCAGCAGTCCTTCATTGGTATAGGGACTGACGTACAGTCTGCTAATCACTAACACACAACCTGCTTGGTCCACAAAAGTTCTTATAAGGACTGGTAACTTGGTATAGGGTGCTACGGTACATAGGCCTGAGTGCAGTACAGTCTGCTGTTCTGTAAGGACCGCTATCGGTCCACAATACATAGGGTTGCCGTGCACTACTGCTGACCGCTGCCCTATACTGCAGCAGTCCTTCAGCGGTATAGGGACTGACGCACAGTCTGCTAAACACTAATACACAACCTGCTTGGTCCACAAAAGTTCTTATAAGGACTGGTAACTTGGTATAGGGTGCTACGGTACATAGGCCTGAGTGCGTTACAGTCTGCTGTTCTGTAAGGACCGCTATCGGTCCACAATACATAGGGTTGACGTGCACTACTGCTGACCGCTGCCCTATACTGCAGCAGTCCTTCAGCGGTATAGGGACTAAGAGTTTTGTCACAGGGTGATTTAAAAAATGACAGGCAGAGGAAGAGGCAGGCCCTTCCGCAGGGGTGGTAGGGGTAGGGCAGGAGCAACAGCCTTGAGCCAAAGTGGGAAGTTGCAGAAGGTGCGTTCAATTACTTTAAAGGACGCACCAGACTTGGTTGAGTGGCTCACTCTGCCTTATTCTTCTGCACCCTCCTCATCCTCTCGATCTGCACCCTCTTCTTCACTCTCTGCTATGTGCACCCCCAAAGACACTACCACCAACAACACCACCACCACCACATACCTTCCGCTTGAGTCACAGGAATTATTTTCCGATCCATATCAAGAGGACATTTCTGATGCGCAGCCACTCTTGGTATTGGATCAGGAAGAGGAGGTAGCAACAAGCGCTGCTCAGCAGTCTGACGACAGTACCCAGATCAGCCCAAGGAGGAGGTTGGTCCCCGGTGTTGCTGCCTACTCCGAGATCTCTACTTATAGCGGTGGGGAAGGTGACGTTGATGATGACGTGTCTAGTGATGTCACGTGGGTGCCCACAAGAGAGGAAGAGGAGGGGAGTTCAGAGGGAGATATGGACCAGCAGATAGGGAGGAGAAGCAGCAATGACTTACATTGCACAGCAGGGACAACGCAGACTGCAAATGTATCAGGAGCGAGTCATCGACCATGTACGGTCACATCTGGCGCTCCCAGGACACCGGCACATGGCTCCGCAGTGTGGGCTTTTTTTAACGTGTCCGCTGCTGACAATAGCGTTGCCATCTGCAATCTTTGCAGTCAACGCGTTAGTCGCGGTAAGCCCAATACTCACCTAGGGACGACCGCCTTAAGAAGACACATGAGCAGCCATCACCGAGCCGAGTGGGAGCAACGGAACGCACAAAGCCACACTGCAGGCTCTCACCGTCCAGCCTCGTCTTCTACTTCTCCTTCTCCTCTCTCCTCACAATTGTCCTCCACTCCACCTTCCATCACGCCAAGCTCACGTTTTTCTGCAAAAAGGCAGGCTTCCGTGGGCCTAATGTTTGAGCGTAAAAAAATGATGACGCCGGATAACCCTCTTGCCCAACGGTTGACGGCTGGCTTGTCAGAACTCATAGCCCGCCAACTACTGCCATATAAACTGGTGGACTCGGAGGCCTTTCGCAAATTTGTGGCCATTGGAACACCACAATGGAAGGTCCCAGGAAGGAAGTATTTCTCAGAGAAGGGCATCCCAGAGCTATATGGCCATGTTCAGCGGCAAGTGAATGTATCTCTGGCACACAGTGTCGGTGCCAAGATACATCTGACCACAGACACGTGGTCTAGCAAACACGGGCAGGGAAGGTATATCAGTTTTACTGCCCACTGGGTGAACCTTCTGACGGCCGTCAAGCATGTAACCCGTGGCACCCGTGTAGATTTGGTTTTACCGCCACGGATTGCATGCAGGCCTGACTCTTCTTCTCCTCCTCCTCCTACTCCATCCTCCTCCCTCTCCTCCTCAGCTGCCTCCTCCTTTTCCGCTGCTAGCGTCTCATCCGCTGCACCGCCCAAGCTCCCCAGAACCTATTCCACATGCCAGGTGAGACGTTGCCATGCCGTGCTGCGTCTGTTGTGCCTGGAAGCCAAGAGCCACACTGGCCCGGCACTCCTTTCAGCTTTGCGTTCACAGGCAGATGAGTGGCTAACACCGCTCAATTTGACAGTTGGTAAAGTGGTGTGTGACAACGGTGCCAATCTGCTTAGCGCATTGAAACAGGGCAAAATCACGCACGTGCCGTGCATGGCACACGTCTTAAACTTGGTCGTGCAGCGATTCCTTGTCAAATACCCTGGGGTCCAGGACATCTTGCGGCAGGCAAGGAAAATCTCGGCCCATTTCAGAAGATCTTACACGGCCATGGCTCGCCTTGCTGACATTCAGCGGCGACACCACCTGCCGGTCAGACGTCTTATTTGCGATTGCCCGACGCGATGGAACTCAACCTTCTATATGCTTGATAGGCTGCTCCAGCAGAAACGTGCAGTTAACGTCTACCTGTATGAACTCTGCGAAAGAAACGGTTCTGGGGAGCTGGGGTTTTTTTCACCGCGCCAGTGGCTGCTCATGCGCGACACATGCAGACTTCTGCGGCCATTTGAGGAGATCACCAAAATGGTCAGTCGCAGCCATGGCGCCATCAGTGACATGGTACCTTATGCCTTCTTTATGGAGCGTGCATTACGTCGTGTTATTGATCAAGCTGTGGAGGAGCAGGAGTGGGAAGATGAGGAAGTCGCAATGCTGGATGAATTCCCAGGGGGGGCTACTCTATCTGAGACAAGTCAACAACAGGAGTCTGATGAGGAGTCAGAGGATGATGGTGCCGGGGCGGATGAGGAGGAGCAAGAAGAGCATGCTTTAAACCTTTCTGGGATCCCTGTTGTGCGAGGATGGGGAGAGGAGAATGAAGAGGACGACATTATCCTGGATGATGAGCAGGAGCCAGGCCACCACACCACTTCCACTTTAGTGCAAATGGGGGCCTTCATGCTCCAGTGTTTTAATAGGGACCCCCGTATAAAAAGCATGAGGGTCAAGGACCAGTACTGGGTGGCAACGTACTTAGATCCCCGGTACAAACACAAAATGGCGGAAATGTTACCGCCGTCGCAGAGGGCTGTCAGAATGCAGCACTTCCAGGCCTTGCTTCGAGAAATGCTGCATTCTGCTTTTGCGTGCGCTGGCAGAGGAGCAATTCCCACTCCCAGAGAAGGATTTGCGGGTACCAATCCAACAGCGCCTGCAAGAAGAGGCCGCTCTGAGGAGTGATGAACCCCTAGACTACTGGGTGGGCAGGCTTGACCTCTGGCCAGAGCTTGCCCAATTTGCAATGGAACTGTTGGCTTGCCCCTCATCCAGTGTCCTGTCCGAAAGGACGTTCAGCGCAGCAGGGGGGATTGTGACCGATAAGCGTACTCGCCTAGCTCACGACAGTGTTAACTACCTCACATTTCTAAAAATGAATGAGGCATGGATCTCGGAGGAATTCAACACATGTGACCAGTAGACCATGTATATGTCTATAAACAATTTTTGGAATCAAGCACACAGACCTTCTTAATTCATTTGGCTCACTTCCCTGACCCAAAAAAGCACACCGTACTATATGCCCCTACCCTCCTCTTTGAAGAGGTTGAGCGGTGTCATATTTCTACTGGGGCTGCTTATTATGAGGGGTTCCCACCATCCCTGTGCTGTGCTGACTTCCTCCTGGGGGTTCTTATTATGAGGGGCTCCCACCATCCCTGTGCTGTGCTGACTTCCTCCTGGGGGTTCTTATTATGAGGGGATCACACCATCCCTGTGCTGTGCTGACTTCCTCCTGGGGCTGCTTACGGTGCTGCTGTCAGTGCTGTATGTCACGGTGCTGCTGTCAGCGCTGTATGTCACGGAGCTGCTGTCAGCGCTGTATGTCACGGAGCTGCTGTCAGCGCTGTATGTCACGGAGCTGCTGTCAGCGCTGTATGTCACGGTGCTGCTGTCAGCGCTGTATGTCACGGAGCTGCTGTCAGCGCTGTATGTCACGGAGCTGCTGTCAGCGCTGTATGTCACGGAGCTGCTGTCAGCGCTGTATGTCACGGAGCTGCTGTCAGCGCTGTATGTCACGGAGCTGCTGTCAGCGCTGTATGTCACGGAGCTGCTGTCAGCGCTGTATGTCACGGAGCTGCTGTCAGCGCTGTATGTCACGGTGCTGCTGTCAGCGCTGTATGTCACGGAGCTGCTGTCAGCGCTGTATGTCACGGAGCTGCTGTCAGCGCTGTATGTCACGGAGCTGCTGTCAGCGCTGTATGTCACGGAGCTGCTGTCAGCGCTGTATGTCACGGAGCTGCTGTCAGCGCTGTATGTCACGGAGCTGCTGTCAGCGCTGTATGTCACGGAGCTGCTGTCAGCGCTGTATGTCACGGAGCTGCTGTCAGCGCTGTATGTCACGGTGCTGCTGTCAGCGCTGTATGTCACGGAGCTGCTGTCAGCGCTGTATGTCACGGAGCTGCTGTCAGCGCTGTATGTCACGGTGCTGCTGTCAGCGCTGTATGTCACGGTGCTGCTGTCAGCGCTGTATGTCACGGAGCTGCTGTCAGCGCTGTATGTCACGGAGCTGCTGTCAGCGCTGTATGTCACGGAGCTGCTGTCAGCGCTGTATGTCACGGAGCTGCTGTCAGCGCTGTATGTCACGGAGCTGCTGTCAGCGCTGTATGTCACGGTGCTGCTGTCAGCGCTGTATGTCACGGAGCTGCTGTCAGCGCTGTATGTCACGGAGCTGCTGTCAGCGCTGTATGTCACGGAGCTGCTGTCAGCGCTGTATGTCACGGAGCTGCTGTCAGCGCTGTATGTCACGGAGCTGCTGTCAGCGCTGTATGTCACGGAGCTGCTGTCAGCGCTGTATGTCACGGAGCTGCTGTCAGCGCTGTATGTCACGGAGCTGCTGTCAGCGCTGTATGTCACGGAGCTGCTGTCAGCGCTGTATGTCACGGAGCTGCTGTCAGCGCTGTATGTCACGGTGCTGATGTCAGTGCTCTGTATTACGGTGCTGCTGTCAGTGCTCTGTATTACGGTGCTGCTGTCAGATGCCTCTATCACGGTGCAGGTGTCATTCCGGTATGTCACGCTGCTGGTGATCATCTCCTGCACCCTCTTGTTTGCCTACCCTGGTCCCTGACCTTCCCTCTCCTCCATTGCCTTCATTAGCTCCATAGTCCTGAATTGTCAGAACAATTTCCCAAATAAAAAAAAAATGCTTGTAGTTATCGATCCCAAATTCACCTCATACATGTATTATCCTATTGTCCAGGTGGTGGGACTACGTGCTACCCCCTAATAATTACCCCGTGGCCGCAAATTCGACCTAAAGGTTTGCGAAATTCGCCTCCCATTGAAGTCAATGGAGCCCGCGGCGAACGGTCGTTTTCGCGAACGTTTGGGTCCGTTCGCGTTTCGCGTTCGCGAAACGTCCCGTCGGAAGTTCGTCCATCACTATTAACGACTATTTCACTGAGAATCAGCTCCCAGACACCCAACCATGTACTCTATGGACTGCCCACAAAGCATTGATGCGTGGTCATCTCATCAACATAGCCTCCGGGAAGAATAAAGCAAAATTATTGGAACTTAGAACACTTACAAAAACACTTGATAAATTATACAATTGTTATAATCAATCTCCTACCCCCGAATTATTACAGCAGATAACTAACAAAAAACAAACCTTAGACCTGTTGCTATCTGATAAAACAGAAAAATCTCTGCGATGGGCAAAAGCTAAATTTCTCCTTTACAGTAACTCAGCCTCTACAATGTTTGCTCGCAAACTCAACCAAACTATTAAACCGACCCACAACTACAAACTCCGGAACTCGGCAGGTGCTTTGGTTTCACACCCAAGTGACATAGTGAAAATTTTTACAGAATACTATGAAAAGCTATATGCAGCTCCCCATCCCACCAAGGACCCTTCCTCCCAATCTTGGTTCTCAAACCTCTCATTACCATCTTTATCACCCCAACAGATGGAATTATTAAACGCCCCATGCTCAGAGTTAGAGATCTCGATGCTCATCAAGTCACTTAAAACCTCTACTGCTTCAGGTCCTGACGGATACTCAGCCTCCTACTATAAGAAATTCGCACACATTTTAACACCCAAACTGACTTCTCTTTACAACCACATATTGAAAGGCAATAACTTCCCCGCAGAAATGTTATTAGCCAACATGTCCCTCATCCCTAAACCTCACAAAGACCATTCTCTCCCCCAAAATTTTCGCCCTATCTCAGTTATAAATAATGATTTAAAAATCTTTGGCAAATTGTTAGCCAACAGGTTGGCCTCTGTTATATCCTCTTTAATCTCACCGGATCAAACTGGGTTCATCCCAAGCCGACAAATTACCGACAATATTTGCCTGGTCACCAACATAATTCAAGACGCCAATCTCCACTCTAGTCAAATGCTCTTGCTTAGCCTTGATGTTCACAAGGCGTTTGACAGCGTTAGCTGGTCTTACTTAGACCACCTATTACCTAAATTCGGAATCACTGGTGAATTCTTACACGGTTTTCACGCCTTATACAGAGACCCCCAAACCAGAATTAAATTACCAGGTAATAACTCCCAATTTTTCCCACTACAGAGAGGCATGAGGCAGGGGTGTCCTTTATCCCCCCTTCTATTTGCTCTTGCAATAGAGCCCCTTGCCCGCGCCATTAAAGAAAACACTAACATTCAAGGTTATCGCAAAGGCCCCGACGAATTTAAAATAAGCCTATATGCTGACGATGTACTTCTATTTATCACCAACCCCTTAATTGCGCTACCCAACTTAATCACATTATTAGACTCTTTTCACACTATCTCAGGCTTAGGAGTTAACTTGGCTAAATGCTCGGCTATGCCCATTAATATCGACGATTCCAATCAGAATTGCATAAAGCTACGACTTAGCTGTATCACTACAACGCCACTTCCCCTTTGCTTGGTGCACCCAAACATTCCGCTACTTAGGCATACAACTTACCCCTGAATTTAAAACTTTGTTCCAAACAAATTATCACCCTGTAGTTTCAAACATCCGATCTCTCCTACTTACTTGGGATAAATATCATATCTCATTCCTTGGCAGGGTTACGGCCATAAAGATGGCTATATTACCAAAACTACTATTTTTTTTCAGATCCCTACCTATTTATATCACAAAAATCTACATAGACTCCATTCAAAGAGATATTAACAAATTTATTTGGCACCATAAAAAACCCAGATTTCATAAATCCCTGTTATATAGACCTTTACCCTTGGGTGGTCTAGGCCTCCCAAATCTTTGGCTTTACTATTTATCCGCCAGACTAGCACAATCAGCTCAATGGCATAGTCCTCCAGCCAACATTCCATGGCTCAAATTCGAAAGCCACTCCATCTATCCCTTTCTACCCTCGGGATTACTATGGTCAAATTCATTTAAACCCAATTGGTTTTCCTCTCACAATACAATTGTATATCAATCTATGTATTTATGGTCACTCTATAGAAAGAAATTCCATCTAGCCTCCTCTATCTCTTCTCTACTCTCCTACTTAGGAGACCCCGAGTTTCCCCAAGCGACCCATGACTCCTCACAGTTCTCTCTATGGCACAAAGCCAACATAACCACATTCCGTGACTTTAAGTCAGGAACCGTCTTTAAGACTTTCCCTCAATTACAAACACAATACAAGCTCCCCTCCACAGAACTTCATAATTACACACTGATTAAACACTTTTTCCAGCTTAGAGGCTCCTTGGACACGCGTCTGCAAAGCACTCATTTTGAACGTATATGCTCTCATTCCCCTAGAGATAGAGGTATTATCTCTATCATTTATCGCTCACTTATGGAGACCACACTAGAGGATAAAACCAAACCAATGCTTAAATGGGAAACCGATATAGGCTTATCATTCGATCCAACTGAATGGCAGGAAATGCTGACTAACATGTTTAAAAGCACTAGATCATATTCAATACGTGAAACTGCTGTTAAACTGCATACGAGATGGTACATGACCCCTGCAAAAATCCACTCGATATATCCTGCAGTTTCCCCACTGCTTTCGTGGCTGCAATCAAACAGGCACGCTACCACATATCTTTTGGAGCTGTAGTCACCTTAACCCAATTTGGCAGAAGTCCTCCACCATAGTTGCCTCAATAGTAGGTCATCCTATCACTTTCACAATGCAAATCTGCCTATGTTTTTCTTCCATCCCCGATATACCGACACACTGTAGAAAGCTTATTTATACACTTTTTGTAGCGATCCACTGGGTCATTGCTCTTAACTGGCGTTCTTCATCTCTTCCTTGGGCTCAGGTCGTAGCTAGGATGGAAACTATTAAATTATCTGAACGTATCCACCACATTTTATTTGATACAATGCAAATATTTGAAGATAAATGGAAACACTGGAACACATCACTATTGGAATTATAGGATACTCTCATTAGACATCTGTATGTCTTTCTAACTTTCGCCCTCTATCATTTACTGTACTTTATATTCCCTCAGGTCGATTTTTGTACTTACTAATGCATTGTCTCCCACCTTGTATATGTATATCTTGTCTCGCTTTATACAGTTAATCTGGTCTGACACCATTGTTGTACTCTTTTTTGTATTCATCGAATAAAACTTTTTGTAAACAAAAAAGAATACCAAATACAGCCAACAGATTTTGGGACAAAAGCCTCTTTTCTTCAGGGATTAAGCATATGATTTGTAAGTAAAACTCATCATTTTATACTCAAGAACAGATTATCTGCTAAACAATTCATTTATTGTGATCACAGAGGAGCCAGCCTAAGACCACAACTAGAACACTGCGCTTTTACTACAGGTCAGACTCCAATGATAATTCTTGCTCTCTCTCTTCTCCCCCTCCCCCTCCCTCTCTCTCTTCTCCCCCTAACCCCCCTTCTCTCTCTTCTCCCCTCTTTCACTCCCCCCTCTCTCCCTCTACCCTCTCTCTATCTCTCCTACCTCCCCCCTCTCCCTCTCTGTCTCCCATTCTCACCCTCTCTCGCCCTCCCTCTATTTCCCCTCTCTCTCCCCCCTTTATCTCCCCCCCTCTCTCTCCCTCTCTTTCCCTCCCTCTCTCCCCCTTCACCTCCTCCCCTCCTCTCTCTCTCTCTTCCTCCCTCTCTCCCCCTTCCCACATCTCTCTCTCTCTCTCACCCCTCTCCACCATCTCTCTCTCTCTCCCCTCTCTCGTCCCCATTCTCACCCTCTCTCTCTCCCTTTCTCTCTCATCCCTCTCTCCCTCCCTCTCTTCACCTTCACCCCTCCCCTCCTCTTCCCTCCTCTCTCTCCCCTCCTCTCTCCCTCTTCTCCCCCTCTCTCACCCTCTCTCTCTTCCATTTTCATTCCCCCTCCCCTTCTCTCTTTCTCCTTCTCTCTCTCCCTTCCTCCCTCTCTCTACCTTCTCATACCTCTCTCTCTCTCCCCTCTCTCACCCCCGTTCTCACCCTCTCTCTCTTTCTCTCTCACCCTCCCCCTTCTCTCTCTCTCTCCTCCTCTCTCCCCATTCTCACACACCTCTCTCTCTACCCCCTCTCCGCCATCTCTCTCTTTCCCCTCTCTCACCCCCGTTCTCACCCTCTCTCTCTCCCCCTCCCCCTCCTCCTTACTCTATTCCCCTCTCTCCTTCTTCTCTCTCTCTCCCTCTCTCCCCCAACTCTCCCTCTCTCTCTCCCCTCTCTTCCCCCATCTCTCCCTCCCCCTTGCTTTCTCTCTCTCTCCCTTGTTCTCACCCCCCTCTCTCTCTCCCCTCCTCTCTCTCTCCCTCTCTCTTCTCTACTCCCCCCCCTTCTCTCTCTTCTCCCACTCTCTCGCTCTCTCTCTCTCCCCTCTCTCCCCCCCTCTCTCTGTCGCTATATATATATATATATATATATATATATATATATATATATATATTATGGTACCACAATGCATGCTGTATTCATAGGGAAGACTTTTTACAGCTTTGGAGAGTGGAGGAGGGGCATTAAAACCCCTTCCAAATAATTTTGAAGGAGTACCCAACTAAAGGGCATATCACTCCAACAATTCTGGTTAGGAAGCTCATAACACATCAAGGCTACCCTCCAGTGAGTAGCCAGCAAATCATCCAACACAAACATCAAACTGAAGGAGCGTAGGACAAAAGGGTTCACAGATAAAAAAAAAACACAACCAATACATTTGGGGTAAAGAATACGCAATTTTATCAGGGCTTGAGATACAAACAGGAACTTGAATGGATTGGACTCAAGGCAAAATGTTTCTTTTGTTAATCCTTATAGAAGAGGTGATAATGAACTAGGGGAATTAATAACCGATGGCGCCACCATTGCTGGCAACTGTAAAGCATTTGGTAATATCTTAGCTATTCGTCCCATTGTGCCAATAATGCTGACACCGCTGCTTACTGATTCCCCTAATTCATTAACACCTTTCATAGAAGCATTCAGTGGCGTAACTTGAACCTTCAGGGCCCCCGATGCAAGAAACCATGAAGGGCCCCCCTGAACCCCAGCCAGGGCCCTTCCCTCCGAGTCCGGCGGTGGAACTCCAGGGCGTGGTCACAGGTATGATCTTTGTGAGCCCTGTAGTTCCACCACTGGTATCAGTAGTATCAGTAGTTTTTTTTTATTATTGCAGGATGGGGCCCCCGTCCCCAGAAGAGATGAGGTCCTTTTCTCCAGGGCAAATGAAGTTACTGCCCCCAGGTGAGAAGGGGTCCCTGTCCCCAGGGGAGGTGGGGGTCCCTGTCCCCATGTGAGAAGGGGTCCCTGTTCCCAGGGGGAGATGGAGGGGGTATGTAATGGTGTGTGGGCGATGGGGTCCTCTCACTCACCATGACCAAGCTGTAGGCCGCGCACTCATCCATGTTGGCCTGGGCTCCATCCAGTGTGCTGGATGGGTGATCAGCATATCAGCATGGAGCTCTGCTAGTCACCCTCCACCTTCAGCCATCCGTGTGCATGGTGCACTGGTACCCCTAGCTGCCTATGCTGCTGCCGGCCATATGTAGAGGGGGCTGCATGGGCCCCCTGCATCACAGGGCCCGGTTGCGGTCGCGACTGCTGCACCCCCTATAGTTACGCCCCTGGAAGCATTAACATAAGAAAACTATTCCCTGCCCGTTTCGTTGGGAGGAAAGGGCGCTAAAATACCTAGGTGTGTGGGTGGCCCCGAACGTTGATACAATTTTTGACTTCAATTTCCCCCCATTGTTGAGAAGGATCGAAGAGGATTTGCGCAAGTGGGGTGCGGGATGGTTCTCCTGGTTTGGGCGCGCAGCAATTCTGAAAATGTCAATCTTACCTAGACTAATATACTTATTTAGGGCGCTACCAGTCAGGATCCCGAGAATTTTTTTCAATAAATTAAATTCGCTGGCGTTAAATTTCTTGTGGAACAAAAAAACGGCAAGGATTAAATTTGCACTATTAACGAAACCAAAAGATAAGGGAGGGATGGGTCTACCAAATTTCAAGAACTATCAGATAGCAGCGCACCTGACCAGAATAGTTGATTGGCACTGCCACAGGGATGACAAGGACTGGGTACGATTAGAAGAAAAGCTGACTGAGAATAGGTTACACTTCTCTCCATGGATCCCCTTGACCAAACTCAGAGAGGGGATTAGCTTAAACCCCCTAACTGAGACTACACTCGCATTACTTCATGCAACTACTAAACACTCAGCAGTGACGACCCTGTATAGCCCTCTGACTCCGTTAAGGGATAACCCTGACTTGCTACCAGGAATGGATAATGTTATTTTCACTGATAAGACATTGGACTCCCCGAGAGTAGTAAAGAATTGCTTCTTCAGGGGAAGACTAAAAGACCTATCTGTTCTTAGGAGGGATTGGGAAGTGCCCACCCTTCCTCTTTGGACATACTTCCAACTCAGGAGTTATGTTAATTCCTCACGTCATAGGGGAGAATTTACAAGACCTTTGACAGACCTTGAGACGGTGTGTGCGTCTGGCGAGAGACAGATTAAGACTACCTCGATGGCCTATTCCTGGTTGCAAAACTTAACCAAACACTCTGAGGACAACTTTAGGAGTAAGTGGTCTCGTGAGCTCGGCAGAAAGCTTACGGACTCACAATGGGGGAGCGCCTGCGCATTGGCACACCGATGCTCGATTAATACCAACACACAAGAGTTATGTTATAAATTATTGATTAAGTGGTACCACACACCAGACAGGCTTCATAGGTGGTTTCCTCAGGTGTCGGAGCTTTGCTGGAGGTGCCAAAGCGAGGTGGGGACACTTACGCATATTTGGTGGAGTTGCCCAAAACTGACACCTTTTTGGGATGCGGTAAGGGCCATAATCAAGCAAATCACACATACCTCTACCTCACTTGATGCAGCTTGCTGCCTCCTACATATTACTGACACACCACGGAAGAGCTATAAAAATTCTTTACTCAAGCATCTTTTGAATGCAGCAAAAGCACTAGTGCCTCTGCATTGGCGTTCTCCCAGAGTCCCCACAGTGACAGATTGGCTGAACAAAGTGGCAGATACCTATATAATGGAAGAAACGGTAGCACAGGCTCATGAGACAGTGGATCTATTTCATGTTACCTGGACACCTTGGATTGTGTTCAGACATTCCAGGAGGCATGCCGAGATTCTCCAGGTTAACTAAGATGTTCCTTTCTTAAGCAGACTACCCCTCCTTCTTTTCATTTCACTCTCCCTTTCTTTCTATACTGTTTTTTCTATCTCCTATTCATGCTATTCTCCTTTTGATCTTGCTACATTTCTTTCCTACAGAAGTTGCCAGATCTCTTCTGGCTATATAGTTTGTTTGACCGCATGGTACAATTGACTCGGATCTCTCCAAGGCAAGTTTTTGTTACTGGAGAGGGGTTTTGTTTGCACCGCACACTTCAATTATCAACGTAATAAATCTGAGGCGGACCGGTTGCTTTCCAACTGAGGGATCCCAGGCGAAGGTGGAATCTCATTGTTTATCATAAGTGCTGCTCTGTAGAGATGAAGTCAACCATGCTGTTGTAATTTTGATTTTTGTACCATTCATACTTTATTATCGCAATAAAAGCTATTGATGTGAAAAAAAAGAAAACTATTCCCTCAATCCATTCAAGCTTTTTTTTGTATCTCAAGCTCTGATGAACGGGGTATTCTTGACCCCAAATGTGTTGGCTGCTTTTTTTATCTGCAAACCATTGAAGAGATTTGTACCATTTTGTCCTATGCTCCTTCAATCTGACGTTCATGTTGGACGATTTGCTGGGTACTCACTAGAGGATATCCATGTTGTGTTATGAGCTTCCTAACCAAAATCAGTGGGCTGTTTGAATGACTGTTCTCATATAGTCCTATATGTATAAAACCTGGAGGGAAGGATGGTGTATAGTTCTACTTTAACCACTTCAATACCAGGCCGGCACTCCCGTCCCACCCCCTGTGCTGTCATAGTTTGAATGACAAATGCACAGCCTTGCAACACTGTACCTGTATGAAATTTCAGTGTGTTTTGTTGTGATTAGCGGTGATTGGCCACAACGAATCACGTGGTACAGTACCATGTACCATGTGATCACTGTAACCAATCACAGCTAGCAACACAATTGTACACAATAGATGGCATGAAAGGAAGCCATCCATTGTTTACAATTGTCATGTGACCTGCTGTGATTGGTCACAGTGATCACATGGTACTTGCAGAGGGCCGGTAAAGTGATCAGTCATCGGCGGACACAGCTGGTGATAGATCGCAACACAGATTGGCATGTGCTGGGAGGACATTATATGACATCCACCCAGAACTACGAAGGTCTGGCCTGGCCGTCATTTGACTATAGGCCAGGCAGGAACTGATTGAGACCTACTAATATCCATTGAAGTGCAACTTTTACAAATGTGGCCGTACTCTGCAAAAACGAGTATGTTTGTGAATTTGTGGTGCCTTGTTTAAATTCATGGCTGAAGTTAGACTTTTTCAGTGTGTTTTGAAGCCTTGCACCTACCCCCTTGGATCGCATCAATTATAGGCTGTATTTTTCCTCTTAATATTTGCACGTCTTGCTTCTCACGTTTGGTGAACAGGAAAATGTTGTGAACCTTGGTGCGAAGGGTGGGCTGACTGCTCAGGATTCTTTGCTTAGCCTCCTCACTGCTGTCCTCCAGATCATCAATGACTACTAGGACTTGACTTTTCCCTGTGATACAAAGGAGAGGGGTCAGATGCATCATTTATTTACTTCCATACTGCCCACAATACATATACAGCATGAAAGGACATTGATGTTTCTGCCATGATGTGGGTCAATGCCACTGCATTGAGCATTTCTGCATTTGTGGCTTATGATCACAGTGGAGAGTGTTTGGTCCACGTGGCCAGGACCAATGAGTGCACTTCCTGGCCATGTGACCATTGTGACATTCAGGGACCTTTTGCCTTATGGGCAAACACAAGCAAGTGGTGGAGGTCATGTTAAGTGTCCCAATAAACAAATGCTATATTTTTTTCCAAAGAATACTGCTTTAACCTTGTTTCCTCTTTTTTTATGTAGCACCCTCTACCAATAGGTAAGTGCTAGTAAGGGTTATTTTACTAGAATTTTCAGCACAGGAAAATTTAGGCAGGCATATGCTGCAAGCTAGGCCTGTCTGGTTTGATCTGGGGGCTGGGAGTGGTCAGAGTAGCAGTGGGTGTGACCACCTGTGCTCTAGTTCTGGGGCGCCTCCCCTGCTTCCAGGGAGAAGATTCTGGAAGAGGGGCTGGGCCTGTCTGTTGTGATCTGGGGGCTGGGAGTGGTCAGAGTAGCAGTGGGTGTGACCACCTGTGCACTAGTTCTGGGGCGCCTCCCCTTCTTCCAGGGAGAGGATTCTGGAAGAGGGGCTGGGCCTGGAACTGGAGTGGCAGGCAGCTCATGTGGGAGCCTTGACCAATCCTCAATCGGTATTGGCAGGGGGCGGACCTCCTAACTAAGCTGAGGTGATATGCCACTGGGGGGAGAAGTCGGCTGAGTGAAGCAAGGAATGGAATGCTAGACAGCAGCAGGAGGCCATCCCCATCTGGGGGAGGGGTGCGCCGATCACAGGAGAGGGCCGGGGAGAACTGTGAGGGAACATTGCCTCTACACGGTCATTGGCAATGTCTCTGTCACCACACGGTCACTGGCAGGGAACTCCTAGAGCAGAGGGGCAGGTGAAGCTGTCGGAACGCATGGTCCGGTCACGTTCCTCATCAAGGACTCAGGGCTGAGGAAAGTTGGTGAGTGTTACCACAGTGGGGGGCTGGAGGTGCCAAGGAGTCTGTGAGGGAACTCTTCTTTTACATGGTCATTAGCAGAGTCTTCATCAAACACACGGTGGATGACAGGGAGTCCTGGATCTTAGTTAAGAGACTGTGGGGATCTGTGTGAAGTCGATGTGGTCTGAGGGCACATGATTTGCAAGTTGGGCTGGCTGGGAACAGTAGTCCACCACCTAAATTAATGCTTTTAAACTACTAGGCCTCCGGGGAGAGGTTCTGCAGGCCTCAGGCCTAGTAGCAGAAAAGGTGCTTTTGGGTGTAGGGGGCATAGCCTACTTGCTTCAAAGCACCCACCTTCTCATGCTGAGGGCATGTAGCCTGATATGGTCGGGGGGAGGGCCGCTCGCTCGTCCCCCCTTTCCTGACCTGCCAGACTTCATGTTTGGATAAGGGTCTGGTATGAATGTTGGGGGGGACCAACACTGCTTATTTAATTTTGGCATCAGGCATTAAAATTAGACGAAATGGAAAATAGAAGTCGCAGAAATAACGTTCGCCTGATTGGTCTTCCAGAGGGGAGTGAGGGCCCCAACCCTATAATTTTTCTGGAAAAATGGTTCAAAGAACTTCTGGGTGATACCCCTTTTACTCCACTTTTTGCCATAGAAAGGGCTCATAGAGTCCCCTCAAGACCTCGGGCATCAGAGGAACGCATCAGGCCATTGATTTTGAAATTCGTGAACTATAATGATCGCACTATTTTGATGCGTAGGATTAGGGAATTGAGGGACATCTTTTATAAGGGGACCAGAGTGTCGTTTTACCCAGACTTTTCTCCAGACCTACAGAAGCAGAGAGCTGAGTTTATCCCTATTAAGCGAACTCTTCAAAAACATAAGCTAAGCTACGCATTGTTGTATCCTGCTCGGTTACGCATAACTGCTCTGGGTTCAACCTTTTTTTTTGGCACTCCACATGAGGTGGAAAAGTGGTTGGAGGAACATAAAAAAGAGCTTTAGCTCTTCCTAGGATTATCATGCTTGGAAAACTCGTTTTTGGAGAGGTCTCTCCTCTCCCCCTTGTTTCCCCCCCCCCCCCCCCCCCTTTAATTTCATATATTTTTTTTTTTTTTTTTTTTCCTCTATGGGGTCTTTGTCTTTCAAAATGAGAACTGCACAATATTCGCACGTGGAACATTTCATTAATTAGCAATATTGAATGTATAAATGGATGTAATAGTTTCAAGGAGTGTTGAGTCACTAAAGGGTCACTTATTAGCAGGGAGGGGGGTGGAAGGGTTACGGAATGAACAGAATTATATAGGATAAATTTCACCATAAATGTTCAATAGGAAGGTATTGGTGGAGTAGTACTGAGCAAAAAAGAAAAAAGAGAGAAATTTTTTTTTTTTTTTTTTTTTTTTTCTTTTTTCTTTTTTTTTTAAGGAAGAGAAGAGGGTAAAGGGATAAGGGGCGTAGGAGGAAGCAAGGGAAGGGAAGGGAAAAAGTAATAAGAAACTAAATAGCTGTGGGAGGGGAGGTATTTAGATTTCCTCTCCATGAGACTGGCACATGACTTGGGTATTCACTGGGGGGGGGGGGGGAGGGAGGCGAGGAAATACGGGCACTTATATTACACAAAGGATAATGTATAAGTTTATATAAGTTTATTGGTAAGGCACTCCCTTTTTTTTTGGGAAAGTAGTTAAGTAGCTTGTATATTTATTGAGAGGAGAGGCGTTTTGAATTCCTCTCTATGAGATTAAACAATATTTGAACACCCATTGGGGGAGGGGAGGTTATGAAATACGCGAACGGGCGCATTGCACAAAATACAATATATAAGTTCATTAGCAGAGCACTATCTGGGGGTTCTCCCCCCCCCTCCCCCCCTTTTTTTTTTTTTTTTTTCTTTCCCTCTTTTCCTCTCTTCTGGAAAAGTTGGTTGTAACGGAAGGGTAGGTTAAGTTTATGTTATTCAAATGTTACTTAAAGAGGAGGGAGAGAGTGAGGATGAGGGAGGGAAGGCTAAGGGGCTTTTGAGTTTCTAGGCAAATCGGGGGAGAGGGGGGGGCGGGGTTGGGCGCTTTGGGTTCTGAGTGTATGGAAAGTCGGGCCACAACAGTGACCCCTAGGGGATGCCCTGATGGGCATGGGGGGGTGGGGGGAAGGGAGGGGAGGGAGAGTGGGAGGGCGGGGGGCGAGTGGGAGGGAAGCGGGGACGGAGGGGTACTTCGAGCACACACTGAGGGTATGGGAGGTTCAGGTGGAGGTGGGTGGGGGGCAGGGACCCGTCGAGGGAGGACGGGTCCCCTTCCCCCCCTCCCCCCTTCCCTGGCCGATTTAGCAACTATCGACGATCATGGGTAGTGTACATATTACTTCATGGAATGTGAGGGGGCTGGGGGATTCAAAAAAGAGAGCAGCGGTCATGTTGGAAACAGAGAGGGGAGTTCCTGGTTTCCTCTTTCTCCAAGAGACGCATTTAACCCCCAGTACAGCCCCACTGTTAAATAACCGGAAATTTCTGACATACTATCATTCCTTCCATACATCATATTCTAGGGGTGTGAGCGTCTTGGTCAGAAGGGGTACACATTTCCTGTGTAAGGAGTCCTCTATTGACGAGGAGGGGAGATTTGTTTTCTTATATGGACTGTTGGGCGGGCAGCAATATGTCCTAGCCAATATTTACATACCTCCCCCCTTCAAGTTGGAGGTTATGTATAAATTATTGGGGTTTTGCTTAGACAAACCAGGCGTTCCGTGGATAGTTTTAGGGGACTTTAACGAAACGTTGGACGGGCGCTTGGATAGGTTTCCTAAACCAGATGGGGTCAGAATAGGGCGTCTACAAGGTTTCTTATCCGAAATAGGATTAAACGATCTGTGGCGAATACGACATCCTCAGGAAAGGCAGTATTCTTGTTTTTCTAGGACCTACCACACATTATCAAGAATCGATATGGTTTTTGGGAATAAAGAGGCGGCGGAGGTGGTACAGGACATAGAATACGGGGCAAGGGGGATTTCAGATCATTCCCCCCTGTCCATGATAGTGTCTTTGGGAGCTAGACCAGGCTTAGGGGAATGGAGGATAGTGATGGACGAACTTCCGACGGGACGTTTCGCGAACGCGAAACGCGAACGGACACAAACGTTCGCGAAAACGACCGTTCGCCGCGGGCTCCATTGACTTCAATGGGAGGCGAATTTCGCAAACCTTTAGGTCGAATTTGCGGCCACGGGGTAATTATTAGGGGGTAGCACGTAGTCCCACCACCTGGACAATAGCATAATACATGTATGAGGTGAATTTGGGATCGATAACTACAAGCATTTTTTTTTTATTTGGGAAATTGTTCTGACAATTCAGGACTATGGAGCTAATGAAGGCAATGGAGGAGAGGGAAGGTCAGGGACCAGGGTAGGCAAACAAGAGGGTGCAGGAGATACAGAGCACTGACAGCAGCACCGTAATACAGAGCACTGACATCAGCACCGTGACATACAGCGCTGACAGCAGCTCCGTGACATACAGCGCTGACAGCAGCTCCGTGACATACAGCGCTGACAGCAGCTCCGTGACATACAGCGCTGACAGCAGCTCCGTGACATACAGCGCTGACAGCAGCTCCGTGACATACAGCGCTGACAGCAGCACCGTGACATACAGCGCTGACAGCAGCACCGTGACATACAGCGCTGACAGCAGCTCCGTGACATACAGCGCTGACAGCAGCTCCGTGACATACAGCGCTGACAGCAGCTCCGTGACATACAGCACTGACAGCAGCTCCGTGACATACAGCGCTGACAGCAGCTCCGTGACATACAGCGCTGACAGCAGCACCGTGACATACAGCGCTGACAGCAGCTCCGTGACATACAGCGCTGACAGCAGCTCCGTGACATACAGCGCTGACAGCAGCTCCGTGACATACAGCGCTGACAGCAGCTCCGTGACATACAGCGCTGACAGCAGCTCCGTGACATACAGCGCTGACAGCAGCTCCGTGACATACAGCGCTGACAGCAGCTCCGTGACATACAGCGCTGACAGCAGCTCCGTGACATACAGCGCTGACAGCAGCTCCGTGACATACAGCGCTGACAGCAGCTCCGTGACATACAGCGCTGACAGCAGCTCCGTGACATACAGCGCTGACAGCAGCTCCGTGACATACAGCGCTGACAGCAGCACCGTGACATACAGCGCTGACAGCAGCTCCGTGACATACAGCGCTGACAGCAGCTCCGTGACATACAGCGCTGACAGCAGCTCCGTGACATACAGCACTGACAGCAGCTCCGTGACATACAGCGCTGACAGCAGCTCCGTGACATACAGCGCTGACAGCAGCACCGTGACATACAGCGCTGACAGCAGCTCCGTGACATACAGCGCTGACAGCAGCTCCGTGACATACAGCGCTGACAGCAGCTCCGTGACATACAGCGCTGACAGCAGCTCCGTGACATACAGCGCTGACAGCAGCTCCGTGACATACAGCGCTGACAGCAGCTCCGTGACATACAGCGCTGACAGCAGCTCCGTGACATACAGCGCTGACAGCAGCTCCGTGACATACAGCGCTGACAGCAGCTCCGTGACATACAGCGCTGACAGCAGCACCGTAAGCAGCCCCAGGAGGAAGTCAGCACAGCACAGGGATGGTGTGATCCCCTCATAATAAGAACCCCCAGGAGGAAGTCAGCACAGCACAGGGATGGTGGGAGCCCCTCATAATAAGAACACCCAGGAGGAAGTCAGCACAGCACAGGGATGGTGGGAACCCCTCATAATAAGCAGCCCCAGTAGAAATATGACACCGCTCAACCTCTTCAAAGAGGAGGGTAGGGGCATATAGTACGGTGTGCTTTTTTGGGTCAGGGAAGTGAGCCAAATGAATTAAGAAGGTCTGTGTGCTTGATTCCAAAAATTGTTTATAGACATATACATGGTCTACTGATCACATGTGTTGAATTCCTCCGAGATCCATGCCTCATTCATTTTTAGAAATGTGAGGTAGTTAACACTGTGGTGAGCTAGGCGAGTACGCTTATCGGTCACAATCCCCCCTGCTGCGCTGAACGTCCTTTCGGACAGGACACTGGATGAGGGGCAAGCCAACAGTTCGATTGCAAATTGGGCAAGCTCTGGCCAGAGGTCAAGCCTGCCCACCCAGTAGTCTAGGGGTTCATCACTCCTCAGAGCGTCCACATCGGCCGTTAACCCAATGTAGTCGGACACCTGACGGTCTAGGCGTTCCCTGATGCTGGATCCGGATGACACCTGTCGATGGGTCGGCTGAAAGAATGACCTCATATCCGAAGTCACCAACACATCTTCAAACCGGCCTCTTCTTGCAGGCGCTGTTGGATTGGTACCCGCAAATCCTTCTCTGGGAGTGGGAATTGCTCCTCTGCCAGCGCACGCAAAAGCAGAATGCAGCATTTCTCGAAGCAAGGCCTGGAAGTGCTGCATTCTGACAGCCCTCTGCGACGGCGGTAACATTTCCGCCATTTTGTGTTTGTACCGGGGGTCTAAGTACGTTGCCACCCAGTACTGGTCCTTGACCCTCATGCTTTTTATACGGGGGTCCCTATTAAAACACTGGAGCATGAAGGCCCCCATTTGCACTAAAGTGGAAGCGGTGTGGTGGCCTGGCTCCTGCTCATCATCCAGGATAATGTCGTCCTCTTCATTCTCCTCTCCCCATCCTCGCACAACAGGGATCCCAGAAAGGTTTAAAGCATGCTCTTCTTGCTCCTGCTCATCCGCCCCGGCACCATCCTCCTCTGACTCCTCATCAGACTCCTGTTGTTGACTTGTCTCAGATAGAGTAGCCCCCCCTGGGAATTCATCCAGCATTGCGACTTCCTCATCTTCCCGCTCCTGCTCCTCCACAGCCTGATCAATGACACGACGCAATGCACGCTCCAGAAAGAAGGCATAAGGTACCATGTCACTGATGGCGCCATGGCTGCGACTGACCAGTTTGGTGATCTCCTCAAATGGCCGCAGAAGTCTGCATGTGTCGCGCATGAGCAGCCACTGGCGCGGTGAAAAAAAACCCAGCTCCCCAGAACCGTTTCTTTCGCAGAGTTCATACAGGTAGACGTTAACTGCACGTTTCTGCTGGAGCAGCCTATCAAGCATATAGAAGGTTGAGTTCCATCGCGTCGGGCAATCGCAAATAAGACGTCTGACCGGCAGATGGTGTCGCCGCTGAATGTCAGCAAGGCGAGCCATGGCCGTGTAAGATCTTCTGAAATGGGCCGAGATTTTCCTTGCCTGCCGCAAGATGTCCTGGACCCCAGGGTATTTGACAAGGAATCGCTGCACGACCAAGTTTAAGACGTGTGCCATGCACGGCACGTGCGTGATTTTGCCCTGTTTCAATGCGCTAAGCAGATTGGCACCGTTGTCACACACCACTTTACCAACTGTCAAATTGAGCGGTGTTAGCCACTCATCTGCCTGTGAACGCAAAGCTGAAAGGAGTGCCGGGCCAGTGTGGCTCTTTGCTTCCAGGCACAACAGACGCAGCACGGCATGGCAACGTCTCACCTGGCATGTGGAATAGGTTCTGGGGAGCTTGGGCGGTGCAGTGGAAGAGACGCTAGCAGCGGAAAAGGAGGAGGCAGCTGAGGAGGAGAGGGAGGAGGATGGAGTAGGAGGAGGAGAAGAAGAGTCAGGCCTGCATGCAATCCGTGGCGGTAAAACCAAATCTACACGGGTGCCACGGGTTACATGCTTGACGGCCGTCAGAAGGTTCACCCAGTGGGCAGTAAAACTGATATACCTTCCCTGCCCGTGTTTGCTAGACCACGTGTCTGTGGTCAGATGTATCTTGGCACCGACACTGTGTGCCAGAGATACATTCACTTGCCGCTGAACATGGCCATATAGCTCTGGGATGCCCTTCTCTGAGAAATACTTCCTTCCTGGGACCTTCCATTGTGGTGTTCCAATGGCCACAAATTTGCGAAAGGCCTCCGAGTCCACCAGTTTATATGGCAGTAGTTGGCGGGCTATGAGTTCTGACAAGCCAGCCGCCAACCGTTGGGCAAGAGGGTTATCCGGCGTCATCATTTTTTTACGCTCAAACATTAGGCCCACGGAAGCCTGCCTTTTTGCAGAAAAATGTGAGCTTGGCGTGATGGAAGGTGGAGTGGAGGACAATTGTGAGGAGAGAGGAGAAGGAGAAGTAGAAGACGAGGCTGGACGGTGAGAGCCTGCAGTGTGGCTTTGTGTGTTCCGTTGCTCCCACTGGGCTCGGTGATGGCTGCTCATGTGCCTTCTTAAGGCGGTCGTCCCTAGGTGAGTATTGGGCTTACCGCGACTAACGCGTTGACTGCAAAGATTGCAGATGGCAACGCTATTGTCAGCAGCGGACACGTTAAAAAAAGCCCACACTGCGGAGCCATGTGCCGGTGTCCTGGGAGCGCCAGATGTGACCGTACATGGTCGATGACTCGCTCCTGATACATTTGCAGTCTGCTTTGTCCCTGCTGTGCAATGTAAGTCATTGCTGCTTCTCCTCCCTATCTGCTGGTCCATATCTCCCTCTGAACTCCCCTCCTCTTCCTCTCTTGTGGGCACCCACGTGACATCACTAGACACGTCATCATCAACGTCACCTTCCCCACCGCTATAAGTAGAGTAGGCAGCAACACCGGGGACCAACCTCCTCCTTGGGCTGATCTGGGTACTGGCGTCAGACTGCTGAGTAGCGCTTGTTGCTACCTCCTCTTCCTGATCCAATACCAAGAGTGGCTGCGCATCAGAAATGTCCTCTTGATATGGATCGGAAAATAATTCCAGTGACTCAAGCGGAAGGTATGTGGTGGTGGTGGTGGTGGTCGTGTTGTTGGTGGTAGTGTCTTTGGGGGTGCACATAGCAGAGAGTGAAGAAGAGGGTGCAGATCGAGAGGATGAGGAGGGTGCAGAAGAGTAAGGCTGAGCGAGCCACTCAACCAAGTCTGGTGCATCCTTTAAAGTAATTGAACGCACCTTCTGCAACTTCCCACTTTGGCTCAAGCCTGTTGCTCCTGCCCTACCCCTACCACCCCTGCGGAAGGGCCTGCCTCTTCCTCTGCATGTCATTTTTTAAATGACCCTGTGACAAAACTCTTAGTCCCTATACCGCTGAAGGACTGCTGCAGTATAGGTGAGCGGTCAGCAGTGGTGCACGTCAACCCTATCTATTGTGGACCTATAGCGGTCCTTACAGAACAGCAGACTGTACCGCACTCAAGCCTATGTACCGTAGCACCCTATACCAAGTTACCAGTCCTTATAAGAACTTTTGTGGACCAAGCAGGTTGTGTATTAGTGTTTAGCAGACTGTACGTCAGTCCCTATACCGCTGAAGGACTGCTGCAGTATAGGGCAGCGGTCAGCAGTGGTGCACGTCAACCCTATCTATTGTGGACCGATAGCGGTCCTTACAGAACAGCAGACTGTACCGCACTCAAGCCTATGTACCGTAGCACCCTATACCAAGTTACCAGTCCTTATAAGAACTTTTGTGGACCAAGCAGGTTGTGTATTAGTGTTTAGCAGACTGTACGTCAGTCCCTATACCGCTGAAGGACTGCTGCAGTATAGGGCAGCGGTCAGCAGTGGTGCACGTCAACCCTATCTATTGTGGACCGATAGCGGTCCTTACAGAACAGCAGACTGTACCGCACTCAAGCCTATGTACCGTAGCACCCTATACCAAGTTACCAGTCCTTATAAGAACTTTTGTGGAACAAGC
The DNA here is from genome assembly GCF_037356315.1 of Lithobates pipiens. NCBI lineage: Eukaryota > Metazoa > Chordata > Amphibia > Anura > Ranidae > Lithobates > Lithobates pipiens. The sequence goes on along the minus strand of NW_027507784.1, from coordinate 13,949,764 downwards.
AGGTTGTGTGTTAGTGATTAGCAGACTGTACGTCAGTCCCTATACCAATGAAGGACTGCTGCAGTATAGGGCAGCGGTCAGCAGTAGTGCACGGCAACCCTATGTATTGTGGACCGATAGCGGTCCTTACAGAACAGCAGACTGTACTGCACTCAGGCCTATGTACCGTAGCACCCTATACCAAGTTACCAGTCCTTATAAGAACTTTTGTGGACCAAGCAGGTTGTGTGTTAGTGTTTAGCAGACTGTGCGTCAGTCCCTATACCGCTGAAGGACTGCTGCAGTATAGGGCAGCGGTCAGCAGTAGTGCACGGCAACCCTATGTATTGTGGACCGATAGCGGTCCTTACAGAACAGCAGACTGTAACGCACTCAGGCCTATGTACCGTAGCACCCTATACCAAGTTACCAGTCCTTATAAGAACTTTTGTGGACCAAGCAGGTTGTGTGTTAGTGATTAGCAGACTGTACGTCAGTCCCTATACCAATGAAGGACTGCTGCAGTATAGGGCAGCGGTCAGCAGTAGTGCACGGCAACCCTATGTATTGTGGACCGATAGCGGTCCTTACAGAACAGCAGACTGTAACGCACTCAGGCCTATGTACCGTAGCACCCTATACCAAGTTACCAGTCCTTATAAAAACTTTTGTGGACCAAGCAGGTTGTGTGTTAGTGTTTAGCAGACTGTGCGTCAGTCCCTATACCGCTGAAGGACTGCTGCAGTATAGGGCAGCGGTCAGCAGTGGTGCACGTCAACCCTATCTATTGTGGACCGATAGCGGTCCTTACAGAACAGCAGACTGTACCGCACTCAAGCCTATGTACCGTAGCACCCTATACCAAGTTACCAGTCCTTATAAGAACTTTTGTGGACCAAGCAGGTTGTGTATTAGTGTTTAGCAGACTGTACGTCAGTCCCTATACCGCTGAAGGACTGCTGCAGTATAGGGCAGCGGTCAGCAGTGGTGCACGTCAACCCTATCTATTGTGGACCGATAGCGGTCCTTACAGAACAGCAGACTGTACCGCACTCAAGCCTATGTACCGTAGCACCCTATACCAAGTTACCAGTCCTTATAAGAACTTTTGTGGAACAAGCAGGTTGTGTGTTAGTGATTAGCAGACTGTACGTCAGTCCCTATACCAATGAAGGACTGCTGCAGTATAGGGCAGCGGTCAGCAGTAGTGCACGGCAACCCTATGTATTGTGGACCGATAGCGGTCCTTACAGAACAGCAGACTGTAACGCACTCAGGCCTATGTACCGTAGCACCCTATACCAAGTTACCAGTCCTTATAAGAACTTTTGTGGACCAAGCAGGTTGTGTGTTAGTGATTAGCAGACTGTACGTCAGTCCCTATACCAATGAAGGACTGCTGCAGTATAGGGCAGCGGTCAGCAGTAGTGCACGGCAACCCTATGTATTGTGGACCGATAGCGGTCCTTACAGAACAGCAGACTGTACTGCACTCAGGCCTATGTACCGTAGCACCCTATACCAAGTTACCAGTCCTTATAAAAACTTTTGTGGACCAAGCAGGTTGTGTGTTAGTGTTTAGCAGACTGTGCGTCAGTCCCTATACCGCTGAAGGACTGCTGCAGTATAGGGCAGCGGTCAGCAGTAGTGCACGGCAACCCTATGTATTGTGGACCGATAGCGGTCCTTACAGAACAGCAGACTGTAACGCACTCAGGCCTATGTACCGTAGCACCCTATACCAAGTTACCAGTCCTTATAAGAACTTTTGTGGACCAAGCAGGTTGTGTGTTAGTGATTAGCAGACTGTACGTCAGTCCCTATACCAATGAAGGACTGCTGCAGTATAGGGCAGCGGTCAGCAGTAGTGCACGGCAACCCTATGTATTGTGGACCGATAGCGGTCCTTACAGAACAGCAGACTGTACCGCACCCAAGCCTATGTACCGTAGCACCCTAGACAGACCAAGTTACCAGTCCTGATAAAGAGCTTTGTGGAACAAGTGAGTTGTGAATGATTAGCAGACTGCAGCAGAAGGGCAGCAGTCAAGTATAATATTCTTTCTATATTTGGAAGAAAGAATATTATACGTGTACAAGCCTATTACCGTACCACTGATACCAGTCCTGAAAAGAACCTTTGTGGAACTAATAGTAACAGCAAGTCTTTAAAATTATCCTCACTGCCTGACACACTGCTTCCTGCCTGTCCCTATACAAATTGGCAAAAAAGAGTAGGCTGGAACGATTAGCTGGAACAGCTCTTTTGTGGACCTGATAGTAACAGCTAATGATGATGATGATGATGATGATGAAGAAAGACTAATCTGGCTGAGCTGTCCCTAAAATAGCAGCATACAGCGCTCTGTCCCTTTATCTAAACTGACAAAAGAAACTCAGGCTGCTGACCTAACACCTATACCAGTCCTGAAAAGAACTTTTGTGTACCAAATAGCTAGCGTTTTCTCTGTCCCTACTCCACACAGGATCCTTTCCCTACAGTGACAGAAGAAAGAATGTAAAATGGCCACCGGATCGGGTGTATTTATAGGTTAGGGGGAATGTCCAAGTGTCCATGAGCTGTCATGTCTCAATTGGTTGTCCTGTAACACATGATAAACGTGTCACGAAAGGTTAAAGTTCTTGTATACATTAAACACGTAAGTCCGCCGGGGCGAACGACGGAAAAAGGCGTTCGAACCCGCGGACGGCGAAAGTCGGAAATTCGCCGCGAAACGACCGCCGGGCGAACCGTTCGGCCATCACTAATGGAGGATAAACCCAGGCTGGTTGGAATTAATGGGCAGCACAAGTCTCCTCCTGGATAAGATAAGGGAATTTCTCCAAATAAATAAGGGCACAGCTCCACCTGGTATAGTCTGGGATTCCCTAAAAGCTTACATCAGAGGCACACTAATACAGCAAGTAGCAATAATTAAGAGAAAAGACCGTGAACAGGAGCTAGTTATAAAAAATGAAGTCATTTTGGCGGAGAAATCATACATAGAAGCCCCATCGCCCGTTAGCCAGAAAGTATGGCTTGATAGCCAACAAGTGTACAAAATGGCTCTTTTAAAAAAGGCAGAGAACAGGCGTATATTTCAAAGCCAGCATTATTTTGGCGAAGGGGAGAGGGTGGGTAGAGCCCTCTCCCTTTTGGTCCAAACTAATGGCTCCCCAACAGTAGCTCAGGTGATTAAGTCGCCAAATGGCGATCTTGTTTCTAGTCCCCCTGCGATCATGAGGGTACTTCATGATTATTATAAAAACTTATACAAATCAGCTACGCAGGGTCAAGGCAGCCCCGTTCCTGATTTCTTACTCCAACCAGCAATTCCAACACTACCAGAACAGGACAAATTGTCCCTTGAATTACCTCTTACACTGGAGGAGTTAAAAAATGCAGTAGCTGAAATGTCCAACTACAAATCCCCAGGCCCAGACGGGTTACCATCAGAAATTTACAAGCGTTATGGGGAAGTGCTATTGCCGGAACTCCTGGAGACATTGAACCAGGCATTAGAGGTGGGTGAACTACCCGCCTCGATGCTAGAGGCCAATATTATCTTAACACTTAAGGAGGGGAAGGATCAACAGGAAGTCTCATCATACCGGCCAATATCTCTGTTGTGCTCGGATGTTAAAATACTAGCCAAGGCCCTAGCAATCCGCCTAAACAAATACATCCATAAACTAGTACATCCAGACCAGTCGGGCTTCATCCCGGGTAGGGCAACCAGCACTAACATCAGAAGAGTTTTCCTCAATGTTCAAATACCCAGGGATAATGCCGGGTTGGGAGCTATTCTAGCTCTGGATGCTACTAAGGCCTTTGACAGCCTGGAATGGGGTTATCTGTGGAGAGTGTTGGAGAGGTTTGGTTTTGGCCCCACATTTATCCAATGGATAAAATTGCTGTACAACAAACCTAGGGCCAAAATCAAGATGGCATCTGAATTTTCTGAAGCATTTCAGTTGGAGAGGGGAACAAGACAGGGGTGCCCGTTGTCCCCCCTTTTATTTGTATTAGCTATGGAGCCCCTGGCGGTCCTGGCAAGATCCCGCCCGGACATCCAGGGATTCCGACGTGGAACAGTAGAAGATAAAATTGCCCTATTTGTGGACGATGTCCTGTTTTTTATTGGAGATACAGACTCTACCCTGAATAGAGTTGTGCAGTTGATGAGGGAGTTTGGGCAACAATCCGGTCTAGAAATCAACTGGAGTAAATCAGCCCTCCTGCCATTGCCCAGACCCGGTGATCAAATGGTGTTGCCAACGATAGCGGGCCTGGAGACGGTGGCTAGGCTGAAGTACTTGGGCATTTGGATCTCTGGGGAAGTAGACCAATATGTTAACGAGAATCTAGCACCACTATTGGCGAAAATGAAGCTGAAACTTAACAGATGGTGTGGCCTCCCTCTCTCCGTGGCGGGCCGCTCCAACCTAGTAAAAATGCTTTGGCAGCCACAAATATTATATATTCTACATAATTCCCCAATTTGGATTAACCAGAAATGGTTCCAAAGAATGGATTCACTTATCCGTGATTTAATTTGGAAAAAGGGACATGCTCGGATAGGGTTACATACGTTGCAGCTCCCCGCCACGGAGGGAGGACTGGCCATACCTCATCTGGCTGCATATTTCTTGGCTGCCCAACTCCAGCATTTAGCAGGGGCGGGGCTCCAAGAGGGAGGGTCCCCAAACCATAAACTGATGATGGTGGGGGTACCCCATAAGTTACTACCTGAAGTTTTGGAGGCTAATTCATTCGCCCATAGATGCCCCACCAACGTTTTAATGAGGAAGGTATGGCAGAAAGCAAAGCAAAAGTTGGGTTATGTGGGAGTAACCGACTACACCCCCTTATGGCATAACCGCCATCTGAGTGAAGTAAACAAGATAGATAGATCTCTAGAATGGGACAGACAGGGGATCAATAGACTGGTGCACTTATATGAAGGTAATGAACTGAAATCTTTTGAAGATATTAGACAGGAATTTAATATTTCAAACAGGACGTTTTATAAATATCTACAGTTGAGACATGGAATTCAAGCCCAATATGGGTCACTCGCCATTGAGCGAACTGAAATTCCCCTGCTTCAGGGTCTTATGGTCCGAAGTCAAGCAAAAGGCCAGATTTCTCGGTTATATACGAAGATCAGAGGAAGGATCTTGAAAGGTGAGGGCCCAGCTAAGAGCAGACAGGGCTGGATAGGGAATGTAGGCCCGATAACCCAAGAACAATGGGGTGAGACGCTGGAGCAGGGGAACTTGGTCTCTATATCCCCATCCCAGCGTGTGTCCCATTTGTTCCTAATATATAGGGTATATTATACCCCCTATAAGCTGTGGAAAATGGGTAGGAAACCTAGGGATGAATGCCCCAGATGTGGGGCATCGGGAGATCTCTTCCATATGGTATGGAAATGTCCAAAATTGTATAGCTACTGGTTAGAAATAGTTCTTAAAATAAACAGGGCTTTTAAGACCACCCTGAAACCTGAGGCTAGGATTTGTCTATTGGGGATATTTGAGGAGGATAGAATTTCCCCTCTAACTAAACAGTCCGTCCTGAGGTGTTTGTACCAGGCCAGACGGCTGATAGCAATAAATTGGCAAGCCAAAAATCCCCCGTTATTTAGACAATGGGTCAACGCAATCAATTCTACAGTATGGTGTGAAAGAGCAATGTTTGTAAAACAAAACAACATAAAAAAATTTGAGATATTATGGAACCCCTGGCTGACCAGCATGGGCTACCCCCTGGATAGGTCTACTGAGAAGGCGGACTAGCACCTGCTTGGTGGGCAGGAGGCGGGGGGTCCTTTTTCCTCTCCCCCCGAACGGGCTCTCTTGTGGGAAGCCCTAGGGAGGGGGGGGGGGTCTCTTAGCCTGCTTGTTCTCTTTATATTTTTTATTTTTTTCCCCTCCATGTTGTTTGGTGCCCATCACTATCCAGTCGTGACCGGTATGACAGGTGCCAACAGTGTGTGCTCGAAGAGAGGTGGGGGGGTGGGTGGGTGGGACGGGGGGGGGGGGGTTGAAAAGGAGCATGGCGCGTTTATGGTAACGGGTGTGTTGGACGCAGCTTCGCCACTGTATTACCTTGTATGCAACGAAGTTCTTTTTGTATTGTATATAATAATAATAATATTGTTACATTGTTACTTTGTACCTGAAAAATCTTTAATAAAGTAGTACCAAGTTAAAAAAAAAAATTTTTGGCATGGGCTTCACCTTAATACACATACCAGACCCAGCCCCCACACCGTTCTTTTTATAAATTTTACAGGCAAATGTTTTTTTTTTTTCTTCAGCTGACAGTGGGGAAGTTGGAGACTTTAGTTGCTAATCAGCACCACCTGGATATGTGCTGGCTAGCGTTTGCTCAGTCTATGGAGCTGTGAATGAGAATTAAGTGAACTCTTATCGGTGAGAGAGCAGGGAGCCCGAGAGAGAGGAACCTATGGTGTTATGATAAGACGATTTTCCGGAGGGACACTAGTGGGACTACTTCTGCAGCCGTAGTGAAGTGCCTGTTAACCCTTTGGGTTCTGGTGAGTGAATTACCATAAGGGGTGTCACCGGCCGTCAGACCCTTCGCACACTGGTGTTCTCTTCTTCGGAGATGGATCTGCTTATCTGAACTTTTTTCCAAAGTGTGATAGCTCAATTGAATATTGAGTCATATATGTTTGGAGATATTATGGACACTTGCTAGTGACTTTTTTTAGACACTGAGTTATTATCCTCCATGTATTTATTATATTTTATCCTCTATATATTTATTATATTTTATTTTTTGATTATTTCCCCTTTTTTGTTTTAGCGCTGTCAATATAGTATATGCGGGGTAATTAGGGTACGGATACGGTATACTATATATTTTTGTGATTTTGTCCTTCTGTATGATAGCAGCTTGTTAGGGTGAGTTTTGACTTACTGCATAGGGCGCTGGGATCATTGGCTGTCACTTTCAATATTTTGTGTGCACATTCCAGTGATACTAGTACTAAGCCCATTGACAGCTGATGATTCATAATTTGTTAAGGACACCATGGCACGCCTTCCCGGCTCAGCTCCTTAACAACCAGCTTTTATTGTTCACTGATTGGGCAAAGCTTTGCCCAATCAGGGAGCAGAATGCACTGTGCATTGCAGTGCATTTGGCGGGGCAAACAACCAAAAAACACCCTGCAAATTCGGGTGTTCCCTTAATGGGGTGAACAGCCAATGTTCGGCCTGAACTCATGCTTAGGCTAAACTGTTCGCCCAGCACTAATTGTAAATCTTATATGAGATATAAGTGTTTGGGTTTAAAAGGAATTACAAGTGTGCTGGACAGTTGAGGTTGAAGACGGCCTTTTTACTCACCATGTCTTTCAAACAGCAGGTCTATCTCACCATCATAGAGGGAATCAGTAACATCAGTGATATTAATTCGGCCTCGATTTTTGGTGTGATGCACTATGGTGCTTTGGCATTGGTTGGAGCATTGTATCAGTTCATGGCGATTGTTGTTAGTGATGCAGAATGTAAGAACCTCACAGTATTCTCCTAGCTGATCCGTTAACCAGTCATAGTCAGTTTTATCAGACCTGGAGAATATTCCAACGATTAGTACCATCAATAGATCTTCTACCAAACACATCTGGATAAAAAAATAGAAAAGTACAAACTGATTAATTATATAAAATAAACCATTTGCAGACTTCCTGACCTCTACCTAAGGTGCCTTCTGAGGAACTCGAGCTTTTTTCTCAGCAGGATGTCATGAATTAAAATGGAACCCTGGGCAAAAGCAAAAATGAGATATATAACGCCGTCTACCACTTGTGAAAACATAACATTTTTTTGCTTTTCTAAGCCCCCACCCAGTAGTTTTGTTACTCATTGATCCTGCCAGTTTATTTTTTTTATTTTTTTTAGGTAATAGGGTGGTAGTGCTGTTTATTATGCCTATTACCCTTTGGACGGGGTGATCTTACAAGGATATGAAGTTTTAAAACCCAACTGAAAAAATACCTTGCAATACCTGTAGTGAGGCCTGCAAAGGCTATTCTATGCTCTAGCAGGCTTCCTCCATGCTGTGCTTCGGGTCCCTAGGTACCTCTTCTCGAAGTCCTGCATTGTAAGTGAGGACCCGCCCACAACCCAGAGCATTGAGGGAGGAGAAGAGTGATGATGGCCGGGATGATGAGGAATAAGATTAGTATTACATTATATGTATTTAAACCTTGCAGTACAAAAATGCCCAAATATATCAGTACAGAATTCCTTCATCAGATACAGATATGAATAATCCCCAGGAAAGCCCATTATCACTGGAATTGATAGTTAACCAGCAAAATTGTTTGCTACTTTGACTTTTTTTTTTTTGCAGGAACTTGTGATGCAGCTGACTTCTTATGTGAGAGGTTCTGGGCATATGCTCAACACTGTGCCTAATTATACGTGGCAGCTAGATTATAGATGGGTGTCCCTAGATGTTGCATAATTATACACTTCAATTAAACACCAATTTGTTCTTCAAACAATACAGTATTACCTAGCCAATGATACATATATTTATCATGCACAGGCCGGGTTCACATAGGACTGTATAGATTTCACCCTGAATCATAATTACTTCACGTTTCTGGGTGATTATTACAGGAAAATCAGCGGTACTGCGATGGGATCCAGGTTCACCCCAAGTTATGCCTACCTCTGCATGGGATACTGGGAGGAGACTTACATATGGGGCAGCCTGGTTCATGAATGATATCCTTATCATCTGGGGTGGTTCTGATTCAGCTTTTGATGGTTTCACATCGCACACTGTCAAAATAGCCCATTCAGCATGGAATTTACTCATGTGGTAGATAAGTCCTGTCTACTGTTTCTTGATCTCAGGCTGAGTTTCAACATGGATAAGAACATCATGTCGAGGACAAGCTGGCAGCAGGCAATTTTTACTTGCATGCACAAAGTGGCCACTATCCTAGATGAATTTGTAATGTCCCATTTGAGAAATTCAATTCCCATCCACCGAAAGACAGTATAGTCATCAGAAAAAGACAGCTGGCAACTTCATAATCCTCAAGCATTTTATTTTGCCATATCAGTGAGTACATCTGCCCACCGTCGGTGTACTCACTGGCATGGCAAAATAAAATACTTGAGGCTTAAAGCGGAGGGCCGTTTAAAAAAAAAAGTCAGCAGCTGCAAACACTGCAGCTGCTGACTTAATAAGCCCACTTACCTGTCCAGGGCGCCCGCGATGTCGGCCGCCCGAGGCCGACCCGTCACTCGGCTCTCGGGTCCCGGCGCCGCCATTCCTTGTAAGGGAAACAGGCAGTGGAGCCTTACGGCTTCACTGCCCGTTTCCTACTGCGCATGCGCGAGTCACGCAGCGCTTTGTGAATGGGACGCGCTGTGTTCTGGAACACGCAGTTCCCAGAACACAACGCGACTCATTACCCAGAAGACAACGCGACGAGGAGAGAAAACCAGAAGATCTCCGTGGAGGAGGAAGAGGAAGATTAGGATTATGTGCCTAGCAACAGCCATTTCTGGTAAGTAAAAAAAAAAAATTGTTTTAATTTTCTTTTTTTTAGATTTTTTTTGTCATTTTTAATATTTTTTTTTTTCAGGGTGGCCCTCCACTTTATGCAGTTGCCTGATGGATAGTGTTCCATATCGGAAATCTTTACTCTTAAGATATGGGGATTTCAGACCAATACTATTATTCCTATAGATGATATTTTTAATAATATTATTATTAAAATTATCATTTTTAAAAGGTTTTTTTTCTAAGTACTTGTCTGCAATTAATTTTAATTTCAAGTAATGGATTATTTATGCATTTAGTATATGAGAAACTCTCTGGCTAACTGTATTTGGCTGAGGGATGCTGCTTGTTGATGGAATCGATCCAACATTCGTTTTTTTTATTTTGAGTGTGGTCTGACGTGACCACGCTCAAACCCTGAGAGGTCCTTATCGTGCTTCTCAGAAAAATGTGATACTCTGTGGGAGCAGATGGAGTCTCAGCAGTGGGTAGGCAGTTTGACAGGTTGCCCCGCCCTCGTATCACAGGGCAGTGCAGTCCTTGAGTCCTTTCCTTTCTATCCAGAGATTGTGCTGCCACCTTTGTAGGTGGGGCTTATCTCTGGCATATCCAGTGTGAGGGCTCTGTTGACATGCTTATGTCCCTAGTATATGGTGCGTGTTCCATGGGCACTGGTGGACATCTTTGGATATCTACATTGATTTTGGGGGACACCGATTATTAAAGGTACACTGCCTCTCTCTCACCCCTGCTACCAGCGGTTGGTAAAGCCACTCTCTATATCCCCATTAATATTATGATTCTCATTTTTATTTGTATCCTCATTCTATCTGCGGGTAGAAAGGACTACCATGTACGGTATATTATATATTTTCCACTTTAAGTTGTACACAGTTACTCTTTTCACATAGTGTCTGTATTTCGTCTGTAAGATTTTGCTTGGTGACATGGCCTACCACTTTATTCAATCAGCGCACTTACCGCTCGCAGTTTTTTGCATGTTTGCATCCTTAGCCCTTGTACACACGGTCAGACATTCCGACAGAAAATGTCCGATCGGACCGGGTTGTCGGATAATCCGACCGTGTGTGGGCTTCAGCTGACTTTTTCCGTCGGAATGTCCGACCAACAAAGTTTGAGAGCTGGATATAAAAATTTTCCGACAACACGATCCGATTTGACTTTGTCCCATCGTTTATAGAGATTTCCGATCGGACAAAGTGCCACGCATGCTCAGATCAAATTCCTAGACCAAAGCTATTGGCTACTGGCCTGAACGTAGTCCCGTCGTAACTGAATAACGTCATCACGTTACGAACGATCGGATTTTCCGACAACTTTGTCCGACCGTGTGTATGCAACACCAGTTTCAGACAAAATCCGACGGATTTTGTTGTCGGAATGTCCGACCGCGTGTACAAGGGCTAACACATATAAAATATATTTTATTGTCTGTTTTTGATTTTTTTATGATGGTGTTTTTGCATGTCTGAATAACCTTTACTGTAATGTTCTCTGTATCTTTTTTTTTTTTCTTCCACAAATATTTTATTAGAATCAATAAAAGCCGTACAAACAATACAGAGCTCACATTTGGTCTGCACAAAACCATACCCTTCATGAACATTATATAGGACAGGTTGCCATCGAGTCATGCAATTTATTAACCAAAAACAGCAGAGTACGTCTAACTGAGGCTAATGTGAACTTTTGTACATAACTCAATATACCAACAGAGAAGAGAAATAAAGGTGCAGGTTTGTTTCAGTATCAGGTAGTATTAACCCCACTGTTTGTGCTTTTATCAAGAGTTTTGTCTTTCACGTTAATGGGGCATATATGATAAAGAAAACCTGCGAGGAAGAGTAAGAGGGGCAGAAGAAAGAAGAAAAATGGGGGGGGGAGAAAAAAGAGGGGGGGAGGGTAAAGTAGAGGGGAGGGGTGGGGTAGGACAGAAGGGAATATAAATGGCTTGGAATAGACCTACCTTCTGTTTCCATCTCTTCGTCTAGAATTAATGGCACTTACCTTCCACGCCCTAAAGTGGGTTCTTACTGTGTTTAGGAAGGGTAAGCCCCTATACACACGGTCCGAGATTCTGCAAACCAAATCCGTCGGATTTTGTCCATCGGATCTTGTCCGAAACTGTTGCATACACACGGTCGGACTAAGTTGTCGAAAAATCCGATCTTTCAGAACGTGATGACGTAATTTCGTTACGATGGGACTACGTTCAGGCTAGTAGCCAATAGCTTTGATGTAGGAATTTGATCTGAGCATGCGTGGCACTTTGTCCAATCAAAATTCTCTACACATGATCGGAGTATGTCCGATCGGACCAGTTGGCCGGGAAATATTTCCAACATGTTGGAAAATTGGGTCCGACGGATATTCCGACGGAAACAGTCCGATGCAGACCACACACAGTCGGATTATCTGACAACACGGTCCGATAGGACACATTCCGACGGATTCTCCGACCGTGTGTACAAGGGCTTAGAATGAAACTGACGGTAAGAATGAAACCTTTTAGTGGTTTTGAAATGAATCCAACATGCCCAATAGTGTTTGTATATTTTTGTAGCCACAGTAACAGACACCTTTCCTACTGGGGCGTTTTTTTTAGGCGCTTTTGGGCTAAAAATAGCGCCTGTAAAGTGCCTGCAAAACGGCTCCCCTGCAGTCTGTGTGAAAGACAGAGCACTTTCACACGGAGGCGTTGCGCTGGCAGGATGTTAAAAAAAAAGTCCTGCAAGCAGCACGTTCAGAGTGGTGTATACCGCTCCTCCACCACTCCTGCCCATTGATATTAATGGGCACCACTGCCGAAGCGCATGCAATGCGCTTTGGCAGCGGTGCTTCACGGGCGCATTTAACCTCTTCTTCGGCCGCTAGCTGGGTTATATGTGCCCCACTAGCAGCCGAATAGCACCACTAAAATTATGGTAAAGCGCTGCTAAAACTAGTAGCATTTTACCATCAACGCCTGCCCGCTCCAGTGTGAAAGCAGCCTATAAAATAAAAACAGGTAGTCAAAACTTTTGGACAAAAAAAAAAAAAATGGGCTAACTTTACTGTTTTAGTTTTTTTTTTAAAAATCATTTAGTGTATTTTTTTCCCCCCAAAAAAATGCATTTGAAAGACCTCTGCGCAAATGCCGTGTGACATAAAATATTGCAACAACCGCTATTTTATTCCCTAGGATCTCTGCTAAAAAAAATATATAATTTTTTGGGGGTCTAAGTGATTTTCTGGCAGAAAATACAGGATTTTTACTTGTAAGCAACAAGCGTCAGAAAAGATTTAGTCTTTAAATGGTTAAACTGAGAACTTTACACACTGAGATGAGTTCATTCATTCAGAAGTGTAAACATTGTATCTTGTATTCAATGTCATTGTATCGTTTCTATGAAGACTCAGGCAACTTACACTAACTTCTATTACAGAAGTCATTTCCAAGTCACGCTGTTCTAAATCGGCCTTTTTATCAGCTCAATCGGCCGATGCCGATTAATTAAAAAACGGCAAATATCGGCCGATATATCGGTCGACCTCTAATACATATTATATATATATTCTTTATAATACATTATAATTGGTTACTGGAGTGTGAATCTTCCACCCCATAATCCAGTGTTTCTCAATTCCAGTCCTCATGGCCCACTAACAGGTCATGTTTTCAGGCTTTCCATTATTTTGCACAGGTGATTTGATCAGTTTCACTGCCTTAGTAATTACCCCAGCTGTTTCATCTGAGGGAAATCCTGAAAACATGACCTGTTAGTGGGCCATGAGGACTGGAATTGAGAAACACTGTCATAATCTATCCATACTATTATTTAAACAGTTCTCAGGTGGCAGTCAGGTAGCTCTGATGAAGAGGGTTTAGCCCTTGAAACATGTTAGCTTTTGTCTCTACATACAATGGGGAATTACTTGTGTCTGCCCAAAGGCATTGATCGAGTTTATAGCTGAAGCTGGTTTCTGTTTTTTTTTACGTATGAGTGCTTACTCAATTTGGTTTGTGAGATATAGATATAGATATAGATATATAATATCCAATGGTTGCCACTGAACACATATCAGAGATAGAAAACGTGCCTGGGTGTGCAGCAAAGACTGTAGTACATATAATCAAAAAGAGAGAGCGCCACTCAGGGGTCTTCAAAGGTGAACTCACAATGAAGGTGTGTTGATGAGGCATAAGCTCCTGAGGAAGACGAGCCGGTACCTTGTCGAAATAAAACCTTCGCTGTGCGTTCACCTTTGAAGACCCCGTGAGTGGCGCTCTCTCTTTTGGATTTTCTATATATAGTCATATACCCAAGCAAACAGGGGGACATCAGAAGAGGGACATAAGGATTTGGTTGATAAAGAGGGACAGTCAATGAGAAATTTATAATAGGATAATCAAAGGAGTGAAATAAAAAATAAAAAAACAGGGAAGGACATATGGACATATAGTGCTTTCACTAAAAGCTAATGTGAGGAGCTCCCTGCACAGTGCCGATTACAGTTCGTAATCGGCTGACGATCGGGGAGCTCCTCTCAGCCACCCCTCCTATCGAAGAGTACAGGGGGCCCTCAAGGGCCCCCTGCAGGAAGGGGCCCAGTCGCCATGGCAATCTCGGCGACCCTTATAATTCCGCCACTGGGCTTTATAATGTATGTATTGTGTATTTTTGTACGCAGGGCTTTTTTTCAGTGGGAACATGGCGGAACGTAGTTCCAGCACCTCCAGCACTGAATGTACTGTGTGTATTGGCAAGGGGTGCCGGGGTGAGCTGAAGGGTCTATTAATGCTGGCTGCTGGGCGATCTATTGTTGCTGGAGCTGATCTATTTTTGAGTGGTGGTCTAGTGTTGCTGGGAGGTCTATTGTTGCTGGTGGGGGATCTATTGTTGCTGGGGGTCAATTATTGCTGGAAGAGATCTAATTTTGACAAGGGGGGTCTATTGTTGCTGGTGGGGGATCTATTGTTGCTGGAAGAGATCTACCTTTGACAAAGGGGGGTCTAATGTTGGAGAGTCTATTTGTGCTGGCAGCATCTGTTGTTACTGCTGGGGTGGTATTTTGTTGTAGGGCTCCATTGTTGCTGGGGTATCTATTGTTTTTGATCAAATCTATTGTTACGGGGGGGGGGGGGCTATTGCTGCTGGCTGTGGGGGATTTATTTTACTACTTTTCTTGCTATCATTAACAAATTCCATACAAATTATTTAGCACTACAAAATGATACTTGGCTCTGTATTTTCTAACCGGTTCCCGACCAGCGCATGCTGATGTACGTCGGCAGAATGGCACGGGTAGGCAAATGGGCGTACCTGTACGTCCCTTTAAATTTGCCGCCCTGCCATCGTGAGCTGGTCGGGGCCCCCATGAGTCCGGTCGCGGGTCCCGCGTACTCGATCACCGCGGGCATACCCGCGATTGTCTCACGGGCCGGCTGAACAAGGAAATGCCATTGTAAACAGCATCTCCCCATTCTGCCTAGCAACAAGTGACAGTGATCTCTGCTCCCTGTGATTGGAGCAGAGATCAGTGTTCACTAACACAAAGCCCAGCCCCCCACAGTTATTAACACACCCCTAGGAACACTTAACCCCTACACTGCCACCCACTGGTTAACCCCTTCACTGCTAGTGTCATTTACACAGGAATCACTGCATTTGTATAGCACTGATTGCTGTATAAATGACAATGGTCCCAAAAATGTGTCAAAAATGTCTGATGTGTCCCCCACAATGTCGCAGTCACAATAAAAATTGCTGATCACCACCATAACTAGTAAAAAAAAATATTAATAAAAATGCCATAAAACTATCCCCTATTTTGTAAACGCTATAACTTTAGCGCAAACCAATCAACAATCGCTTATTGCGTTTTTTTTTACCAAAAATATGTAGAAGAATACGTATCGGCCTAAACTGAGGGAAAAAATGTTTTTTATATATTTTTGGGGATATTTATTATAACAAAAAGTAAAAAAATTGTCGCTCTATTTTTGTTTATAGCGCAAAAAATAAAAAACGCACGTCAATTTTGTTTGGGAGCCACGTCGCACAACCGCGCAATTGTCAGTTAAAGCGACGCAGTGCCGAATCGCAAAAAGTGGTCTGGTCCTTGACCAGCAAAATGGTCCGGGGCTGAAAGTGGGTAAAAGGGGCAGTACTGGGAGGTGGGTGGGGGATGAAACCAAGGAATGTTGCTCAGTTGGTGAGACGAGAAGTGACTCAGAAGGGGGGGAGTTCCTACACCTATTCTCTGAGAAAAAAAGCCCTGGTTGTACGTTTTGTAATATGATGTATCTATTGTATGATAATGTATCTTATGTATATTGTATCTATTGTATAATGATCTTTTTTGTCGTATATTGTATCTATCGTATGATAATGTATATGTTGTATATTGTATGTATTGTATAGTGATATATTTGTTGTGTATTGGGGGGTTATTTACTAAAGGCAAATCCACTTTGCACTGCAAGTGCACTTGGAAGTGCAGTCTCTGTAGATCCGAGGGGGACATGCAAGGAAAATAAAAAACAGCATTTTAGCTTGCACATGATTGGATGATAAAATCAGCAGAGCTTCCCCTCATTTCAGATCTACCCCTTAGATTTCGAGCGACTGCACTTTCAAGTGCACTTTCAGTGCAAAGTGGATTTGCCTTTCATAAATAACCCCCATTGCATCTATTGTATGATAATGTATATGTTATATAATGATGTATTTGTTGTATAATGTATCTTATGTATAATAAGTTATCTGTTGTATAATGTATATGTTGAATATTGTATCTTTTGTATATTGTTGTATATGTTTTATACTGTATGTGTTGTATGATGATATATCTGTTGTATATTGTTGTATATGTTTTATACTGTGTGTGTTGTATGATGATATATCTGTTGTACATTGTTGTATATGTTTTATACTGTATGTGTTGTATGATGATATATCTGTTGTACATTGTTGTATATGTTTAATACTGTGTGTGTTGTATGATGATACATCTGTTGTACATTGTTGTATATGTTTTATACTGTATGTGTTGTATGATGATATATCTGTTGTACATTGTTGTATATGTTTTATACTGTATGTGTTGTATGATGGTATATCTGTTGTATATTGTTGTATATGTTTTATACTGTGTGTGTTGTATGATGATATATCTGTTGTATATTGTTGTATATGTTTTATACTGTGTGTGTTGTATGATGATATATCTGTTGTACATTGTTGTATATAATGTATACTGTATGTGTTGTATGATGATATATCTGTTGTATATTGTTGTATCTTTGGTATAATGTATCTGATCTGTTGTATAACAAGGTAGCTGTTGTATAATGTGTATGTTGAATATTGTTGTTGTATAATGTATTGTATATGGCTGTATATGTCGTGTAGTTGTATCTAATGTATAACAATGTATCTATTGTTTTCTCCCAGACTCCCCCACCTGTTTCTCTGCTCTCTCTTGTCAGTTTTCATATCTAACCCCCTCCCCTCCCCCCTCATTTACCCCCTTTGCAGGATCTCTGCCCTTACTGTATGTTGGGGTTCCGTCTAGTCTTGATATAGAAAGGACAAGGTTCCAGTGAAAGTGAAACTAACTTCAAGAGGAGGAAGAGGAGGAGGGGGAGGGGGAGGAGGAGGATGGTTTTATAAAGACTCACAGTAAGGCGTATACAACAGAAAAGTATGAGAAATGTTCTGTTCTTTTAGAATAGTGTAAGTTGTCATTTGCGCTTGAACTCAGTGTCGTTTTTTGTTTATTTTTTAGCAATTTTGCTGCCCTTTTTGTACATTTTTGCATGTTTTCAGGAGGTCACTTTGAAGTCTATTAACCACTTCAGCCCCGGAAGATTTTACTCCCTTCCTGACCAGAGCACTTTTTTGAAATTCGGCACCGTGTCGCTTTAACTGACAATTGCGCGGGTCATGCGACGCTACACCTGAACAAAATTGACGTCCTTTTTTCCCCACATATAGAGCCAGGGTTGGACTGACCATTGGGCCACTCGGGCACTGCCCGAGGGCCCCATGCCACTAGGAGGCCCCATCAGGGTTGCCAGCCTCAGTATAACCAGGGAAATTATGTAAAAATCTGTGTTTTTTTTTTACATCTGTCTCTGAAATGTCCCTTACCGACATCCCTTTGGTCTAAAAATCCTGAGATTATAGCTGCCCCGCCTCTCCAGTACCTTCTCAGCCAATAGAAACATGTCTGTGTATACTGTGTGATTGTATACTGTGTGTGTGTGTTTGTGTATATTGTGTGGCCCCATAATGTCTGATTGCCTGGGGGCCCCATAATCTCCTATTGCCCGGGGGCCCCATGAGTTGTCAGTCCCCCCCTGTATAGAGCTTTCTTTTGGTGGTATTTTATCACCTCTGCGTTTTGTTTTTTTGCGCTCTGGTCACACAAAGGTTGAAAGAGAGTAAATCCCCAGGGCTACTACTGTCAATAGACGCCCCAAAAAGTGTTTTGACAGAGTAGACTGGGGATTTATGCAAAACACTTTGGAGGCATTTGGAGTAGGCCCTAAGCTGACAAGGTGGATAAACACCTTATATAAGCACCCTACAGCGAGGGTCAAAATAAATGGGACATTATCGGGGTCTTTCGAAACGGGACTCGGCAGGGTTGCCCCCTGTCCCCTCTACTGTTTGTTCTATCAGTAGAACCATTGTTGGCTAGGGTAAGACTAAATCCTGACATTAAGGGGTTACAGAACGAGGCACATAAAATAGCGGCACACGCCAACGACGTTCTGTTCTATATTACCAGTCCTAGGACAACCCTCCCCAATCTACTGAAAACCCTAAAAACGTACGGCGAAGTATCAAACTTTAAAATGAACCCTTCAAAATCAGAAAATACTAAAAATAAGCGTTACGCCACAGGAAAAAACACATTTATAAACAGGATTTTCCATTCATATGGAGGGACACCGAGATAAAGAGTATTTGGGAGTCAAAATAACACCTGAATATGAAACTATGTACCAACAAATAGTGATGGCCCGAACCTCCGACGGGACGTTTCGCGAACGCGGACCGCGAACGAGGCCGACCGTTCGCGAAACCGAACATTCGCGGCGGGCCCCATTGACTTCAATGGGAGGCGAACGTTTCAAACCTTTGGGTCG
This sequence comes from Lithobates pipiens, assembly GCF_037356315.1. Lineage (NCBI taxonomy): Eukaryota > Metazoa > Chordata > Amphibia > Anura > Ranidae > Lithobates > Lithobates pipiens. Next base: position 13,931,063 of record NW_027507784.1, on the reverse strand, counting down.
AATTTGCAGCCACGAGGTAATTATTAGCTGGGCAAACATAGTCCCACCACATGGCCAATGACATAACACATGTATGAGGTGAATTTGGGATCGATAACTACAAGCATTCTTTTTTTATATGGAAAATTGTTCTGACAATTCAGGACTGTGGAGCGCATGAAGGCAATGGAGGAGAGGGAAGGTCAGGGACCACGGTAGGCAAAGAAGAGGGTGCAGGAGATGATCACCAGCAGCGTGACATACAGCAATGACACCTGCACCGTGATAGAGTCATCTGACAGCAGCACCGTGATAGAGAGCACTGACATCAGCAGCGTGACATAAAGCATTAACACCAGCACCGTGACATACAGCATTAACACCAGCACCGTGATAGAGAGCACTGACATCAGAAGCATGACATACAGCACTGACATCAGCACAGTGATATACAGCACTGACATCAGCAGCGTGACATAAATCACTCACACCAGCACCATGATATACAGCACTGACATCAGCACCGTGATATACAGCACTGACAGCAGCACCGTGATAGAGAGTACTGACATCAGAAGCGTGACATTAAGCACTGACATCAGCACCGTGATATACAGCACTGACAGCAGCACCGTGACATTAAGCACTCACACCAGCACCGTGATATATAGCACTGACAGCAGCACCATAAGCAGCCCCAGGAGTAAGTCAGCACAGCACAGGGATGGTGTGATCCCCTCATAATAAGAACCCCCAGGAGGAAGTCAGCACAGCACAGGGATGGTGTGATCCCCTCATAAGCAGCCCCAGTAGAAATATGACACCGCTCAACCTCTTCAAAGAGGAGGGTAGGGGCATATATACACTTTTGTGGACCAAGCAGGTTGTGTGTTAGTGATTAGCAGACTGTACGTCAGTCCCTATACCAATGAAGGACTGCTGCAGTATAGGGCAGCGGTCAGCAGTGGTGCACCTCAACCCTATCTATTGTGGACCGATAGCGGTCCTTACAGAACAGCAGACTGTACCTCACTCAACCCTATGTACTGTAGCACCCTAGACCAAGTTACCAGTCCTTATAAGAACTTTTGTGGACCAAGCAGGTTGTGTGTGACTGATTAGAAGACTTTACGTCAGTCCCTATACCGATGAAGGACTGCTGCAGTATAGGGCAGCGGTCAGCAGTAGTGCACCTCAACCCTATGTATTGTGGACCGATAGCGGTCCTTACAGAACAGCAGACTGTACCGCACTCAACCCTATGTACTGTAGCACCCTAGACCAAGTTACCAGTCCTCATAGGAACTTTTGTGGACCAAGCAGGTTGTGTGTTAGTGATTAGCAGACTGTACGTCAGTCCCTATACCAATGAAGGACTGCTGCAGTATAGGGCAGCAGTCAGCAGTAGTGCACCTCAACCCTATCTATTGTGGACCGATAGCGGTCCTTACAGAACAGCAGACTGTACCGCACTCAACCCTATGTACTGTAGCACTCTACACAGACCAAGTTACCAGTCCTGATAAAGAGCTTTGTGGAACAAGTGGGTTGTGAATGATTAGCAGACTGCAGCAGAAGGGCAGCAGTCAAGTATAATATTCTTTCTATATTTGGAAGAAAGAATATTATACGTGTACAAGCCTATTACCATACCACTGATACCAGTCCTGAAAAGAACCTTTGTGGAACTAATAGTAACAGCAAGTCTTTAAACTGACCCTCACTGCCTGACACACTGCTTCCTTCCTGTCCCTATACAAAGTGGCAAAAAAGAGGAGACTGGAACGATTAGTGGTTACTGGAATAGCTCTTTTGTGGACCTGATAGTAACAGCTAATGATGATGATGATGACTAAACTGACTCTCCCTGCAGCACACACCGTCCTGTCCCTTTCTCTAAACTGACAAAAGACACTCAGGCTGCTGCAACAATCAGTAGCACAGCAAACCTATATACACCTAACACCTATACCAGTCCTGAAAAGAACTTTTGTGTACCAAATAGCTAGCGATTTATCTCTCCCTACTCCACACAGCAACCTCTCCCTATAGTGACAGAAGAAAGAATGTAAAATGGCCGCCGGATCGGTGTATTTATAAGTTAGGGGGAATGTCCAAGTGTCCATGTGCTGTCATGTCTCAATTGGCTGTCCTGTACCCCATGATAGACGTGTCATCATAGGTCAAAGTTCTTTTACACATTAAACACGTAAGTCCGCCGGGGTGAACAACGGCAAAAGGCGAGCGAACGAGCGGACCGCGAACAACCGAAATTCGCCGCGAAACGACCGCCGGGCGAACCGTTCGGCCATCACTACCAACGAAACGTTATTCTGCTGTTGAATGATATCAAAACCGGCTTAAACATCATAGCCTCCAGACAAAGGTCCTGGATTGGTCGGATAAACTGTTTCAAGATGATAATCCTCCTTAAAATATTATATAAAATGCAAATGATACCAATCTCAATCTCAGATATATACTTTAAAAAACTAAATATTTTACTGCTCAGGCGTGGGCATCCGCAGGAAGGGGCAAGGGGGGTCAAGTGCCCCCCCCCCCCCCCCGGGAATCAGATCTTAAATTCAACACAGTTCCATCGCTATCGGGGTGCGGGCAGCCCACACCCATGTGCAACCTGCCAATGGGGTGACACCAGGGGTCAAGTCCTGGGGAAAAAAGTGTGGGAACCACCACCCAAGATCCACTCCCCCACCTAAAAAAAAATAAAAAATGATACGCTCATATGCACGAACGCTTCAAAATTTCCACATAAACTTCCCTCCTGGCATTAAACTTTGCCAGGTATTGTGCTCAGCTTAGCACCCCAAACTGATGTTCCTCCCTCAGCTCACCTCTCTCCCTGCATGTCCTGTGAGCAGAATAGCTGATTTACCCATCCGCTATACCTAGACCTGATCTATCCGTCAGCTAGACCTAGACCTGATCTATCCGTCAGCTAGACCTAGACCTGATCTACCCGTCAGCTAGACCTAGACCTGATCTACCCATCAGCTAGACCTAGACCTGATCTACCCGTCAGCTAGACCTAGACCTGATCTACCCGTCAGCTAGACCTAGACCTGATCTACCCGTCAGCTAGACCTGATCTACCCGTCAGCTAGACCTAGACCTGATCTACTCGTCAGCTAGACCTGATCTACCCGTCAGCTAGACCTAGACCTGATCTACCCGTCAGCTAGACCTGATCTACCCGTCAGCTAGACCTAGATCTGATCTAGCCATCAGCTAGACCTAGACCTTATCTACCCTTCAACTAGACCTGATCTACCCATCAGCTAGACCTAGACCTGATCTACCTGTCAGCTAGACCTAGACCTGATATACCCGTCAGCTAGACCTAGACCTGATCTATCCGTCAGCTAGACCTAGACCTGATCTACCCGTCAGCTAGACCTAGACCTGATCTACCCGTCAGCTAGACCTAGACCTGATCTACCCGTCAGCTAGACCTAGACCTGATCTATCCGTCAGCTAGACCTAGACCTGATCTACCCGTCAGCTAGACCTAGACCTGATCTACCCGTCAGCTAGACCTAGACCTGATCTACCCGTCAGCTAGACCTAGACCTGATCTACCCGTCAGCCAGACCTAGACCTGATCTACCCGTCAGCTAAACCTGATCTACCCGTCAGCTAGACCTAGACCTGATCTACTCGTCAGCTAGACCTGATCTACCCGTCAGCTAGACCTAGACCTGATCTACCCGTCAGCTAGACCTGATCTACCCATCAGCTAGACCTAGATCTGATCTAGCCATCAGCTAGAACTAGACCTTATCTACCGTTCAACTAGACCTGATCTACCCATCAGCTAGACCTAGACCTGATCTACCCATCAGCTAGACCTAGACCTGATCTATCCATCAGCTAGACCTAGACCTGATCTACCCGTCAGCCAGACCTAGACCTGATCTACCCATCAGCTAGACCTGATCTACCCGTCAGCTAGACCTAGACCTGATCTACTCGTCAGCTAGACCTGATCTACCCGTCAGCTAGACCGAGACCTGATCTACCCGTCAGCTAGACCTGATCTACCCGTCAGCTAGACCTAGATCTGATCTAGCCATCAGCTAGACCTAGACCTAATCTACCCTTCAACTAGACCTGATCTACCCATCAGCTAGACCTAGACCTGATCTACCTGTCAGCTAGACCTAGACCTGATCTATCCGTCAGCTAGACCTAGACCTGATCTACCCGTCAGCTGGCAATGCCTGAATGGTCAGGTGTGCGGCACTCACTATTGCGAGCTGTGTCGGCGGCTGCTGGTGTAGCACCTGCCACACAGCTCACATACTTCAAAATCTTGCAGGACGGGGCTGCTAACGGGAACTGAGTTCCTGTTGTGGAAAAAGTACAGGGACTCCGTTCCCAATGCGTTCCCACAGGACTTGAGCCCTGGGTGACACCATCAAGGTTCTGTCAAGCGCCCCTATCAGTGTAGTGCGACTGCGGGCACTTTTCCCTGCTCAGCCCAGCAGAGAACTCGGCGGCGCTGTGACAGGAGAAAGGCGAGCTGCGGGCTATCCCCCTCTTTGAAGGGTTAGTTTCGTAAAACTAATAATATGTATAACCCGGAGCTCTTAAAGTTTAGCGGTGAAACAGGAGAAGTAGGGTTTGTAAAGAGATGGAAAGACTGGGTAAAATATAAGCCAGGGGTGCCCAACCTTTTGAAGAGCGAGGGCCACTTAAGAAAATTGGTAACTGGTCGTGGGCCACAATGAGGGGAGCGGGAGGATGACAGGTCCGTGTCCACAGACACAGCTCACTCTACTCTATGGGCCCTCTGATCCAATCCGATTTGCCCAGACGGAAGGGACAGATCCCTTTCTATTTTTTTTAGGTAGGCGGGTGTAAACACACAAGTCCGTTTTACATCTGCTGCTCCATAGAGGTGAATAGTAAGTCCGATTGGGTCGGACCAATCATGTGAAAGGGACCTAAGGCTGCTTTCACACTGATGCGCTGCGATTTGCCCAAACCACCAGTCCAGCGCAATGAACCTGTGGATTTTCTGCAGGTTAGCTGCACTTTGCCGTAAACTTCTATTATATCCTGCAGGTTTGGCGCACTTTCTGAAGATGCAACAAACCCGCAGGTAATAACAGAAGTCTATGGCTCAATGCAGGTAACCCGCAGCTGCGCTGCACCTGCGGATCAGTTTGAAAGCAGCCCAGTAACCACTGAAAAACAGATATATCCATATCTACTGTGAATTTAGTAGTAAACGTACCTATAAGCAATCACCCAAATACGCCAAAAGGATGGCAGAAGGAAGGTAGTACGAGTGAAGGTTGAGGGGGCAGGACTGTAGACATACGGAGAGATTTAAGGGTGGGTTGTGGGGGGAGGGAGTATTGGGGTAGGGGGTGATAATATTTTGTGAACGCATGTATAACGCGAACGGTTTGGTACGAAATCAAAGGACTTAAAAAAAAAAAAAAAATCATATAAAGAAATAAAATATTTCATAAAAAAAAAAAAAAAGCACACGAGTAAAGAGTAAAAAAGTAAAAGTAAAAGACAATGCTACAATGATGGGGGAACGAGATGGGACAAAAATGAACGTCAGAGTTGATTCAAGTCTCTCCAAAGAGTCTATCCAAAGATATAAGTATAGTCATATTAGTACAAATATATCAAGATCAATACATGTACTAATATGACTATACTTATATCCAGGGCCGTCTTTAATATTGATTGGACCCAGGAAAAAAACTTTTCTTGCCCCCCCCCCCCCCCCCCCATGCAGTTTTGCTCTCCACCTGCTCTGAGACATACAATAAATAGCAGCCAGACTCAAAATCAGTTTACTGAATCAGATCAGGCAGCTATTGCAATTGGTGTGAGGCCGCGTACACACGCGCGGACTGTTCGCCCAACCTTGTTCGGCAAACAGTTTGTCAAACAGTCCGCTCAAAATTTGCATGAGCGGACTTGCCCACACACGAGCGGACTGTTTGACGAACAAGGTTGGGCAAACAGTTCGCTCAACTTTTGAAATGAACGGACTCGCCCACGTAAGGAGGAGGCAAATCCGCCCATTTCGAGCGCGTGTACAGGTAGGCGGGGCCCGCGAAGGAGACGTCGCGGGCTCCGCCGCCTGGAATGGGCTTAAAGGGGAACCCCAACGCCGAAAAAAATCGGCGTGGGGGTTCCCCCCAAGTCCACACCAGACCCTTGTCCGAGCACGCTACCCGGCCGGCCAGGAAAGGGGGGCGAGCGAGCGCGCCCCCCCTCCTGAGCCGTACCAGGCCGCGTGCCCTCAACATGGGGGGTGCCTTGTGGAAGGGGGGGCCGCGCGGCCCCCCCACCCCAAAGCACCTTGTCCCCATGTTGATGAGGACAAGGGCCTCTTCCCGACAACCCTGGCCGTTGGTTGTCGGGGTCTGCGGGCGGGGGGCTTATCGGAATCCGGGAGCCCCCTTTAAGAAGGGGGCCCCCGGATACCGGCCCCCCACCCTATGTGAATGAGTATGGGGTACAATGTACCCCTACCCATTCACCTGTGAAATAAAGTACAAATAAAAACACAACACAGGGGGAAAAAATATTTTATTGCACAGCCGGGGGTCTTCCGTCTTCGGGGGTCTTCTCGCCGGACTCCTCCGCTATGTGTGTGTAGCTCTTTTGCCAGCGGAGGAGTCCGGCTTTCTTCCTCCCCGCCGCCGGCCTCTTCTCCCGACTTCGGGGGTCTTGTCCCCCTCTTCGGTTCTTCTGCCGGGCCACCGCGCCTGGTCCGGTGGCCCGGTCTTCTGTCGCCGTCTTCCGTTCTTCTGTCGCCGCCTTCGGTTCTTCTGCCGGGCCACCGCGCCTTCTTGTAGCTCTTTTACAGGCGGTGGCCCGGTCTTCTGTCGCCGTCGCCGCCTTCCGTTCGTGTTCTTCTTCTTGTTCTTCTTGTTCTTCTCCAGGCGATGTTGACACGTCGCTCCCTCCGGCCGGAATGCCAGAGCCGCCCTGCGCTGTGACTTATATAGTGACAATGGGGCGGGGTCACATGGTATATGTCACATGGGTTGATGTCACATGATGACCCCGCCCCCTTACGATGTCATAGTCCCCATGTGACATCAACCCATGTGACCAACCCATGTGACATATACCATGTGACCCCGCCCCATTGTCACTATATAAGTGACCGCACAGCGCGTCCCCGGCATTCCGGCCGGAGAGCTCGTCGAGTCAACATCGCCTGGAGAAGAAGAACAAGAAGAACAAGAAGAAGAACAAGAACGGAAGGCGGCGACGGCGACAGAAGACCGGGCCACCGCCTGTAAAAGAGCTACAAGAAGGCGCGGTGGCCCGGCAGAAGAACCGAAGGCGGCGACAGAAGAACGGAAGACGGCGACAGAAGACCGGGCCACCGGACCAGGCGCGGTGGCCCGGCAGAAGAACCGAAGAGGGGGACAAGACCCCCGAAGTCGGGAGAAGAGGCCGGCGGCGGGGAGGAAGAAAGCCGGACTCCTCCGCTGGCAAAAGAGCTACACACACATAGCGGAGGAGTCCGGCGAGAAGACCCCCGAAGACGGAAGACCCCCGGCTGTGCAATAAAATATTTTTTCCCCCTGTGTTGTGTTTTTATTTGTACTTTATTTCACAGGTGAATGGGTAGGGGTACATTGTACCCCATACTCATTCACATAGGGTGGGGGGCCGGTATCCGGGGGCCCCCTTCTTAAAGGGGGCTCCCGGATTCCGATAAGCCCCCCGCCCGCAGACCCCGACAACCAACGGCCAGGGTTGTCGGGAAGAGGCCCTTGTCCTCATCAACATGGGGACAAGGTGCTTTGGGGTGGGGGGGCCGCGCGGCCCCCCCCTTCCCCAAGGCACCCCCCATGTTGAGGGCACGCGGCCTGGTACGGCTCAGGAGGGGGGGCGCGCTCGCTCGCCCCCCTTTCCTGGCCGGCCGGGTAGCGTGCTCGGACAAGGGTCTGGTGTGGACTTGGGGGGAACCCCCACGCCGATTTTTTTCGGCGTTGGGGTTCCCCTTTAAGCCCATTCCAGGCGGCGGAGCCCGCGACGTCTCCTTCGCGGGCCCCGCCTACCTGTACACGCGCTCGAAATGGGCGGACTTTTCGAGCGGGAACAGTCCGCTCATTTCGAAAGTACAGCGGACAGGCCCACACACGGGCGGACTGTTCGCTCAAACACAGTTTCAGCGGACAGTTTTTCGGAATTTCCGAAAGACTTTGTCCGTCCAACTGTCCGCTGAAACAGTCCGCTGAAAGCCCACACACGAGCGGACTGTCCGCCCAAACACTGTTCAGCGGACAAGGTTGGGCGAACAGTCCGCCCGTGTGTACGCGGCCTTACAGTATCATTACCGCTCACTGACTGGTTGCTAGAGGTTACAGCACACATTATGGTTCACTGATTAGTTGCTAGAGGTTACAGCACATGATTTCTGCTTGTTGATTGGTTGCTAGAGATTACTGTGGATATGACCTCAGGGAGGCCATGATATACATATCAATGCGGCTGGCTGACCCTATTTACATATGAATGCTGGTAATTTACATGTAAACACAGGGTCTGCAGGTGAGTCATCTGTACACAATAGGGCAGAGCTGGGCAGCATTAGTAGCGGCACTTCACACTGAGATATTGGGACACAGCACAGGACCAAAACCTCAAGGGATGAGGGAATTTAAACTGGGATAGTTGGCAAGTATGAGGCAGCAGCTTTGGGCCCCACAACAATGACAGGGCCCAGGGCAGCTGCCCCTTTTGCCCTGCCTTAAAAAACGGCCCTGCTTATATCCTAGACTATGTACATACGAGATATATTATATACCTAGGAAAAAGGACGGACGGTCCGAAACATGTCGGCATTTTTCTCAAGTTTACATATGTCGCAAGCCAACTGTTAACCAAAGTTTTGTCAAGTAACCCTTTATTCACACATGTTGATAAAAACGCTTTTTATATATACATGCATTTAAGATGTACTATGAATAAATTACTGCGTTACGCTTTATCTACGGTGCTTTTTGCACTAGGCCACTTTTCTAGTATTGTTTCATTGGGATGTGATTGACCAGCCATATGTTGACCGCCACCCTGCACGAAATACACTGGTTTTGATTACTGTGTAAATGAAACTGGCAGGGAAGGGGTTAAACACTAGGGGGCGATCAAGGGGTAAAGTGTGTCCTAGGGAGTGATTCTAACTGCTCTCGGTGACAGGGAGAGGTGATCTCTGTCATGTCACTAGGCAGAACAGGGAGATGCCTTGTTTACATAGGTACTCCCCGTTCTGCGGCTCCGTGACACGATCGCCGGGACACCGGCGGACATCGAGTCCGCTGGTCCCACGGTCATGGTCACGCTGTATGTGTTGGGCACGCGCGCTAGCCCCACCAATTAAAGGGGACGTACAGGTACGCCCATTTGCCCACCGCTGCCATTGTGCCGACGTATATCGGCGTGCAGCAGTCGGCAAGTGGTTAAAGAAACAATTCACTTTTACAAATAAATAAATAAATTGCAGGCAAAAAATAAATAAAAATGTACACTTAAAGCATTGTACCCGCGATCAGCAGATTATGGGTGTCATGCCAGGCTCCTGCAGACTGTCTGTGTATCTGTCTGCCTGTACCTCCAATACCGGCAGGCAGTTACACTATGACAGGAAGCATCACCATCATAAACAGCACAGCCACAAAGGCTATGGGGACTTGTAGTTTTCCCATTCACAGATGCTGTAAATGAATGACACAACCTAACATTGGGGCCCCACAAAGCTGCATACTCTTTAGATCGTGACAGCAAGCAGGGGGAGAAAATCCCCCCCCCCCCCCCGCTAGCTGTCAAAACAAGGACTCTGGGGGGGGGGGGGGGGGGCAACATGAGCCGGTGCATTTGTGTCTAAAAAGCATAACTCTGCCTGAAAGAAGCGCATGTACTTTTTCAAACTTCAAGTGACATGACACTCGTGGGGGAAGGGCACCATTGAATATAATGAAAATCCAGACATCAAACATTAAAGTGCTTCTGGTGAAGTTCGAAATCCCACTTCAAAATACTCTGATGGGAATGTTGCTTTTATGAACATCGCAAAGTGAATGTTAGCAAATAAGATGAAGCCGTGATCGCTTTGATCACCCATTCAGGAGAAAGAAAGTTTAAAAAAATAGAGGATTTTAGCTGGGACATGACAGGGCCGTATTTAAGACAGGGCAAAAGGGGCAGCTGCCCTGGGCCCTCTCATTGCTGTGGGGCCCAAAGCAGCTGCCAACTATCCTGGTGTAAATTCCCTTGTCCCTTTAGTTTTAGTCCCGTGCTGTGTCCCGATATCTCAGTGTGGAGTGCTGCTACTAATGCTGCCCAGCTCTGCCCTATTGTTGTGGATGGATGACTCACCTGCAGACCCTGTGCTTACATGTAAATTACCGGCATTCATATGTAAATAGTGGTGTCCGGCCTCATTGATATGTAAATAGTGGTGGCTGTTGGCATTCATATGTAAATAAATGTGGCATTCATATGTATATCATAACCCCCTGAGGTCATACCCACCATTACCTATACTGAATGCTGCCCACATGCTTGAAAGTCTTGCTTGCAACTGTGGTCATTAAGCCTAACATCAGCCTTTTCTGCAAAGGTAAGAAAATTAGAGGTGGGAGGGTAGTGTGGGGTGCGCAGAGGTAGGCAGAGAAGGAATTTGTTTGGGTACACAGGTGAGCAAGGAGGGGGTGTATGGAGGTAAGGAAGGTGAGTGCAAAGATGAGCAGAGGAGGCAGGTAGAGTTAAAGGGGTGGAGTGGAGAGGATGGGGGAGGTTTGGGGTGCAGTGGTTAGCAGGGGTTTTAGGATGCAAAGGTGTACTGATAGGGTGGATAAAAGATGTAGGTAGCGTGTAGGTCAGCCCATTCATTTCAATGGGCTAGAAATGCTGAAGCAAGTTCCTAACCCTTTTGCAAATTCACATGGTGCAACAGCACATGTCAGCAGATGCGTGGGGGTGTCATTAACAATTGATGGCACTGCTGTGGTGTCAGGAAAGCGATTTTGCATGCGTTCCCGAAACATAAATGTGAAGGCAGGGTAAATGTCTCAGTTACATTAGTGGTCAGTGTAAATCTTCTCATTACATTGGGGCTTATTTAGTCCCCTTACATTGGTGGTTACTGTGAATGCTTCTATTACATTAGTGGTCCTTGTAAATCCCTATTACATTAGTGGTCAGTGTAAATCCCTATTATATTAGTTGTCAGTGTAAACCCCTATTATATTAGTGGTCAGTGTAAACCCCTATTACATTAGTGGTCAGTGTAAACCCCTATTACATTAGTGGTCAGTGTAAACCCCTATTATATTAGTGGTCAGTGTAAACCCCTATTACATTAGTGGTCAGTGTAAACCCCTATTACATTAGTGGTCAGTGTAAACCCCTATTATATTAGTGGTCAGTGTAAACCCCTATTACATTAGTGGTCAGTGTAAATCCCTATTATATTAGTTGTCAGTGTAAACCCCTATTGTATTAGTGGTCAGTGTAAACCCCTATTACATTAGTGGTTAGTGTAAACCCCTATTATATTAGTGATCAGTGTAAACCCCTATTACATTAGTGGTCAGTGTAAATCCCTATTACATTAGTGGTCAGTGTAAACCCCTATTACATTAGTGGTCAGTGTAAATCCCTATTACATTAGTGGTCAGTGTAAACCCCTATTACATTAGTGGTCAGTGTAAACCCCTATTACATTGGTGGTCAGTGTAAACCCCTATTACATTGGTAGCCAGTGTTGAAACTCCTCTTTATATTGGTAGTCGGTAAAAAAATCAGCATTGCCATTGATCACAAAATCCCCCCCCCCCCCCGGCACTGCCGCTGATCCCAGGAGTTCTAGGATCCCTAGGAGTTTTCTGTCTATTGATGGGTCGCTCACCACCCCAGTCCATGGTTTGCAGGCAGTGAGGAAATGATGTGCTGTAACCTCTAGCAACCAATCAGTGAGCAGTATTACTGTACAGTAATCTCTAGCAACCAATCAACAAGCGGAAATCATGTGCTGTAACCTCTAGCAACTAATCAGTGAGCCATAAAGTGTGCTGTAACCTCTAGCAACCAGTCAGTAAGCGGTAATGATATGCTGTTACCTCTGGCAACAATCGCAAATCTCTGCCTGATCTGATTCAGTAAACTGATTTTGAGCCTAGCTGCTATTTATTGTATGTCTCAGAGCAGGTGGAGAGCGAAATTATGTGGGGGGTGGGGGGGCCCAAGAACATTTTTGCCCAGGGTCCAATCAGTATTAAAGACGGCCCTGGTTGAGTGACCTCAGCTTTACCTTAAAGTGTTTGTTACCCCAACACTTCCTATTGCTGATATTTGGCTGGTCACCAGTACTTGTATGGGAACATCTCCTGTTCTTTACTTATCACTTCCTTTCTGTGAAATTCCCGGAGTTCCTGCCAATCCCTCTGCTTTCCTGTTAACTACTTGCTTCCTGGGAAGGCCGTCCACAAGGTTTAGGAGATGTGTCTATGGGAATGTTTAACCATTCTTCCAGAAGCGCATTAGAGAGGTCAGGCACGGATGTTGGACGAGAAGGCCTGGCTCACAGTCTCTGCTAGAATTCATCCCAAAGATGTTCTCCCGGGTTGAGGTAAGGACTCTGTGCAGGCCAGTCAAGTTCCTCCAGCCCAAACTCGCTCATCCATGTGTTTATGCACCTTGTTTTTTGCACTGGTGCGGAGTCATGTTGGAATAGGAAGGGGCCGTCCCCAACCCATGAAAACAACACCGCACCAGAACACCTGACCTTTGGGATGAATTAGAGTGGAGACTGCCAGCCATTTTTATCTTTCCTATTTTTATCCCCAGATAGGTGATGTGATTTTTTAACAATTGTTAAGACCGAGTTAGCAGCCCGATGGGGAAGGGGGGGGAGGGGGGGTCATGTTTGGAAGAGGGGTAGGATCTCACTTTTAGAGAAATTGATTCTCAGGTCTGAACAAGCCCTGAATGTTCAAAATATCTCTTAAATGTGTGTCATGTCTGCCTCTGGAGTCTGAAAGTTAGAATATCATCCACAAAGAGTGCGGTGCATGTCGATTTTAACTCCGACGAGGTTTGAGTGAAAGAGCAAGAAACGGGGGAGGGGTTCTAGGGCTAAATTAAACAGAAGAGGGGATAGGGGGCACCCTTGCCTAGTGCCTTTGTGCAGGTGGGTACTGTTGGAGATGTGACCTGCAGCAACCACATTGGCAGCTGGGGCAGAGTACATAGCATGTATGATATGGAGAATGGGCCAAGCGGCCAATATAAAGTGCTCAATAAGGATTGAATTAATATACAGATCATATTGTGAGTAAGTGATCCGTGCTGCAAACTCATTTACCATTGCAGTACATGAACCTTCACTGAATGTGGACGGTGTAATGAGTTTGTATTGATTTCAGCATGCATGGAGCACTTTGCAGTACATGAACTTTCACTGAATCAGGGGCGGATCCAGAGTCTAGTCTCGGGAAGGGCACTACCAGAAAATATGTTTTTTCACTTGCCACGTCGCCTGCCACCAGATGCGGATTGTCACTTGCCACGTCTCCTGCCACCAGATGCGGATTGTCACTTGCCACGTCACCTGCCACCAGATGCAGATTGTCACTTGCCACGTCGCCTGCCACCAGATGCAGATTGTCACTTGCCACGTCGCCTGCCACCAGATGCAGATTGTCACTAGCCACGACGCCTGCCACCAGATGCGGATTGTCACTTGCCACGTCTCCTGCCACCAGATGCGGATTGTCACTTGCCACGTCGCCTGTCACCAGATGCGGATTGTCACTTGCCACGTCGCCTGCCACCAGATGCAGATTGTCACTAGCCACGACGCCTGCCACCAGATGCGGATTGTCACTTGCCACGTCTCCTGCCACCAGATGCGGATTGTCACTTGCCACGTCTCCTGCCACCAGATGCAGATTGTCACTTGCCACGTCGCCTGCCACCAGATGTGGATTGCCACTTGCCACGTCGCCTGCCACCAGATGTGGATTGCCACTTGCCATGTCACCTGCCACACGTTACAGATTATCACTTGCCATGTCACCTGCCACACGTTACAGATTATCACTTGCCACGATGCCTGCTACATGTTGCGGATTGTCTCTTGCTGTGTCACTTTCCTACTAAGGTGGTCTCTTGCTGCGATCCAGAGTCAGGCAGCAGAGAGATGATGTCATCTTCCTGCTTCCCACGGCTGCCTGCACAGTGAGGGCAGAACTGTACTGCAGGGCGGGAACCAGGCGGTGAGAGATGATGTCATCACCCTGCTTCCCCACCCGCCTGCTCCCTGATTGGCCAGCTGTCCGCTCACCCACCGAGCCGCTCAGCTGCTCGCCCGCACTCTCACCCGCCCGCCGAGCCTCAAGCCTTCTCACCAACCGTGCCGGCCGACAGCCCGGCCGGCCCAAGGAGCCGCCCACTCACACCCATGAAGCAGCCCGCCTGCCCACGCACTCACCCGAATTCTCGGGGGGCAATCACCCCGTTGCCCCCCCTCGAATACACCCCTGCGCTGACTGTGGACTGTTTGCATTGATTTCATTTTATACTAAGTGCGCCATGCATGCTGAAATGAAAGTTCATTACTGCAAAGTGCTCCATGAATGCTGAAATCAATGCAAACTCCTTAAACAGTCCACATTCAGTGCAAACGGATGTACTGCAAAGTGCTCTGTGCTCTAATCCATACACGATTCATATAAACCAATAAGCTGTGATATTATAAAACTGATGAGGCTGCACTGATTGCCACTGATGAGGTGGCACTCTTAAGCTGCACTGATGTGAACTGATAAGCTGCACTGATGGGTACTAATAAGGCAGCCCTGATAGGGCTGCACTGGTTGCCGCTGATAAGCTGCACTGATGTGAACTGATGAGGCTGCACTGATTGCCACTGATGAGCTCCACTGATAAAGCAGCACTGATGGGCATGGAAAGGCCGCACTGCTGGCCCCTGATGAGGCCGCACTGATGGACACTGATGGGCACTGATAAGGCAGCACTGATAGGGCTGCACTGGTGGCCCCTGATAAGCTGCACTGATGTGAACTGATGAGGCTGCACTGATTGCCACTGATGAGCTCCACTGATAAAGCAGCACTGATGGTCATAGAAAGGCCGCACTGCTGGCCCCTGATGAGGCCGCACTGATGGACACTGATGGGCACTGATAAGGCGGCACTGATAGGGCTGCATTAATAGGCCACTTTGGTGGCCCCTGATGAGGCCGCAACTGATGGGCACTGATAGACTGCACTGGTGGCCCCTGATGAGGCTGCACTGATGGGCACCGATAAGCTGCACTGATGGGCACTAATAAGGCGGCACTGATGGGGCTGCGCTGGTGACCCCTGATAAGCTGCACTGATGTGTGCTGATGAGGCTGCACTGATGGGAACTGATGAGGTTGCACTGATATGCTGCACTGATGGGCACTGATAAGGCTGCAATGATGGGCACAGACGAGGTTGCACTTTCCATTATTTTATTTGATGATGACTATCTCATAAAATAATAAATACAACATTTGAAATGGTATACAAAACAACAAAATATACAAGTATGCACTTGGTATCCACTTTTAATGTATAGAGAGGAAGCGGTGGAGATTTAAGAGGAAAAGGTGGAGCCTAATGAGGAAGGGGTGTGGTTTACAGATGACAGGGTGTGTCTTAAACAGGAAGGGGTGGGGCCTTGACAGGAAGGGGTGGGTCATATTTAAATGAGAGGGAGTACGAGTTTAGTTAGGCCTAGGGCAGCACAAAATCGAAATACACCACTGCTCCCTGGCAGGTTCCCCTCTACCCTTCCTGACTGTCACCCATCTACTCTGCTTTGGTGCCTGCCTCTCGTCTCCACCCGCCTCTGTGCCGGGCCCGAGTATGATCCCAACTCTTCTTTGGTATACAGAGTCTTCTCAGTGCTGACAGTCACTTCCATAAATTCAGAACCTGGGCTTCTGGGGGAAACAATGTGCTTATATTTTGCACAGCAGAATTCGCCCTCGATCGGATGATCAAGGAATGCATACATGCTGCAAGGTGTACACCGAGTCGCATCTCCACACCCACCGGGCATCGTACCTACTAATTTGATGGGGATTGGGGGTTATACCCTGTCCAAATGAACTAGCTTCCTGACACAAATACTCAACAATACACTGGTTCTCAACAAGGCAATACACAGGTACTCACAGTCCACATGCACTCACAGCACTCGTGCACTCACAGTCCACATGCACTCACAGCACTTGTGTACTCACAGTCCACATGCACTCACAGCACTCGTGTACTCACAGCACTCGGGTACTCACAGTCCACATGCACTCACAGCACTCGTGTACTCACAGCACTCATGCACTCACAGCACTCGTGTACTCACAGTCCACGTGCACTCACAGCACTCGTGTACTCACAGTCCACGTGCACTCACAGCACTCGTGTACTCACAGTCCACGTGCACTCACAGCACTCGTGTACTCACAGCACTCATGCACTCACAGCACTCGTGTACTCACAGTCCACGTGCACTCACAGCACTCGTGTACTCACAGCACTCGTGTACTCACAGCACTCGTGTACTCACAGTCCACATGCACTCACAGCACTCGTGTACTCACAGCACTCATGCACTCACAGCACTCGTGTACTCACAGTCCACGTGCACTCACAGCACTCGTGTACTCACAGTCCACGTGCACTCACAGCACTCGTGTACTCACAGTCCACGTGCACTCACAGCACTCGTGTTATTGCATGCTAGGTATATGGGGAAGCACCACATACCTTCCCCGCATACCTAAAAATGTAATAAACATATAATAATAAAGTGCAGTTTCCCTTTAACACAGAAGTGCAAAGTGAAACTATGTGGAAAGGGTAAAATGAAAACTAAGCAGAGCTGTTTTTCATTTGATAGTCACTGGGAAGAAAGGGATAAGCAGGGCAGCGCACATTGCTGTGAAGACCCAGAAATGGACTATAAGGAACTGAGAAGGAAGATTAAGGCCTTCAGCCTGGATGATGGAGATCTGGGCAGTCAGGGCTATAAGCAGGTCCTCCTACAACTGTTTGGCCTTACTGGTCATGGTAAATCCTCCTTTATTAACTCCTGTAAGTACATCCTGAATGACGGAGAACCGTTTAAAGAATATGCTCCGACTGGACAGACTTCAGATGGAGGCAGCATAACTATGAGAAGAAATACCTATGAGCTCACCCCCAATATCACCATCGTGGACAACAGAGGATGTAATACGATCACTCACTTTGAACGTGCAGAAGTCTATGCCCAGCTCGGTGAGTAGGCGTAACCGCGAGTATTGTATTAAATATGTCTTGTTACTGGTATGCCAAGGAAACCCCACCTTTTCCCTTAGTGACCACACCACACAAAATTGGAGTTAAATTGGCCATAGTAGCCTTTTAATTAAACAAATATAAATAACCATTCATTAACATTAATAACATAAAAACCAGACCAGACTTTTTATTAACCACTTGCTTACTGGGCACTTAAACCCCCCTCAGTCCCAGACCAATTTTCAGCTTTCAGCGCTGATGCACTTTGAATGACAATTGCGCGGGCATACAACACTGTACCCAAATGAAATTTTTATCATTTTTTTCCCACAAATAGAGCTTTCTTTTGGTGGTATTTAGTTACAGCTCGGAGTTTTATTTTTTGCTAAACAAACAAAAAAAGATGCAAAAAAAAAAAAAAAAAATCATGTTTTAATAGTTTGTTATAAAATTTTGCAAACGGGTCATTTTTCTCCTTCATTGAAGTGCGCTGATAAGGCGGCACTGATAGGCTGCATTGGTGGGCACTGATGGGCTGCATTGGTGGGCACTGATAGGCTGCATTGGTGGGCACTGATAGGCTGCACTGGTGGGCACTGATAGGCTGCACTGGTGGGCACTGATAGGCATAGTTAAGGCGGCACTAATAGGCACAGATAAGGCGGCACCGATGGGCACAGATAAGGCGGCACTGATGGGCAAAGATGGGCACAGATAAGATGGCACGGATGGGTGGCACGGATAAGTGGCACGGATGGGTGGCACGGATGGGCACTGATAGGTACCACAGATAGATGGGACTGATGGGCACTGATAGGTGGCACTGATAGGTGGCTCTGATAGGTGGCACTGCTGGGCACTGATGGGCGGCACTGCTGGGCACTGATGGGCGGCACTGCTGGGCACTGATGGGCGGCACTGGGGTGCAGCACCTTTGAGGCAGATTGGGTGGCACTGTGGGTGGCACTGTGGGTGGCACTGTGGGTGGCACTGTGGGTGGCACTGTGGGTGGCACTGTGGGCACAGACGGGGGGCACTTACTTTTACTTTTATTTATCCTTCAGGATGGCACTGCGGGAGGCAGGTGGGCACTGGCAGGTGGCATGTGGTGCCTTGCATTGCTGGCCGTGATCGGGACTGATGTCCCGATCACGGCCGCCGGTGATCGGCTTTTTTATTTTCTCCTCGCGCTGTCAGCGCGAGGAGGAATAATAGCCGATTACCGGCTCCGTTCTATCACATGATCAGCTGTCATTGGCTGACAGCTGATCACGTGATAAGGGGTCGGGATCGACCCCTTGCACGGATCGGTGATCAGGCGAGTCTCACGGACTCGCCGATCACAGAGCGCGCCGCGCGCGCCCCTCAGGGGGCGCGCAGGCCGCTCGTAACCGGGACGACATCAATAGACGTAGTCCCGGAAATCTAGGTCCGCGCTAATGCCATCATTCGGCAATAGCGCGGTACCCAAGTGGTTAAAGAGAAAGGGCTACAAGGTCCTAATAGGCATAAAACCCAGGACAGTACCTGCTTGTCACTTCACCGACCTGGGAGCCGTACCTCAGATGGGTCCCTACACCATACCTTTGGTGCCCATATGAACCTAAAAAAAAGGACCCTGCACCCCGTCACCAACACATCTGATTCTCTAAGCCCCTGTACACACGGTCGGAAATTCCGACGGAAAAGGCCCGATCGGACCGTGTTGTCGCATAATCCGACCGTGTGTGGGTTACATTGGACTTTTTCCGTCAGAATGTCCGACCAACAAAGTTTGAGAGCTGGATATTACATTTTCCGACAACATGATCCGATCTGACTTTGTCCGATCGTTTGTAGAGAATTACGATCGGACAAAGTGCCGCGCATGCTCAGATCAAATGACGAGACCAAAGCTATTGGCTACTAGCCGCAACGTAGTCCCGTCGTAACGAACCAACGTCATCATGTTCAGAACGATCAGATTTTCCGACAACTTTGTCCGACCGTGTGTATGCAACACCAGTTTAGGACAAAATCCGTTGGAAAAAATCAGACGGATCTTGTTGTCGGAATGTCCGACCCGTGTGTACAAGGGCTTATATTATAACAGTAGTAAGACATCCCATAACTTTGTATATTTAGTGAGGGGGCAATGCAAAGTATACATCCAGCTGAACTACATTAACTGTTCTTGACTCCAACCATGACTTAGCCCCTGTACACACGGTCGGAGATTTCCACAACCAAATCCGTCGGATCTTGCCCGTCAGATTTTGTCCGTCGGATCTTGTCCGAAACTGTTGCATACACACGGTCGGACAAAGTTGGTGAAAAATCCGATCTTTCAGAACGTGATGATGTAATTTCGTTACGATGGGACTACGTTCAGGCTAGTAGCCAATAGCTTTGATGTAGGAATTTGATCTGAGCATGCGTGGCACTTGGTCCGATCGGAATTCTCTACACATGATCGGAGTATGTCCGATCGAACCAGTTGGTCGGGAAATATTTCCAACATGTTGGAAAATTGGGTCCAACGGATATTCCGACGGAATCAGTCCGATGCATACCACACACAGTCGGATTATCCGACGACACGGTCCGATAGGACACATTCCAACGGATTCTCCGACCGTGTGTACAAGGGCTAAGCCTATGTCCATCACATTCATCCCCTAAAGCGGAGCTCCACCCAAAAGGAGAAGTTCCGCTTTAAGGACTCGTTCCCTGCTCCTCTTGAACAATTGGCACTGTTGAGGAGTGGGGGGGGGGAGAAGGCATTTTGACAGGTACCCGCTTCCCACTTTTGTTCCGAAGTTCTCCTCCTTCCCTCCCCCCTGACATCTTCTGGGACACTGACAGGTCCCAGAAAACTGCATCCACCACTAGCGCATGCGCAGGGGGAACCCGACTGTGAAGCTGCAAGCTGTCACAGCCGGGTGCCCGTAGTGCAGATGCTGGCACCGGGGACCGAAGACAGCGGGTGAGACCGACTGGGGTGAGCTCACTGCTGGACAGGTGAGTGTCCATTTTTTTAAAAGTCGGCAGCTACACTTTTTGTAGCCGCTGACTTATTTTTTCCACAGGTGATTGGAACTCCTCTTTGAGAACCATCTGCAGGTCATAGAAGTAAATAAGAAACAAAGAAAGGAACTTTTAGAGGAGGAAGCGAAAATAAAAAGAGCACCCTATTCAGCTGAGGCAAGAGCCATGACTGCTGAAGCGCAATGGGCCTAGGTACAAACCCCCCACCCTTGCCCTTTTACCCCATTCAATAAAACACTTACAACCATTAGGTTCGGAACGGGCAAGGCCACAGCTTTATTCAATTCCAACACGTAACATGTAAACACATTTAACCAGTGCCAGTCACAGCACTCAATACCAAAAGGGAGTAGTGGGACCTGTCCTTACCATAAGTGCTGGACAGACAGCCTACTTCCAATTTTTTCATCAAGGGCATAGCCCATTACAGTAACTTTAAATGCTTGGCAAGGTCAAGAAACCGCAGCAAGCTGTGACATACCATAACCGAGGGAAAAAAGGGGCGGGAGGGTGGACAGCTCTACCATCCAATTCTTCCGAAAGACCCATAATTCCCCCGGGGGCACAGGTTCCCTGAACTCAGGCCCATCCCCCATGTTTCCACCAATCATCTCCTTTGTCCGGCACCCGGCCATGCCCCAATCAGTCAAGGCTCTCTTTACCGGGGGGGTAAAGAGGCCTTCATCCGATTCATCCAAGAGGAATCTGAAAGATATTTAACCCAGATTTTTCCAAAGAAGCTCAATTTATCATTTAGGATTAGTGATGGATGAACAACGGTTCAGGCCAAGCATCGGTCTGGCCCCGAACAGCGCCTGTTCAGGTGTTTGTGGAACACCCAAATTTGCGGGGCGCTCGGTTAGATGTTCCCCCACCGAGCGCCTCACAATAGACTGCGCACTGCACAGTGTATTCTAAGCCCTGATTGGCTGAAGAAATTCACCTGACTGCTGATCACTAACAACGGATAAGTCATCAGCTGTACCCCTGCAGATACCCAGGTGAACCTCATTAAGTCTCCACAACAGGCTCTGTTGGGTCGTCCAGTGGAGGGAACACCAGAAGACTAATAGCGTTCATATTTGTAGCAACCAGAATCTCCTAGGTCTTGGAAATCTTCCACGATTCTATTTAGCCTACTGAAGGCCAAGCTATAATGAATAATGATAAATTAACGCTTTTTTGGCAATCCTACCATTCAACTATTCCTCCTGAGTATGGCGATACCACATGTGTGAGACTTTTACACATCCTGTCCACATACAGAGGCCCAACATCCAAGTAGTACCATCAGGCGTTCTAGGAGCATAAATTGCACATCTCATTTCTCAACCACCTATTATATTTTTGAAGGCCCTGGAGCACCAGGACAATGGAATTGCCCACAAAATGACCCCATTTTGGAAAGAAAACACCCCAATGCATAATCTACGAGACATAAGAAGTCTTTTGAACGTTCATTTTTTTCCAGAAGTTTTTGGAAAATTTGGAAAATAATGAAATGCTTTTTTTTTTACACAAAGTTGTCCATTTATAAGATATTTCTAACACATAGCATGTACATAGCAAAAATGACACCTCAAAATACATTCCACTACTCCTCCTGAGTATGTGTCACGTACCTGGTTGGAGAGCCCAAGTGTGCAGGGAGCGGCGCCTCGTAAGCCTCCGGCTCGAGAGCCCCTGGAGGGGGGAACAGGGTTTCAGGAGTCCGGAGGACACAAGTGCCAGGCTTGATAGCAGGTAGTAGGCAAGCCGGAACAGGTGGTAGACTGGAACGGCAGGTGCAACCAGCGCTGGGTGCTGAACTGGAACTGCAGGACAGCTGGCACAGGTGAACAGGCAGGAACCGCAGAAGTAGTCGGTGCTGAACTTCAGGTAGATAGGCAGGCGTGGTCAGGGACGAGCAGGGTCGGCAACAATCGGGCAGCAGAGGTACAGAGCAGAAGGCAGAAGCGAGGTCAATCAGGCAAAGGGTCGGAGGCAGGCGGCAAACAGGCAAGGTCCAGGAACAGGCCGGGTACAGGATCAGGAGCACACACACAGGAACGGATAGCAGGAGTCTCGGGAACGCTGTAGACAGGACAGCACTGAGGAGCAGGAGCAGGTCCCTTAAATAGGCAATTGGGCGCCACGAACGGTCGCACGGTACGTTTGCGTACCCCCGCGGGTAGCCGTGCTCCCGTTCGTGACCCCGCGTACCCACGTACGCCCGTTCGGCTCGTCGCGCACCCGCGTGCGCCCGCTCGTGTCAACGCGCACCCGCGTGCGCCTGTTGGGGACTACGTGCACTCGCGTGCGTTCGTTAGCGCCGACCCGCGTCCGAAGGCGCCGACGATCCCCTTGTACGGGGAACCTGCGGGTAAGTCTTCCTTGAACGACCGGGATAGTGGCACGACCGTGACAGTATGGCAATACCACATGTGTGAGACTTTTACACATCCTGGCCACATATAGAGGCCCAACATTAAAGTAACACCTTCAAGTATTCTACGAGCATAAATTACACATATAATTTTCTGACTACCGATCACATTTTTGAAGTCCCTTCATATTTCTAACAAATAGCAGGTACATACCAAATAATAAAAGATTTCCTGTGGTTTTAGAAGTGCAGGGGTCCACAGAGGAGAGCATCGGTCCAGGCAGCAGGCAGGGATGTGGTCAGCGACAGCAAAAGCAATCATCCAGGCAGCAGGCAGGAATACTGTCCATAGTTCGTACAGGCAGAGATACTGTCAGCACAGCCAAAGCATTGGTCCAGGTAGCAGGCAGGGGTGTCCAGGCAGAAATACTGTACATAGTCAGTTGAGGCAGCACGCAGATATATGGTCAACACAGCCAAAGTATTGTTCCAAGCAGCAGGAAGAAACATGGTCCATAATGTCCTGGGTCATTACAGGCAGCAATATGGTCAGCACTGCCAAAGTATTGGTCCAGGCAGCAGGAAGGACCCTCAAGCTTAGGGACAGGGGTAGAGGATTCTCCCACCCAAATCTCTTTTAAGCCTCCGGGCAACCAGACCCTGTTTTGGGAGCACAGAAAACGGAAAACAGTGTTTCTCTACTCAGAACGCTATTCTCAAGGCCCTCACATATCTGATCCCATGAACCGTCGCAGCTGTATGTCGCACCGTGGGATTGGGATAGCGGGCACGTTCCCACGCCCGCTGCACAGCGCAGGGGGTGCCGGTGTTTGTGGCCGAGGGTCGCGATGATCGCGGACCTCGAGCCAACGCAAGCACGAGGGACAGAACAGGGAAGTGTGTGTGCAAACACACACTTCCCTGTTCTTTTCTGAGATGAGTGACAGATTATGTGTTCCTATTAGCTAAGAACCACGATCCGTCACTTCCTCTAGTCAGCCCCCTCCCCCTTCAGTTAGAACCACCTCCCAGGGAACGCGTTTAACCCCTTGATCACCCCCTAGTGTTAACCCCTTGATCACCCCCTAGTGTTAACCCCTTCACTGCCAGTGACATTTTTCCGGTAATCAATGCATTTTTTTTTAGCACTGATCTCTGTATAAATGCCAAATGGTCCCAAAAATGTGTCAAAATTGTCCGATGTGTCCGCCACAATTCACAGTCCTGATATAAATCGCAGATCACCGCCAAAAAAAATAAATAATAAAAATGCTATAAATCTATCCAATATTTTGTAGACGCTACAACTTTTGCGCTTATTGCGATTTTTTTTTTTTTACCAAAAATATGTAGAAGAATACATATCGGCCTAAACTGAGAAAAAATTAGCTTTTTTAAAAAAAAAAAAAAAAATGGTGATATTTATTATAGCAAAAAAGTACAAAATATTGTGGTTTTTTTTTTCAAAATTGTCGCTCTTTTTTTTTTGTTTACCGCGCAAAAAATATAAAACGCAGAGGTGATACCACCAAAAGAAATCACTATTTGTGGGGGAAAAAAGGACGTCAATTTTGTTTGGGTACAACATGGCACGAGCGCGCCCGGTCATTCAACAGCCAAATCTTCCGGGGGATGAGGTGGTTGAAAAACTCCATCATTTAGAGGGGGGGGGGAGGGGGGGTCCACATGTGTAAAGCGTGAGGTTCTCCAAATCCAAGAGAACTGTGGAGATTAAACTAACTGCCAGATTTAAAACAGCTGCTTTGGGATGTTCGTTAGCGCCCAGAAAAATTCCATAGGGAAGTGGTATTGTATTGCTTTACAGCTGCTGCAAATAATCTGTTTTCTGTATATACTTATTGCTTCTCCAGTAATGTGGGGAATATATGAGTCAACTGATTGCTAGCTCTTGTTTCATCTTTCCTTTCCCAACTTACACCATTATTATTTTCCAGGAAATTTTCATCCATTGGATCAGCCTGTGGAGTGGAAAGAGGACTTTAAAGACAGAATGTCGATCCTGGTAGATGAAGACTTGAGCAAAAACACCACTGACTTACTTGTTCCCATATTTATCTACAGGTGAAACATCTTATCAGGGCTGTTTAACCAAAATAATGTCTTTACTTCTAGGTTGCAACTTTTTTTTTTCCTTTGTGACTGAATGGGGGTACTTATTCACATGGGGGGGCTGCATCTGTAGCCCCCTTATTATTAAAGGGGGGATTTTCAGACTTCAGTAAGCATCCTTCCCAAAGACCCCCCCCCAACCGCAGGCCAGGGTTGTTTGGATGAGGCCCTTGTCCTCGCCTTTGCCCAACAACATAGCAACAAGGTTCTTTGCCAAGGAGGTCCCCCCCTGGCAAGGCACCCCCCCCCATGTTGAAGGAATGTAGCCTGGTATGGTTTAGGAGAGCGACGTGGACTCATCTCCTCTTTCTGCAGGCCAGCCAGGCTGTAGGCTCATACTATTGTATTTTTAGGAGAATCTCAGCTTTTTTTTTTTTGTTTTTAAGTGGGACCTCAAGCGTTTTTTTTTTTTTGTTTTTGTGTGAAGCCCCCCTTTTAAAATCCATTCTGGACCCCATCAACCCTGGACCTATCGAGTGACTACTCTCACGGTGTGATATATTAATACACTCAGTCTGCCCACTCTTTGGGCCCTTCCCCCACTCCTCCTTTCCCTTGTAGCCTCCTCTCCGCGATTTCTACAAGTATTAAAGTGTCATTTTTGTACAACTGATGACACTGTAACCTGAACTTTACTGGCCTTGGCCTCTATTTTTATTTCCTGTGATTGATTATTTTCTCCTGTTCTTTTTTTACATCTTATGATACTGACAATTATTTGAACAAAAAGAAGGGAAAAAGGGACAACGAGGGGGCAGCAGCGAGACTTTATATGAAACAAGACATTGAGGGTCAATTAAACCAATCAATAAAATAATAATTTAAAGGCAATGCAGGGGGAGATAGTACAATAAAGTAAGTTAATAATAAATCAATGTTATAATACATAAAATAAATAATATGATAATAACATAATCACATTCATATTATATTAACATTATTATATATAATTTGTATTATAATAGCATAATTACACATAGTTAGTAAAAGACCAATAGTACATCCCAAAATGCAAATACAGTAAAAACCAATGAAATGAGTTGATGATTTAAATAGATCAAACCCATGGGGAAATCTTGGTTATTGGGGCAAAATATCCACTGGTAAAAAGCTTGACGCGTTTCGTGGACTGTTTCCACTCATCAGGAGCTGCTATAAAAATTAGGGGGTACCTGTGACAAATAATACAATTAAATATTAATAATTAATAATCAATGGTAATTGATTATACAGGAAGAGAGGGAGCATATATAATGGTCCTACCAACTCTTACCTAAAGGATAACAAAAATACACATAGAAATTATGGTAATGATGATTTACATTAGAGGCAATGGGAGGGGAAAACTGACAATTATTTGATGTTACATTTTTCTATGTATCTTAGAAATCTTTCAATAAAACATACAATTAAACAAAAAAAAAAATCCATTCTGGAGCCTAAGGGTCTGGTATGGATTTCCCGGGGGACTTCACACTCTTTTTCTTTTGTGTGAGGCACCCCCTTAGAATCCATACTAGACTCAAAGGTGGTGGAGACTCTTTTTGAATTCCTCCTTGTTGTATCGGGTGCTATAAAAAGTGACATTTACAAAGAACAAAATGATATGGTTTAAATTGCCGGCAAATTACATTCATGGCCAGCTTACGTGAAAAAAAAAAAAAAAAAAAAAAAAAGGACACATATCTCTCCAAAGGCCCCCAAAATACTAAGCAGATCCTTGGAGGGGTCTGTGTGTTTGTTTGTTTTTTAAGCAAGGCAAGGAAGCCGGCAATGAAATGTCATTTGCTGGTGGTCTTAAACACTCAAGATCTCCTTTACAGGCAGGATTAGGACAATCCCCCCCCCCATATATTGTTTAAAGCAATTGGACATTTTTAATTTGACCATGGTAAAGTGAATGTTCTAATTTTTTTTTAATTCTTATTTTTCTCAGCGTGTCATATGACCTTCAACCACATGTACAGAAAGATCTGGAAGTTTTTCTTAAGAATTGTGAAGCCATGACAGGTAATTAGCCTCTTAACCAGTGGCGGCTGGTGCACAACATTTTTTTTTTTGGGGGGGGGGGGGCGCAAACAAACTGAAAAATTCTGAAAAAAATCCCCCATCAATTGCAGCCTCACTGTGCCCATCAAACAGTCACTGTACCAAACGCAGCCACTTTGTACATCAAACGCTGCCACTTTGCCCCAAATGCTGCCACTTTGCCCCAAATACTGCCACTGTGCCCATCAAACCCTGCCACTGTGCCCCAAATGCTGCCACTGTGCCCATCAAACATTGCCACTGTGCCCCAAATGCTGCCACTGTGCCCATCAAACCCTGACACTGTGCCCCAAATGCTGCCATTGTGCTCATTAAATGCTGCCACTGTGCCCAAAGTGTTGCCACTGTGCCCCAAATGCTGCCACTGTGTCCCAAGTGCTGCCACTGTGCCCTAAATGTTGCCTCTGTGCCCCAAGTGCTGCCACTGTGCCCCAAATATTGCCACTGTGCCCTAAGTGTTGCCACTGTGCCCCAAATGTTGCTACTGAGCCCCAAGTGCTGCCACTTTGCCGCCCGCCCACCATCTGCCCGGCACTTACCTTGTCTCGGGTGGGCAGCGGGTGACGGCGGCAAGTGGCGAGTAGTGTCTGGTGTCCTCCATTTCTTCCCCGACCCCGATGTCTTCTCCCGCTCACTCCTCCTCTCATCCTCTGCTATGATTGGACACCTGATCGATGCGTTCAATCATAGCGCCTGTCATTTCAGCCAATCAGGTGACAGGCAACACAGATCCAGCAACCTGATTGGCTGAGAGGCGGTTCAATGTTAGCAAAGCAAATTCCTTCGCTTTGCTAAAATACAGCTGAGTGAGAAGCAAACGCACAGCGTTGTGCCCACTTCTCACATCATCTAATCAAGTGCTTCCAAAAAACGACTCCGCCGGTGTAATTCAGGCACCCGGTGCCCGAAAATGGGTCGGGCACCTGAATAGGGGGTCTCAGCAGCGACAATAGATATTGTAGATTCATGCAATGCATGAATCTATCTATGTTGATTAGAGTGGTGCAGGAGAGAGGGGGGTGCTCCTGCGCCCTTTATGGACGCACCGCCACTGCTCTTAACTAATGTAAATGAGCTGCTTAAAGGAATGGTAAACCTTCCTACCTGCACCTTGTTTTTTTTTCAGAAGGGGGGGCTATAGCCCTAAATGGGCCCCCAAAAATCCCCAAGTTTCAGTCTTTATAATGGCAATTATTAACCCCGAGTCCCAAGGCCTGGGTTTGTCCGGGAACTCTGGGCTATTGGACGCCTGCTGCCTCCTCTGAAAGGAAGGGGGTGGTGGCGAGCACCGCTGGTTAACAGAGCAGGGATCTCCATCTCCTGCTTACCCGGTGCAGAATAGTGACACATGAGGTCCCCCCTCCTGGACTGGCTGAGCCATCCATTAGAGGAGCCGACACTGAATTTGCCGGGTAAGTGGAAGAACCCCGGGGCCCACTCTGTATAAACCGGCTGTGGTGGCTCTCCTCTCCAGATGCCTGGGCACAGCCAGGTAAGGCTGAGCTGATGGGATTGGGCCAGGCACTGATGGGCACTGGTCATGAAGCTGCATTAATGGGCACTGATGGCTGGGTATTTTTGAGGCTGCATTGATGGGAACTGATGGTTGGGTATTGTTGGGGCTGCACTGATGGGTACAGATGGCTGGGCACTGATGAGGCTGCATTGATGGGCCAGGTGAGGCTGCATTGATGGGCATTGCCAATGCCCTTATGCTCTTCTGAACCCAGCACTCAGTGTATTACACTCTCCTGAACCTAACACTCTGTGTATCATGCTGTCCTGAACCTAGTGCTCTGTGTATTACTCTCTTCTGAACCCGGCACTCTGTGTATTACGGTCTCCTGAACCCAGCGCTCTGTGTATTACACTCTCCCCAAAAAGAACAGGCCGCACACGAAAAGCAATTGGCCGACAGGAAGAGATCTCCCCTGGCCTGACCAGTCCTGCATTCCACACGCCACCTGGGCTTGGTGACAGGATTAATAACAAGCAACATGGGTAGTCCTAATGAAAGCCCGGTATTCAGCTTCTGTAGTGTTATGTTAGGTCTGCACAGCTGTGCTCTTCAACCTCACCTCAGGGCGCTCCACGCGTGCTGATGCAGAGATCTTATGGAAGCCTGGGACTTCCATAGCATTGGGCCAGTGCCGCTGCACCCTTTCACATCAGGTTGCACGCTGATGCACGGCCCTTAAGTCCCACCAAAATCCTCAGCACCAGGCCCATAATGCTCTTAATCCGGCCCAGTAAAAGGTGGGGATTATTCATGATGTCAGTAGTTCCCAGGGACGCCATGGGTGCAAGCAACTGGGCTCCCTTAGGATCCAGTGACGGCAGGCAGCTGTCATATATAGTAGCGGTAGAAATTCTGCTTCTATAGATGATCTATTACCCATTAGAACTCCAAGGAATTGTCCATGTACAGTACCCAACCTTAAACCACCATTTGTGGATCAAGAAGATTCTCAAAATATGCCGGGAACAAGGAAAAATAAAGGAAAGAGGGGAGAAACGAAAAGCAGTAGAGGCAAGCACCATCACCAAACCCAGTAGAGATGTTTCTAATGCAGTGTACACAAGACCGGACTTTCCGGCAGAAAAGGTCAGACGGAATAATTTCACTGGATAGTCCGATCGTATGTGGGCTTCATCTGAGCACAGGGATGGTGGGATCCCCTCATAATATGCACAGCAGAGGTACAGCCCCAGGAGGAAGTCAGCACAGCACAGGGATGGTGGTTGCCCCTCATAATAAGCAGCCCCAGGAGAAAGTCAGCACAGCACAGGGATGGAGGGAGCCCCTCGTAATATGCACAGCAGAGGTACAGCACCCGGAAGAAATCAGCATAGCACAGGGATGGTGGGAGCCCCTCATAATAAGCATCTCCAGGAGGAAGTCAGCACAGCACAGGGATGGTGGGAGCCCCTCATAATAAGCAGCCCCAGGAGGAAGTCAGCACAGCACAGGGATGGTGGGAGCCCCTCATAATAAGCAGCCCCAGGAGGAGCAGGCCCAAACTGGACCAGCGGTGCATGGCAGACAATCCGCTTCTCTCTTTCTCATCTAATGAAACTTCGTATTTCGGATAGGAAATTCTTCAACGGAATTTCAGATTTCGGATAAAAACCAAACTTCCATCAGCATCCACTGTCATATTGAGGTATATTTTTGCCTTTAAATTCATCGTTAAGAACGTTCGTACACGTTAACGAACCTAACGACAATTCATATTTCGTACGAAACAGAACGGAATTTCGGATACGAAATACGAAGTACAAATTAATTTTAAGACGAATCGAAACGGAACAGAACGAAACGAATTTATTCACGGCGGCCATGTCTACCAGCTATTGGCTTCTGGCTATTGAGCTTCCTTCTCTAGTCCCGTCATATGTCACCGCGTTCTAAACAAATGGACTTTGGTGTGATCGTGTGTAGGCAAGTCTGTTTCAGCGGAAATGGGAAAAAGTCCGGTCGTGGGTACGCGGCATAGTTCAGCATCAAACAAAGGCACCTTATCATGAAATAGCAGGGAAAGAGTTTTATTGATCATAATCCAAGATATCTTGGCCTTTAACCACTTGGAATCCGCGCTATTGCCAAATGACGGCATTAGCGTGGACCTACATTTCCGGGACTACGTCTATTGACGTCGTCCCGTGTACGAGCGGCCTGCGCGCCCCCTGAGGGGCGCGCGCGGCGCGCTCTGTGATCGGCGAGTCCATGAGACTCGCCTGATCACCGATCCGTGCAAGGGGTCGATCCCGACCCCTTATCACGTGATCAGCTGTCAGCCAATGACAGCTGATCATGTGATAGAACGGAGCCGGTAATCGGCTATTATTCCTCCTCGCGCTGACAGCGCGAGGAGAAAAAAAAAAAGGCGATCACCGGCGGCCGTGATCGGGACATCAGTCCCGATCACGGCCATCAATACAAGGGACCACCTGCCACCTGCCAGTGCCCACCTGCCTCCCGCAGTGCCATTCTGAAGTAAAAGTAAAAGTAAAAGTAAGTGCCCCCCGTCAGTGCCCCCCGTCAGTGCCCATAGTGCCCACAGTGCCACCCACAGTGCCCACAATCTGCCTCAAAGGTGCTGCACCCCAGTGCCGCCCATCAGTGCCCAGCAGTGCCGCCCATCAGTGCCACCTATCAGAGCCACCTATCAGTGCCACCTATCAGTGCCCATCAGTCCCATCTATCTGTGGTACCTATCAGTGCCCATCCGTGCCACCCATCCCTGCCACTTATCCGTGCCACCCATCCGTGCCATCTTATCTGTGCCCATCTTTGCCCATCAGTGCCGCCTTATCTGTGCCCATCGGTGCTGCCTTATCTGTGCCTATTAGTGCCGCCTTAACTATGCCTATCAGTGCCCACCAGTGCAGCCTATCAGTGCCCACCAATGCAGCCTATCAGTGCCGCCTAATCAGCGCACTTCAATGAAGGAGAAAAATGACCCGTTTGCAAAATTTTATAACAAACTATTTTTTGCATTTTTTTTTGTTTGTTTAGCAAAAAATAAAACTCCGAGCTGTAACTAAATACCACCAAAAGAAAGCTCTATTTGTGGGAAAAAAATTATAAAAATTTCATTTGGGTACAGTGTTGTATGACCGCGCAATTGTCATTCAAAGTGCATCAGCGCTGAAAGCTGAAAATTGGTCTGGGACTGAGGGGGGTTTAAGTGCCCAGTAAGCAAGTGGTTAATAATTGCAGCTGGACGGCGGGGGATTTCCACAATCTAGCTTTAGTGAGTCTTGCAGCTCTAAAAACAAATGTTATCAATCTTTTTGTGAGTTTCGGGACTCCCCCTACTAGAGTAATGCCTGTTGTGGGGATTTAATGAGGTTGCATCTGGAGTGAGTGTATATGAGATATAGGTTATAGGCGTGGATCCAAAATCTTTTGACTTTTGGACAGGGGAGGCTCCCAGGACCCACGGGGCTATCTTAGCTGGAACCATATACCACCTCAGAAACACTTTGTAATTAGTCTCTATTAATGAGGTATTGATTATAGATTTAAAGGAATGCTGTACCAAACTATTCCATCCCATCAAGTCAAGTGTTTCTCCAATGTCTTACTCCCATTTTTCCATATAGGACAGCTTGATGTCCAGGGAGGTTTGTCAATTGTACATTTTCCATATGCGGCCCAAGTGTTTGTCAATGCATTTGCATAAATACTCAATAGGTGGTAGAATAGAGATAGGATATCCATGGGCGTAGCATAAGGGGTTGCGGGGGTGACAATCGCAACCCTGCCCCTAGCTCCAGGGGGCCCCTGCAGCCTAACTGTCATATTATCATATCCTCCACAAAATCCAGCTCCGATCTGCCCTAGGGCCCTACAGCCGCGCTCCAGTACTGGGCTTCCACTTTGCCTTCCACAGTCCACATCCCTCTGTTCCCATTGGCTGGGGAGAAGCTGTGAGCCATTTCCTGAATGGAGAGGAGCACGAGGTGAGAAGAGCCCAGGGTGGGGAAGTGTCTGTGCTGTGTGCTGGCCACATGGAATGGTAACTGAGCTCAGCGAGGCAAGAGGAGGAGAGTGCCGTCCTGTAGCCACGATGGGACCGATGTCACTGGTGAGGTATGACACCGCTCAGTGTCTCCTAGCCACCAGCTGGGATTCTCTGTACTCCCCCACCCGGGGATGTCTACTTACCTCACTTTCCTGACAACTGGGGAAAAGACACGCACCTCCGGGAGGTGACCTTCCCCCAACACCTGCCAACACTTACAGAGAAACCTTCAGAAATTGCTAAAACAAATCCCCTAACATCTCCTGGGGGGGCCCTGAAGGGCTGCAGGCTCCAGATTTTGTTTTACATGGCTTTGCCACCCAGATCTAAGTTGCACCCCCCCCCCCAAAGCCCACTGACTACCCCCTCCACCCTGCATGCTATACCCTGCTGCTCCTTTCCCATTACAGCACTCTATAAGCACTCTATACTGTTCCTTCTCCGCAGGGCTGAATTTACATTCCTTTACAACACAGCCAGTCAGCCATCATCTGCACAGGGTGTATCTACAACTGCACTGACGTCCCGACCAGAGAATTTCACGGGTCAGAAGGGCAACATAAAACCCAGATACACCCCGTGAAGACTGACAGACTGTGTGTAAAGGAATGTGATTTCAGCTCTGTGTTTTGTTGGCGGGGGGAGCTGTATACAGTTCTGGGATGGGAAAGGAGCTCTACCAAGTGACCTGCCAGGGGTCCCTGTCCTCTAATTCTCCAGTGGTAATCCCTGTCCTCTGCATCTCCTGCGGTAATCCCTGTCCTCTGCATCTCCTGCGGTAATCCCTGTCCTCTGCATCTCCTGCGGTAATCCCTGTCCTCTGCATCTCCTGCGGTAATCCCTGTCCTCTGCATCTCCTGCGGTAATCCCTGTCCTCTGCATCTCCTGCGGTAATCCCTGTCCTCTGCATCTCCTGCGGTAATCCCTGTCCTCTGCATCTCCTGCGGTAATCCCTGTCCTCTGCATCTCCTGCGGTAATCCCTGTCCTCTGCATCTCCTGCGGTAATCCCTGTCCTCTGCATCTCCTGCGGTAATCCCTGTCCTCTGCATCTCCTGCGGTAATCCCTGTCCTCTGCATCTCCTGCGGTAATCCCTGTCCTCTGCATCTCCTGCGGTAATCCCTGTCCTCTGCATCTCCTGCGGTAATCCCTGTCCTCTGCATCTCCTGCGGTAATCCCTGTCCTCTGCATCTCCTGCGGTAATCCCTGTCCTCTGCATCTCCTGCGGTAATCCCTGTCCTCTGATTCTCCAGCGGTGATCCCTGTCCTTTGATTCTCCAGCGGTGATCCCTGTCCTTTGATTCTCCAGCGGTGATCCCTGTCCTTTGATTCTCCAGCGGTGATCCCTGTCCTCTGATTCTCCAGCAGTGATCCCTGTCCTCTGATTCTCCAGCAGTGATCCCTGTCCTCTGATTCTCCAGCAGTGATCCCTGTCCTCTGATTATCCAGTGGAGATCCCTGTCCTCTGATTATCCAGCAGTGATCCCTGTTCTCTGATTATCCAGCGGTGATCCCTGTCCTCTGATTATCCAGTGGAGATCCCTGTCCTCTGATTCTCCAGCGGTAATCCCTGTCCCCTGATTATCCAGTGGAGATCCCTGTCCTCTGATTATCCAGCAGTGATCCCTGTCCCCTGATTATCCAGTGGAGATCCCTGTCCTCTGATTATCCAGCAGTGATCCCTGTCCTCTGATTCTCCAGCGGTGATCCCTGTCCTCTGATTCTCCAGCGGTGATCCCTGTCCTCTGATTCTCCAGCGGTGATCCCTGTCCTCTGATTCTCCAGCGGTGATCCCTGTCCTCTGATTCTCCAGCGGTGATCCCTGTCCTCTGATTCTCCAGCGGTGATCCCTGTCCTCTGATTCTCCAGCGGTGATCCCTGTCCTCTGATTCTCCAGCGGTGATCCCTGTCCTCTGATTCTCCAGCGGTGATCCCTGTCCTCTGATTCTCCAGCGGTGATCCCTGTCCTCTGATTCTCCAGCGGTGATCCCTGTCCTCTGATTCTCCAGCGGTGATCCCTGTCCTCTGATTCTCCAGCGGTGATCCCTGTCCTTTGATTCTCCAGCGGTGATCCCTGTCCTCTGATTATCCAGTGGAGATCCCTGTCCTCTGATTATCCAGCAGTGATCCCTGTTCTCTGATTATCCAACGGTGATCCCTGTCCTCTGATTATCCAGCGGTAATCCCTGTCCCCTGATTATCCAGTGGAGATCCCTGTCCTCTGATTATCCAGCAGTGATCCCTGTCCTCTGATTCTCAAGCGGTGATCCCTGTCCTCTGATTCTCCAGCGGTGATCCCTGTCCTCTGATTCTCCAGCGGTGATCCCTGTCCTCTGATTCTCCAGTGGTGATCCCTGTTCTCTGATTCTCCAGCGGTGATCCCTGTCCTCTGATTATCCAGTGGAGATCCCTGTCCTCTGATGTAAGGAGGAACTCTGGGAACTCTGAACTCTTGAGCCACTTTGAGTATGTTGGCATGTGGTAGATGTATCTACAAGCACGTTGGAAGTAGTGGTGGGGCCCAGGTCAACTTTGGCATTGGGGCCCACAAGCTTCAAGCTACGCCTCTGAGGATATCCATCTTAGGGAAGTTAGAGACTAGACTATTTGAGTATAATGGTAGAACTCTGGAAGCTGCTTTTTTAGTTTTTTAGGGCAAGTACACACAACGTCAGAGAGTGGGATGGATTTGTTGCACACGTCATTGAACTGGATTATACTGTATGTGTTGTGATGTAGTGATATTCATTCCGAATAACACCCCCCCAATGTACATATACAATAAATGAGAACTCACCCGTGCCATAGTGCACAACAATGCACAGATGTGAATTGGTTGCAAAAATGGGGACGCCTGTTCTGAGGAAAAACTGTCGAAGCCAGGGATATGCAATTAGCGGATCTCCAGCTGTTGCAGAACTACAACTCCCATGAGGCATAGCAAGACCCTGACAGTCACAAGCATGACACCTGGAGGCAGAGGCATGATGGGACTTGTAGTTTTGCAACAGCTGGAGGTCCGCTAATTGCATATCCCTGGTCTAAGCCCTTGTACACACGGTCGGACATTCCGACAACCAAATCTGTTGGATTTTGTCCAAAACTGGTGTTGCATACACACGGTCGGACAAAGTTGTCCGAAAATCCGATCGTTCGGAACGTGATGACGTTATTTCGTTACAACGGGACTACGTTCAGGCTAGTAGTCAATAGCTTTGGTCTAGGAATTTGATCTGAGCATGCGTGGCACTTTGTCCGATCGGAATTCTCTACACATGATCGGACAAAGTCCGATCGGATCATGTTGTCGGAAAATTTTATAGCCCAGCTCTAAAACTTTGTCGGTCGGATATTCAGACGGAAACATTCCGATGGAGCCCAAACACGGTCGGATTAACCGACCACACGGTCCAATCGGACATTTTCCATCGGACCGTGTGTACAAGGGCTAAAAGAGGGTTTCTCCTTCTCCAGAAAGATTTCCTACACAGGGAATGAAGGAAAATCTCCCCAATGGTAGACAAAAAAAAAAGAAAAAATCCTTGATAAGGATTTTGACCCCCAGAACCAACCAAAATACACCAAAATTAATTTCTTTTTCAGGAGTTGCCGCCATCATTGTTCTCACCAACAAAACCAGTAAAGATTTCTCTGAGGTAGAGAAAAAATTCAGACTTATGGGAATGAAGATCGTGATCGCGATTGAGAATTACACGAAGGATGGAGATGTGAAAACTCTGCGTAAAACCACTGACATCCTGGGGATCTTGCAAATCGCCCTGGAAAATGTTACATTCCGTCTGAGTCTACCAAGCGACCCAGAGAAAGACCGGAGACAGAGGAAGAAATTCCTGCTCAACTACATCCACGAGGCCGTGGTTGAATCTGAGATAGGAAAAATCAAAGAGGCCTCCATGCCCCAGAAAATGAAGGAAAAGAAGGAAAAGCCCAGCTCAAACAATGGTTGTGTGTTACTGTAACATATTGATAAGTACAGATCAGTGGATTGATTCCCCCAAACCCAGAGGCCATCTGAGACCAAGGAACCTTCACATCCTTTACCAGTTGATCTCCAACCCTCTATTTACAAGAATCGCACGCTCCATCCGAGGGGTTTGGCATCTTTTACGGAGGTGCCAAACCTTTCGAAGAGAGAGGGTCGCTTAAGCGACTTCAAAACCGGTGGAATGGGCGGAGGACGGGTCCGTGTCCATACAGAGCGGACGTGTACACGGCCCACTCTACTCTATGGGCCCTCTGATCCGATTCGCCCACACAGGTTTGGTTTTAGCAGATCAGATTGGAGGTAGGCGAGTGTAGGCGGACACGCGTCCGTTTAAATCTGCCGCTCCATAGAGGTGAATGGAGGGACTGTATGGGTCCACCTGAAAAAAACAGACAGGCGTACCCAATCATACCGATTGTGTGAGATGGGCCTGAGGCCGCTTTCACACTGATGTGCCCGTGGTCTACCCACACCGGAGGTGTAGTGCAGGGCACCCCTAGCTCTTCTGCGGGTTAGCTGCACTTTGCCATAGACTTAGATTTGGCTGCTGAATGACCGCGCCATATCTTGTGATTCGGCGCTGTGTCGCTTTAACTGGCGTGCGACACTGCACCCAAACAAAATTGTCGTCCTTTTTTTCCCAAAATTAGAGATTTCTTTTGGTGGTATTTGATAGACTCTGCGGGGTTTTTTTGTTTTGTTTTTTTGCGCTATAAACAAAAAAAGATCGACAATTTTGAAAAAAATACAATATTTTGTACTTTTTGCTATAATAAATATCCCCCCCTTTTTTTTTTTAAGTAATTTTTTTTCTCAGTTTAGGCCAATATGTATTCTTAATCTTAATTCTCAATATGTACTGTATTCTGCTACATATTTTTGGTAAAAAAAAAAAAAAAAAAATCACAATAAGGCCCCTTTCACACTGTGGCGGTGCGGCCGTCGGCGGTAAAGTGCCACTATTTTTAGCGGCACTTTACTGTCGTTTTAGGGCACTAGCGGGGTGGTTTTAACCCCCGCTAGCGGCCGAAAAAGGGTTAAAACCGCCTGCAGCGGCGCTTTGCCGGCGGTATTGCCGCGCTGTCCCATTGATTTCAATGGATAGGAGCGGTTTAGGAGCGGTGAATATGCCGCTCCTTCACCGCTCCAAAGATGCGGCTAGCAGGACTTTTTTCACTGTCCTGCCAGCGCACCGCTCCAGTGTGAAAGCCCTCTGGCTTTCACACTGGAGTGAAAGGGGCCAGTTTTTTCAGGCGCTATTTTTAGCGCTGTAACGCCTGAAAACCGCCCCAGTGTGAAAGGGGCCTTCGCGTATATTGATTGGTTTGTGCAAAAGTTATAGCGTCTACAAAATAGGGGATAGATTTATAGCATTTTCATTATTATTCTTTTTTTTTTTTTTACTAAGTAGTGATGGCCAAACGGTTCGCCTGACGGTCGTTTCGCGGCAAATTTCGGCCGTTCGCGGTCCGCTCGTTCGCTCGCCTATTGGCGTCGTTCGCCCCGGCGGACTTACGTGTTTAATGTGTAAAAGAACTTTTGACCTATGATGACACATCCATCATGGGGTACAGGACAGCCAATTGAGACATGACAGCACATGGACACTTGGACATTCCCCCTAACCTATAAATACACCCGATCCGGCGGCCATTTTACATTCTTTCTTCTGTCACTATAGGGAAAGGTTGCTGTGTGGCGTAGGGAGAGATAAATCGCTAGCTATTTGGTACACAAAAGTTATTTTCAGGACTGGTATAGGTGTTAGGTGTATATAGGTTTGCTGTGCTACTGATTGTTGCAGCAGCCTGAGTGTCTTTTGTCAGTTTAGAGAGGGACAGGACGGTGTGTGCTACAGGGAGAGTCAATTTAGTCGTCATCATCATCATCATCATTAGCTGTTACTATCAGGTCCACAAAAGATCTATTCCAGTAACCACTAATAGTTCCAGTCTCCTCTTTTTTGCCACTTTGTATAGGGACAGGAAGGAAGCAGTATGTCAGGCAGTGAGGGTCAGTTTAAAGAGTTGCTGTTACTATTAGTTCCACAAAGGTTCTTTTCAGGACTGGTATCAGTGGTATGGTAATAGGCTTGTACACGTATAATATTCTTTCTTCCAAATATAGAAAGAATATTATACTTGACTGCTGCCCTTCTGCTGCAGTCTGCTAATCATTCACAACTCGCTTGTTCCACAAAGCTCTTTATCAGGACTGGTAACTTGGTCTGTGTAGGGTGCTACAGTACATAGGGTTGAGTGAGGTACAGTCTGCTGTTCTGTAAGGACCGCTATCGGTCCACAATAGATAGGGTTGAGGTGCACCACTGCTGACCGCTGCCCTATACTGCAGCAGTCCTTCATTGGTATAGGGACTGACGTACAGTCTGCTAATCACTAACACACAACCTGCTTGGTCCACAAAAGTTCTTATAAGGACTGGTAACTTGGTCTAGGGTGCTACAGTACATAGGGTTGAGTGAGGTACAGTCTGCTATACTATAAGGACTGTTATCGGTCCACAATACATAGGGTTGAGGTGCACTACCTTCTTTCTTCATTTGGCTCACTTCCTTGTCCCAAAAAAGCACACCGTACTATATGCCCCTACCCTCCTCTTTGAAGAGGTTGAGCGGTGTCATATTTCTACTGGGGCTGCTTATGATATCCCTGTGCTGTGCTGACTTCCTCCTGGGGGTTCTTATTATGAGGGGATCACACCATCCCTGTGCTGTGCTGACTTCCTCCTGGGGGTCCTTATTATGAGGGGATCACACCATCCCTGTGCTGTGCTGACTTCCTCCTGGGGTTTCTATTAATGAGGGGATCACACCATACCTGTGCTGTGCTGAGTTTCTCCTGGGCCTGCTTATTATGAGGGGATCACACCATCCCTGTGCTGTGCTGACTTCCTCCTGGGGGTTCTTATGAGGGGATCACACCATCCCTGTGCTGTGCTGAGTTTCTCCTGGGCCTGCTTATTATGAGGGGATCACACCATCCCTGTGCTGTGCTGACTTCCTCCTGGGGGTTCTTATGAGGGGATCACACCATCCCTGTGCTGTGCTGACTTACTCCTGGGGGTTCTTATTATGAGGGGATCACACCATCCCTGTGCTGTGCTGAGTTTCTCCTGGGCCTGCTTATTATGAGGGGATCACACCATCCCTGTGCTGTGCTGACTTCCTCCTGGGGGTTCTTATTATGAGGGGATCACACCATCCCTGTGCTGTGCTGACTTCCTCCTGGGGGTTCTTATTATGAGGGGATCACACCATCCCTGTGCTGTGCTGACTTACTCCTGGGGGTTCTTATTATGAGGGGATCACACCATCCCTGTGCTGTGCTGAGTTTCTCCTGGGCCTGCTTATTATGAGGGGATCACACCATCCCCGTGCTGTGCTGACTTCCTCCTGGGGGTTCTTATTATGAGAGGATCACACCATCCCTGTGCTGTGCTAAGTTTCTCCTGGGCCTGCTTATTATGAGGGGATCACACCATCCCTGTGCTGTGCTGACTTCCTCCTGGGGGTTCTTATTATGAGGGGATAACACCATCCCTGTGCTGTGCTGACTTACTCCTGGGGGTTCTTATTATGAGGGGATCACACCATCCCTGTGCTGTGCTGACTTACTCCTGGGGGTTCTTATTATGAGGGGATCACACCATCCCTGTGCTGTGCTGAGTTTCTCCTGGGCCTGCTTATTATGAGGGGATCACACCATCCCTGTGCTGTGCTGACTTACTCCTGGGGGTTCTTATTATGAGGGGATCACTCCATCCCTGTGCTGTGCTGAGTTTCTCCTGGGCCTGCTTATTATGAGGGGATCACACCATCCCTGTGCTGTGCTGACTTCCTCCTGGGGGTTCTTATTATGAGGGGATCACACCATCCCTGTGCTGTGCTGTATATCACGGTGCTGGTGTGAGTGCTTAATGTCACGGTGCTGCTGTCAGTGCTGTATATCACGGTGCTGATGTCAGTGCTTAATGTCACGCTTCTGATGTCAGTACTCTCTATCACGGTGCTGCTGTCAGTGCTGTATATCACTGTGCTGTATGTCACGCTTCTGATGTCAGTGCTCTCTATCACGGTGCTGCTGTCAGTGCTGTATATCACGGTGCTGATGTCAGTGCTGTATGTCACGCTGCTGATGTCAGTGCTGTATGTCACGCTGCTGATGTCAGTGCTCTCTATCACGGTGCTGCTGTCAGTGCTGTATATCACGGTGCTGATGTCAGTGCTTAATGTCACGCTTCTGATTTCAGTACTCTCTATCACGGTGCTGCTGTCAGTGCTGTATATCACGGTGCTGATGTCAGTGCTTTATGTCACGCTGCTGATGTCAGTGCTCTCTATCACGGTGCTGCTGTCAGATGACTCTATCACGGTGCAGATGTCATTGCTGTATATCACGCTGCTGGTGATCATCTTCTGCACCCTCTTCTTTGCCTACCCTGGTCCCTGACCTTCCCTCTCCTCCATTGCCTTCATGGGCTCCACAGTCCTGAATTGTCAGAACAATTTCCCATATAAAAAAAGAATGCTTGTAGTTATCGATCCCAAATTCACCTCATACATGTGTTATGTCATTGGCCATGTGGTGGGACTATGTTTGCCCAGCTAATAATTATCTTGTGGCTGCAAATTTGACCTAAAGGTTTGCGAAGTTCGCCTCCCATTGAAGTCAATGGGGCCCGCGGCGAACGTTCGGTTTCGCGAACGGTCGGCCTCGTCCGCGTTCGCGAAACATCCCGTCGGAAGTTCGTCCATCACTAGTAATGAGTAATGGTGGCGAGCTGCAATTTTTTTTTTTTTTTTTTTTTATCGGGACTGCGGCATTATGGCGGACACGTCGGACAACTTTGACACATTTTTGGGACCATTGCCATTTATACAGAGATCAGTGCTACAAAAATGCACTGATTACTGGTAAAATTTCACTGGCGGGGAAGGAGCTAAAAGAAGGGGGCGATTAAGGGGTTAAATGTGTTCCCTTGTGTGTGTTTCTAACTGTAGGGGGAGGGGACTGACATTGAGGAAGTGACAGATCGTAGTTCCTAGCTATTAGGAACTCACTATCTGTCACTCCTCACAGAACAGAACAGGGATTGGTGTGTTTACACACACACACACACACACACACACGTCCCTGTTCTGCCTCTCGCGCAAGCGATCGCACGTGCAGCGGGCGCGTGCGCGCGATCCCGATCCCTCGAGCCAATGTATAGCTACAATGGCTCGTGGGATCGTGCCGACCTGCCGCGGTATAATGGCGGTGGCTGGTCAGCAAGCGGTTAGGAGCCTTTAGGAGTTTTGGTGGGCTTTCAGAAAGCACAACAGAACCCGCAAGTAATAACAGTAGTGTATGGCTCAGTGCAAGTAACCCGCAGTTTAGACATGTGCGCTGCTGAAAAATATGTTCGTTTTTTTATTTTGTTGTTTTGTTTTTTTTTTAGTTTTTTGAGTCATTTGTTATGATTTGTTATGAAATTCGTTATTTCTAATAAATTTGTAAACTTCGGGGGACAATTCCTAATCCCACATTTGGATTCGGATTTTTTTGATTTTTTAATTTCAGTTTTTCTTCCCTTTCGAATTTTTGTATTTTAGATTTTGGGATTTTCGTTCTTTCAAATTTTCGAATTTCCCGGAAAAATTTGTTAAACGGGGGTTCACGTTAATTTGAATATTTCCGAACTTCCCGAATTTGTTGAATTTCGTCCAAAAAAAAAAAGAATACGGAACGAAACGAATTGCACGTGTCTGCCGCAGTTGCGCCGCGCTGCACAAGCTGATCAGTTTGAAGGCAGCCCAGTAGCCACTGCAGAAGAGATTTGCCCAAATATACTGTGATTTTAGTAATAAACTGACCTTTAACCACTTCAGCCCTGGAAGATTAAAGGTAAAAAGGTAGTGGTGCGCGGTACTATGGTGAAGAATCTAGTTAAAACAGGTTTAATATATTCAATAGGTCCTCAAAAGATTAGAAGATAAATGTAATATCGTCTCCACTACAGGTAATAAATGGAACGTAGAAAAAAAAAAAAGACAATATATGTATATAAAAAATAAACAAAATATATATATATGTATATATAGTGAGGGACCCTCACTCCTATGCGTAGTAGTATTTTGAGTGGTAGACAAATGGATAAGAAAAACAATTAATGATAAATAAGACTGGTGGTCCCAATGCGATTTTTATAGGTAGCAGAGTTGCATAAAGTGGCAGTGCTGAATATAAAGAAGGTCCGTGAAAATAACTACTACTGTATTTGTTTCAGTGACTAAAGTACTATACATAAAATAGTGGACGAAAAAAAAAAAAAAAATATATAAAGTGAATCACCATGCGATTTGTTAAAAATGACAAAAAACGCATACAAAGTGCTAGTGCTGAACAATGAATAGATCTGAAAAGAGAATCTGCTAAGTCAAAGTATATGTGTAACAGTGTACAAAAGTAATCATTAGCTAGATAAGGCAAAAGATGTAAGTAATGCTTGCCTTGTGACTAAAGAAATCGCATATGGTGTTAAAGCCAAGGGAGGGTTAAGCAAAGTGACTCTGTGCGGGTGTCTTTATACCATAGACTTAAATATTGGTGCAGTGCACTAAATTGAATCATACAATCAAAGAAAATAAATCAAATTGTTGAATCAAAACAAAAACGCATAAACGATCCAAGTGTTGGTGAGAGGGAAACAACCCTCTGGGAATAATCCAAAACAGAAGGAAAAAGGTGCACAGTGTTTGAAGCTATAAAAAATATAAAAAACAACAATGGAACACTAATCCTAGTTAAAATTGTCCATTCAGCTGGTGCAACAACAAGTGGCGATTAGCCCAAAATCGCATGTAACAAGACAGTCGCCTGCAGTGCTGGTGCTTAAAATATATGTGCACTATAAGGTAGAGATTTAAACAGTAATAATGGTGATGGTGGATATCTCCCACGTGGTCCTGTGTAATCAGAATATGGGTGTCCCCTTACCTTACAGCTGTAAGGTAACAGCATATGGTATATGTATCCTCAGGGTTCCTGGTGGTCCTTATCCCTCGAGGTCCTATTCGTGTGTCCCCGGGTCCTGGCGTCTCCTGCCTACTGTGCCGTATAGGGCTCTGTAAGTGGTCCCTCAGCGGTACTTCAGCGTGGGGGGGGGGGAATTGGTGGTATACCTCGGCGGTTTTATGCAAGGGGTTAAACAGATAAAAAGGAAGGGAGCCCCATAGTATAGTATTTTTCAACAGTATTGAAATTTATTTATAAAAACAGCTTTGGTACTCACAAACAGACAGAGTTTTTGTATGGTGTATAAACGAGCCTCGAGCTCGATTGCGTCACTTCCGGTAGCGTCCCGACTAGTGTTCGTCACGGTCACGTGACTTCATCAGGGGATGTCTAGTGCTCAGGGAAGTGTCTTTAAATAGAGCCATTAATTGCTTATTTGGCGGCCATTTTGGGGAAGACCCGGAAATATCCCGGTGGCCATTTTGCGGTGTATCAGGTCGCCGGAAGTGTGCGGACGGCCATTTTTTTGGTGGTCACACCGGGTTTGTTGTATTGTTAGCCGGAAATAAACAAGTGGCCATTTTTTTGGAGGTATCTCAGACGGATTTGCATATGGATATCCCCGCCCGACTTAAGCAGCATATTCACTCGTAGAGAAGGGAGAGGCAGGCGGAGTTAATCAGAATATGCAAACCAGGTGAGTTATATGGCCTTGTGGTGGAGATACTTAATCCTCTGTTTAAAAATAAAACTAATTAACGAAGATCTGAATAAATTGAATAATGATAACCATAATAATAAGTCTAGGACTCTGTAAAACGGGGCACTCATGGTTAATTGTATATGCAGTGGAAAATGGGGAAATATCCAACTGATGTATAAAATAGTATACTGGAATAATCTATCTAAAAAGATTACTATTTAATTATATATTAATTTACATATTAAAATTTACTATTTAATTATATATTTAATTCATATGGAGAGGAAAATGACAATAGTAAAATAAATTTGAATAATAAGTGGTAAGATCTTACTGATGAGGAAAGTTAATATAGCAAGATCCAAGAAAATTAAAAATTAAAAATAATTAGAATAATCTAAAATTCATTAGTATAAAAAATCAGTATAAAAAAATTATATCGGGTACAATATATTAAAAATAGGAGAAAAGAGGGGGAGAGCGAAAAAAACGAGGGGAAAAAACGTCCCCATTACTCCCGGAAATGACGTTTAGAGCGGGGTTATTCAAACATATTCAAACATATTCCAAGTATTTTTAAACACAAATACCAAAAATCCATAAAACGGTGCATACATATGTGTGAGCCCATCCATATATAAATGTGTCGTATAAACATGCGACTAATGCGATTTGGTGACTCAGGTGATCATATTGCATGCAGATAGTCAGAGTATATGGTGTTTGGCTATTCTGAAAGAGTGGTTATAGTG
Organism: Lithobates pipiens; assembly: GCF_037356315.1. Classification (NCBI taxonomy): domain Eukaryota; kingdom Metazoa; phylum Chordata; class Amphibia; order Anura; family Ranidae; genus Lithobates; species Lithobates pipiens. The sequence continues at coordinate 13,886,155 of NW_027507784.1, read as the reverse complement.
CACCAAGGATCTAGTATATGGACTATAAAATATATGTATATAAAATGGTCTAAAAATTATATGTAAAGAGGAGTTGACAGAGGTTTTGCAAAAAGGTTAAAAGTCGCTAATGAAACAATTCAAGTCAAATTCCACGTTAAGTCCCTTTGGCGAGAAAGTGTCTAATGTAAAAATCCATTTGGACTCGATTTGGCTGAGGGTTCTTACTCTATGACCCCCTCTCCAATGTTTAACATAGGGCTCGATTCCCCAGAATTTAAGTTGGGAGGGGTCTTTCTTGTGGTGTAGCGCGAAATGCCTAGATACGCTGTGCTTGTCGAATCCCTTCAGTATGTTCTTTACGTGTTCTTTTATGCGTACCTTGAGTGGTCTCTTGGTACGGCCTATGTACTGAAGGCCACAGCTGCATTCCAATGCGTATACCACTCCAATCGTATTGCAGCAAATGAACTCTTTGATGCCATAGCTATTTCCTGTGCTGGTTGAGGTAAACTCATTTCTCTTTTCATTAGGACGCTTTGTCTTAGTGCATGCGTAGCATCGTTTGCAGGGGAAGAATCCTTTCCCTGTAAAAAAGGAAAAACCCCTACTTGGTGGATCTGGTATATTCTTTACCAGTTTATCCCTGATGGTTGGGGCTCGCCTGTACACAAATTTTGGGCGAGTAGGCAAAATATCTTTGAGGCATGTATCTGCGCGTAATATCTCCCAATTGCGTTTGATAATTTTTTCAACTTGTTTGAACTGCACATTAAAGTCTAAAATAATGGGAATGTTGTCCTGTGTAGTCACGTTGTGGGGTTTATTTTTTATAAGGTCTTTGCGATTTAAATTGGCGACTTCTGATATTTTCTTATTGATAAATCCTTCATCGTAGCCTTTTTCTATAAATTTTAATTTCATATTGCTAGCTTGGTCAAGGAAATGCTCTTCTTGTGTACAATTGCGCCTCAGGCGCATGAGTTGGCCTTTTGGTATATTGTACAGCCAATTCCTGTGATGACAGCTTTCCAATGGTAAGTAGCTATTACGGTCTACGCTCTTAAAATGTGTTTTAGAAAGAAGTTTATTGTTGTCCTGTATTATTTCAAGATCCAGGAAAGTGATGGCTTCATTACTTATCTCCCATGATAGTTTAATGTTTCTGTTGTTTTTGTTCAATTTTTCTAGAAAAGTCGTCAGACTTGATTGTTCCTATGTTAAACATTGGAGAGGGGGTCATAGAGTAAGAACCCTCAGCCAAATCGAGTCCAAATGGATTTTTACATTAGACACTTTCTCGCCAAAGGGACTTAACGTGGAATTTGACTTGAATTGTTTCATTAGCGACTTTTAACCTTTTTGCAAAACCTCTGTCAACTCCTCTTTACATATAATTTTTAGACCATTTTATATACATATATTTTATAGTCCATATACTAGATCCTTGGTGCACTATAACCACTCTTTCAGAATAGCCAAACACCATATACTCTGACTATCTGCATGCAATATGATCACCTGAGTCACCAAATCGCATTAGTCGCATGTTTATACGACACATTTATATATGGATGGGCTCACACATATGTATGCACCGTTTTATGGATTTTTGGTATTTGTGTTTAAAAATACTTGGAATATGTTTGAATAACCCCGCTCTAAACGTCATTTCCGGGAGTAATGGGGACGTTTTTTCCCCTCGTTTTTTTCGCTCTCCCCCTCTTTTCTCCTATTTTTAATATATTGTACCCGATATAATTTTTTTATACTGATTTTTTATACTAATGAATTTTAGATTATTCTAATTATTTTTAATTTTTAATTTTCTTGGATCTTGCTATATTAACTTTCCTCATCAGTAAGATCTTACCACTTATTATTCAAATTTATTTTACTATTGTCATTTTCCTCTCCATATGAATTAAATATATAATTAAATAGTAAATTTTAATATGTAAATTAATATATAATTAAATAGTAATCTTTTTAGATAGATTATTCCAGTATACTATTTTATACATCAGTTGGATATTTCCCCATTTTCCACTGCATATACAATTAACCATGAGTGCCCCGTTTTACAGAGTCCTAGACTTATTATTATGGTTATCATTATTCAATTTATTCAGATCTTCGTTAATTAGTTTTATTTTTAAACAGAGGATTAAGTATCTCCACCACAAGGCCATATAACTCACCTGGTTTGCATATTCTGATTAACTCCGCCTGCCTCTCCCTTCTCTACGAGTGAATATGCTGCTTAAGTCGGGCGGGGATATCCATATGCAAATCCGTCTGAGATACCTCCAAAAAAATGGCCACTTGTTTATTTCCGGCTAACAATACAACAAACCCGGTGTGACCACCAAAAAAATGGCCGTCCGCACACTTCCGGCGACCTGATACACCGCAAAATGGCCACCGGGATACTTCCGGGTCTTCCCCAAAATGGCCGCCAAATAAGCAATTAATGGCTCTATTTAAAGACACTTCCCTGAGCACTAGACATCCCCTGATGAAGTCACGTGACCGTGACGAACACTAGTCGGGACGCTACCGGAAGTGACGCAATCGAGCTCGAGGCTCGTTTATACACCATACAAAAACTCTGTCTGTTTGTGAGTACCAAAGCTGTTTTTATAAATAAATTTCAATACTGTTGAAAAATACTATACTATGGGGCTCCCTTCCTTTTTATCTGTTTAACCCCTTGCATAAAACCGCCGAGGTATACCACCAATTCCCCCCCCCCACGCTGAAGTACCGCTGAGGGACCACTTACAGAGCCCAATACGGCACAGTAGGCAGGAGACGCCAGGACCCGGGGACACACGAATAGGACCTCGAGGGATAAGGACCACCAGGAACCCTGAGGATACATATACCATATGCTGTTACCTTACAGCTGTAAGGTAAGGGGACACCCATATTCTGATTACACAGGACCACGTGGGAGATATCCACCATCACCATTATTACTGTTTAAATCTCTACCTTATAGTGCACATATATTTTAAGCACCAGCACTGCAGGCGACTGTCTTGTTACATGCGATTTTGGGCTAATCGCCACTTGTTGCTGCACCAGCTGAATGGACAATTTTAACTAGGATTAGTGTTCCATTGTTGTTTTTTATATTTTTTATAGCTTCAAACACTGTGCACCTTTTTCCTTCTGTTTTGGATTATTCCCAGAGGGTTGTTTCCCTCTCACCAACACTTGGATCGTTTATGCGTTTTTGTTTTGATTCAACAATTTGATTTATTTTCTTTGATTGTATGATTCAATTTAGTGCACTGCACCGATATTTAAGTCTATGGTATAAAGACACCCGCACAGAGTCACTTTGCTTAACCCTCCCTTGGCTTTAACACCATATGCGATTTCTTTAGTCACAAGGCAAGCATTACTTACATCTTTTGCCTTATCTAGCTAATGATTACTTTTGTACACTGTTACACATATACTTTGACTTAGCAGATTCTCTTTTCAGATCTATTTATTGTTCAGCACTAGCACTTTGTATGCGTTTTTTGTCATTTTTAACAAATCGCATGGTGATTCACTTTATATATTTTTTTTTTTTTTTTTTTTTTTTTTTTTTTTTTCGTCCACTATTTTATGTATAGTACTTTAGTCACTGAAACAAATACAGTAGTAGTTATTTTCACGGACCTTCTTTATATTCAGCACTGCCACTTTATGCAACTCTGCTACCTATAAAAATCGCATTGGGACCACCAGTCTTATTTATCATTAATTGTTTTTCTTATCCATTTGTCTACCACTCAAAATACTACTACGCATAGGAGTGAGGGTCCCTCACTATATATACATATATATATATTTTGTTTATTTTTTATATACATATATTGTCTTTTTTTTTTTTCTACGTTCCATTTATTACCTGTAGTGGAGACGATATTACATTTATCTTCTAATCTTTTGAGGACCTATTGAATATATTAAACCTGTTTTAACTAGATTCTTCACCATAGTACCGCGCACCACTACCTTTTTACCTTTTGTCTTCTCCAATTGGGGTTCAAGTACCCCATTTCAGTGTGTGCAGCCGTGCAACAATTAGATTACTCTTTGATTAGGCGCATGAATATTCTCTTTTATACTTAGCTTGATACCCATCTTGACCCATTCCTGCAGCCATCATGGACGTGTTTGCATTTTTAGATAAAAGACAGGTTAATTTGGGAGAGGTTTTTAACACAACCACAGCCACCCATAAAAGCAGTGATCTCGAAAGCCTAATGAGGAAACTCGGGCACAATATGGAAAAGAAGGTCAGTCTATGGTGGGACATCACCACTTTTGAACAATATCTCAAAGACGGGATTGTCCCCAGACGCCTGAGATGGGATGTCATACCAAACGATGGATTGACAGATCAAGCATCAATCGATGATTGGTTTAAATTTTTTAACGGGAAAGGTCTAGAACTCCTTATGTTTCTACTAGATAGAAAGAAGAAAAAACAAAAAATGGTAGAGGAAATCATTATGGGAATAAAAGAGGAATTGGAAGTATACAAGGACACAGCGGAATTTGTAGCCCTAACAGCACAACTAAACAAAGATCTCACAAAAAAGGATAGAGAAGTCCAACAAAGGAAAAGCAAGAAATACAATAGAGACATGAACGATTTCAAAACCGATCGAGCTTTCAAATGGCAAAGCCAAGTGGGACATTTAGACCCAATCTCAACCTATTCCACTCCAGAAAAACTAGTAAGAGTTCAGCCGGAACACACTAATATGCGAGTAATCCAAGAGAACCAAAGAGAGAACGAACCAGCAAGGAGGAACGAAAACCCAAGGAATATGAGAAGAACACCAGAAAGAGAGGATGCAGAGGGGGGAAGAGATCACAAAAGAAAAAGAGAGTGAAGGGAGAGGGAATTTTTAACCTCAGTGGACAACCACTCTCTCACGAAGAAATAGGGGTTCTGGATAAGGGTCTTAAATACGCACCTACAAAAAATCTCGATAAATTTCAAACCTATATCGGAATCCAGAAATTCGTGAGGAAATTGAACATTAAAAAGTACCTGATTAGCAACCCATGTAAACCCAAGTCCACAAGATCCACTAATGAAATTATGCATAGTACCCTGAGAAACAAATCTACTTTTAATCCAGTAACAAAAGACAACAAACATATTGAAGTATTCAAACGGATTGTCCTAGAGGAGGTGAAAGGACTAAAGATAAAGAAGCGCGATGAACCGAAACACATTAAAAGCGGTATTCGTAAACTAATAAAAAGAAAAGATCTGGTCATACGACCAGCAGATAAAGGAGGTGGCATTGTAATACTATCCAAAGATCAATATAATGCAAGCATGAACTCCCTACTTGAAGATAAAGACACTTATGTCCAACTGTTGAGTAACCCAGTTTTCAAATGCAGGAAAGCACTTGAACAAGTGGTACATTTAGGCCTGAAGAAGGATATCCTTAACAAAAAAGAAGCTAAATATTTAATACCTGAGGCATGTCGAACACCAATTATTTATTCACTCCCAAAAATCCATAAAGATAGGGATAATCCACCTCCCAGACCAATAGTCAATGGGACTGACTCTCTGACAGCGAGGATGGGACAATATATAGATTATTATCTTCAGCCGGCAGTACAGAAGACACGAGCATACCTGAGAGACACCAAGCACATATTACAAATTATAGAGGAAATACCAACAGAAGAAGGATCCTGGTGGCTCGCTACAGCAGATGTAGCCTCACTATACACAATCATCTTACACCACCAAGCCTGCGAGGCAACAAAATGGGGACTACGGAAGTACTCAGATCTCCCCTGCCCCCAGAGAAAATTCCTTATAAAGTGTCTCGACTTCTGTCTGAAAAACAGTTACTTTTGGTATAATAAGAACTATTATCACCAAAAGACGGGCGTAGCTATGGGAGCGAAATTCGCCCCCAGCGTCGCAGGCCTTTTTATGGCCCAATGGGAGGAGGAAGAAGTATTCGCCAACCCCCCCAAACGAACTGCACACATATCGGAGATACATTGATGATGTCATCATACTGTGGAAGGGGGAACAATCAAGTCTGACGACTTTTCTAGAAAAATTGAACAAAAACAACAGAAACATTAAACTATCATGGGAGATAAGTAATGAAGCCATCACTTTCCTGGATCTTGAAATAATACAGGACAACAATAAACTTCTTTCTAAAACACATTTTAAGAGCGTAGACCGTAATAGCTACTTACCATTGGAAAGCTGTCATCACAGGAATTGGCTGTACAATATACCAAAAGGCCAACTCATGCGCCTGAGGCGCAATTGTACACAAGAAGAGCATTTCCTTGACCAAGCTAGCAATATGAAATTAAAATTTATAGAAAAAGGCTACGATGAAGGATTTATCAATAAGAAAATATCAGAAGTCGCCAATTTAAATCGCAAAGACCTTATAAAAAATAAACCCCACAACGTGACTACACAGGACAACATTCCCATTATTTTAGACTTTAATGTGCAGTTCAAACAAGTTGAAAAAATTATCAAACGCAATTGGGAGATATTACGCGCAGATACATGCCTCAAAGATATTTTGCCTACTCGCCCAAAATTTGTGTACAGGCGAGCCCCAACCATTAGGGATAAACTGGTAAAGAATATACCAGATCCACCAAGTAGGGGTTTTTCCTTTTTTACAGGGAAAGGATTCTTCCCCTGCAAACGATGCTACGCATGCACTAAGACAAAGCGTCCTAATGAAAAGAGAAATGAGTTTACCTCAACCAGCACAGGAAATAGCTATGGCATCAAAGAGTTCATTTGCTGCAATACGATTGGAGTGGTATACGCATTGGAATGCAGCTGTGGCCTTCAGTACATAGGCCGTACCAAGAGACCACTCAAGGTACGCATAAAAGAACACGTAAAGAACATACTGAAGGGATTCGACAAGCACAGCGTATCTAGGCATTTCGCGCTACACCACAAGAAAGACCCCTCCCAACTTAAATTCTGGGGAATCGAGCCCTATGTTAAACATTGGAGAGGGGGTCATAGAGTAAGAACCCTCAGCCAAATCGAGTCCAAATGGATTTTTACATTAGACACTTTCTCGCCAAAGGGACTTAACGTGGAATTTGACTTGAATTGTTTCATTAGCGACTTTTAACCTTTTTGCAAAACCTCTGTCAACTCCTCTTTACATATAATTTTTAGACCATTTTATATACATATATTTTATAGTCCATATACTAGATCCTTGGTGCACTATAACCACTCTTTCAGAATAGCCAAACACCATATACTCTGACTATCTGCATGCAATATGATCACCTGAGTCACCAAATCGCATTAGTCGCATGTTTATACGACACATTTATATATGGATGGGCTCACACATATGTATGCACCGTTTTATGGATTTTTGGTATTTGTGTTTAAAAATACTTGGAATATGTTTGAATATGTTTGAATAACCCCGCTCTAAACGTCATTTCCGGGAGTAATGGGGACGTTTTTTCCCCTCGTTTTTTTCGCTCTCCCCCTCTTTTCTCCTATTTTTAATATATTGTACCCGATATAATTTTTTTATACTGATTTTTTATACTAATGAATTTTAGATTATTCTAATTATTTTTAATTTTTAATTTTCTTGGATCTTGCTATATTAACTTTCCTCATCAGTAAGATCTTACCACTTATTATTCAAATTTATTTTACTATTGTCATTTTCCTCTCCATATGAATTAAATATATAATTAAATAGTAAATTTTAATATGTAAATTAATATATAATTAAATAGTAATCTTTTTAGATAGATTATTCCAGTATACTATTTTATACATCAGTTGGATATTTCCCCATTTTCCACTGCATATACAATTAACCATGAGTGCCCCGTTTTACAGAGTCCTAGACTTATTATTATGGTTATCATTATTCAATTTATTCAGATCTTCGTTAATTAGTTTTATTTTTAAACAGAGGATTAAGTATCTCCACCACAAGGCCATATAACTCACCTGGTTTGCATATTCTGATTAACTCCGCCTGCCTCTCCCTTCTCTACGAGTGAATATGCTGCTTAAGTCGGGCGGGGATATCCATATGCAAATCCGTCTGAGATACCTCCAAAAAAATGGCCACTTGTTTATTTCCGGCTAACAATACAACAAACCCGGTGTGACCACCAAAAAAATGGCCGTCCGCACACTTCCGGCGACCTGATACACCGCAAAATGGCCACCGGGATACTTCCGGGTCTTCCCCAAAATGGCCGCCAAATAAGCAATTAATGGCTCTATTTAAAGACACTTCCCTGAGCACTAGACATCCCCTGATGAAGTCACGTGACCGTGACGAACACTAGTCGGGACGCTACCGGAAGTGACGCAATCGAGCTCGAGGCTCGTTTATACACCATACAAAAACTCTGTCTGTTTGTGAGTACCAAAGCTGTTTTTATAAATAAATTTCAATACTGTTGAAAAATACTATACTATGGGGCTCCCTTCCTTTTTATCTGTTTAACCCCTTGCATAAAACCGCCGAGGTATACCACCAATTCCCCCCCCCCCACGCTGAAGTACCGCTGAGGGACCACTTACAGAGCCCTATACGGCACAGTAGGCAGGAGACGCCAGGACCCGGGGACACACGAATAGGACCTCGAGGGATAAGGACCACCAGGAACCCTGAGGATACATATACCATATGCTGTTACCTTACAGCTGTAAGGTAAGGGGACACCCATATTCTGATTACACAGGACCACGTGGGAGATATCCACCATCACCATTATTACTGTTTAAATCTCTACCTTATAGTGCACATATATTTTAAGCACCAGCACTGCAGGCGACTGTCTTGTTACATGCGATTTTGGGCTAATCGCCACTTGTTGCTGCACCAGCTGAATGGACAATTTTAACTAGGATTAGTGTTCCATTGTTGTTTTTTATATTTTTTATAGCTTCAAATACTGTGCACCTTTTTCCTTCTGTTTTGGATTATTCCCAGAGGGTTGTTTCCCTCTCACCAACACTTGGATCGTTTATGCGTTTTTGTTTTGATTCAACAATTTGATTTATTTTCTTTGATTGTATGATTCAATTTAGTGCACTGCACCGATATTTAAGTCTATGGTATAAAGACACCCGCACAGAGTCACTTTGCTTAACCCTCCCTTGGCTTTAACACCATATGCGATTTCTTTAGTCACAAGGCAAGCATTACTTACATCTTTTGCCTTATCTAGCTAATGATTACTTTTGTACACTGTTACACATATACTTTGACTTAGCAGATTCTCTTTTCAGATCTATTCATTGTTCAGCACTAGCACTTTGTATGCGTTTTTTGTCATTTTTAACAAATCGCATGGTGATTCACTTTATATATATTTTTTTTTTTTTTTTTTTTTTTTTTTTTTTTCGTCCACTATTTTATGTATAGTACTTTAGTCACTGAAACAAATACAGTAGTAGTTATTTTCACGGACCTTCTTTATATTCAGCACTGCCACTTTATGCAACTCTGCTACCTATAAAAATCGCATTGGGACCACCAGTCTTATTTATCATTAATTGTTTTTCTTATCCATTTGTCTACCACTCAAAATACTACTACGCATAGGAGTGAGGGTCCCTCACTATATATACATATATATATATTTTGTTTATTTTTTATATACATATATTGTCTTTTTTTTTTTTCTACGTTCCATTTATTACCTGTAGTGGAGACGATATTACATTTATCTTCTAATCTTTTGAGGACCTATTGAATATATTAAACCTGTTTTAACTAGATTCTTCACCATAGTACCGCGCACCACTACCTTTTTACCTTTTGTCTTCTCCAATTGGGGTTCAAGTACCCCATTTCAGTGTGTGCAGCCGTGCAACAATTAGATTACTCTTTGATTAGGCGCAGGAATATTCTCTTTTATACTTAGCCCTGGAAGATTTATCCCCCCTTCATGACTGGGCCATTTTTTTTTTGCGATACGGCACTGTTACTTTAACCTACAATGGCGCGGTCATGCGACTTTTTACCCAAATAAAATTGATGTCCTTTTTTTTCCCACGAATAGAGCTTTCTTTTGGGGGTATTTTATCACTTGCGCTAAAAAAAAAAAAAGTCCATAAATTAAACAAAAAAACTAAAAAATATATATTTTTTACTTTCTGCTATAAAACATACAATACATTTAAAAAATAAAAAATAAATAAAAAAAACAATATTTTTTACTTTTTGCTATAAAACATACAATACATAAAAAAAAAAAAAAAAAAAAAAAAAAAATCATATTTCTTTATCAATTTAGGCCAATATGTATTTTGGCAAAAAAAAATACCAATAAGTGTATATTGATTGCTGTGCGTAAAAGTTATAGCTTCTTCTGTATACTGGAATTTTTTTTTTTTATTAGTAATGGCAGCAATCAGCCGGGATTGGAAAATGTGGGGTCCCCCCCAAAATTTATACCAGACCCTTATCCGAGCATGCAGCCTGGCAGGTCAGGAAAGGGGGGGGGGGTGGATCAAGCACCCCCCTCCTGAACCATATCAGGCCATATGCCCTCAACATGGGGGGGTGGGTGCTCTGCCCACCCCACCCCCCGCCCCAAAGCACCTTCACTCCATGTTGATGGGAACAAGGGCCTCATCCCTACGGTTGTGGGGGTCTGTGGCTGGGGGGGGGGGCTTATCAGAATCTTTGGCTGTTCTTAAAGCCCACTCTGCTCTCCCAGCCTTTTTTGCGGCCGCCCAGCAGGGCTGTCCCTGGAGCCCACGGCCGCCCACTCACCCTCTTAGCAATGGCCCATTCAGTTCACGGCATGGCTAGGGGGAAGAGACTAGAGGTCAGCTGACTGGGGAGTATTGTGAAGTGGGAGGGGCTGGAGGAGAACCTACCTCCTGATTTCGGCATAGGTGATAGATACTGCTACCCCAAAGTCTGAGACACAGTGAAGCCGGAGACACAGTGAGTAACACTACCTGTGTTTAGAGTTGCCATGAAAAGTCCTCAGTTCTACTTTTGAAAATTCAATAAAAATCTTTATTGAGTGAAAAAAAGTGGAAGGGACTCGGAGAACGCTAAATGTCCATGAGTTAGGGGAGAAAATCACTTTTCTTGCCTTGATTGCTGGCAACCCACGCTATGAAAATAATTTTATGGTTGGGGTCCCCACAACTTGGTACTAGAGAGGTTGAGAACCACTGCTCTAGAGGAACCCTAGGAATCCCAATCAACCTCTAGAGGAACCCATAGCAACCTCTAGAGGAACCCCTAGCAACCTCTAGAGGAACCCTAGGAACCCCTAGCAACCTCAGGATAAAACCTAGCATTGGGGGCTCATCCATTAGGGGTGCGCCCCCCCCCCAATCCATGCGTCTGGCCCCTAATCTACATGTAGGACTCTGGATGCATGGATTCCAATTTTTTTTACTTTTTTTTTTAGAAGCACGTGATTAGAGCCTGAGTCTCTAATAGGCTTCAAAAGGGGTCGGTTCTGGGTGCAGAGCAATGCGCCCTAAGCCCACCCAGTTGTGGGACAATAGCAAATTAATGTGCGCTATTGTCTTCCAGCTTCTCCTCCCGGCCAATCAGGAAATTGGTCAACCCGATTGGCTGAGAGAAGAAGCAATCATATTGGCCGCCAAGGGAAAGAGGAGGGAAGCCACTGAGGATGAAGCCATGGAGGAGGAAGAGATGGGGTAAGTGCAGGGCTGGTGGGGGGATAGAAACCGACAGATGGACACCAACTGGGGGGGGGAGTGGCGAAAGGTGTCTTGTTTGCCACCCCACAAAATATACAGCACCAGCCGCCACGGAACCCCAGGAACCCCTAGAAACCTTGGGGGGTACCCTAGGAACCCCTAGCAACCTTGGGAGGTACCCTAGGAACTCCTAGCAACCTCTGGAGGACCTCTAGGGACCCATAGTAACCTCTGGAGGAACCCTAGGCTTCCATGGAACCCTGGTTAAGAAAGCCCTGGTATAGCTGGTCATCTTTATTTTTTTCTTACTATATATGCAAATCATGCATCTCTGTATATAGGGAAACGTTTGTCAGTAATATATACAGGGTTCAGTTAGAACCTACAGAGTGACTGAAACCGCAGTGCTGAGGAGTGACCAGCAAACGCAGATTGGGAAGCGCTCCTTATCTTTGAAATGCAGCACACAAAGATCCCTCCCTTTTAGATTGTAAGCTCTAACGAGCGCGGCCCTCCGATTCCTCCTGCATTGAATTGTATTGTGACTGTAATGTCTGCCCTCATGTTGGTCACATAAAATAAATTGTGTATATTAATAATAGTATTAAAATAACTCTTTACCTTCATTACATGGATACGTTGTTTTTTGTTTGTTTTTTATTTGTTTCTTTATTGGAGTTACTATTTTAGAGGCTATAAACCTATTTATTAAAGTGACACTTTCATGAAACGACAAGCGTCAAAGGAGCCTCCAAACATTTTGCAGCCAGCGTCGTGAATCGTGTCCTCGTTTATTGTAGACTTTCTTTTTTAATACTTCATTTTTACAAAATAATTGAAAATAAAAGTCAAAAACAAATTTTAGTTTGTAAACATTGAACATTAAAAACAGAACTATTTTTGTCAAACTTTATTAGTAAGTATTTGGTTACAAGGGTGGAAGTGAAGGTTGTTGGGGGTGACCTAAAAGGAGAAGGTTTCTTTTTTTATATCTTCAGTGTATCATGGCGTCCCCGGTGATCTGTCCGTTGGTGGTAAAATCATAGAGCCACCAGGGTGTATGGAGAACACAGGACTATCTGGACTAACAACTCCGATACCTAGAAAAAAGAACAACAGGAAGTCATCCAGAATTCATTTGGGTTCCTCCATGTGAGGAGCTTTCATATAAGCTAATTAAAGAGAACTGTTATTGAGACTAGGGTTGTCACCTTTTCTTCAAGCCAAGGGGAACTCTAATGTAAGGGAGTTTCTGCTCACCAAACCTACCCCTTACATCAGAGTTCCCAGGATTCCCCCTTAAATTAGGGTTCTCAAAGCCCCCCTACATCAGAGTTCCCAGCATTTCCCTTTAAATTAGGGTTCTCAAAGCCCCCCTTACATCAGAGTTCCCAGCATTTCCCCTTAACCGCTTCCCACCCGCCCTATAGCCGAATGACGGCCTTAGAGTGGGCGGCTTCCTTCGCCTGGCCATCCCTGGACGGCCTGGTGTTTACTTCCGCAATGCGCGCCGCCGGGGGCGCGCATCGCGGAAGTATTGTATTTGCCGTGTCTCCCGGAGACAGGCAAATACAGATCGCCGTGAACGGCCAATCAAAGCGGCCGTTCACAGCGCAATCGCAGCTGCCAATGGGAGATGATCTCATATGTAAACATATGAGATCATCTCCCATTGCCGTGTCTCTCCCTCCTCACACAGAGACAGCGCGTGAGGAGGGAGAGCGATCTATGTGTCAGCCCCAGTGCCAGTGTCAGCCCCAGTGCCATCTGTCAGTGCCAGTGCCATCTGTCAGCCCAGTGCCATCTGTCAGCCCAGTGCCATCTGCCAGTAGTGCCAGTGCCACCTGCCAGCGCCTGCCGTCAGCCCCAGTGCCGTCAGCGCCAGTGCCACCTGCCAGCGCCGCCTGCCAGCGCCAGTGCCGCCCGTCAGCCCCAGTGCCGTCCGTCAGCCCCAGTGCTGTCAGTGCCGTCAGCCCCAGTGCCGTCAGCCCCAGTGCCACCTGCAAGTGCCACCTGCCAGCACCAGTGCCACCTGCCAGTGCCATCCGTCAGCCCCAGTGCCATCTGTCAGTGCCAGTGCCATCTGTCAGCCCAGTGCCATCTGCCAGTAGTGCCAGTGCCACCTGCCAGCGCCTGCCGTCAGCCCCAGTGCCGTCAGCCCCAGTGCCGTCAGCGCCAGTGCCGCCCGTCAGCCCCAGTGCCGCCCGTCAGCCCCAGTGTCGTCCGTCAGCCCCAGTGCCGTCAGCCCCAGTGCCACCTGCCAGTGCCACCTGCCAGTGCCATCCGTCAGCCCCAGTGCCGTCAGCCCCAGTGCCACCTGCCAGTGCCACCTGCCAGCGCCAGTGCCATCCGTCAGCCCCAGTGCCAGTGCCACCTGCCAGTGCCACCTGCCACCACCAGTGCCACCAGTGCCAGTGCCGCCAGTGCCACTTGCTAGTGCCAAATGCCAGTGCCACCTGCCAGCGCCAGTGCCACCTGCCAGCGCCAGTGCCATCCGTCAGCCCCAGTGCCGCCAGCCCCAGTGCCACGTGCCAGTGCCACCTGCCAGCGCCAGTGCCACCTGCCAGCGCCATCCGTCAGCCCCAGTGCTGCCAGCCCCAGTGCCACCTGCCAGTGCCACCTGCCAACACCACCTGCCAGTGCCATCTGCCAGCCGCAGTGCCATCTGCCAGCCCCATTTGCCAGAGCAATTAGCCAGAGCAAATAGCCAGCACCATCTGCCAGTGCCAGCCCCAGCCCCATCTGCCAGCCCCATCTGCCAGCCCCATCTGTCAGCCCCATCTGCCTCCAGTGCCATCTGCCTCCAGTGCCATCTGTCAGTGCCACGTGTCGTCAGTGCCACGTGGGGTCACTTTGTGGGCATTTCCATTGTCCTGGTGCTCCAGGGCCTTCAAAACTGTAATAGGTGTTGAGAAATAAGATGTGTAATTTATGCTCCTAGAACGCCTGATGGTGCTATTTCAATATTGGGCCTCTGTATGTGGCCAGGCTGTGTAAAAGTCTCACACATTTGGTATCGTAATACTCAGAAGGAGTAGCAGAACGTATTTTGGGGTGTCATTTGTGGTATACACATGCCATGTGAGAGAAATAACCTATTACATTGAAAATTTTGTGAGGAAAAAAAAAAAAAATCTTCATTTTGCAAAGAATTGTGGGAAAAAGATGACAACATCAAAAACCTCACCATGCCTCTTACTAAATACCTTGGAATGTCTACTTTCAAAAAAGGGGTCATTTGGGGGGTATTTGTACTTTCCTGACTTGTTCGGGTCACAAGAAGCGAGATAGGCCACCAGTACATCAGATGTGATCAATTTTGTGCGATTCGCACCACAGATTGTAGACTCTCTAACTTTCACAAAGACCAAATAATATCCACTAATTTGGGTTATTTTTACCAAAGATATGTAGCAGTATAAATTGTGGCCAAAATTTATGGAAAAAAAAATTATAATTTGCAAAATTTTATCACAGAAACAAAGAAATATGCGTTTTTTTTCAAAATTTTTGGTCTTTTTTCATTTATAGCGCAAAAAATAAAAACCCAGGAGGTGATCAAATACCACCAAAAGAAAGCTCTATTTGTGGGAAAAAAAGGACACAAAAATCATTTGGGTACAGTGTTGCATGACTGAGTAATTGTCATTCAAATTGTGAGAGCACCAAAAGCTGAAAATTGGTCTGGTCAGGAAGGGTGTTTAAGTGCCCAGTAAGCAAGTGGTTAAATCAGGGCTCTCAAAGCATCAGCGTTCCCAGCATCCCCCCTTAAATTGGGGTTCTCAAAGCCCCCCTTACATCAGAGTTCCCAGCATTTCCCCTTAATTTAGGGTTCTCAAAGCCTCCCTTAAATCAGAGTTACCAGCATTTCCCTTTAAATTAGGGTTCACAAAGCCCCCTACATCAGAGTTCCCAGCATTTCCCTTTAAATTTGGATTCTCAAAGCCCTCCTTGATCAGAGTTCCCAGCATTTCCCCTTACATTAGGGTTCTCAAAGCTCTCTTCCATCAGAGTTCCCAGCATCCCCTCTTAAATTAGGGTTCTCAAAGCCCCCCTTACATCAGAGTTCCCAGCATTTCCCCTTAATTTAGGGTTCTCAAAGCCCCCCTTACATCAGAGTTCCCAGCATTTCCCCTTAAATTAGGGCTCTCAAAGCATCAGAGTTCCCAGCATCCCCCCTTAAATTGGGGTTCTCAAAGCCCCCCTTACATCAGAGTTCCCAGCATTCCCACTTAAATTAGGGTTCTCAAAGCCTCCCTTAAATCAGAGTTCCCAGCATTTCCCCTTAAATTAGGGCTCTCAAAGCATCAGAGTTCCCAGCATCCCCCCCTTAAATTAGGGTTCTCAAAGCCCCCTTACATCAGAGTTCCCAGCATCCCCACTTAAATTAGGGTTCTCAAAGCCTCCCTTAAATCAGAGTTCCCAGCATTTCCCCTTAAATTAGGGCTCTCAACGCATCAGAGTTCCCAACATCCCCCCTTAAATTGGGGTTCTCAAAGCCCCCTTACATCAGAGTTCCCAGCATCCCCCCTTAAATTGGGGTTCTCAAAGCCCCCCTTACATTAGAGTTCCCAGCATTTCCCCTTAATTTAGGGTTCTCAAAGCCTCCCTTAAATCAGAGTTCCCAGCATTTCCCCTTAAATTAGGGCTCTCAAAGCATCAGAGTTCCCAGCATCCCCCCTTAAATTGGGGTTCTCAAAGCCCCCTTACATCAGAGTTCCCAGCATTCCCCCTTAAACTGGGATTCTCAAAGCCCCCTTACATCAGAGTTCCCAGTATTCCCCCTTAAATTAGGGCTCTCAAAGCATCAGAGTTCCCAGCATCCTCCCTTAAATTAGGGTTCTCAAAGCCCCCCTTACATCAGAGTTCCCAGGATTCCCCCTTAAATTAGGGTTCTCAAAGCCCCCCTTACATCAGAGTTCCCAGGATTCCCCCCTAAATTAGGGTTCTCAAAGCCCCGCTACATCCGAGTCCCAGGGCACCCCTTACATCTGAGTCCAACTTACCTTAGTGTACTCACTCAAGAAGAGGCAGGAGATAGAAGGGAGGGAAGGGGGGGGACTTCAGTCACAGACAGTGGATGGGGAGCTCACTCACCCGAGGATGGAGGCCCAAGCCTAGACACCTTTCATTCACAATGTATGTGCTGGTTGCTGAGCTTCAAACTTCCATCCCAAAAAACCCTTTCCTAAGGCATAGAATGACGGGAATCGGTGTGTGGGTGGGCGGACAGAGGGGTAAGGGAGGGAGGGGGAGAAGCAGATCAAGCCCTCTCTCCTCTCCTGTCTGTGTATGGGGGTGGGGCCCGTGTGCACACCTATGCACTCAGCGGTTGTGGTACTCGGTTACTCGGGGAGCCACAGTCCATTCTAAATATTGTGTCCGGGTTTCAGGTGGTCTGAAACCCGGACACACGATTGCAAAGCCGAACACACAAATTCAAAACCTGGACTGTCTGGGTGAATCCCCAACGGGTGGCAGCTCTGAGACAAGGCTGAAGGCTGCCATTGGTGCTCATATTTCCACTTATGGACATTTATTTATTTTTGTACATTTTATTCAAAAGAATTGTACTCATTGTACTGTACTTTAACATTCAGACCCAAATCCCATTGAGAATCTGTGGCAAGACTTGAAAATTGCTGTTCACAGACGCTCTCCATGCAATCTGACAGAGCTTGAGATATTTTACAAAGAAGAAGAATGGGCAGAAATGTCCTCTCTAGATGTGCAAAGCTGGTAGAGAAATCCCCAAAAAGACTTGTAGAGAAAGGGGGTTCTACAAAGTATTGACTCCGGGGGGCGCCATACAAATGCCCCTCCCCCCACACCTTTCACATATTTATTTGTAAAAAATGTTGAAAACCATTTATCATTTTCCTTTTACTTCACAGTTACGTGCCACTTTGTGTTGGTCTATCACATTAAATCCCAATAAAATACATTTATTGGTTTTTTTTTTTATATGTTATACATTTAAGCTTTGCGTAAACTGTTGGCGCTATATAAATCTTGTATAATAATGGAAAAATTCAAGGGGTATGAATACTTTTTCAAGGCACTGTATACCTGATAGGTAAGTACGGCCACCCTCCATCCAGGGGCATACCGCAAGCATTTGGCACTAGGGGCAGATCTGGCACCCCCTCTACACCCCCACCAGGCACCCACCCCCCCATCTGGGAATAAGCTAAGTAATATACCGTTGTGCCCACACTTACCACAGTGGTGCATGTTTGCAGGACAAGAAGCAGTGGTGTGATGCGCTTTGTGACGGTGGAACCAGGATGTAAACGTTTCTGGGGGGGGGGGTTCCCTGGGGTGGAAAGCATGAAGAAAAGCGTGGTTTTGCAATGTGGAACGCACGCCAACCACAGGGACCAGGCAATGGTGCCAGAAACGCGTTCCAGCAGGGCACTTCCTGCTGCCGTATGCGACATTTCCCCTCCTCGGGCTGACGCCATCTTTGTGGAGACCGCTACCAGAGGTCAAAGCTTCCTATGCTCGAAAAGGAAAGCAGAACTGCTGAATAAGCGGCACCCGTCTGATACCCCGAAGCGGTGCCGGCCTGACACACCCCCCCCCCCCAACCTGGGGAGGACCACTCCCAGTTGGTACCCCACTGCCTCCATTACACCGGAGCTACCACAATATGGCAAGTTCAAAAGCCTGCTCGGTATACTGGAGTAGTTCTTGACCATAAGGTTCCTGATGGTCCCTACCATTGCTTCCAGGTCCTGTTTTTCATATCCTGACTCCTACTATGGCTACCTCTCTCGGTTGTCCTCTGTTTTCTGTAACATGACTCTGTCTGTCCACTACCTTCCCCAGCTTGTGATTGGATCCCATATATCTTCTGCTAGCACTGGACGCTGTCATATCAGACTCTGTTTGCCGGATACTTGTTCAACCTTCTGTCAGTACCATGACCTCTACTCTGACCTTGTGACTATTTGATGACCTCCTGCCCTGATCCTCGTCCGTTTATAAATGTCTCCCATCAGCTGTGGCCAATGGGGCAAATCCCAACCCTTTCACCCTTTACATTGGATTGATAGGAAACTGATAAAGCGCAACACAACCCTGTTGACTCACGTTGGTGGTATCACGCATCTCCCAACCTTTCCAAAAGGTGTACAGCACCAGACCATAACCCATCATCTCCAAGACCGATTGATTCTAAATGAAATGAAAGTAAACACAGTTAAATTTAAATAAGATATGGAACAAAGGAAAAATAATATTACGGTTGAACACAAATTTGGAACAGGCGCGATTGATTAGGAATTTACTTACCAAATGGGATTGGCGCCTATTATTACGAAGGAGGCCTAAACTGGCTGGAAGCCAAAGGGCAGGAAGGACAGCCTAGAGAAACAAAAACAAGGACAAAACATTATAATACAAATCATTTTATTTTACAGTGTATATATACAGTGCCTTGCGAATGTATTCGGCCCCCTTGAACTTTTCAACCTTTTGCCACATTTCAGGCTTCAAACATAAAGATATAAAATTTTATTTTTTTGTGAAGAATCACCAACAAGTGGGACACAATTGTGAAGTGGAACGAAATCTATTGGATATTTTCAACTTTTTTAGCAAATAAAAAACTAAAAAGTGGTGCGTGCAAAATTATTCGGCCCCTTTACTTTCAGTGCAGCAAACTCACTCCAGAAGTTCAGCGAGGATCTCTGAATGATCCAATGTTGTCCTAAATGACTGATGGTGATAAATAGAATCCACCTGTGTGTAATCAAGTCTTTTATGAAGACCAAGGAACACACCAGGCAGGTCCGTAATACTGTTGTGGAGAAGTTTAAAGAAAGCCATTTCTCAAAGATATCCATAAAAAGTCTCGTCTAAAGTTTGCCACAAGCCACCTGGGAGACACACCAAACATGTGGAAGAAGGTGCTCTGGTCAGATGAAACCAAAATCCAACTTTTTGCCCACAATGCAAAACGATATGTTTGGCGTAAAAGCAACACAGCTCATCACCCTCAACACACCATCCCCACTGTCACACATGGTGGTGGCAGCATCATGGTTTGGGCCTGCTTTTCTTCAGCAGGGACAGGGAAGATGGTTAAAATTGAGGGGAAGATGGATGCAGCCAAATACAGGACCATTCTGGATGAAAACCTGTTGGAGTCTGCAAAAGACCTGAAACTGGGACGGAGATTTAGACAAGACAATGATCCCAAACATACAGCAAAATCTACAAAGGAATGGTTCATAAATAAACGTATCCAGGTGTTAGAATGGCCAAGTCAAAGTCCAGACCTGAATCCAATCGAGAATCTGTGGAAAGAGTTGAAAACTGCTGTTCACAAACGATCTCCATCCAACCTCACTGAGCTCGAGCTGTTTTGCAAGGAAGAATGGGCAAGAATTTCAGTCTCTCGATGTGCAAAACTGATAGAGACACCCCAAGCGACTTGCAGCTGTAATTGCAGCAAAAGGTGGCTCTACAAAGTATTAACGCAAGGGGGCCGAAACACGCCCCACTTTTCATTTTTTTATTAGTTAAAAAAGTTTAAAATATCCAATAGATTTGATTCCACTTCACAATTGTGTCCCACTTGTTGGTGATTCTTCACACATTTATAAAAGAAGAGAGCAACGAGCGGGACTTTGCGTGAGGCACGCGGGAGCAGAATAGATGTAAGTCTGTGGATCTAATGTACACCTATGGGAGGCTCTCCATGTCTGTACATCTGTATATATTAATTTTATTTCTATTTCATATTTTTTATTTTTTATTTTTTATTTCTTTTTCCTTTTTTTTCCCTCTATACAATGGTTGTCTACTTTTGTTTTATCTATAGGCTACCACTACGGTGTTGCTCCTGATGAGTGGCTATAAGGTCACGAAACGCGTAGAGCTTTCAACTGCCGTTTTGTGTATACAATTGTCACCAAAGCATGAACGTTCCATTTTGATTCTTGTCCTTTTAAGTTTATGGTTTTTCTCTAAATGACGCTTTAATGTGTCATGTATTTATATATAATCTGTGCTTATTGAATACTCAGCTCTTCACATGTCTACTACTAAGTCCATGCTGGAATGTGTATACATTGATGAAATAGAAAATACTAATTTATGATTGTGCAATAACATGTAAATATATGATTGCTTGTACTCATTAAAAACTTGTTTTTTACCAAATTTGATGCTTTCTGCTCCCGCGTGCCTCACGCAAAGTCCCGCTCGTTGCTCTCTTCTTTTTTAAATACTAAATCGGGATGGAGGAGGGGATATGAACGGCCCCTACTACCTCATTTAAAGTCCCAAACAATTCCCTTTCTTCTTTTTGTTTAACTTCACAAATTTATGTTTGAAGCCTGAAATGTGGCAAAAGGTTGAAAAGTTCAAGGGGGCCGAATACTTTCGCAAGGCACTGTATGTGATTATTTTGACGTTAAATACCGTTATTATGGCACCAGATAGCTGCCATAACCCCGGTATTTATTTATTTTTTTCAAGCTGTGGGATGATTCTGGATCTGATAAAAATGGTCCCGGCTGCGGATCACTTTCATAGGCTGCCTTCCCGCCGCTTCCGGGTCATCTCCGGACTTACCGGACCTGTCGGTTAGCCCGCAGCCGATCCGCTCCATTTTGCACCTGGGCAGGAAGCCGAGTGAGGGCAAGATGGCCCCCGCCCACCCCGGCTCTATGCCCTTGGAGGACCGGAAGCGACATCCGCCTTTCTGGCCTTAAAGGGATGATTTATTTTTTTGGTTCTAATGCCGCGTACACACGATCAAATTGTCCGGCGTACTTAGTCCGCCGAAAAGCATTTCACCGGACAATACGATCGTGTGTGGGCTTCAGTGGACTTTTCCAGCGTAAAGTCCGGCGGACTTAGAAATTAGTTTTGCACTCCAATCTTTCCGCCAGACTTGGGTTTCAGCGGACTACATACGTTCGTCGGTATGCTAGTCCGGCGGACTAAGAATGACGCATGCTCAGAAGCAAGTACGAAAGGGAAGCTATTGGCTACTGGCTATTGCACTTCCTTTTTCTAGTCCCGTCGTACGTGCTGTACGTCATCGCGCTAGCAAACGCCGGACTTTCTGTGTGTCCGTGTGTGGCCAAGTCCGTTCGGTAGAAAGTCCGCCAGACTATCCGCCGGATTGTTTGCCGGACTAAGTACGCCGGACAATTCGATCGTGTGTACGCGGCATTAGTGTCACTGTGAGATCTGAGGTCTTTTTGACCCCACAATAGAGAGATCTGGGGGTCCAAATCTCTCCAAAAAGAGGACCTGTCGCAGCCCATGCTATCATTCCTGTGATAGCAATAAAGTTGATAAAACAAAAGTAGAGGTACAATGTAAATAATTAAATAAATAAACCAAAAAATTAAAAC
The DNA here is from genome assembly GCF_037356315.1 of Lithobates pipiens. Classification (NCBI taxonomy): domain Eukaryota; kingdom Metazoa; phylum Chordata; class Amphibia; order Anura; family Ranidae; genus Lithobates; species Lithobates pipiens. Next base: position 13,864,069 of record NW_027507784.1, on the reverse strand, counting down.
AAAGTTTAAAGCACCCTGTACCCCCCCCCCCCACGCTTAAGTGCAAATACGAACACGCAAGTAGGTCTCGCGCATAAATGCAAACAGTAATGACACCATACATGTAAGGGAATCGCCCCGAGCATCAGAGCGAGAGCAATAATTCTAGCACCAGACCTCCTGTTTAACTCTAAACTTGTAACTGGTAAAAGGCTTTAAAGGGTCGCCCATAGACATTTTTAGGTACCACACTTTGGGGGCCATTTCACAGGAGAACGTGTGACATGTTAGGTATCTATTTACACTTTATAACATCATATTTTGTGTTCACAAAAAATCATTAAAGTTTATTTTTTTCCTAAAAATTTGCGTTTAAAAAAAATTCTTGTGAAATAAAACATTTCAACAAAAAAACATTTTATCCTCCAGGGTCTCTGCTTAAAAAAATATAATAAAATATAAATAAAATATAAAACAAAAAATATAGATGTTTGGAGGTTCTAAGCCATTTTCTAGCAAAACAAATGCTGATTTTTTTTTTAACATGTATGACAGAAATGTCATAGTCACATAGTTAGTCAGGTTGAAAAAAGAAAAAGACACACGTCCATCAAGTTCAACCAAAGAAAAAAAAAGCAATACAAAAAATATAAAAGAAATGTCAGAATTGGCCCAGACTGGAAGTGGTTAATAGAACGACGACGTGATGCACCAAAGAGTTACATGTATTGTGTGTAGACGTGCAAAAGGAAAAAAAATTGTTTAGTTTTGTTTCGTTTTAATTTGTTAATTAATTAATTTCGTTTAGTTATATTCGTTAAATTTGTTTTTGGATTTCGTTTTGTTTTCTACTGAATTCGAAAAATCGGTCGCATTCGAAAATATTTCAACCAAATTCAAAAATATTTCTACCGGATTGGAAATTATTTCAACCGCATTGGAAACTATTTCAACTGGATTCGAAAATATTTTGCGACCCGACTTTAGGGCCATGTATCTCGGGGTCACTTGGTGCTAGAAACCCCAAATGCACCTACAAGTAAGACTTAATATAGGCTTACCTGTAGGTAAAAGTGGTTGTATGGGGTGTACAGGGTGTATAATAACCACTTTAAAGTGATTGTGAAGTTTTTTTTTTTTGTTTTTTTTTTGTTTTTGTTTGGGCTGAAACAGCAATGGGCACCATTGGCTCCCTCTGCTGTCAATTAAAGTCAGTGAGCCAATGAGGAGAGAGAGGGGGCGGGGCTGAGCAATGGCTCTGTGTCTGAATGGACAAACAGAGCAGCGCCTTGGATCAGGTGCCCCCATTGCATGCTGCTAGGTGTGGGGGCACTCGGCAGGAGGGAGGGGCTAGGAGCATCAGTAAGGAACCTGAGAAGAGGAGGATCTGGGCTGTGTTTGTTATTTTTAGGCAAAAAAAAAAGACTATAGCCGAATGATGGGTACAGGGCGGACCTACTTTACCAGGAGTATGTCAATAGACGTCCTTCTGTGCCCGAGTGGCCTGCACGCCCCCTGCAGGGCACGAACGGCACGCTGTGTGATCAGCAAGTCTATGAGACTCGGCTGATCACCGATCGGAGTAAGGGCTCGATCCCGACCCCTTACCACGTGATCAGCTGTCAGGCAATGACAGCTGATCATGTGATATAATGGAGCCGGTAATCGGCTATTATTCCTCCTCGTGCTGAAAGCACGAGGAGACAAAAAAAAAGCCGATCACCGGCGGCCGTGATCGGGACATCAGTCCCGATCACGGCCAGCTCTGCCAGTGCCCACCTGCGCCCTGCCAGTGCCCACCTGCCCCCTCATAACTATAAATAATAAAAATTAGTGCCCCCCGTCAGTGCCACACAGCAGTGCCCATAGTGCCACCCAGCAGTGCCCACAGTGCCACCCAGCAGTGCCCACAGTGCCACCCAGCAGTGCCCACAATCTGCCTCAACAAAGGTGCTGCACCCCAGTGCCACATATCCATGCCCATCAGTGTCATCTACCAGTGCCCATCAGTGCCGCCCATCAGTGCCCAGCAGTGCCACCTATCAGAGCCACCTATCAGTGCCACCTATCAGTGCCCATCAGTCCCATCTATCAGTGGTACCTATCAGTGCCCATCCGTGCCGCCCATCCGTGCCACCCATCTGTGCCACCCATCCGTGCCATCTTATCTGTGCCCATCTTTGCCCATCAGTGCCGCCTTATCTGTGCCCACCAGTGCAGCCTATCAGTGCCCACCAATGCAGCCTATCACTGCCCACCAATGCAGCCCATCAGTGCCCACCAGTGCAGCCTATCAGTGCCGCCTCATCAGCGCACTTCAATGAAAGAGAAAAATGACCTGTTTGCAAAATTTTATAACAAACTATTAAACATGATTTTTTATTTTTGCATCTTTTTTTGTTTGTTTAGCAAAAAATAAAACTCCGAGCTGTAATTAAATACCACCAAAAGAAAGCTCTATTTGTGGGAAAAAAATGATAAAAATGTCATTTGGATACAGTGTTGTATGCCCGCGCAATTGTCATTCAAAGTGCATCAGCGCTGAAAGCTGAAAATTGGTCTGGGCAGGAGGGGGGTTTAAGTGCCCAGTAAGCAAGTGGTTAATAGACACGCTAACCCCATGGAGCAAGCAGACCCCTTGGCTCCTCTGGTATTTTAAAACCCGCGATTTCTTCAATTGTTACTATTACTTCTTTCCGATATATTTTTATTTTAGGACACGTCCACCAGATATGAAACATGGATCCGATTTCTGCGCATCCCCTCCAGCATAGGTTAGAGGCCTCTCTTTGAAACTGACGTCATCTATCAGGGGTTATGTACCATCGTGCTAAAAACACTTATAATTCATTTCCAGCGAACTGCAATCCGGTGATATCGCGTGCGTCATCCTTAGTATTTTATGAACCTCGGCCTCCGTGCCTCCTGTCCCCATCTCTTCATCCCATTTTTTAACCACTTAAGCCCCCGGACCAATTTGCAGCCAAAGGACCAGGACCCTTTTTTTACGATTCGGCACTGCGTCGCTTTAACTGACAATTGCGCGGTCGCGCAACGTGGCTCCCAAACAAAATTGGCGTCCTTTTTTTTCCCACAAATAGAGCTTTCTTTTGGTGGTATTCGATCACCTCTGCGGTTTTTATTTTTTTGCGCTATAAACAAAAATAGAGCGACAATTTTGAAAAAAATTCAATATTTTTTACTTTTTGCTATAATAAATATCCCCAAAATATATATATAAAAAAAAACATTTTTTTCCCTCAGTTTAGGCCGATACGTATTCTTCTACATATTTTTGGTAAAAAAAATCGCAATTAGCGATAGTTTTATGGCATTTTTATTAATATATATTTTTTTTTTTACTAGTAATGGCGGCGATCAGCGATTTTTATTGTGGCTGCGACATTATGGCGGACACATCGGACATTTTTGACACATTTTTGGGACCATTGTCATTTATACAGCAATCAGTGCTATTTAAATGCACTGATTCCTGTGTAAATTACACTGGCAGTGAAGGAGTTAACCACTAGGGGGCAGTGTAGTGTTATGTATAACGTTATGTGTTTTTTTATTGTAGGGGGGTGTGGCCTGGCATGTGACGTCACTGATCGTCTTTCCCTATAAAAGGGAAGAGACGATCGGTGACAGCCACAGTAGGAAGCACGGGGAGAGGTTTGTTTACACAGAGCTCTCCTCGTTCTTCAGCTCTGTGACCCGATCGCAGGACACCTGCGGCGATCGGGCCCGATGGTCCCGCGGCCACGGACCTCAGGACCGAGTTGGGAGCGTGCCGCTGGCGGCACGCTCCCGACCCATGGCTGGGCACTTAAAGTGGTTGTAAACCCTTACAAACCACTTTGACCTACAGGTAAGCCTAGGTTAAGGCTTGCCTGTAGGTCCAAGCAATATCTCCTAAACTTATATGGTTTAGGAGATATTTGCCCGAAAACGGGCACCGCTGTCTACGGCGCATGCGTCGTAGTCAGCGGCACGCAGGCGCACTGAGCGCGGCATTTCCAAGAATGGAGCTGCCGCGCGTGTCGACTCCCGTGCGAATGATAGCGGCGGAGCAGCGAGACCTCACCAACAGGATGGATGCGGCGGACTATTGGGGACAGCGGCAACTTTGCTGGCTCCTGTGTCAGGTAAGTGACACATAATGGATTACTATGCTATGCGATGCGATGCGATGCGATGCGATGCATAGTAGTCCATTATGCTTTACCTTTGCAGGGAATGAAAGAGGAAGTAAACTCATCAGGGTTTACTTCCTCTTTAAAGAGCAACGTACAGGTACGTGATTGTGCCCAGCTGTGCCAATTCTCCGACGTATGAGGCGGTCGTTAAGTGGTTAATAAATGACGGGGGGCTCCAGTATTTTTAATCCGTTCAAAATTTTATAAATCCTCGCAATCCCTCTCCTACCGTCAGTCGCCAAGCACAGCCGCTCTAATGGAAGCAAGCAGTCTTCCGACCTGATCAGCTGGGGGAGGGACTCCACAAAGTGCTTAGACTGTGCGTACCTCCACCAATTTATATCTAAAACCTCTTTTTTATTAGTTAGTTCCTGTAAGGTGCATATTTTATCGTTACTTATAATGTCTTTTAATTGTGCATCTTTTTTTTTTAATCCACCTACCAAAAGACCTTTCTTTCCCGGTAGCAAAATATCGAGTGTCGCATAGTGGTATCAATGGGGAATTATATTATATTAAATATTCTATTATATTATATACACTTTTCCCTTTTGTGTTCCCTATCCCAGGCGGAGATAACAAAGCGGGAATTTTAAAGTTATACTCACTACCGCAATTTTAAACATCTCGTTTGTAAGTAGTTTTAATCTATTTTCTGCAATAAAACAATGTTTTAAACAATATCACGCTATGGATGTGCCTCTTCTTCACTTTATATAAACGTGGCACATTGCACTCACGGAGGAACGAGGGATCCCTATCTCTTACATCTGAAGGAAACCAGAGAGCGACACAATAGCTAATATTGTGAAGGTGGATCCACCCCGGATGGGGTCTTTTTTCCGGTGAGAGCATAATAATATAACACACCAGTAGCCACCGAATGCGAAGAACACAACAGGAAACCATCACCTCCCCCCTTCACTTACGGAAGATTCCGTCACTCACTAGAGACTTGTTTCACTACGTTTAGTGTTCACTATTCACTTGCATTTTTGCACATTTTTATTTCTATTTTTATTTGCATTTTTACTTGCTTCACCATTTTTTCGTATATATATTTTTTCATTATTGCATTTAAATTTTATTGTATTCAGGTTTTATGGTATTTCCATGTTCTCTGTAAAAAAACAGTCTTTCTTTCATCTTATATAGCATCACAATTGGACTAAATATTAGATTGTGCCACCACTGTGATATTCACTTTTATTTTATTTATTCTAATTTCACTTTCATACATTAATAGCACACTCACGGTCATTTCACTAATTATCACATCCAGTCCTTTTTTCCATTTTTTCTATTTTTCATTATTGTAAGGCACATATGGATCTATTTGCACTTGCACCTTATTGATATAGAGATAAGTATTTCATAATATGGTCACAAGATTTTCTGACTTTTATTTTATGATTTTCTGGGGTTTTGGGTTTTATTAGCCAGCACGCTGAGAAATATATGCAATACGTGTCTTTGTGCCAAAATAACCAGCACGCTGAGAATTATATGTGCTCCCACCCATGTGATGCTCACTAACAAAACATAGCACATTTATGTCCACACTTTATTTGCCAGCATACTGAGAATTATATACAATAGAGTCCTCACACAGAGGTCCGTAACTGGTATTACCGGTATAGCGCCACATCTATTACCTCTCCTTGTTTTAGCATCTTTCCAACCACTCAGGTGGAAATTAATAGAGGCTGCTCTTACCCTAACATATTTATTCATTTTCATTTTTATTCACTTTTTATTTATCCTCAATTCTAAGGTTCCATAGCGCAACCTGTACTCCACCCAATCAACCTTCTATATGCTTGATAGGCTGCTCCAGCAGAAACGTGCAGTTAACATCTACCTGTATGAACTCTGCGGCAGAAACGGTTCTGGGCAGCTGGGGTATTTTTCACCGCGCCAGTGGCTGCTCATGCGCGACGCATGCAGACTTCTGCGCCCATTTGAGGAGATCACCAAACTGGTCAGTCGCAGCCATGGCGCCATCAGTGACATGGTTCCTTATGCCTTCTTTATGGAGCGTGCATTGCGTCGTGTCATTGATCAGGCTGTGGAGGAGCAGGAGCGGGAAGATGAGGAAGTCACAATGCTGGATGAATTCCCAGGGGGGGCTACTCTATCTGAGACAAGTCAACAACAGGAGTCTGAAGAGGAGTCAGAGGAGGATGGTGCTGGGGCAGATGAGAAGGAGCAAGAAGAGCGTGCTTTAAACCTTTCTGGGATCCCTGTTGTGCGTGGATGGGGAGAGGAGAATGAAGAGGACGACATTATCCTGGATGATGAGCAGGAGCCAGGCCACCACACCGCTTCCACTTTAGTGCAAATGGGGGCCTTCATGCTCCAGTGTTTTAATAGGGACCCCCGTATAAAAAGCATAAGGGTCAAGGACCAGTACTGGGTGGCAACGTACTTGGACCCCCGGTACAAACACAAAATGGCGGAAATGTTACCGCCGTCGCAGAGGGCTGTCAGAATGCAGCACTTCCAGGCCTTGCTTCGAGAAATGCTGCATTCTGCTTTTGCGTGCGCTGGCAGAGGAGCAATTCCCACTCCCAGAGAAGGAGTTGCGGGTACCAATCCAACTGTGCCTGCAAGAAGAGGCCGGTTTGAAGATGTGTTGGTGACTTCGGATATGAGTTCATTCTTTCAGCCGACCCATCGACAGGTGTCATCCGGATCCAGCATCAGGGAACGCCTAGACGGTCAGGTGTCCGACTACATCGGGTTAACGGCCGATGTGGACGCTCTGAGGAGTGATGAACCCCTGGACTACTGGGTGGGCAGGCTTGACCTCTGGCCAGAGCTTGCCCAATTTGCAATGGAACTGTTGGCTTGCCCCTCATCCAGTGTCCTGTCCGAAAGGACGTTCAGCGCAGCAGGGGGGATCGTGACAGATAAGCGTACTCGCCTAGCTCACGACAGTGTTAACTACTTCACATTTCTAAAAATGAATGAGGCATGGATCTCGGAGGAATTCAACACATGTGACCAGTAGACCATGTATGTGTCTATAAACAATTTTTTTAATCAAGCACACAGACCTTCTTTCTTCATTTGGCTCACTTCCTTGTCCAAAAAAAGCACACCGTACTATATGCCCCTACCCTCCTCTTTGAAGAGGTTGAGCGGTGTCATATTTCTACTGGGGCTGCTTATTATGAGGGGCTCACACCATCCCTGTGCTATGCTGACATCCTCCTGGGGCTGCTTATTATGAGGGGCTCACACCATCCCTGTGCTGTGCTGACTTACTCCTGGGGCTGTTTATTATGAGGGGCTCACACCATCCCTTTGCTGTGCTGACTTACTCCTGGGGCTGCTTATTATGAGGGGCTCACACCATCCCTGTGCTGTGCTGACTTCCTCCTGGGGCTGCTTATTATGAGGGGCTCACACCATCCCTGTGCTGTGCTGACTTACTCCTGGGGCTGCTTATTATGAGGGGCTCACACCATCCCTGTGCTGTTCTGTCTTACTCCTGGGGCTGCTTATTATGAGGGGCTCCCACCATCCCTGTGCTGTGCTGACTTACTCCTGGGGCTGCTTATTATGAGGGGCTCCCACCATCCCTGTGCTGTGCTGACTTACTCCTGGGGCTGCTTATTATGAGGGGCTCACACCATCCCTGTGCTGTGCTGACTTACTCCTGGGGCTGCTTATTATGAGGGGCTCACACCATCCCTGTGCTTTGCTGACATCCTCCTGGGGCTGCTTATTATGTGGGGCTCACACCATCCCTGTCCTGTGGTGACTTACTCCTGGGGCTGCTTATTATGAGGGGCTCCCACCATCCCTGTGCTGTGCTGACTTACTCCTGGGGCTGCTTATTATGAGGGGCTCCCACCATCCCTGTGCTGTGCTGACTTACTCCTGGGGCTGCTTATTATGAGGGGCTCCCACCATCTCTGTGCTATGCTGACTTCCTCCTGGGGCTGCTTACGGTGCAGGTGTCAGTGTTGTATATCACGGTGCTGATGTCAGTGCTCTCTGTCACGGTGCTGCTGTCAGTGCTGTATATCACGGTGCTGGTGTGAGTGCTTTATGTCACGCTGCTGATGTCAGTGCTCTCTATCACGGTGCTGGTGTCAGATCACTCTATCACGGTGCAGGTGTCATTGCTGTATGTCACGCTGCTGGTGATCATCTCCTGCACCCTCTTCTTTGCCTACCCTGACCTTCCGTCTCCTCCATTGCCTTCATGCGCTCCACAGTCCTGAATTGTCAGAACAATTTCCCATATAAAAAAAGAATGCTTGTAGTTGTTGATCCCAGATTCACCTCATACATGTGTTATGTCATTGGCCATGTGGTGGGACTATGTTTGCACAGCTAGTAATTATCTTGTGGCTGCAAATTTGACCTGTAGGTTTGCGAAGTTCGCCTCCCATTGAAGTCAATGGGGCCCGCCGCGAACGTTATGGTTCGCGAACTATCGTCCGCGTTCGCGAAACATCCAGTCGGAAGTTCGTCCATCACTACTGGAGAGGTGGGCTAGCTATAATCTAAGGATTTTTAGACCAAAAGGATGTCGGTAAGGGACATTTCAGAGACAGATGTAAAAAAAAACCCACAGATTTTTACATACTTTCCCTGGTTTTACTGAGGCTGGCAACCCTGATAGGGCCCCCTAGTGGCACGGGGCCGAGTGGCCCAATGGTCAGTCCGCCCCTGGCTCTATATGTGGGGAAAAAAGGACGTAAATTTTGTTCGGGTGTAGCGTCGCATGACCGCACAATTGTCAGTTAAAGCGACGCAGTGCCGAATCGCAAAATAAGTGCTCTGGTCAGGAAGGAGATAAAATCTTCCGGGGCTGAAGCGGTTAAAAATAGGGTAATATAATTTTTGTTTATTTTCTCGTCCAGTAACTAGTTTTCCACTAAAGCCTAAAACATGCAAAAATGTACAAAAAGGGCAGTAAAATTGCTAAAAAAATAAATAAATAAACACGACACTGAGTTCAAGTGTAAATGACGACTTGCACTATACTAAGAGAACAGAATCAATTCCTCAATAAATCAACAACATTATATTAAAAGCCATAAAAAAAAAAAACACGAAAAACAAGGTTTATAGAACATTTCTCAGATTTTCCTGTGGTATACGCCTAACTGTGAGTCTTTATAAAACCATCCTCCTCCTCCCTCTCCTCCCCCCCTCTTCCTCTTCCTCCTCCTCTTCCTCCTCTTGAAGTTAGTTTCACATTCACTGGAACCTTGTTCTTTCTCTATCAGGAGGAGACGGAACCCCAACATACAGTAAGGGCAGAGATTCTGCAAAGGGGGTAAATGAGGGGGGAGGGGAGGGGGTTAGATATGAGAACTGACAAGAGAGAGCAGAGACACAGGCGGGGGAGTCTGGGAGAAAATAATAGATACATTGTTATACATAAGATCAGTGGCGTAACTAGAACCTTCAGGGCCCCGATGCAGGAAACCACGGCGGGCCCCTCCCCCCCCGACTTCCGGACAGGGCTCTTTTCTCCGAGCCCGATGGTGGAACACCAGGGCCCAGTCCCAAGTGGGTGGCCGCATATAAAGGAACCGATTTAAAAAACATCAATTACAGTCACTGTGCCCATCAAACGCCACCACTGTACCATCTAATGCCACCACTGTACCATCAAATGTCACTACTGTGCCCATCAAACTCTGCCGCTGTGCCCATCAAATGCCACCGCTGTGCCCATCAAATGCCACCACTGTGCCCATCAAATGCTGTTGATGTGCCCATCAAATGCTGCCACTGTGAATCCCCACCACCCGCTCACTGTCTGCCCGCCACTTACCCTGTCTTGGTGGGGCAGCGGGTAACGGCCATGAGCGGGGTCCTCCATGCAGCTACTGCCATCCTCATCTCCCGTCCTCTCCTCCTGATGGGCGTCCAATAGCTGTGTCTATCGTTTCAGCCAATCGGGTGATGGGTAAAAGACCCGCACACCTGATTGGTGGAGAGGCGGTTTAGTGTTAGGAAAGTGAATATTAATTCACTTTTCTAACACACCTGGGTAGACTGTGAGCGTCAAGCATGGTGCTCACAGTTCACCTATTTTAGCCCATGGCTCTAATCAGGTGCTGTAAAACCACCCCCCCCCCACGCCGCTGTAATTCAGGCACCCCAAAAGGGACCAGACACCTAAATATGGGGGTGGCAGCGGTGGCCATGGATAGATTCATGCTATGCTATGCATGAGTCTATCCTTTGGTCATAGAGGGGGTGGAACCTGTGCACCCTTTTGGATGCACCGCCACTGATAAACACATGCACACACACATGCATACATACACATACATATATGAACACACGCATGCATACATACACATACATATATGAACACACACATGCATACATACATGCATGCTCTCACACACACACACATACAAGCATGCTCACACACACTCACACACATACAAGCATGCTCACACACACAACATACATTAATGCTCACACACACACATTAATGCTCACACACACACATACATGCATGCTCACACACATACATACAAGCATGCTCACACACACAACATACATTAATGCTCACACACACACATTAATGCTCACACACACACATACATGCATGCTCACACACATACATACAAGCATGCTCGCACACACACACATACAAGCATGCTTGCACACACACACATGCATGCTCACACACACATACATGCTCACACACACACACACATACATGCATGCTCACACACACGCACACACACATACTCACACACGCACACACACATACATGCATTCTCACACACACACACACACGCACATACAAGCATGCTCACGCACAACCAAGCATGCTCACACACACATGCACATACAAGCATGCTCACACGCACACACACACAAGCATGCTCACACACACATAAATACAAGCATGTTCACACACACATACATACAAGCATGTTCACTCATACAAGCATGCTCACACACACACACACACACAAACACACAAATACAGTAGATAGTCTTATTAAAAAAAAAGGCAGACATTTACGTTCCTGCCTCTTCCTGCCGGATACTGCACTTTAGTGCCGCATACACACTATGCGGCTTAAGGGATTAAGTCTGACAGACTTCCAACGGAGTTCTGCCGGAGTTCCGACGGAGTTCCGACAGAGTTCTGGCGGACTTTTCGACCGAGCGGACTTGGCCACACACAATCACACTAAACTCCGACGGAGTCGAACGTGATGACGTACGACTGGATTGGACTAAGGAAGTTCATAGCCAGTAGCCAATAGCTGCCCTAGCGTCGGTTTTAGTCCATCGGAGTAGCACACACACGAGCGAATTTTTCGAAGGGACCGGGTCCGGCGGAGTTCCGTGGGGAAAATTTGAAGCATGCTTCATTTCTAAAGTCCGTCAGACTTTAGCGAAGCTAAAGTCCGTTGCAGCCCACACACGATCGGATAGTCTGACGGACTCGGTCCCTCGGACTTTGGATGTTGAAAAGTCCGCTCGTGTGTACGGGGCTTAGGGGGAGACAAAGAGCACACACTGCTTTCACTACTAAGCCTAATGTGAGGAGCTCCCGCACAGTGCCGATTTCAGTTCGGCTGATGATCGGGGAGCTCCTCTCAGCCTCCCCTCCTATCGAAGAGTGCAGGGGGCCCTTGGGCCCCCCCTGCAGCAAGGGGCCCGGTCGCCATGGCGATCTTGGCGACCCCCTATAATTCCGCCACTGCATAAGATACAACTACACGACAGATACAGCCATATACAATACATTATGCAACAACAATATTCAACATACACATTATACAACAGCTACCTTGTTATACATCAGATCAGATACATTATACAAAAGATACAACAATATACAACAGATGTATCATCATACAACACATACAGTATAAAACATATACAACAATGTACAACAGATATACCATCATACAACACATACAGTATAAAACATATACAACAATGTACAACAGATATATCATCATACAACACATACAGTATAAAACATATACAACAATATACAACAGATGTATCATCATACAACACATACAGTATAAAACATATACAACAATGTACAAAAGATACAATATTCAACATATACATTATACAACAGATAACTTATTATACATAAGATACATTATACAACAAATACATCATTATATAACATATACATTATCATACAATAGATGCAATGGGGAGTTAATTACGAAAGGCAAATCCACTTTGCACTGAAAGTGCACTTGGAAGTGCAGTCGCTCTAAAGCTAAGGGGTAGATCTGAAATGAGTGGAAGCTCTGCTGATTTTATCATCCAATCATGTGCAAGCTAAAATGCTGTTTTTTATTTTCCTTGCATGTCCCCCTCGGATCTACAGAGACGGCACTTCCAAGTGCACTTGCAGTGCAAAGTGGATTTGCCTTTAGTAAATAACCCCCCAATACACAACAAATATATCTCTATACAATACATGCAATATACAACATATACATTATCACACAATACATACAATATACAACATATACATTATCATACAATAGATACATCATATTATAAAACATACAACAATGGCTTTTTTTCTCAGAGAATAGGTGTAGGAACCCCCCCCCCCCCCCTTCTGAGTCACGTCTCGTCTCCACCCCCTACCCACCCCTGAGCAACATTCCTTGGTTTCATCCCCCACCCACCTCCCAGTACTGCCCCTTTTAGAAAATACAGAGCCAAGTATAATTTTGTGATGCTAAGTAATTTGTATGGAATTTGTTATTGATAGCAAGAAAAGTAGTAAAATAAATCCCCCACAGCCAGCAGAAATAGCCCCCCCCCTCCCAGCAACAATAGATTTGATCAAAAACAATAGATAGCCCAGCAACAATGGACCTCCACAACAAAATACCACCCCAGTAGTAACAACAGATGCCGCCAGCATCAGTAGACTCTCCAGCAGCAAGCAACAATAGACCCCCCTTTGTCAAAGGTAGATCTCTTCCAGCAACAATAGATCCCCCACCAGCAACAATAGACCCCCCTTTGTCAAAGGTAGATCTCTTCCAGCAACAATAGATCCCCCACCAGCAACAATAGACCCCCCTTTGTCAAACGTAGATCTCTTCCAGCAACAATAGATCCCCCACCAGCAACAATAGACCCCCCTTTGTTAAAAGTAGATATGTTCCAGCAACAATAGATCCCCCACCAGCAACAAAAGACCCCCTTTGTCCATAGTAGATCTCTTCCAGCAATAATTGACCCCCAGCAACATTAGATCCCCCACCAGCAACAATAGACCTCCCAGCAACACCTGACCACCACTCAAAAATAGATCCGCTCCAGCAACAATAGATCGCCCAGTAGCCAGCATTAATAGACCCTTCAGCTCACCCCAGCACCCCTTGCCAATACACACAGTACATTCAGAGCTGGAGGTGCCGGAACTGCGTTCCCCCGCGTTCCCCCTGAAAAAAAGCCCTGCGTACAAAAATACACAATACATACATTATAAAGCCCAGTGGCGGAATTATAGGGGTCGCCGAGATTGCCATGGCGACTGGGCCCCTTCCTGCAGGGGGCCCTTGAGGGCCCCCTGTACTCTTTGATAGGAGGGGTGGCTGAGAGGAGCTCTCCGATCGTCAACTGATTACGAACTGTAATCGGCACTGTGCAGGGAGCTCCTCACATTAGCCTTTAGTGAAAGCACTATATGTCCATATGTCCTTCCCTGTTTTTTTATTTTTTATTTCACTCCTTTGATTATCCTATTATAAATTTCTCATTGACTGTCCCTCTTTATCAACCAAATCCTTATGTCCCTCTTCTGATGTCCCCCTGTTTGCTTGGGTATATGACTATATATAAAAAATCCAAAAGAGAGAGCGCCACTCACGGGGTCTTCAAAGGTGAACGCACAGTGAAGGTTTTATTTTTCGACAAGGTACCGGCTCGTCTTCCTCAGGAGCTTATGCCTCATCAACTTTTCATCACCTTCATTGTGCGTTCACCTTTGAAGACCCCTGAGTGGCGCTCTCTCTTTTTGATTATATGTACTACAGTCTTTGCTGCACACCCAGGCACGTTTTCTATCTCTGATATGTGTTCAGTGGCAACCATTGGATATTATATATCTATATCTCAGAAACCAAATTGAGTAAGCACTCATACGTAAAAAAAAACAGAAACCAGCTTCAGCTATAAACTCGATCAATGCCTTTGGGCAGACACAAGTAATACCCCATTGTATGTAGAGACAAAAGCTAACATGTTTCAAGGGCTAAACCCTCTTCATCAGAGCTACCTGACTGCCACCTGAGAACTGTTTAACCACTTGCTTACTGGGCACTTAAACCCCCCTCAGTCCCAGACCAATTTTCAGCTTTCAGCGCTGTCGCACTTTGAATGACAATTGCGCGGTCATACAACACTGTACCCAAATGACATTTTTATCATTTTTTTCCCACAAATAGAGCTTTCTTTTGGTGGTATTTAGTCACAGTTGGGAGTTTTATTTTTTGCTAAACAAACAAACAAAGATGCAAAAGAAAAATCATGTTTAATAGTTTGTTATAAAATTTTGCAAACGGGTCATTTTTCTCCTTCATTGAAGTGCGCTGATGAGGCGGCACTGATAGGCTGCACTGGTGGGCACTGATGGGCTGCATTGGTGGGCACTGATAGGCTGCACTGGTAGGCACTGATAGGCATAGTTAAGGCGGCACAGATAAGGCGGCACTGATGGGCAAAGATGGGCACAGATAAGGCGGCATGGATGGGTGGCACGGATGGGTGGCACGGATGGGTGGCACGGATGGGCACTGATAGGTACCACTGATAGATGGGACTGATGGGCACTGATAGGTGGCACTGATAGGTGGCTCTGATAGGTGGCACTGCTGGGCGACACTGCTGGGCACTGGTAGATGACACTGATGGGCACGGATATGTGGCACTGGGGTGCAGCACCTTTGTTAAGGCAGATTGTGGGCACTGCTGGGTGGCACTGTGGGCACTGCTGGGTGGCACTATGGGCACTGCTGGGTGGCACTTATTTTTTTTAATGTGGCACTGGCAGGGGGCAGGTGGGCACTGGCAGGGGGCAGGTGGGCACTAGCAGGCTGGCCATGATCGGGACTAATGTCCCGATCATGGCCGCCGGTGATCGGCTTTTTTTTTTTTTTTTGCTGTCAGCGTGAGGAGGAATAATAGCCGATTACCGGCTCCGTTATATCACATGATCAGCTGTCATTGGCTGACAGCTGATCACATGATAAGGGGTCGGGATCGACCCCTTGCACGGATTGGTGATCAGGCGAGTCTCGTAGACTCGCCGATCACAGAGCGCGCCGTGCGCGCCCCTCAGCAGGCCGCTCGTGCACGGGATGACGTCAATAGACGTAGTCCTGGAAAAGGAGATCCGCGCTGTAGCCGTCATTTGGCTATAGCGCGGATCTCAAGTGGTTAAATAATAGTATGGATAGATTATGGGGTGGAAGATCCACACTCCAGTAACCAATAATAATGTATTATAAAGAATATATATTTAATATGCATTAGAGGTCGACCGATAAATCGGCCGGCTGATATATTGGCCAATATTTGCCGTTTTTTAATTCAGCATCGGCCGATTGAGCTGATAAAAAGGCCGATTTAGAACAGTGTGACTTGGAAATGACTTCTGTAATAGAAGTTAGTGTAAGGCCGCGTACACACGGGCGGATTGTCTGCCCAACTAAGTTCGTCAGACAATCCGACGGACAGTCTGTCCAACTTTTGAATGAACGGACTTGACCACACACGATGAAGAGACAGTCCGCTGAAAACTTGCGCGATGACGTGTACAGCACGTACGACGGGACTAGAAAAATGACGTCCAATACACTGCAATGCAACCTTCGGCCGTGTAAACCCTTTCTGAGCATGCGCCATACTTAGTCCGTCCAACTTGCCTACACACGAGCGGACTGTCCGCTGAAACCAAGTTTGGACGGACAAAATTACGGAAATTCCGTAAGACTTTGTTCATCAGATTGTCCGCTGAAAAAGTCCGCTGAAGCCCACACACGAGCGGATTGTCCGCTGAAACAGCGGACTAAGTTGGGCAGACAATCCGCCCGTGTGTACGCGGCCTAAGTTGTCTGAGTCTTCATAGAAACGACTTTCCTCCTCTCTGGGCTCTGCCAAGAAAAGAGCAAAATGATACAATGTTTCCACTTCTGAATGAATGAAGTGATCTCTGTGTGTAAAGTTCTCAGTTTAACCATTTAAAGACTAAATCTTTTCTGACACTTGTTGCTTACAAGTAAAAATCCTGTATTTTCTGCCAGAAAATCACTTAGACCCCCCAAAAAATTATATATATATTTTTTAGCAGAGATCCTAGGGAATAAAATAGCGGTTGTTGCAATATTTTATGTCACACGGCATTTGCGCAGAGGTCTTTCAAATGCATTTTTTCGTGGGGAAAAAAATACACTAAATGATTTAAAAAAAAAAAAAAACTAAAACAGTAAAGTTAGCCCATTTATTTTTTTTTTCGTACAAAAGTTTTGACTACCTGTTTTTATTTTATATGCTGCTTTGACACTGGAGCCGGCAGGCGTTGATGGTAAAATGCTGCTAGTTTTAGCAGCGCTTTACCATAATTTTAGTGGTGCTATTCGGCTGCTAGTGGGGCGCATATAACCCAGCTAGCGGCCGAAGAAGAGGTTAAATGCGCCCGTGAAGCACCGCTGCCAAAGCGCATTGCATGCGCTTCAAGAGTGGTGCCCATTAATATCAATGGGCAGGAGTGGTGGAGGAGCGGTATACACCACTCTGAACGTGCTGCTTGCAGGACTTTTTTTTTTTTTTAACATCCTGCCAGCGCATCGCCTCCGTGTGAAAGCGCTCTGTCTTTCACACAGACTGCAGGGGAGCCGTTTTGCAGGCACTTTACAGGCGCTATTTTTAACCCAAAAGCACCTAAAAAAACGCCCCAGTGGGAAAGGTGTCTGTTACTGTGGCTACAAAAATATACAAACACATGGGCATGTTGGATTCATTTCAAAACCACTAAAACGTTTCATTCTTACCCTCAGTTTCATTCTAAGCCCTTGTACACACGGTCGGAGAATCCGTCAGAATGTGTCCTATCGGACCGTGTCGTCAGATAATCCGACTGTGTGTGGTCTGCATCGGACTGATTCCGTCGGAATATCCGTCGGACCCAATTTTCCAACATGTTGGAAATATTTCCCGACCAACTGGTCCGATCGGACATACTCCGATCATGTGTAGCGAATTTTGATTGGACAAAGTGCCACGCATGCTCAGATCAAATTCCTACATCAAAGCTATTGGCTACTAGCCTGAATGTAGTCCCATCGTAACGAAATTACGTCATCACGTTCTGAAAGATCGGATTTTTCGACAACTTTGTCCGACCGTGTGTATGCAACAGTTTCGGACAAGATCCGACGGACAAAATCCGACAGACAAAATCCGACGGATTTGGTTGGCAGAATCTCGGACCGTGTGTATAGGGGCTTACCCTTCCTAAACACAGTAAGAACCCACTTTAGGGCGTGGAAGGTAAGTGCCATTAATTCTAGACGAAGAGATGGAAACAGTTCGTCAGACTGTTTGACAAACAGTCCGTCCAAACTTTTGAATGAACGAACTTGCCCACATACGGCACTTTTTGAGCGGACTGTTTCAGCGGACTAAGTTTGCCAAACAGTCCGCTCAACTTTTGAAATGAACGGACTCGCCCACAAAAGGCGGAGGAAAGTCCGCTCATTTCGAGCGCGTGTCCAGGTAGGCGGGGCCCGCGAAGGAGGCGTCGCTGGACCCGCCGCCTGGAATGAACTTAAAGGGACACCCAACGCCGAAAAAAATCGGCGTGGGGGTTCCCCCTAAGTTCACAAAAGACCCTTGTTCGAGCACGCTACCCGGCCGGCCAGGAAAGGGGGGGCGAGCGAGCGCTCCCCCTTCTGAGCCGTACCGGGCCGCGTGCCCTCAACATGGGGGGTGCCTTGGGGAAGGGGGGGCCACGCGGCCCCCCCACCCCAAAGCACCTTGTCCCCATGTTGATGAGGACAAGGGCCTCTTCCCGACAACCCTGGCCGTTGGTTGTCGGGGTCTGCGGGCGGGGGGCTTATCGGAATCCAGGAGCCCCCTTTAAGAAGGGGGCCCCCGGATACCGGCCCCCCACCCTATGTGAATGAGTATGGGGTACAATGTACCCCTACCCATTCACCTGTGAAAAAAAGTACAAAAAAAACACAACACAGGGTTAAAATATTTTATTGCACAGCTCCGGGGGTCTTCCGTCTTCGGGGGTCTTCTCCGGGCTCCTCCGCTATCTTCTTGTAGCTCTTTTACTAGCGGAGGAGTCCGGCTTTCTTCCACCCCGCCGCCGGCCTCTTCTCCCGACTTCGGGGGTCTTGTCCCCCTCTTCGATTCTTCTGCCGGGCCACCGCGCCTTCTTATAGCTCTTTTAGAGGCGGTGGCCCGGTCTTCTGTCGCCGCTGTCGCCGCCTTCCGTTCTTCTTCTTCTTCTTCTTCTTCTTCTTCTTCTTCTTCTTCTTCTCCAGGAGATGTTGACACGACGATCTCTTCGGCCGGAATGCCAGAGCCGCGCTGCGCTGCCACTTATATACTGACAATGGGGCGGTGTCACATGGTATATGTCACATGGGTTGGTCACATGGGTTGATGTCACATGGGGACTATGACATCGTAAGGGGGCGGGGTCACCATGTGACATCAACCCATGTGACCAACCCATGTGACATATACCATGTGACACCGCCCCATTGTCACTATATAAGTGGCAGCGCAGCGCGGCTCTGGCATTCCGGCCGGAGAGATCGTCGTGTCAACATCTCCTGGAGAAGAAGAAGAACGGAAGGCGGCGGCGGCGACAGCGGCGACAGAAGACCGGGCCACCGCCTCTAAAAGAGCTATAAGAAGGCGCGGTGGCCCGGCAGAAGAACCGAAGAGGGGGACAAGACCTGGCCGGCTGGGTAGCGTGCTCGGACAAGGGTCTTTTGTGAACTTAGGGGGAACCCCCACGCCGATTTTTTTCGGCGTTGGGTGTCCCTTTAAGTTCATTCCAGGCGGTGGGTCCAGCGACGTCTCCTTCGCGGGCCCCGCCTACCTGGACACGCGCTCGAAATGGGCGGACTTTTCTCCGGGCGGGAAAAGTCTGCTCATTTCAAAAGTTGAGCGAACAAGCCTACACATGGGCGGACTGTCCGCTCAAACCAAGTTTCAGTGGACAGTTTTTCGGAAATTCCGAAAAACTTTGTTCGTCAGACTGTCCGCTGAAACTGTCCGCTGAAGCCCCACACACGAGCGGACTGTCCGCTGAAACACTGTTCAGCGGACAAAGTTGGGCGAACAGTCCCCGCGTCTGTACGCGGCCTTACTCTTCCTCGCAGGTTTTCTTTATCATATATGCCCCATTAACGTGAAAGACAAAACTCTTGATAAAAGCACAAACAGTGGGGTTAATACTACCTGATACTGAAACAAACCTGCACCTTTATTTCTCTTCTCTGTTGGTATATTGAGTTATGTACAAAAGTTCACATTAGCCTCAGTTAGACGTACTCTGCTGTTTTTGGTTAATAAATTGCATGACTCGATGGCAACCTGTCCTATATAATGTTCATGAAGGGTATGGTTTTGTGCAGACCAAATGTGAGCTCTGTATTGTTTGTACCGCTTTTATTGATTCTAATAAAATATTTGTGGAAGAAAAAAAAAAGATACAGAGAACATTACAGTAAAGGTTACTCAAACATGCAAAAACACCATCATAAAAAAATCAAAAACAGACAATAAAATATATTTTATATGTGTTAGCCCTTGTACACACGGGTCAGACATTCCGACAACAAAATCCGTCGGATTTTGTCCGACGGATTTTGTCTGAAACTGGTGTTGCATACACACGGTCGGACAAAGTTGTCGGAAAATCCGATTGTTCGTAACGTGATGACGTTATTCAGTTACGACGGGACTACGTTCAGGCTAGTAGCCGATAGCTTTGGTCTAGGAATTTGATCTGAGCATGCGTGGCACTTTGTCCGATCGGAATTGTTTACAAACGATCGGACAAAGTCCGATCGGATCATGTTATTGGAAAATTTTTATATCCAGCTCTCAAACTTTGTTGGTCGGACATTCCGACGGAAAAAGTCCAATGAAGCCCACACACGGTCGGATTATCCGACAACGCGGTCCGATTGGACATTTTCTGTCGGAATGTCCGACCGTGTGTACAAGGGCTAAGGATGCAAACATGCAAAAAACTGCGAGCGGTAAGTGCGCTGATTGAATAAAGTGGTAGGCCATGTCACCAAGCAAAATCTTACAGACGAAATACAGACACTATGCGAAAAGAGTAACTGTGTACAACTTAAACTGGAGAATATAATATACCGTACATGGTAGTCCTTTCTACCCGCAGATAGAATGAGGATACAAATAAAAATGAGAATCATAATATTAATGGGGATATAGAGAGTGGCTTTACCAACCGCTGGTAGCAGGGGTGAGAGAGAGGCAGTGTACCTTTAATAATAGGTGTCCCCCAAAATCAATGTAGATATCCAAAGATGTCCACCAGTGCCCATGGAACACACACCATATACTAGGGACATAAGCACGTCAACAGAGCCCTCACACTGGATATGCCAGAGATAAGCCCCACCTACAAAGGTGGCAGCACAATCTCTGGATAGAAAGGAAAGGGCTCAAGGACTGCACTGCCCTGTGATACGAGGGCGGGCAACCTGTCAAACTGCCTACACACTGCTGAGACTCCATCTGCTCCCACAGAGTATTGGCACGTCACATTTTTCTGAGAAGCACGATAAGGACCTCTCAGGGTTTGAGCGTGGTCACGTCAGACCACACTCAAAATTAAAAAAACGAATGTCGGATCGATTCCATCAACAAGCAGCATCCCTCAGCCAAATACAGTTAGCCAGAGAGTTTCTCATATACTAAATGCATAAATAATCCATTTTTTGAAATTGAAATTAATTGCAGACAAGTACTTAGAAAAAAACCTTTTAAAAATGATAATTTTAATAATAATATTATTAAAAATATAATCTATAGGAATAATAGTATTGGTCTGAAATCCCCATATCTTAAGAGTAAAGATTTCCGATATGGAACACTATCCATCAGGCAACTGCATAAGCCTGAAGTATTTTATTTTGCCATGCCAGTGAGTACACCGACGGTGGGCAGATGTACTCACTGGTATGGCAAAATAAAATACTTGAGGATTATGAAGTTGCCAGCTGTCTTTTTCTGATGACTATACTGTCTTTCGGTGGATGGGAATTTAATTTCTCAAATGGGACATTACAAATCCATCTAGGATAGTGGCCACTTTGTGCATGCAAGTAAAAATTGCCTGCTGCCAGCTTGAAATGAGTCCTCGACATGATGTTCCTATCCATGTTGAAACTCAGCCTGAGATCAAGAAACAGTAGACAGGACTTATCTACCAAAAAAATAAGGCTGCGCTAAAACTTATACATTACAGCATTAACAATGTGACGTGTTAATTCAAGTGTTAAAACAATATCTACTGTCAAGAAAAATTGTGTATAAAAACATCAAACTTGAAGCACATAAAAAGTCCAAAGAGGGGGAAGAACGAAGGTATGGAGTAAGTCCCTTGAAGTGACCCTTTATAAACACCCTTTAGATGTATAGCAGGTGCGCCCAAAGAGGAAGTTCTATCCACCACCTATTTCAATGAGGCTTACCAGCTGCCAAGATCTCTTTTTAGGGAGATCATACAGGCATGAAGAAAAAACGATCGTTCCTGGTCTCCTCAATGGGTTCTTGCTGGCGTCTCCACCTCTTATATCTCTTTCTTACAACGTCTCTCATTCCACCGAATTTTGGGATAAGACAAGAAAAAAAAAAAAAAGGCTCCCATAGCGTAACTCCGCATAAAAATTATTTATTACGAACGAAATAAGGTAAAACAAACTCACAAATTCACAAATGGGGTGAGCGGCGTGCTGACGATACCGCCATTCCCCGTCGACCAGGAAGGACGGGCAGTGATAATAAGAGAGAGCCGGCCGGCTCGTGTTTGTACTTACGCTTGTACTCAACTGGAATTTGTGAGTTTGTTTTACCTTATTTCGTTCGTAATAAATAATTTTTATGCGGAGTTACGCTATGGGAGCCTTTTTTTTTTCTTGTCTTATCCCAAAATTCGGTGGAATGTGAGACGTTGTAAGAAAGAGATATAAGAGGTGGAGACGCCAGCAAGAACCCATTGAGGAGACCAGGAACGATCGTTTTTTCTTCATGCCTGTATGATCTCCCTAAAAAGAGATCTTGGCAGCTGGTAAGCCTCATTGAAATAGGTGGTGGATAGAACTTCCTCTTTGGGCGCACCTGCTATACATCTAAAGGGTGTTTATAAAGGGTCACTTCAAGGGACTTACTCCATACCTTCGTTCTTCCCCCTCTTTGGACTTTTTATGTGCTTCAAGTTTGATGTTTTTATACACAATTTTTCTTGACAGTAGATATTGTTTTAACACTTGAATTAACACGTCACATTGTTAATGCTGTAATGTATAAGTTTTAGCGCAGCCTTATTTTTTTGGTTTGGGTCTAGTGTGGGTATCTCACATTGGGTTGCAGCAGGAATTTATATTGTTATTATTTACATCATAATTTTTTTCACTGGCTTAGGCCTTGGTTTGAATTAATTGAGATATTGTTTGGACAGCGCTGTTTTCCAAAAAAGTTTTTTAGGACTTATCTACCACATGAGTAAATTCCATGCCGAATGGGCTATTTTGACAGTGTGTGATGTGAAACCATCAAAAGCTGAATCAGAACCACCCCAGATGATAAGGATATCATTCATGAACCAGGTTGGCCCATATGAGTTATTGTGCCCAATGTAAATCCCCTCCCAGTATCCCATGCAAAGGTAGGCATAACTTGGGGTGAACCTGGATCCCATCGCAGTACCGCTGATTTTCCTGTAATAATCACCCAGAAACGTGAAGTAATTATGATTCAGGGTGAAATCTATACAGTCCTATGTGAACCCGGCCTGTGCAAGATAAATATGTGTATCATTGGCTAGGTAATACTGTATTGCTTGAAGAACAAATTGGTGTTTAATTGAAGTGTATAATTATGCAACATCTAGGGACACCCATCTATAATCTAGCTGCCAAGTATAATTCGACACAGTGTTGAGCATATGCCCAGAACCTCTCACATAAGAAGTCAGCTGTATCACAAGTTCCTGCAAAAAAAAATCAAAATCAAAGTAGCGAGCAATTTTGCTGGTTAGTTATCAATTCCGGTGATTAGGGATGAGCTTCGTGTTCGAGTCGAACGTACGTTCGACTCGAACATTGGCCGTTCGGCCGTTCGCCGAATTCCGAACGTTTGGGCCGTTCGCGTCAAAATTCGAGTGGCCCACAATGCACTGCGATGGCGCAGTGCATTGCTGACTCATGATTGGCCAAGCATGCACTGTGACCCCGCATGCTTGGCCAATCGCAGTGCCAGCAGCGAGGAGAGCCATGGTTGGCCACAGGCATCCTGCCTGTGGCCAATCATAGCTCAGGCTGTGTAGTGCACGCCCCACACTATATAAGGCCGCCTTTGAGGCGGCCTCGTGTAGTGTGTTAGCATCTGAAGCAGTGGGTGTTCTGTGTACCTTCAACACAGTTACACACCAATCGTTTTTGGCTGATTTCCTATCTTGCTCTTGTGTAGTGGTTACTGTCTGTGCCCTGACCGCAGTATACACCACTATATTCACCTCACCTATATAGCTAGTGATCTAGCTTTAATAATAGAGCTTGCAGTCAGTAGTGTTAGGAGATAGTGCGTGCTGTCTGCGTGCTCTGTACCCAGTACATACCGCTATAATCCACCTACATAGCTGTTCTCTATTTGAGCCCAATTGCCATCTGCAGGAGTTATTGGAAGTTGTGTGTGCTTCCAGCACAGCACAGTATACATCTGTATATACCCCTTTAACTCTGCTGTTCTATAAAAAAGGCATCTGCAGGAGTTAGTGGGTGTTGTGTGCCTCCAGCACAATATAAACTACCCAACTACTGTTTTACCCAACTCCCTTCAGGCCATTACCATGTCTGGAAGGCCAGCAAGGAGAGGCAGACAGGCGCGAGCCGATAAAAGAGGGCAAGCAGGCTCTGTGTCTAGAGACAACAGTGCTGGTCGTGGACGCGGTGCATTGTCATCAGCACGTGGCCATGGGACATGCTTGTCCTTCTTTTCTGCAGCTGGACATGTTGAACCGCAACATGCCAACGACTTGGTAGAGTGGATGACCAAGCCCTCTTCATCTTCCTCATCCTCTCTCACCCAGTCTCAGGGTAGTAGCAAAGCAGCTGCCAACGCATCGTCTTCCCTCCTCTCAATGTCATCATCAGTGACTCCTTCCCTAGACCCACCACGTCCTCCTGAGGAGTCTCCTGAACTCTTTGAGCACAGTGTTGGGTACATGCTCCAGGAGGATGCCCAGTGTTTGGTGGGCTCTGATGATGACACTCAGCTAGAGGAAGGCAGTAGCGTGAGCGCAGAGAGAGAGGATGCTCAAGAAGCACAGCAATCTGGCAGTCATGTTCCACAAGCTGCAGCATACTGCCAGGTTTGCTACAGCAATGAAGAGGGAGGGGATGATGAGGGCACTGACTCCACGTGGGTGCCTGGAAGGAGGGAGGAGGAGGAGGAGGAGGCACATGTCCAATGAGGCAGGATGCCCTCCGGGGGCCAGCTTAGGGGCAGCACACCGACTGAATCACACCGCAGAGCACCGCCTGCGCAGAGCGCTTCCTCTGCGCGTTATTCTAAAAGTTCTTTGGTGTGGGCCTTTTTTGAGACGAGTGCATCAGATCGCACCACTGCTATTTGCAACATATGTCTCAAGCGTATCTCACGTGGCCAAAACATCAGCCGCTTGGGCACCACATGCTTGACCAGACATATGTTGACCTGCCATGCTCGTTGGCAAGCGTACCTCAAAGACCCACACCAAAGAACAAAGCGGACCTCTCCTTGCTCCTCATCAGCTGGCATCTCCAACCCCACTAGACCTTCAGTCCTCTCTGAAACCTGCTCTGAGAGGAATGAAGGTGTAGAATTAGGTGTGTCACAGCCAAGTGCTTCCGTGAACTCTGCTAGTGGTACATCCACATCCGATTATAGCAGGCAAATGTCCCTGCCCCAGCTGCTGGACCGGTGGAAGAAATTTACTCCCAGCCATCCACATGCCCAGCAGTTGAATGCTAGCTTGGCTAAATTGCTAGCACTTCAACTGCTGCCTTTTCAGTTGGTAGACTCGGCCCCCTTCCGTGAGTTTGTACAATGTGCGGTTCCTCAGTGGCAGGTCCCCAAACGCCACTTTTTCTCACGGAAGGCGATTCCGGCTCTCTACCGGCATGTGGAAGGCAATGTCCTTGCCTCGCTGGACAGGGCGGTCAGCGGTAAGGTGCATATTACCGCTGACTCATGGTCCAGCAGGCATGGACAGGGACGTTACCTGTCTTTCACGGCCCATTGGGTCACTCTTCTGGCTGCTGGGAAGGATGCAGGACAAGGTACAGTAGTGTTGGAGGTTGTTCGGCCACCACGCCTCCAAAATGCTACTATTGGTTGTGACACACCTCTCTCCTCCACCCCCTCCTCTTCTTCTTCCTCCATGGCCTCTTCCAGTGCTCTGTCCTCAGAACCAGCGGTGCTCCGTAGGCGTTCCAGGGGCTACGCAAGTACGCAGGCAAAACGATGCCATGCCGTGCTTGCGCTGGTTTTTTTGGGGGACAGGAGCCACACTGGGGCGGATGTTTTGTCAGCTCTGCAGGGGCAGGCCGAGAGGTGGTTGACGCCACGCCAGCTTAAGCCAAGAATGGTGGTTTGCGACAATGGCACCAACCTCCTCTCCGCCCTCCGACAGGGACAACTGACCCATGTGCCCTGTGTAGCTCACGTCCTTAACCTGGTGGTGCAGCGGTTCTTGGGCAGGTACCCCGGCTTACATGATGTCCTGAAGCAGGCCAGGAAAGTCTGTGTGCATTTCCGCCGATCATTTAATGCCTGTGCTCGGCTGGCTGAGCTTCAAAAGGAGTTGAACCTGCCCAAGAACCGCCTTATATGTGACATGCCCACCAGATGGAACTCAACATTGGCCATGCTGCAGCGGCTGCACACGCAGCAGAGGGCCATCAATGAGTACCTGTGCGACTACGGTACCAGGACAGGGTCAGGGGAGCTTGGTTTTTTCTCACCACGCCAGTGGGGCATGATCAGGGATGCATGCACTCTCCTGTCACCGTTTGAGGAGGCCACAAGGATGGTGAGCAGTGACAGTGCATGCATCAGTGACACTGTACCTCTTGTCCACCTCTTGGAGCATACGCTGCGTGGAATAATGGACAGGGCACTTGAGGCAGAACAGAGGCAGGAAGAGGAGGACTTCCTTGCCTCTCAAGGCCCCCTTTATCCAGACAGTGTTCCTGCTGTGCCACCCATCACACAGGAAGAGGGTGAGGAGGAGGAAGAGGAGGAGGAGGATGATTGTGTCAGCATGGAGGTGGAGGCTGGCACTCAGCATCAGCATCAGCAGCAGCAGTCTTATAGGGATGATTTACAGTCCCAAGAAACACGTGGACTTGTACGTGGCTGGGAGGAGGTAGCTGCGGATCATGTTGTCCTTAGTGACCCAGAGGACTCCGGACCGAATGCCTCAGCTAACCTACGCTGCATGGCCTCCCTGATCCTGCAAAGCCTGCGGAAGGATCCTCGTATTCTTCGGATCAAGGAGAGGGACCATTACTGGCTGGCCACTCTCCTTGATCCACGGTACAAGGGTAAGGTTGCTGACCTTATCTTGCCATCGCAGAGGGAGCAGAGGATGAGACATCTCCGGGAGGCTTTGCAGAAAGCTCTGTGCAACGTGTTCCCAGAGACTGGGAGGTCACAAACTCCTGGTCCTGGTGAGGCATCAGTCAGAAGGAGCGGTGGAGAAGGTGGCCATCTGACTGATGCTTTCAGACAATTTTTTAGTCCGCAGCCCCAAGGTATGATTGGTTCCAGCACCCATCACCAGCGTCTAATTTACATGGTGCAGGAATACCTAGGGGCAAGGTCAGACTTGGACACCTTTCCCACCGAAAATCCTCTGGCTTACTGGGTCTTGAGGATGGATCACTGGCCAGAGCCTGCACAGTATGCAATTGAGCTACTGGCCTGTCCTGCATCCAGCGTTCTTTCGGAACGCACCTTCAGTGCTGCTGGTGGCTTTGTTACCGATCACAGGGTGCGCCTGTCCACCGAATCAGTTGATCGACTGACCTTCATCAAGATGAATCAGTCTTGGATCACCCACAGCTACCAAGCACCTGAAGCTGATGTAACCGAATAATTTTTTTTGAAATACCACATCCCTTCAAGACTGCCTATGCTGATGCTGAGTGACTGTCCTGTTATGTTGATTGTCTATCCTCTTCCTCCTCCGCTGATATGTTGGAAGAACATTTTTGGTTCTGGGTGATGCCAGCAGCCCAATTTTTCTGCCCCTGTTTAACGGGGGCGTTTAATTACAATTTTTGATGCAATGCTTTGCAGCAGGGCTAATTCCTGCAATAAAACAAGAGTATATGGCAGAGGTTGGTTGGAGTATGGTGGCACCAGCACCAGTGCCTAAGGCCCAATTTTTCTGCCCCTGTTTAACAGGGACGTTTAAGTACAATTTTTGATGCAATGCTTTGCAGCAGGGCTAATTCCTGCAATAAAACTAGAGTATATGGCAGAGGTTGGAGTGTGGTGGCACCAGCACCAGTGCCTAAGGCCCAATTTTTCTGCCCCTGTTTAACAGGGACGTTTAAGTACAATTTTTGATGCAATGCTTTGCAGCAGGGCTAATTCCTGCAATAAAACTAGAGTATATGGCAGAGGTTGCAGTGTGATGGCACCAGTGCCTAAGGCCCAATTTTTCTGCCCCTGTTTAACAGGGACATGTAATTACAATTCTTGATATAATATTTCACAGGAGGGCCCGTTCCTGTGCCCACCCAGAGTAACGGTGAGGACTTCTAGTGTTGTGGCACCAGCACCACAACCACCAAAGGTCGATTTTTCTACCACTGTTCAACAATGGCATGTAATTACAATTCTTGATATAATCGTTCACAGCAGGGCGCTCCAGCGCCCACCAAGAGTCACTTTGAGGGCTTACAATGTTGTGGCAAAACCAACACCTTGTTCCGCCATTTCTGCAGAGCATATAGGGCAGGCCCCTACTTTCAAACATCCAATTTACAAACATCTCCTACTTGCAAACGGAAGGAGACAACAGCAAGTGAGATGAAAAAAGATGGACGACAAAACAAATTATACAGGGGTGATAACCCTTCCCTATGTTTTCCAAAAAGCTTAAAAATAGTTTTTTTGACTGGAGCTACACTTTAAAAATGTACAAGTTGAAAATTACAAACAGATTCAACTTAACACAACAAACTTACACAGTCCCTGTCTTGTTTGCACCGCCTGTATACTGCTGTTCCGAGTATATAGGGCCTGGGGGCCACACGCATTTCCTTTTTTTAATATGGGTACGGGGTTCCCCTTAATATGCGTACAAGACCCAAATAGGCTGGTAATGGGCAGGGAGGGCTACCCATGCCATTTTTCTGAATGATTTTCAACCATATTGCAGGAACCAGATATAAGATTAAAACCGCAAGCAGTTTTAAATGGTGTTATTTCCGTTAAATGTCATTTTGTGCAGGGACTGTTCTAAACACGGGAAACACGTGGCACTTCACAGGCATACTACAGACACCCCCCAGGCACCATATTTAAAGGAATATTTCACTTTTTTTTTTTCACTTTAATCGTCATTAAAATCAATGCTCCCGCAAAAACGGCCATTTTTAAAAATATTTTAGTCATTGACCCATGTCCCCTGGTGCAGGAGCCAGTTCCCTAAACCCTTTTTAGGACAGTATCTTGCATATTAGCTGTTAAAATTAGCACTTTCCATTTCAAACGTTCGAGTCCCATAGACTTCAATGGGGTTCTAACGTTCGTAACGAACGCGGGGTCCGTTCAAAAGTTCTGGTGCGAACCGAACCGGGGGGTGTTCGGCTCATCCCTACCGGTGATAATGGGCATTCCTGGGGATTATTCATATCTGTATCTGATGAAGGAATTCTGTACTGATATATTTGGGTATTTTTGTACTGCAAGGTTTAAATACATATAATGTAATACTAATCTTATTCCTCATCCTCCCGGCCACCATCACTCTTCTCTTCCCTTCAATGCTCTGGGTTGTGAGCGGGTCCTCACTTACAATGCAGGACTTCGAGAAGAGGTAGCTAGGGACCAGAAGCACAGCATGGAGGAAGCCTGCTAGAGCATAGAATAGCCTTTGCACGCCTCACTACAGGTATTGCAAGGTATTTTTTCAGTTGGGTTTTAAAACTTCATATCCTTGTAAGATCACCCCGTCCAAAGGGTGAGAGGCATAATAAACAGCACTACCACCCTATTACCTAAAAAAATAAAAAAATAAACTGGCAGGATCGATGAGTAACAAAACTACCGGGGGGGACTTAGAAAAGCAAAAAACTGTTATGTTTTCATTTTTGCTTTTGCCCAGGGTTCCATTTTAATTCATGACATCCTGCTGAGAAAAAAGCTCGAGTTCCTCAGAAGGCACCTTAGGTAGAGGTCAGGAAGTCTGCAAATGGTTTATTTTATATAATTAATCAGTTTGTACTTTTCTATTTTTTTATCCAGATAGCTGTGTTTGGTAGAAGATCTATTGATGGCACCAATCGTTGGAATATTCTCCAGGTCTGATAAAACTGACTATGACTGGTTAACGGATCAGCTTGGAGAATGCTGTGTTGTTTGTACATTGTGCATCACTAACAACAATCGCCCTGAACTGATACAATGCTCCAACCAATGCCAAAGCACCATAATACATCACATCAAAAATCGAGGCCGAATTAATATCACTGATGTTACTGATTCCCTCTATGATGGTGAGATAGACCTGCTGTTTGAAAGACATGGTGAGTAAAAAGGCCATCTTCAACCTCAACTGTCCAGCACACTTGTAATTCCTTTTAAACCCAAACACTTATATCTCATATAAGATTTACAATTAGTGCTGGGCGAAGAGTTTAGCCTAAGCATGAGTTCAGGCCGAACATTGGCTGTTCACCCCATTAAGGGAACACCCGAATTTGCAGGGTGTTTTTTGGTTGTTTGCCCCGCCAAATGCACTGCAATGCACAGTGCATTCTGCGCCCTGATTGGGCAAAGCTTTGCCCAATCAGTGAACAATAAAAGCTGGTTGTTAAGGAGCTGAGCCGGGAAGGCGTGCCACAGTGTCCTTAACAAATTATGAATCATCAGCTGTCAATGGGCTTCCCCACTGTCAGCTGAAGAAAAAAAAAAAACATTTGCCTGTAAAATTTATAAAAAGAACGGCATGGGGGCTGGGTCTGGTATGGGTTTTAAGGTAAAGCCCATGCCAAAATGAAATAAGCGGTGTTGGTCCCCCCCAACATCCATACCAGACCCTTATCCAAACATGAAGTCTGGCAGGTCAGGAAAGGGGGGACGAGCGAGCGGCCCTCCCCCCCCCCCCCGACCATATCAGGCTACATGCCCTCAGCATGAGAAGGTGGGTGCTTTGAAGCAAGTAGGCTATGCCCCCTACACCCAAAAGCACCTTTTCTGCTACTAGGCCTGAGGCCTGCAGAACCTCTCCCCGGAGGCCTGGCAGTTTAAAAGCATTACTTTAGGTGGTGGACTACTGTTCCCAGCCAGCCCAACTTGCAAATCATGTGCCCTCAGACCACATTGACTTCACACAGATCCCCACAGTCTCTTAACTAAGATCCAGGACTCCCCATCATCCACCGTGTGTTTGATGAAGACTCTGCTAATGACCGTGTAGAAGCAGAGTTCCCTCACAGACTCCTTGGCACCTCCAGCCCCCCACTGTGGTATAACTCACCAACTATCCTCAGCCCTGAGTCCTTGATGAGGAACTTGACCGGACCATACGTTCCGACAGCTTCACCTGCCCCTCTGCTCAAGGAGTTCCCTGCCAGCGACCGTGTGGTGACACAGACATTGCCAATGACCGTGTAGAGGCAATGTTCCCTCACAGTTCTCCCCGGGCCTTCTCCTGTGATCAGCGCACCCCTCCCCCAGATGGGGATGGCCTCCTGCTGCTGTCTAGCATTCCATTCCTTACTTCACTCAGCCGACTTCTCCCCCCAGTGGCATATCACCTCAGCTTAGTTAGGAGGTCCGCCCCCTGCCAATACCGATTGAGGATTGGTCAAGGCTCCCACATGAGCTGCCTGCCACTCCAGTTCCAGGCCCAGCCCCTCTTCCAGAATCCTCTCCCTGGAAGAAGGGGAGGCGCCCCAGAACTAGAGCACAGGTGGTCACACCCACTGCTACTCTGACCACTCCCAGCCCCCAGATCACAACAGACAGGCCCAGCCCCTCTTCTAGAATCTTCTCCCTGGAAGCAGGGGAGGCGCCCCAGAACTAGAGCACAGGTGGTCACACCCACTGCTACTCTGACCACTCCCAGCCCCCAGATCAAACCAGACAGGCCTAGCTTGCAGCATATGCCTGCCTAAATTTGCCTGTGCTGAAAATCCTAGTAAAATAACCCTTACTAGCACTTACCTATTGGTAGAGGGTGCTACATAAAAAAAGAGGAAACAAGGTGAAAGCAGTATTCTTTGGAAAAAAATATAGCATTTGTTTATTGGCACACTTAACATGACCTCCACCACTTGCTTGTGTTTGCCCATAAGGCAAAAGGTTTTCAGCCATCCTGTCCCTGAATGTCACAATGGTCACATGGCCAGGAAGTGCACTCATTGGTCCTGGCCATGTGGACCAACCGCTCTCCACTGTGATCATAAGCCACAAATGCAGAAATGCTCAATGCAGTGGCATT